>NC_080691.1:39738270-40347471 GCF_030445035.2 Dasypus novemcinctus
CATGGGTTTTGCATTTTGCTTTACAGGCTCATCTTGACTGAGAAGTTCTCTCTCCTCCCCTACTTGCACCCACCATACTACTCTTTTCTGTCTAGAAACACTGAGTCCCTGTAGACCCCAGTTTAGAAACAGACCCTACAATGGGGGAATATGTCCAGTCCAGTAACTGAGCCTGAATGCAGGCAAGTTCAGCTTCTGGCCACAAGAGTTCATATCATCTGTGACCCTGGGTGGAAGATGATAACAGCTTTTTAAAAAAAAAAATTATTTTCAGATAACTTAGACTTAAAGAAAAGTTGCAGAATAGTTGCAAAAATAGTTGAGCATTCCCACATAGCCTTCACTAGCTGCCCCTAATGTCGATATCTAAAATGATTTTTAAAACCAAGAGATTAACATTGTAACAGACTATTCCAGTTTCACCAGTTTTCCACTAATTTTTTTTTTTTTAAATACTTTAGGATCCAGCCCAGGATGCCACATGGCATTTAATGATTTTTCTATTTCCTTCATTCCATCGACATTTATTAAGGCAGTTTTGTCCCTTCTCCCCCATTTATTTATTCCTTCAATTATTTATATCAGGATGGATTCTTGGGTATTTATTTTAGTCTATGGGTTGCAATCCAATATGATAAAAGCTAGATAACTTCCCGCCCAGCCCTGATTTCAAGCAGAGGCCTGGCTCCAGTCTCCCAACATGCACAAGGCACTTTTATTCCCCATTTTTCCTCCAGGAACAGAATTTTCAGTCACCTCTGCTTCTTTGCTGACATTGAGCCTAGGGAGTCCCCAGCTTTAGTTTGGGAATTAAAAATATGTATATCCTTAGTGTGTCCTGCAAGGTACTCTCTTTGGCCCCTACCTAATTTTTCTCTTGTCTACTCTCTTGCTGTCAATTCTCTGGCCACACAGGACCTTTTTCTATTCTTGAAAGCCATAAACTCCTCCTTGCCTTATGGTCTTTGCAGCTGCTGTTCCTTCTTTCTAGAACACTGTCCATCCCTTCCCTCTTCTTTTTTTTCCTAAGACCTAGGGTAATTTTTAGTTAGTCATTACCACTAACACCCAAAAAACCTCTAGCCTAAAATGTCCTGAAATCTAAAACACCAGGCTTCCAATAGGGCAAGCCCAGCCTTGCCAGTTTTGTGGAGTGAGTGGAAGATGGTGACACCAAGAGCTGAGTCTTTGCTCAGGTGTACGTCACCATCCTCTGTAAGGACTGCGATCAGGGCAGAGTGGAATCAGAAAAGGCAGCAGCTCTTCAAATGAAAGATGATTACCTTGTTGAATTTTGAGTCATCTGACTTTAGAACTGGTAGGAGAATCAAGGAATTGACAAATGATGAACAAAATCAATGAGCTTTAAGGGACAGCAGAAAATAGTCAGAGGAGCTCCTGCCACTGGCAGTGTTAAATACTGACCAGGTACACCTCCTTTTCAAACGTTCTCTGGGGAAGGAGCATGCCGTGGAAGGTTCTGAATTACCTTCAGGTGTCTAAGGGAGTGAGTTCAGTAGTTCCAGTCGTGAAAGCTGGATCTCCGGTTTCAGGAACTGGTCATAGTTCGAATTGGCACACACGTTGGTCACCTCTGCTCCCCCTTACTTTGGTACCATTAGCCGCCTAACCTTGTACCCAGCTAAGGAGTTGGTCCTTTATCAAGAGTCTGCACTGTGAGCCCAGCAAGTGCCGTCATCTCATTCATCGTGGGACTAGGGGAGGATGACGACATCCTTACTTTGCAGGTCTCGTGACTGGCGGCCGTGCGGCAAAAGAGCAGTGTTAGGGTGACACTGCTCCAGGCCATTCCTGTTGGAGGTGTGGATGGGGGGATGCCTCCAAGTCCTCCCTTTTGGACTAAGGGTTCCCAGATCGTTTTAGTGGCAGGATCCCACCGTGCTCCCACAGCATGGTTTTCTGAGGAAGAGCCTGGGGGTGGAATCAGCAGACCGCTCTGCCTTGCACGACCCTGGGAAGTCACTCCTCTTCTCCAACCCTAGTGTCCGAAGCCTCAGGCCACGTGGCACCGATGCAGGCCCCTTTCCCCCTCCCACTCCCCCAGGGGGTCTTGCTCAACCTCAGAGTCCCCTTGAGCCCACTTCGCCGGTTATTCCCAATAGGCATCATCTCCCAACTCCAACTCCAGGGCCTCTCCCCGTCCTGAGGTTCCGAGATTCCGAAGGATTTTCGCCTTGTGGGTGCTTCAGCCTGGAGCTCCTGAGTCCAGGGCCCTTACGCCATCCCTTCTCTTACATCCTGCAGAAATCAGGGGGAGATGGCCCACACCTGCCGTGGAACCATCATCCTGTCCACAGTGCACATTGAAGCGGAGGACACGTGCAGTATTGTGCTGTCCAGCGGGGCGAGGACCTACCACCTCAAGGCCAGCTCGGAGGTGGAGCGGCAGCAGTGGATCACCACCCTGGAGCTGGCCAAGGCCAAGGCTGTCCGCACGATGAGCATCCACTCAGGTAGCGAGGGCTCGGCGCGGCGGGCCCCCCGCGGGCCGTGCCGCGGGGCTGGAGGGAGCGGGAGTTGAAAGCATCTGCGGGGTGCCGGTAGTGGCCGGGAGACCCGCGGTTAGTCCAGAATAACCCGGGAGGTCGTGCTCCGCGCGTTTGCCCTCCCCACCCAGCCCCGGGCATCCCCAGCTGTGAGATGCTCAGCCGCTCTCCTCCTAAGCCGGGGTGGCCGGGGATGACCGCCGCTTCTCCCTGCAGAGGTGTGTGTGGAAGGTGGGGGCTGCGAGTGCTGTGGCGGGGACAAGCCCGGCGGTCTCTCACAGACCCTTCAGCTGCTGCTGTGGGTCAGGCGTGAAGCAGCGGGGAGTGGGATCCCAGCAGAGCACCTGTGCCTCGGGCCAGCCTCTTTCCCCGTCCGTTATGGAGACTGAGAACCATTTGGCCAGAACTGCTGCCTGTGCCGAGGAGGGAGGCCATCTCAGAAGTCCTGAGCAAGACCTGCTATTTTTTCCTTTAATACATTTATCCTTTTTTTTTTAAAGATTAATTTTTTATTTATTTCTCTCCCCTTCTTCTCGCCCTCCCCACCCCCCCCCCCCCAGTTGTCTGCTCTCTGTGTCCATTTGCTGTGTGTTCTTCTCTGTCCGCTTGTATTCTTGTCAGCGGCACTGGGAATCTCTTTCTTCTTGTTGCATCATCTTGCTGTGTCAGCTCTCCGTGTGTGCGGTGCCACTCTTGGGCAGGCTGTACTTTCTTTCACACTGGGCGGCTCTCCTTACAGGTGCACTCCTTGTGCATGGGGCTCCCCTACGTGGGGAACACCCCTGCATGGCAGGGCACTCCTTGTGCGCATCAGCCCTGCATGTGGGCCAGCTCATCACATGGGTCAGGAGGCCCTGGGTTTGAACCCTGGATCTCCCATGTGGTTGACAGACACTATCTGTTGAGCCAAATCTGCCTCCCAATACATTTATTCTTAACACACAAGATTTTCACATGATTCATATGCTGAAAGCTTCCAGAGAGTATTCAGTGACGTCTGCCTTTGACTCCTGTCCCCAGCCACCCAGGTCTCCCACTCAGAGGCAACTGGTATCTTGTGTCTTTATACATATATGTACCTATTTTTAAATATGGTTTTCCACCTTTTTTTTTCTGTTTAGCATTCTTAGAAAATTTTCTGTCGGTACATAAAAAGCTTCCTCTTTTTACAATAGAGTGTCTTGTTGTATGGATGTACCAGGTTTATTTAAACCTGTTGATGCCCATGTAGATTGTTTCCCTCTCCATGACACACCGTGCTGCAGGTGGTCACCTTGTGACTGCTTCATTTCACACGTGCACAAGTATAACAACGTGTACGCTCCAGGAAGTGGGACTGCGGGGCCGGTGGGCGTGTGCACCTGCAATGCTGAGGGCTGTCATCCACCTGCCTGCCCTGGGGGCTGCCTGCCCCTGCTCAGCCTTGCCCACCCAGAGCCATTGCAGGTGTTTCTGATGGGGGGCGGGGGGGGGGGGGGATGGGTACACACACACAGGGAAGTGGGATTGGGAAGCTGCCGTCCTTTGGAGTTATAAGCAAAATAGTGTGTGTTCCCCCAAACCTGCTTGATTCTCTAGGGATGCAGGGCTACGGAGGAGAGCAGAGCCCAGCCCTTACTCTCCAGGATTATCTCACAGGCCATGAGTGCAAGGAGGATGAGAGGAGCCACGCCCCGTGCCCAGCCTCCCCGCCCCAGGGCCTCTGTCCCCCCCAGCACTAGCGTCTCAGTGCACATTAAAGGGCATCGGATGGTAGTTTGGCCTCCTGGTCTCACCCATTCGGAGCACAGGCCCCCCGTCCAGTGCCTGGTCTCCAGTACTGGTGTGGCTGCCGGCAGGGATGCTGAGCTTGGCAAGTGGTCCCCGGGACCCAGGGATCACTTTCCCGTGGTCCAATTTCCCCGTGAAGGAGGAGGTTGGGCCACCCCAGGCCGCGGTCTCAGCTTGGATGCCTCTGAGGACAGCTGCCATGGCCAGCCTCGATGCGTGGTGTGGTTCGGCTCGGGACAGCGCCTCGGTCAGGTGGAGGGTGGGGAGGGCACTGCTGTTCACGGAAGAACTAACTCCCTCTTTCCGGCAGGTCCTTTCTAAGTTAAAAAAAAATTGCTTGGTTTTCTAGGAACTTTCTGAAAATAACATAGCAGGTGGTATGTGTTGTGTGAGTCACCCTGGAGCAGTTTTCCCGGGACAGACGCCTGGGCTTTCTTCTGCAGCTGGGAAGGAAGTGTTTGTGACTTCAGCTGGACAGGACTGGAGGGTCCTAGCCTGGGCTTCCTCCAGGAGAAATGGGGCCCCCGCACGACCCCCAGCACCCCTGCAGGCTCACCATCCTTCTTTAAGGGAGCCTCGGGCACGGCCAGGAGCTGGAGGTGCAGCCCGTGGCTTGCGTCTTCTGGTTGGTAGGGACTTAGGACAGAGACAAACACTTCAGGTACAATTCGAGGTAGGATTTGCTAAGTGCCGGTGGGAAATGGCAGGATTCCTCTTACAGGAAGACATCTTCATACAACACTGTGTGTTGAGTGATAGGCTGGGACCACCTGATTATTTCTTGTAAAATGGCCCTAGGGGTGGCCGTTCTCTGCAAGGCAGTGTCCTCCTCTCACAGCTTCCAGGCTGATGTCAAAGAGCTGCGGCTTCAACTTTTGGCCTGTGATGGCGGCAGCTTGGGGCAGCCCTGAGTTAGGGGGAGGCCGTCTGGTGTGGTCCTCTCTGGGCCGGACTGATGGCAGCTGCCCGGGTCAAGGGCACAGGTGGCATTTCAGGCAGACATCTGTGGGTCATCCGGGCCCTGCCTGTCCCTTCGTGGGCTACAGACCATGTCTCATCCAATAGGAAGCCTACTTCCCGCTTCCAGTTACCTCTTGAAACCATCCACTGCTGCTTCCCAGTGATTCTGGCATCCCCTAGTGCAGGTACCATCCCCCATTACCTGTATTCTCTTACATCAACCTGGATGCCGGCAACAGCCACCTCACCAGTGAGTTCTCTAAGCAGCAGCCATAGGCACAGGTGAAAAATGGGATTTCAGTCATGTCACTGGATTACTGAAAAGCCTTAGGCACTATAAACCAACTAGTCCTAACACGCAGAAGATGCTACCCAACATTAGCAGAATGCATATTCTCCTCAAGTACTCATGGGCCATTCTTAATGAATTAAAAAAGATTGAAATTATACAAAGTATCTTCTCTGGAATGAAACTGGAAGTCAATAATTGAGGAAAGAAGGAAAAATTTTTAAACGTGGAAACTAAAAAATATGTTCTTTTTTTTTTTTAAAGATTTATTTATTTTATTTATTTCTCCCCTTCCCCCACCCCAGTTGTCTGTTCTCTGTGTCTGTTTGCTGCATGTTCTTCTTTGTCCGCTTCTGTTGTCAGCAGCACAGGAATCTGTATTTCTTTTTGTTGCATCATCTTGTTGTGTCAGTTCTCCATGTGTGCGGCACCATTCCTGGGCAGGCTGCACTTTCTTTCACGCTGGGCGGCTCTCCTTACGGGGTGCACTCTTAGCGCGTGGGGCTCCCCTACGCGGGGGACACCCCTGTGTGGCATGGCACTCCTTGCACGCATCAGCACTGCGCATGGGCCAGCTCCACATGGGTCAAGGAGGCCTGGGGTTTGAACCTTGGACCTCCCATGTAGTAGACGGCACCAAACAACTAAGGGGTCAAAGAAGAAATTGCAAAGGAAATTTAAGAAAATACTTAGAAATGAATGAAAACAAAATATAGCATTCTAAGACTTATGGGATGCAGCAAAAGCAGTGCTCAGAGGGAAGTTGTATTAGTCAAACAAAGGGGTGCTGATGCAAAGTACCAGAAATCTGTTGCCTTTTATGAAGGGTATTTATTTGGGGTAAAAGCTTATGTTACAAGACCCCAAAGAGGCCAACTCAAGGTAATATAAGAGGTACTTTCTCACCCAAATTCTGTTGCCATATGGTTTTTGTTTTTTTTAAAGATTTATTTATTTTATTTATTTCTTTCCCCTCCCCCTCCCACCCCGGTTGTCTGCTCTCCGTGTCTACTTTGCTGCATCTTCTTTGTCCGCCTCTGTTGTTGCGAGCGGCACAGGAATCCGTGTTTCCCCTTGTTGCATCATCCTGTTGTGCCAGCTCTCCGTGCATGCAGCACCATTCCTGGGCAGGCTGCACTCTTTCACGCTGGGCGGCTCTCCTTACGGGGCGCACTCCCCGCGTGGGGGACACCCCTTTGTAGCATGGCACTCCCTGCGCACATCAGCACTGCGCATGGGCCAGCTCCACACGGGTCATGGAGGCCCGGGGTTTGAACCGTGGACCTCCCATGTGGTAGACAGACGCCCTAACCACTGGGCCAAGTCCGCCGCCAGTTGCCACGTGTTGACACAAGATGGCGGGCGGCGTCTGTGAGGGTTCAGCCTTCCTCTTTCCTCTCAAGGCTCCGTGGTCCCAGCTTCTTCTGGTCTCAGCTGTAGGCTGGCACAGGGCTCATTTCTCTTCCCTGGGTTCATTTCTTTTTGGGCTCAGCTGCTCTGTTCTCTTCACAAGGTCAGCTGTAAACTATCAGACTAATGTCTCCTCTCTCTTCCCAGAGACTCTGCCGAGCCTATGGGGCTCTCTCTTCCTCTGTGTTCTCATGTGTATCTACTTCTGTGTTCTTGACTGAGTGCCTGATTATATAGCCCACCAAGGGGGTAGCGACTCAACCCTGCATGCCCTAACGATGTGGTCGAATCAAAGCCCTAATCCTAACATAATCAAGTAAATGTAAAACCTTTGAATTTAATACAGTCAAAGGGTATCATGGCCAGAGGAACAGACCAGTTACAAACATAATGAATATCTCTTTTTGAAGTTCATAAATAATATCAAACTGCCACAGAAGTTTATAGCTATAAATGCATACATTAAAAATAATGAATTTTTAGTCAATAACCTAACTTTATACCTTAAGGAACTAGAAAAAGAAGAGCAAACTGAACTCAAGTTGGCAGAAGAAAGAAAATAATAAAGACCAGACTGGAGTAAACAAAGACTCAAGTCACTGAAATTAGAAGTGAAAGTGGAGGGAAGAGGACTTAGCTCAATGAATAGAGCATCCACCTACCATATGGGAGGTCCGCGGTTCAAACCCCAGGCCTCCTTGACCCGTGTGCGGCTGGCTCATGCGCAGCGCTGATGCACCCAAGGAGTGCCGTGCCACGAGGGGTGTCCCCCGCGTAGGGGAGCCCCACCTGCAAGGAGTGCGCCCATAAGGAGAGCCAGCCCAGCGTGAAAGAAAGTGCAACCTGCCCAGGAGTGGCGCCCCACACACGGAGAGCAGATGCAGCAGGGTAACACGACAAAAAGAGAAGCAGATTTCCAGGCCACTGACAGGAATAGAAGGAGACACAGAAGAACACACAGCGAATGCACACAGAGAGCAAACAACCGGGGGCAGGGGGAGAAGGGGAGAGAAATAAATAAATAAATCTTTTTAAAAAAAAAAGTGAAAGTGGAGGGGAAGTGGATGTGGTTCAAGCAATTGAGCTCCCACCTCCCACATGGGAGGTCCCAGGTTCCGTTCCAGGTGCCTCCTAAAGAAGACAAGCAAGACAGCGAGCTGATGCAACAGGCAGGTGCGGCAAGCTGACACAACAAGGTGACGCAGCAAGAGGCACAAGGAAAACATAATGAGAGACACGCCAAAGCAGGGAACCCAGGTTGCTCAAGTGATTAGGCACCTTCTTCCCACATCAGACGTCCCAGGTTCAGTTCCTGGTGCCTCCTAAAAAGACCAGCACACAACAAACAGACACAGCAAATGTAAAACATTGAGGGGGTGGAGAGAAATAAAACAAATCTTTAAACAAAAAAAAGTGGAAACATTTCTACCTCAATTACAGATATGAAAAGGATTATAAGAGAATACTATTAACAATTGCATGCCAAGAAAGTAGATAACCTAGATAAAATAGACAAGTTCCTAGAAGCACACAAATTACTAAAACTGACTCAAGAAGAAACAGAAAATCTGAACAGATCTCTAAGTAAAAAGATTGAATTGGTAATAAAAAAAAAAACCTTTCGTGCCTGCTTCAGCAGCACATATACTAAAATTGGAACCATGCAGAGAAGATTAGCTTGGCACCTGCACAAGAGAGATACACAAATTCGTGAAGCACTCCATATTAAAAAAAAAAAACAAAAAACTTCTCAAAAAGAAAAGCCAAGGACCAGATGCATCACTAGTGAATTCTACCAAAAATTTGAAGAATTAATACCAGTCCTTCTCATCCTTCTCAAACTCTTCCAAAATACAGATGAGGAGGGAACACTTCCTAACTCATTCTATAAGACCAGCTTACCCTGATATTAAAGCCAGAGACATCACAAGAAAAGGAAACTATGGACCAATATCCTTATGAATATAGATGAAAAAATCCTCAATAAATACTAGAAAACTGAATCCAGAAGCACATTGAAAGGACTATACACCATGACCAAGTGAAATTTATCCCAGGAATGCAAGGATGTCAATTTATGGAAATCAATCAATATAATACACCACATGAATAGAATGAAGAGAAAAAACCCCATAGGATCATCTCAGTTGATACAGAAAAAGCATCTGACAAAACTCTTTCATGAAGAAGTACTCGATAAAGTGGAAGAAAATTGCCTCAACATATAAAAGGCACTAATGAAAACCTCACAGCTAGCATCATGCTCAACAATGAGAGGCTGAAAGTTTTCACCCTAAGATCAAGAACAAGACAAGGATACCTGCTTTCACCACTGCTGTTCAACATTGTACTCAAAGTTCTAGCCAAAGCAGCTAGGAAGAAAAAGAAATAAAAGGCATCCAAATTAGAAAGGAAGAAGTAAAACTATCTCTATTCACAGATGATATGTTCCTTTATATAGAAAACCCTGAAGCAGCCACAAAACACTATTAGAGCTAATAAAGGGATTCAGCAAAGATTCAGGGCACAAGATCAATTTGCAAAAATCAGTTGTGTTTCTATACACTATCAGTGAACAATCTGAAAACTAAATGTAAAAAAACAATTCCATTGCCATAGCATCCAAAAGAATAAAATACTTAGCAACACATTTAACCAAGGAGATGCAATGCTTGTACACTGAAAGCTATAAAACACGGCCGAAAGAAATTGAAGAAGACCAAAATAAATGGGAAGAGTCCTCGTGCTCATGGATTGGAAGGTGATGTGATTAAGATGGCAATACTTCCCAAAGTTATTTATAGATACAGTGCAATCCCTATCAGAGTAGTCTGCTTGGCCCTAAGGCCCTGTGCCATCTGCATTCCCTGGCAGCCTCATCTCCACTCCTGCTCCACTCTGCTTGGCCCTGCCTCAGGACCTTTGCACTTGCCAATCCCTCTGCTCCTGCCCTTGACCTGTTTCCCTTCCCATCCTTCAGGCCTCAACCTAACGTGACCTCAGAGGGTCTTAAGCCGCACCCCACCCCCTCACCCCGAAGCGTTATTTTCTTTGCTGCAATCAGTGGTTATTAATTGGTTGTTTACTTATTGCCCGTCTCCTAAATCCTAAAGTATTCACCTCCATTCATGGCTATTTGCACTCTATTCCTATTTTCTAACGGGGAGGAGTCTCCTTTATATAGCGTTTCATCATTAATAAGTCAATACGTGTTCTGGTTCTGGGATGTTCTTTTTGTGCATTAAAATACTTCAAAGAAATTTTTTTTAAAGTTCCTCGAGGGCATAGATTCCTGTGCCCTTGTCGGCAAGGTGAGTCCGGGGCCCGCAGCGTCCAGGGAGGGTCTGCGGTGGGACCCGGTGCTTAGCCATGTCGCCCCCGCAGGGCTGGAGCCTTCCTGGGAGGAGCGACTGGGGTGTGGTGGTTTCCTTGGACCTGTCACCACTGGAATGGAGCCGGCTCGCCTTGAAGGTCTGGAGGGTCAGGCCACGTGAACAAGGTTGTGGACTTGTTTTCCGTGGTGCCAGGAGGCACGAGCAGAAGCAGCTGTGGAAGTGATGAGACCGATTTCTGTTTAGTGTGAAACAGAACAGAGTGGACCACGGGGAGGGGAGCGGGTGGTACCTGGAGCTTCTTGCAGAGGTTTGGGGGTTCCTGAGAGTCCTCCCTGGATTCAGGCGCTGCCCTCCTTGGCTAACTTCGCATATCTTTAACTGTTCATTTTCTCTTCTGTGGGACCGGGGACCGGGTGCTGGGCCAGAGCTCAGGAGTCCATATCTCGAGGCTGTGGTCTGACCATGGGTGCGTCACCGTGTCTCTCTCCGGCCTCAGCCCATCATCTTGTCCAACAAATGGGCCGGCTGAGCTTCTCCGACCCTCCGGTCCAGCTCTAAGGCCTCTGTCACAACAATGAATGTTTCTGCGCTCCTGTTTCTTCATCTGAACAACGAGAGCGACTGCCCTGCCCCGCCCTGCGCTTGGCTGCTGCGTGGCTTTCGTGGCATATATGGGAAGTGTGCAGCATTGTGTGTGCAACTGATTTCGTCCATCCCACTCAGAAATCATCCTTCCTGCATCTGGTGGCAGGCGAGGCCACGTGATCACCCGGAGTGATGGAAAGGGAAAGGGGGAAAAACCCGTTTTCACCATCACAAGACAACCTACACCCTACACCACACATTTCCCTGAAATATGTACAGTGGCCCCGGAGAGCTGTCTCTGGGAAGACACCTTCCCACCCCCTACCCCACTGGCCTGGGCCAGGACAGGGAGGGACAGTGGTGGGGGACGTGCCCGAGCACACAAAAAGGAAACGGGCTTCAGCCGGATACTGGGCAGAGTTTTCCAGGAGCACAAACAGATGCTCAGACTCCCCAGGTGTTATTTTCACATACTGCATTCTCTGTTTAGGGCAGGGGTTCTTAACCTTCTTTTGTTCCCTGGACCCCTTTGCCAATCTGGTGAAAACCATGGACCCCTTCTCAGAGTGTAGTGGCAGATAGTTTCATGACCCTCAACTAGCGTCGGGTCTAACAACGGCCGTAATTTCGAAGTATGGATGAGCATAAGCGGTTTTTCGAGGTATGTGACAACTGTCATGTGATATGAAGTGAATACCACTGTAATTTATTGCAGACATTCATTAAGTGAAGGAAATGCTAGATTTCAGTTAGACGTCAGAGAAAACAAAGATAAGAAGTTGATTTTTTTCAATTCAAGCTCACGGACCCCCTGAAATCTTTCCACGGACCTTGTAGCAGTATGATACAGTTATGAGTTCCAAAAATAGATATGGGATTGTGTTTGCAGTCTTGTCTGTACTGGGCATGGTTAAGGTATGATTAGGGTTTTGGTTGGGCCTGTCATTAGGGTATTGAGTCCCCACCCCTTGGTGGGACATGGCACCAGATAAAAGGCATGGCAAAGGACAGAGTTGAGGGTTTTTGATGTTGGAGTTTGATGCTGAAGCCTTAAGCTGGAGCCCCGGGGTGTAAGCTCATAGAGGAAACAGGAGCAAGCCCCAGGAAGAGAGGAACCCTGAGCCCAGAGAGAAGCAAGACCCTGGAAGAAAGGAACCCAGGAAGCCTGAACCCTCACAGACGTCAGCAGCCATCTTGCTCCACCATGTGAAAATAGACTTTGGTGAGGGAAGGAACTTATGCTTTATTGCCTGCTATCTGTAAGCTCCTACCCCAAATGAATACCCTTTATAAAAACCAACCAATTTCTGGTATTTTGTATCAGTACCTGTTTGGCTGACTAATACAGACCCTGGGGTCCTTGGACCCCTGATTAAGAACCCCTAGTTGAGAGTTCTATCAATACTAGGAGGCTTCTTTTCTATTAAAGAAAGCAATATAATAATATGAGGTCACTCGAGGGCAAAATGCCCACTATTCACTGAAGGGCATGCGTGCGTTATTCGTGGGGTCTTGAATGGCGTCCTTTGATGTCCAAGGGCTGAGTTAGGTGCAGGAAATTCAGACATGAGTATGCTCAGGCCTGGGCCCGCCTTGGAGGGTCTGAGTCTGGGGACAGGAGGAGGCCAGCAGGCAAGCAGCCGTTGGATGCCACCAATCCCCGCGGAGGGAGAGGACTCTGTCTTCTGTGAGTAAGAGGCCAGAGATAGCAGGGACAGCTGCCAGAAGCCTCCGTAGGGAGGGAGCTGGCATTGGACTGGAGCAGCACCCCAAGTTGCGGGGGGAGGATAAGGGAGTGACCACAGGCCAGAGGGCCCTGCTGTCAGTGAGGACAGGGGAGGGCGGGCCTTCCACGAGGAAAGAGTGGAAGCAGGGCTTATGTGACAGGGCCGCAGAGCAAGCCTGGGCCACCCACACGAGAGCCACGCTGGCTTTTCACAAAGCCACAGTTATTCCACTTAAAGAGTTGTCCTTTATGCAGAAATCAGGGCTTCTCTCCCTTGCCGTAATGTAGAAAATCTTTTTCATTTATGAAATGACTGTGTCATTTTTTGCCTTTAATTTCTTTGGAAGAATGAAAGGCCAGCAACCATATGCGGGTCCATTCCATCATTCCAAAATGCTCGGGATATTCCAGAAGCTCGTGAAGCCCTGGGATGCCGGGTCCTGCAACGTGGTAGGTCAGGGGCCAGAGATGAGCTAGAGCGTGGTGCTGGGAAGCCCCCCTCTGTCGTGCTGGGCCTCTCTGGAGCTTGCTTTTCTTCTTCCTTTCCGTTGCCAGCCCTGGGAGTGGGCACATCTCTGCAGGCCCTTGTCCTGGGGACATCTGCTATCAGCCCTAAGATTGGCCCTGCACTGCCCTGGCCCTCCAGGCCTCAGGGAGCAAGGAGCATCAGCCCATGGAGTAAAAGCCGAAGGCTCAGGTTCCCAGACCACATGAACCCCCCAGGCAGGGGCTGGCCCCCCACATCTGAATGGCAGCAGCAGGCTCCAGCTCCCCAGCTCCCCGCCACCTCCGCCTGGCCCTGCCCTGCTGTCCCAAGAAGCATGATGGATTCTTGGTGTGCTCCTGGCCTCCTCTCCTACATCGTCATTGGGAAAGGACAGTTCGGCACCTCTAACCCTTTACCCGTTTTTGCTCTTTGTAGACTCAAAGGTAAAAGAGGTCAAAATGTCTTTTTTTTTTTTTTAAGATTTATTTGTTTCTCCCCCCGCCTCTTGTTATTTGCACTTGCTCTCTGCTCTCTGTGTCTGTTTGGTATGTTCTTTCTGTGTCTGCTCATCTTCGTTTTTTAGGAGGCACTGGGAACTGAACCCAGGACCTCTCATGTGGGAGGGAAGTGCCCAATTGCTTGAGCCACATCCACTCCCTGCTTGTTCTGTCTGTCATTGTGTTTCCTTGTTATGTCTGTCATTGTGTTTCCTTGTTGTGTCTCCTTGTTGTGTCAGCTCACTGCACCAGCCTGTCACGTCAGCTTGCTGTTTTGCTCATCTTCTTTAGGAGGTACTAGGAACCGAACCTGGGACCTCCCATGTGGAAGGGGGCACCCGACTGCTTGAACCACATCCACTCCCCAAATGAAATTTTTATTCTTTTCACAGATGAAGCCTCAGTTGGGAGGACCCAGCCTCTTCCCTGCCACCCTTAGGGGCTCTTGGGAAGAATCGTGTGCTGTATTTGGGGAGCATACCCCCATTAAATATGTGGCCAGATTACAGGCCAAACTGGCTCGCCTGCCACAAGGCCCAGTGGCCCTGCCCACGTGCAGGAAGCTGGAGGCCATTCTGAGTCCCCGGAAGAGGCCAGCGGGCAGACAGGCTGCCCCCAAGGCTGCCCCACAGCCCTGCTTTGCTCTGTCCACCGTGGGCAACTTAAATCCCCCCACACTGCAAAGGCTGCTGGGGTCTGAGCCACCCCTCAGTGAGGCTGGGGCTGGGGCCTGAGCCTTTGTTTTGCTCTCGGGCCATCTCCCAGGTCAGCTTTCTTCCCTGCCCATTCCCAGGGGCAAGCTGGAATTCCAAATTGGCCCCCAGACCTGGGACCAGCCACTGCTCACCCCTGCGTGGGGGCCCACCCGATGACACACTTTGACCCCTGACCTCTGCCACATGACCCCACTTCTCTGCTGCCTCCGTCCTCCAGCTGCGCCTGGACTTTGGTGGCCGCTGTGTCTGGGCCCCTAGGCTTCCCTGGGCTGACCCTGACTTGAGAAGGTGCCTCAAGGCAAGACCCCAGAGGAGCAGTTCTGGAAGGGCCTGGAGCTGCCTTCCTCTCCTCCAGCGGCCCCCGCGCACGTCCAGGCCCCGGCTCTACGTGGGCACTTGTCCTCTGTGCCCGCGTGACAGGGGCCACAAGCAGAGCCTCTGAGGAGGGCAGACCTTGTCTGGGCAACTTCTGTGTTTTTGTTGATTTGTTTTAAATTTTAGCCCTCCTTTCCCCACATGTTGCTCTTGCTGCTTCTCAAGAAGAAATAAATCCCTGTTTTCCGTAGCCATGCTCCATAGGGCCAGCTCCCTCTGTCCTGCCATGGCCGAGACCTGCCCCCGTCTCCTGGCCCGACCTGCCCCGTGGGCCTCAGAATGGGGTCTTCCCCACGTGTCTATTCATCAGGGTTCTCTAGGGAAACAGACCCGACAGGAGGTATCTGGAAATATGAGATTTTATCAAATCGTCTCATGCAACCGTGGGGATGCACAAATCCAAATTCCATAGGGGAAGCTGCAAACCAGGGGCCCCGATGAAGGTCCTCGATGAGCTCCCCGGTGACCCAGCATGTCTGAGGTAGAGCTGGGAATTCTCTCCTTGAATGCTGAAATCACTTCTCTCCTAAGACCTTCAGCTGATTGGATGAGACGTCGCTCCTGGCTGACAGCAACCTCCTGGGTTGATGGTAGATGTAATCAGCCATCTATGCAATCAACTCACTGATGGTTAAAGTGCACGAAATGCCCTTGTATTAGCCTAGTGCTTGCTTGACCAGACAACTGGGCACCATTTCCTGGCCGAGTTGACCCGTTAGCTTAACCATCACACATGGCCCTGACTCTGCAGCTGTTAGGGTCCCAGCTGCCCTCCTGCCGCTGCCCTGAGGCTGGGGTATGTGTGTGACCCATCTATCCCCCTCCCCACCCCATCCCCTGCCAGTTCTGGGTCTGCTCTGACCAGCTCCTGCTGGGGCTGTGCTCAGCCCCGACCTTGACCATCTAACCACGTCTTCTTGTCCTCTTTGCTGACCATCCCTGCATCTGCCCTAACCCTCACAGAGAGCCCCCCACCCCGTCCCTTAACCCCTGCTGCCTTCTTCCTCTCTCAACAGCCCTTCCTGCCGGGCAGCCTGCATCGCGGGTCCTATGTGCAGCCCCTGTCTTGCTAGCAGCTCACCCCTCCCTGGCCTCTGGACCTTTCAGCCCATCCACCTGCCAGATCCGCCTCCTGGGCCAGGTCACCTGACCCTCCTGTGGGCCTGTGCGCAGCTGCTGTGCTGCGCCAGAGATGGGGGTCAGCACCTGCAGAGGCCAAGGCCACGAACTGCCATGCTTCTCGGACCGCCCTGTGGGCCAGGTGCGGCCTGGGAGTCTGGGAGCAGGGGGTCCGCGGAGCTGTGGGTGCCTGATGGGCCGGGACCTCCCACCAGGGATCCCCCTGCTGGGCTGGAGAGGGGTGGGGGGCCCTTGTCACCGTGGAGACCAGGGCTCGAAGACGGTGGGACCAACCAGTCTTGCAGGACATTTCTTTCTAATCCCTGGATTCTCAGACTCTTCTTTATATGTTTTTAGAAAAAGCACACGGAGGGAGCGGGGAGGCTTCTGATATTCTGTGGAGGAGTCGGGCAACCCCAGCCTGATTAGTTTGCTGTTGAAGTAGCTTCTGTAAAGAAGGCCATCTTATTTCCACACTGCCCTCTGGTGGCTGGTTCGAGAACCTTCTGCAGTGTGCTGGGCAGGGCTGCCTTACACGCATGTTTGCTCACTCACCTCTCTTTTTCTTGAAGATTTATTTATCTATCCCCCTGCCCGTTGTTTGTGCTCTCTGTCTGCTCTCTGTGTCCATTTGCTGTGTGTTCTCTCTGTCTGCTCGTTTTTCTCTCTTTAGGAGGCACCGGGAATCAAACCTCAGACCTCCCATGTGGGAGAGAGGCACTCAACCATTCGAGCCACCTCAGCTCCCTGCTTTGTTGTATGTCTCATTGTCTCTTCCTTTTGTATCTCTTTGTGTCTCTTTTGTTGCATCATCTTGTTGTGTCAGCTTGCCGTCTTGCTTGTCTTCTCCAGGAGGCACCGGGAACTGAACCCAGGATCTCCCATGTGGTAGGCGGGAGCTTAACTTAATAGCTTGAGCCGCATCCGCTTCCCTCACCTGTCTTTTTAAGGTCCCTGTGGGGTCATCAGAATGTGGCACCTTGGGGGAAAAGAACCTGATCAGGAGAAAGAACTTCCTCCCTTCTGAGAGGGACAGGACGGGCATGCCCAGCCCTGGCGTTCTCTCCCCAGGCAGCTGGTTCTTCTAAGCCCTGGCTGCTCGGTGCACCTGCTCAGGAGTGCCTCCCCACCCATCTGCCCAGCCCTGGGCTTCACCAGGACCCTCAGCCACAGAGTTCATCTTCAAGCCCCAGCCCTTGTCCCCAGCTGGCACGCCCTTGCATTGTCAACCGTGCCTTGACACGGAGGACCTGTCCCAGGGCAACCTGACTGCGCTCTCGGTTCTGGCCACCTTCTCCCTGTAGCACCATCTCCGGGAGCTCAGTCCTCTAAAGTCAGATGCCTCTCCAGCACCCTTCTAGACTCCTGTGACTCCTCTATAGCTGCCTTCTGTCTTCTCATCCTCCCATGCGTGGCCTTGGCCCCCGTGGGCAGCCCCTCTCGCCTGGTTGTCAACCCTTCCATCACCCCCACGTGTCCCCCACCCGACCGTGAGACAGTCTTGGAGTCTGCAGCTCTGTCACTTGCTAATTGGGTCCCTTTGGCAAAGCCGCTTGAGCATTCTGTGCTGTTTCCTCACCTGTAAAATGTGTCTAACAGCAAAGATTTCTTTGGGCTGCCACACGGGATAAGTGGAAACATGCCACAAACTGCTCTGTGAGGTGACCTCTCAGTTGAGGGCAGTGAGGTCATTGCTCTTCGGGTCATTACCCTTTAATTCTGCATGTTCCACCTTCAGGCTAGGGCCCCTTGGCCGAGCCTGGGTGGACATGCAATGTGAACAAATACTGGGGGCAACGCCTCGCCGCCATGCAGACCAGAGCCGCCTCAAACCTCTGGGTTGCAGCTTCTGCTGGGCCTTTGTCAGTGGCTGCCCCATCTCGTGGGTCCCCCTCTCCACCCCAGCTCCCTCTCCCGTCTCCCACCTCCCAGGGGCTCTTGAGGTCCTTGCCACTTGGGATGGTTAGGCTATTGTGTCAACTCGGCCAGGTAATTGTGCCCAGTTGTTCGGTCAAGGAAGCACTGGGTTAATTGTAATACAAGAGCATTTATGGACTTTAGTCACCATTGAGTTTACTGCAGTGGTAAATCATAGATAGTTGGATATAATTAGATCAAGCAGGGAGATTGCCATCAGCAATAAGTGGCGCTTAACCCAATCAGTTGAATTTCTTAAAAGAGGGAATGATTCCAGCATTGAGAAAGAACTTCCCAGCTCGTCTTTGGACAGCCAACATCTCCCAGAATGCATCAAAAACCTTCATTGGACTTAATGGTAATGCATTATAATGAATGTAACAAACGCAGACAGAAGAACTCACAGCAAATGGACACAGAGAGCAGACACCAGGGGAAGGGGGGGCGGATAAATAAAAATAAATCTTAAAAAAAAAAAAAGAAGCCCACAGCCCCCACCACCTCAGACTGTGGCCCTCAGACTTACCAGCCTCCCTGGATCTACTCCATGTGACTCTAGTGGAGACTGTGTGAGGAGGGCCAGGCCCTCTTCCTCAGGAATCTGTCTGTTGTTGATCCCGTCTCTCTCCTACAGCCCCACCCTCTCTACTTGTCTTTTCCTGCTGCGTATTAACCGCCCCAACTGCCCTTGCCAAGTTGAAGGTCACGAACAACCAGTTAAAAAATGGGCAAAGGCCTTGAATAGACAGTTCTCCATAGGAGGTATACAAATGACCAATAAACACATGAAAAGGTGCTCGACATCATTAGCCATTAGGGAAATGCAAATCAAAATCACTATGAGATATTACTTCACATTCACTAGAGTGGCTATTATTTAAAAAAATAAAAATAGAAAATAAGTGTCGGAGAGGACGTGAAGAAATTACATCTCTAGTGCATCGTTGGTGGGATATAAAACGGTGCAGCCACTGTGGACAACAGTTTGGCAGTTCCTCCAGAAGTTAACTATAGAATTACCAAATGACCCAGCAATTCTACCGCTAGACAAATAGCCAAAGGAAGGGAAAATAGATACCTATACACCAATGTTCATAGCGGCATTATTCACAAATGCCGTGAGGTAGAAACAACCCAGGTTTCCATCCACAAATGAACGGATAAACAAAATGTGGTACATACACACTATGGAATATTATTTGGCCCTAAGAAGGAATGAAGTTCTAAGATATGCTGCAACATGGATAAACCTTGAAAACATTATTCTTAATAAAATAAGCAAGGTACATAAGGACAAATATTATGTGATGTCACTTATCTGAGATATCTAGAAACAGCATGTTGCAGAGATAGAAAGTAGATAAGAAGTTAACAAGGGATGGGGAGAAGGGGGAGGTTTTGCTTAGTGGGAATGGAGCATTTGTAAATAAACATTAAAACTAAAACAACTCGGGAAGCGGATGAGCTCAACTGATAGAGTGTCCATCTACCATACGGAGGGTCCAGGGTTCAAACCCAGGTCCTCCTGACCTGTGTGGTAATCTGGCCCATGCGCAGTGCTGCCGTGCACAAGGAGTGCCATGCCACACAGGGGCGCCCCCGTGTAGGGGTGCTCCATGCACAAGGTGTGCATCCCACAAATAGAGCCACCCCGCATGAAAAAAGCACAGCCCACCCAGGAGTGGCACTGCACACACAGAGAGATGACACAGCAAGATGCAACAAAAAAGAGACGCAGATTCCCAGTGCCACCTGATAATACAAGCAGATGCAGAAGAACACACAGCAAATGGACACAGAGAGCAAACAACAGGGGGGAAGGGGAGAGAGAAATAAAATAAACCTTAAAAAAAAAAAACAACCAATGTTGACTATATTAACAGTCCAAAGAACAAAATCTGTATGATTATAACACTTGATGAAGAAAAGGCATTTCACAAAATTCAAATCCATTTGTGATAAAAGCTCTGAGCAAACTAGGAATTTCTTCCACTGAATATGGGCATCTTCAAAAACCTACAGTTAACATTACACTTAATGGCAAAAGACTGAACACTTTCCCTCTATGATTGGAAAAATAGTGAGAATGCCCACTCTCACTCTTGTATTCGTCATCATATTGGAAGTCCTAGCCAGTGTAATAAAACAAGAAAAAGAAATCAGAGCCATTCGCAAACAGAATGGCCTGCGTAGAAAATCTCAAGGAATCCACAAATATTTTCCTACAATAAGTGAGGTTAGCCAGGTCACAGGATACAAGGTCAGCACACAAAGCTCAATTCATATTTCTATGAACTAGCGATAAACAATTGGAAAGAAAAAATATTTTAAAGTGCATTTACAATGCCCCCCATGAAATACTTAGGTATAAATACAATAAACATAATGTCTGTATGCTGTAAACCAAAAAATGCTGATGAAAGAAATAAAAGACTAAAACTAGTGGTGGGATATTTTGTGATCATGAATCAGAATACTCAACATAGTAAAGATATCAGTTTTCCCCCAATTCTTTTTCAGGAGTATCCAGGGATTGAGCCCAGGACCTCACCGTGGGAAGCAGGTGCTCAGCCACTGAGCTACACCCTCTCCCCAATTTGATCTATATAGTTAATGCAATTCCTGTCAAAATTTTGTGGAGACAGACAAGCTTATTCTAAAATTTATATGGAAGGCAGAGGAACTAGAATAGATGAAACAAATTTGATAAAACAGAATCAAGTGGGAGGAATCGCTCCGCCTGATGTTAGTTTTAAGACTCACTAGCTCCTGTAAACAAGAAAATGGTGGAGGAACAGAGACACAAAGCTCAGTAGAACACAATGGTGAACCCAGAAGTAGACAAACACAAATATGCCCCATTTATTTATTTATTTATTTTTAAGTTTTTTTATTTTTTATTTTTTTGAGGTTCCAGGGCCAGGGATTGAACCTGAGACCTTGTATATGGGAAGCTGGCACTCAACCACTGAGTTCATCGACTCCCCTGAATTGTTGTTTTTCACTTGTTTGCTTGTTGTTTGTTTGCTTTTTTTTTTAAAGGATGGTATCACCTCCCTTTTTTTAAAAAAGATTTATTTTATTTATTTCTCTCCCCTCCCCCCCCAACTATTGCTTCTCTTTGTGTCCACTTGCTGTGTGTTCTTCTGTGTCCACTTGCATTATCAGGTGGCACTGGGAATCTGCGTCTCTTTTTTGTTGCGTCATCTTGCTGCGCTGGCTCTCCATGTGCGCAGCGCCACTCTTGGGCAGGCTGCGCTTTTTTCTCAGGGGGCAGCTCTCCTTGCGGGGCACACACCTTGTACATGGGGCACCCCTACGTGGGGGCACCCCTGCGTGTGTGTGGCAGCACTGCACGTGGGCCAGCTCACCACACAGGTCAGGAGGCCCTAGGGATCGAACCCTGGACCCTTCATATGGTAGGCGGACACTCTATCAGTTGAGCCACGTCTGCTTCCCTCGTTTGCTTTTTTAGTAGGAACCAGGAACTGAACTAGGACCTCCCATTTGGGAAGTAGGTGCTCTTGAGCCACATCCATTCATCCCAATGATTTTTTTTTTATTCTCCCCCACCCCTTGCAGCTTTTTCTTGCTATCTGTTCTCTATGTCCATTCACTGTGCATTCTTCTGTGTGTCTGTATTTATTTATTTTTAAAATTTATGCCCCCTCTTGTGGCTTGCTTGCTGTCTCCTTACTGTGTCCATTCGCTGTGTGTTCTTCTGTGTGTCTGTATTTATTTATTTTTAAAATTTATGCCCCCTCTTGTGGCTTGCTTGCTGTCTCCTTTCTGTGTCCATTCGCTGTGTGTTCTTCTGTGTGTCTGTATTTATTTATTTTTTATTTATCCCCGCCCCTTGTGGCTTGTTCGTTGTCCGCTCTCTGTGTCCATTTGCTGTGTGCTCTTTTGTGTTTTTGCTTGTCTCCCTTTTTGGCTGCGTCTGCTTGCTGAGTTGGCACTCCGTGGCGCTTGTGGGCCGGGTGGCATTCCATGGCGCTTGCAGGCTGACAGCTCTCCGTGGCATGCGGACAAGCCTGCCTTCTCCGGGAGGCCCCAGACGCAAACCCAGGGCCTCCCATATGGTAGACAGGAGCCCCACTGATTGAGCCACAGCTGCTTCCCCACCCCAGTAATTTTTGATAAAGTTGCAAAAGCAATCCATTGGAGGAAAAATAGTCCTTTTAACAAATGGTGCTAGAGTAATTGGATAGCCAAAGGCAAAAACCTGAGCTTTGACTTATACATCACACTGTATACAAATGACTTAAAAATGGATCATGGATTTAAATGTAAAACTATAAAATTTTGAGAAAATAACATAGAACATCCTTGTGGTAAGGGTAAGGGGGAAAGTTCTTAGATGTGGCACCAAAAGCATAATCCATAAAATAAAAAAGAATAAGTTGGATTCGGTCAAAATTTACAACTTTTGCTTTGTGAAAGGATCTATTAAGAGGATGAAAAGGCAAGGTACAGACTGGGATGAAATGTTGGCAAACCATATATGTGACAAAGAACTGGTATCTAGAATATAAAAAGAACTCCCCAAACTCAACAGCAAAAAACATTTCCAATTATAAAATGGGCAAAAAACATGAACAGTTCAAAGACAAGAAACAGATGGCAAATAAGCACATGAAAAGATGTTTGATGTAATTAGTCATTGGAGAAATGCAAGTTAAGATCACAATGAGGTAGCACTACATACCTAAGAGCTAAAATTTTAAAAAATAGTGACAATACCAAATGCTGACATGGATGCAGAGAACTGGATTTCTCAAACACTGCTGGTGGGAATACTAAATGACACAACCACCACTTTGGAAAATAAATTTGGAAATTTCTTAAAAAACTAAACACACTCTTACCATAGATTTGAAAATCTACATCATTTATCCCAGAGAAATGGAAACATGTTCACATAAACACTTTTAACACAAATGTTCTTAGCAGCTTTAATTGCAATAGCAAAGTATTGGAAATAACCCAGATGCCTTCAGTGGATGAATGGGTGATCAAACCCTGGCACTTCCCATACTACTTAGCAATAAAAACAAATGAACTGCTGATACATGCGCTAGCACTTGCTTAGTCAAAAGAGCCAACCTCCCAAGACTGCCCTGTCTATGATTCCATCTACATAACATTCTCAGAATAACAAAACTATAGAGATGGAGAATAGATTAGGACAGGAAAGGTGGGGGTTATGGGTCCAAATACAATGACGTAGCACAAAGGGCTTTCTTTAGCAGTAATGGAAGATTTGCCTATCTTGGTATCTGTTAAACAAATCTATACATGGAATAAAGTTGCATAGAACTGTACATACACATACACATATGGATATAGGCTAAAAATGGTGAAAACGGAATAGAGTCTGCATTGGTCAATAGTTTTGTACCAGTGTCAGTTTTCTGGTTTTGCCATTATACTACAGTCATATAAGATGTCACATTGAGAGAAGCAGGGGGCAGTGTACATGGGATTCTTTGTGCTATTTTTTGATAACTTCCTGTGAGACCGTAAGTATTTCAAAATTAAAAAGTGTTAAAAAGTCAAATAACCCAGTTAAAACTTGGGCACAAGATTTGGACACTTCATCAAAGAGGATATGCAGAAGGCAATAAAGCACAGGAAAAGATATTCCACATTGTTAGCCATTAGGGAAATATATGAAATAACATTTCACACCTGCTAGTATAGCTAAAATTAAAACTGGCAGAACCAAGTGCTGGCACAGATGCAGAACAACTGCAACCTTCAGACATTGCTGATAGGAATGTAAAATAGTACACTTGGCAGTTTCTTATCACATTCCTTTACCACTATCACCCAGTAATCCCACTCCTAGGTATTTACCTGGAGAAATGAAAACTTAGATTCACACAAAAATCTGATAGATGGATGTTTATAGCAGTTCTGCTCATAATCATCCCAAACTGGAAACAAGGCAAATGCCTTCAACAAGTGAATGGATAAAATGGGGTATATCTATACCATGGAATCCTACTCAGCAATAAAAATGAATGAACTATTGATGCACACAAGAACTTGGATGAATCTCAAAGGCATTATACTTAGTGGAATAAACCAGTCTCAAAATTTTACATGCTTTCGATTTGATTTATATGATATTCTGGAAACTAGAGGGATGAAGAACAGATAAGTAGTTGGAGGGGATGGGGGGGTGTGTGAAACAAAGTTATAGTACATGGGAGTTTTTTGGGGGTGATGAAACTGCTGTGTTCTGGTTGTTATGGTGTGTCATGAATCTTTATGTCTTAAAAATCATAGAATTGGGGAGTGGATGTAACTCAGTGATTGAGCACTTGCCTCCCATGTAAGAGGTCCTGGGTTCAATCCCTGGTACCTCCTTAAAAAAAAAATCATAGAACTGCATGCAAAAAAAAAAAAAGTCTGTCTTACTGTATATACTTAGAAATTAAAATGTAATTTTGATGTATCCCCCCTCTGGCTCCCCACTGCCCTTTGGACCTGTCCAGCGTTGGCTCTCCTCACTGGCACATTGTCGTGCTGCTAGGCCAGGGTGATTGCTGTACCCCTTGCCTGAGAGCTCTCTTCCCCAGCACCCACCCCTCTCCCACACCGTGCTTCCCCTGGCTCAAGCCTGCTTTGTCCTTCAAGGAGAGGCCACTTCTGCAAACCATTTCTTAAGCCGACCTCCTGCCTGGGTTGGGTGCTTGCTTCCTGCTTCCCGGCTCAGCGCCTGGTGCAGGGTTGCATAGCGCCTCCTGTGAGCATGGGCTTCCCTGAGCTCCTGTCCCCAGCTGTCAAGCTGTCAAGCTGTTAATCCACATGGCTCCGGGCCCTCCCATTACAACCACTTCCCAGTTAGTGGGAGTAGGGCTGCTGGAGCGAGCCTGCCTGGGATCAAATCGCGGCTCCCTTACCTACCAGCTGTGTGATCTTGGGCAAGTTGCTTGCCATCTTTTGCCTCATTTTCCTTCTCTGTAAAACGGACATGACAATAGTGCCACCTCTTAGAGGTGCCTTGAGGGTTAATTTAGATTGTGCATGCGAAGAGCTGAGCACACAGCTTGGCAGGCTCTCAGTAAATGTTAGCGGTGGTTATTGGTAATAGCCACCTTGCTGAGACCAGCTCAGCAATAGGTTTGCACGAAGGGAAGGCGACACAGAACTGAAGAAATAAAAGGACAGAAAGAAAGACACAAGAGAGAAATTAAAGATGGGACCAGGGGGCTCAACAGCTTCTGGAACTGAGAGCTTCGACCCTGGTTTCCACATCGTATTTATTAGAAATTACAAAGCAGTAGTTATCTATGTTTCCTTTCAAGGCTGCTTGTTATTAAAGCTGTCGCGCCGGCAATGCTAGGGAGCGGGCCCTGACCAAGTTCAAACGTCTCCTCACGCAAACAATTTTCCTGCTAACCAGACAACATTCCGTCTAGTCAAGGCCAGTGTTCCTAAGCCCACACTTGTTATCTGCATTATGGAAGCATTTCAACTTCAAGCCAGGTTCCCACATTCAGATTCAAGCTATTTTCCCACATCACCTTGGCAGCTTTAAAATAATACAGGTTCCCAGGTCCCCCTGCCCTGTTAAATCAGAATGCAGAGGAGCTCCCTGGGTAGGGTCGCCAGATTTATCAAGTAAAAGTACAGGTCACCCAGGTAAATTTGAATTTCAAATACACGATGACTCATTTTTTATTCCCATGCAATATTTACGCCATACTTAGACTAAATTTCATTTACTGTGCATCAACTGTAACCAAGCATCCTGCCTTTTACCCGGTAACCCTATTCCCTGGGGGACGTGGACTCCCTGCCCGTGGAGGGGGTGGTTCCAAAGGCGAACATCCCAGCCAGAAGAGCGCAGGATCCTTTGGCTGGACACCGGGGGGAGCTAGAAGACGGAGTGTTGGCTCACTTGGCTCCTAAGTGGCGGTTTAAGGAGGCGCCAGCAGGGCGTGGGCTGACTTACCTCTCTTCCTCAGTACTTGGGAATCGTTGCTGGAAGACCTTTTGGGCCCGCCTCCCGAGGAGGGCTGGTCCCCTCTCTCTCTGATCTTCACTTCTGGACAGGCTCATCCGGCCACTCAAGGACTCCCGGTCTCCTGCCCTGCTGCCCTGGGCTGGCCTGCCCCTCATGTTGATGTCATCGTGCTATTCTGATATCACAGCCCAGGGGTTGGAATTCTCCCAGGCAGCCCAGATACTGCCTCAGTGCTACCAGGGCAGGCGTCGAGCAGGAGGGGAGGGGCTGGGGAGGCTGGCAGCCCTCGGGGCTCACCCAAAAGAACATCCGGGCAGCCTACTGCGCCAAATGAAAACCCTATAGAAGGTAGGACTTCAAAGGCTGCTTCTCCTGACCTCGTGGGCGGTGCCCTCCCGGGTGGAAGTCACTTTCCGGGGAGCAGGTCGTCGCTCAGGCTCTGTAAACGGCTCTAGGACCACCCGCCGCCCTTGTGCCTTGGTGTGCAAGCTGCCCTGAGAAATGACCTTCTCTCCTTGGTCAACCCCACCGACCCCCCTTCCTGTCATAAAACGTTCAGTTGGCTTCCTGAAATGTGGCAGTTTCTCTCTTGGGGGGGCATGCCTGCCCCACTTTGGTTGCAAATTTCGGCTTTCTGGAGAATGCCACCCAGCCTTTTGAACACACCCCTGTATCTGTGCACAGGTGGGAGGGAAGTTGAGCCCAGAGGCTCCAGCTCACCTGTGCCCTCTTCAGGTGTCCTGCTCTTCTGGGTCAGGGGGTTTGGGCTCCAGGCCCCGGGTAGCGTCTGCCTCTTCCCTGCATGCTCCTGGTCCATGTGGGAGGCGGCATGTGTCTTGGTCTTTGGTCGTGGGACTGAAATCTCTTACTCCTATACTGGGGCTGCCCTGGCAAATTGCCATGCACTAGGCATCTTAAAACAACAAGAACACATTCTCTCACAGTTCTGGAGGCCAAAAGAGTGAAATCAGGTTGCAACAGGGCCGCTCCCTCGGAAGATTCTGGGGGAGGGTCTGTGCCTTGCCTCCTCCACGGCTGCCGGCATTCCTTGGCTCGTGTCCGTGTCTCTCTCCGCTCCGTCTTCTGTGTGTCTGCGTTACCCCCTTGCCCTACTTTTTTTAAGGCCTCATGGCATTCAGGGCCCACCTTGTCGTCTAGGATGACCTCATCTCCGATGCTTAATTTAATTGCACCCTTTTTCCAAATAAGGTAACATCTTTAAGTTCCGGGATTAGGGCTTGACGTCTTGGGGTGGCCAGTATTCACCCAACTACGGTGGGGTTGACCTCCCCCCAAATACCCCAGAATCTGGGGGGCTCAGCCTCCCTTCCTTACAAGCTCCTCGCCAGCCCGGCCCACACCTGGGCCATTTCATCAAGGAGGACTGAGGGGGTGGGGGAGTTAGGATCCACCAGCCCACCCCACCCCCGGGATGCCAGGACAGGAGCTGGGCTCTTCCCATCCCACATGGTGGGGAAGCGGAGCTCTTGACTGCTGCCCGCTGGGTTTGGGGGAAGAGAGAAAGCAGCGCCCCGTGGGGGAAATGCAGGTTTGCGGTTTTGTCACCGTAGGATGGGGATAGAATCCGCACCCCGGAACTCACTCCGGGCGGGGCTGAGCTCCTTACTTTGCAGATTCAGAAGCACCTGGCAGGTAGCTGCTGCTTGGTAAACATGTGATGGTGGGAAGAGGTGCAGGTAAAAGCACCTCAGGTCGGACGGCCGGACTCAGGGATGCTGCAAAACCCCTGGAATGAGATTTTTAAAAACCATTTTTGGTAGTTGTTTCAGAAAATGTCAAATCTAAGCAGGAGTAGACATGAGAGTTTCAGAACTTCCGTGTACCGGTCCCCAGCGGCGGCAGTTCCCAGCGCGAGGCCCGTCCCGTCCTCACCTCCCTCTCCCCGCCCTGTATCATTTTGAAGCAAATTGCAGACATCACAACATTCCACTCATAAATATTTCAGGATGTACCACTAAAAGATAAGGGTTTTTTAAAAAAACTTAACCAGAGTACCGTTATCACATCTAAAATATTAATGATGAATTGAAATGAGGTTTCTTTAAAGGGGCCAGAGAAGACAGGGATTTATTCAGACTCTGAAGACGCTGAAGAGTTCATGCCTCCAGCTGGGAGAAAATCCTGGCCCTTGCCGAGGAGGTCGGAGGCTTGGCTTGGAGCAGGAGATCGGGCGATGCGGGGAGGATGGAGTCCTTCTGATGGCCTTGGCCTTGTCGGGATGGGGTGGGGAGGGCTCTGCCGAGTAAAAACTTGGAGGTGTGAGTGGGGCAGGATATGCTGAGTTGGACATAGAGATACTCCGAATTTACCCATAAGCAAAGGAAGCACAACCAGAAAACAGATGAGAAAAGCAATGGTATTTTGTTCTGTGGGAAATGTTAGCAATTTGGATTTTGCGATCCTGCCACCCAAACAGATGGCAGCAGCTCACCACCAAGGGCCCCACATAACTTGGTGCTAGCCAGGAAAGGTCCCCGGTAACTCTGTCACCAGTGAGTAGAGATGGACATTCAGAATTCAAAGGAGATTGACACTCAGTTCTCAGATGGCTTGGATTTCCCCAGCGAGGGGGACAGGCACCGTTTGTTCCGAGCTCGTCCCTCCCCCATTGGACCCTTCTGCCTGTTAGCTCAGTGCAGGAGCCAGCCCAGAACTGGCATTCTGAAATGTGTTTTTATTGGAGAGCTTGGGGTGTCTTCATAAGAGAGTTAGTAGACCAGAGCATTTTTTAAAATGTCATTGTCTACATTTGATACATTCTTAATATGAAGACACTTCAAGCATCATTTTCCTGCCAGGGCAATTGCCTCTAGGACTAATCGCGTCCTTTGTAACTAAAGGGCAAAATAGCACTTTCCTTTGCAACGCCCAGATTCCAAAATCCAGAGGGTAATCCGGCAGAGGCGCCAGGCTCCAACGGCAGGCAAGAGGCCATTTGCCTGCTAATTCAGGATGCAGAAGGTCATAACACTTTGCCAGTTTGAGCTCTGGTTTGCAGATAAACTCTCAAAGGTCAAGGCTAGGTATTCTGGGCTAGACAGCAGAAGGCTGGGTTCTCTTGGGCCCCTGCAGGCAGTTGCTGAGTCTCTGGCACACGGTGGTGTGAATGACTGGAGCTTAGCAAAAGGGGTGGGAAATTGCTGAGCGTGGCTTTACTCTTGGGTCATTGTGAGCTTTGGACAAGGCCTTGACCTCTCAGCCCCAGCTTCTTTGCTCATCAAAGGGGAAAAGAAATGCCTACACCATGAGGCGGCTGTGAGGGCAAATGATGATAAAATTTAAAGCTGCAGAAGAGTTCTGGGTGAGAGGGGACCAGCGGAGCAGCTTTCGCATCCTTGCCAGTGTCCCTGGGTCCCCCGTGGACAGGGCTCTGTGGGACCGCCCAGCAGCCGGCTCATGCACGCAGGGGCTTCTATTAACTGCATTGGAAATGCCTTTGTGGACAGGGTCCTGCTCTCTAGTTCTTTTCTCTCTTAAAATTATTTTTTCCTGCTTTCCTCGTCAGGGTCAAATGGGTGGCAGGGAACAAACACCCACTCCAACTGGTTTAACCAGGGATCAAACTCGGTGTCTGGGAAGGACAGTGTCCTAGAGGGACGGGGCACTGTCAGTGGCTTCTTTCTCTGTGTCTCTCATTTCTGGCTCCCTCCCAGTGTGCGTCTGTCCCATCTGCCTCTGCAGCCTGGCTCTGGCTGCTCCCTGGGGCGCCTTTGTCCCTCCACCCATGGGCCTGAGCTGCCCGGCTCTGTCTGGCTGCTGGCTGCGTGCCCTGAGTCAAGCTGCGGGCGAGAGGCTTCGAGCCATGGGGCCTCTCGGGTGGCCTGAGCGGGGCAGGGTCACGTCCAGGGGGCTGTCTGAAGGAGTGGCCAACCCTGCCCTCCCTTCTGGTCTTCCTTAAACCCCAGCTCTTCCCCTGACCACCTCCCGCCTCCCTCCAGTGGTGTCTTGCTGTTGCCCCCAAGACCTGGAGCAGGAAAGAGGGCAAGGGGGTGAGCTGGGTGGGTCAGCCACTGGGTAGGCACAACCGCCCAAATTGTGGGAGAGGGTGAGGCTTTGGAGGGGAGGACAAGTCCCCAGCAGGAAACGGCAGAGCTGGGAGCTGCAGGAGTCCCCCAGGCCTGGCCGGAGGACCTCGTGGGTACAGGGAAGAGCTGGGCCCGGTGGAGGCGGCTCCCAGGGCACGACGGTCACTGCTGTTCACACGTGGACCACCCAGCAGCCCAGGCCCCAGGCCGGCGATTCCAGAACTGGGGCTGGTGCCAGCTGCGCTCCTTCAGAGGCCTTTGGTGCTAGGGGGGTGCCAACTGGCTGGGTGCCCCCGCTCCGTCAGCCTAGGAAATTCCCGTGTTCTGTGTCCGGTGGTCTCTGGAGAGGGCTCACGTGTTTGAAAACAGGTCCCCTTGCATAAAGGTTGGAAACCAAGTGGCCTAGAGCCTTCACCCACGATCAGGATTGGCCCCAGAAACCAAGCCTGAGGGTGACAAGGCGCCCCGCTCCCCAGTCTCTCACCGTGCACGCACAAGGAGGGCTGTGCGGGCAGTTCAGCCTCCTGGCCTCTGGCCTGCACTTGCACCTGCTCCCGTGGACCTGGCAGGGCCCTCCGGGGCCACCACATCCCAGGAGAGGGCAGAGGCTGCACTGTGCACCGGTCCTCAGGGCCCGGATACAGAAGAGGGACAAGTTCCACCAGTCTCCAGGTGTCTGCCTTGCACAGCGCCACCAAAGCAGGTTAACTCGGTGCAGGTGCAAGCGGGAAGCCAGGGCCAGATGCCAGCTCCTCTGGGCACCTGGTGCTCTGGCCGCCCAGGGAGCAGCTCGCGGCTTCCCATAACCTGGGACGCTGGCCTCTGCAGAGCAGAGAAGCCACTGTCATCGGGGCCTGTGGTCCACGAGGGACCGGGATGGAGCCTGCAGGTGGGGACTCGGGTGGGCACAGCCTGGTTGTAGATGCTGGAAGTGGGTCTCCTCTCCCTCTGGCCCCCACCTTCCATTCTGCTTTGGAAGACAGCCTGAAACACTCGACGGCTCCGAGATGAAGTAGCCTCTCTCGAGGCATGGGATTTTTCATTTTAAGTAGGCTCTTGTGCAATGGTGCCGTGCCTGCCGTGGGAAGACTGGTGGTTACAAATGAGCCAAACGTTCCTCCTCCCTGTTAGGCACCGAAGTGGGGAGCCCCTGGCACCTGTATCAGTCAGCCAAAGGGGTGCTGATGCAAAATACCAGAAATGGGTTGGGTTTTATAAAGGGTATTTATTTGGGGTAGGAGCTTACAGATACCATAAACATAAGGTACTTTCCTCACCAAAGTCTGTTTTCATGTGTTGGAGCAAGATGGCTGCCGATGTCTGCGAGGGTTCAGGCTTCCTGGGTTCCTCCCTTCCAGGGTCTTGCTTCTCTCTAGGTTCAGGGTTCCTTTCTTCCCAGGGCTTGCTGCTTCCTGGGCTCAAGTTTCCTCTGTTCCTGGGGCTGGCTTCTCTTTCCTCTGAGCTTACTTCCCGGGGCTCTAGCTTAAGGCTTGAGCATCAAACTCCAACATCAAAAACCCTCAACTCTGTCCTTTGCCATGCCTTTTATCTGTGAGTCCCACCCACCAAAGGACCGGGACTCAATGCCCTCCTGGCACAAGAGGTTTACATAATTCCTTAATCAAGTAAACCTATGAGTACAATATAATCTAATATACCCAGAGGAGAAGATCAGTTTACCAACATAATCCAATATTTCTTTTTGGAATTTCATCAATAATATCAAACTGCCGCCACACCGATGAGAAAGCTCTGTGTGCGGAGCACTCCAGTTCAGAAATGTTCAGGAGCTCAGCCGGCAGCATCACCATCAGGGCCTGGCCACGGAAGCCCTCGAGACCTGGCTGTCCTGACACGTGACCTTCCTGGTGGCAGCCTGCCCAGCTCCGGTAAGCCCGGGACAGCTGAGGGCTGGCAGGCTTGAGGTCTGCCTTCCCCTCTCCTCAGCAACGTGACCTCCCCTTGGGGCCTTAAGTTCCTCATGGGGAAAAGAGATCCGAGGAGAGCCCCAGAGCTGTTAGCGCTGGCGTGAGCTGTGCCCCACGGGCACATATATGGCTTGGCTATGGCCAGGTCATAAGTATTTGTTTTTTTAAAGAGTTCTTTTATTTATTTCTCTCTACCGCCTTGGTGTTTGCACTTGCTGTCTGTTTGTTGTGTGCTCATCTTCCTTTTAGGAGGCATCAGGAAGAGAACCTAATCACTTGAGCCACCTCTGCTCCCTGCTTCGTTGTGTCTCTCATTATGTTTTCCTCCTTCTGTCTCATGTTGAGTCATTTTGTTGCATCAGCTCGCCACATCAGCCCATTGCATCAGCTCATTGTCTTGCTCGTTGTCTTTAGGAGGCACAGGGAACTGAATGCAGGACCTCCCATATGGTAGATGGGAGCTCAATCGCTCGAGCCTCATCTACTTTCCTATAAATGTTTTCCTTCAAAACCCTGTCCAGCTTATGTCTGATTCCCATCCCAGTGGGCATCCTTCTGGCCCCCCATACCTCTCCATCATGGCGTGTGTTACAGTTGTGGTTATTAGTCACTTGTGCATTTCTTTGTCGTCCTTGATAATCCATAAGCTCCGCGAGGGCAGGGGTGACTGGGCTTGCTGCTGAACAACTGGCTCTTCTCAGAGTAAACACTTGGTGTCATAATTTGCCACAGGGATGTGGATGCAAAAGTACCAGAAATAGGTTGGCTTTTATAATGGGAATTTTATTAGGGTAAGAGCTTACAGTTCTGAGGTTGTGAAATGTCCAAATCAAGGCATCAGCAAAGATGCTTTCCCACCAAAGCCAGCTACTGGTGATCCTGGCATTGCCACGTGGCAAAGCAAGATGGCGGCTGATCTCCACCGAGGTCTCTGCCTTCCCTCCAGAAGCCACCTTCTCCCCAGAGCTCAGCTGTAGGTGATCGGGCAGAGGGCTTGTCTCTTCAGCCTTGAGCTGCTCCATGGGTGCAGCCTCTTGGGGGCTTTGGAACCTAGTGATCCTCAAGTCCTCTCTCACATGGCAGGGTCAAAAATGGCAGAGCTCCCTTTTCCTGTGTGTGTCTCTCTCTGTCTCCATTTATATAAAGCTCCAGTAAGAGGGCAGAGACTCACCTGAGTCACGCCTCACTGACATAGTCCACTCAAAAGATTCTCACACCCACCGGAATGGATTAGTTCAAGAACATAGTCTTTTGTGGGGGATTCATAAGAACTTCAGACTGTCACACTCTGGAAATATTTGTTGGATGAGGGTGGAAGGGGAAGAATGAGTGACAAAAGTGGGTGACTTGTTAAAAAGAAGTGGGTGTCTTGTGCTCTGGCACGGTGGTCCCTGGGTGTTTTAGTCAGCTAAAGGAGCACTGATGCAAAGCACCAGAACTCTGTTGGCTTTTATAAAGGGTATTTATTTGGGGTAGAAGTTTACAGTCACAAGGCCCTAAAGAGTCCAATTCAAGGTACCATAAGAGGTACTTTCTCACCCAAAGACATTGGCCACATGTTGAAGCAAGATGGCGGGTGATGTCTGCGAGGGTTCAGCCTTCCTTCTTCCTCTTAAGGCTTGGTGGTCCCAGCTTCTTCCAATCTCAGCTGTAGGCTGGCATAAGGCTCATTTCTCTCCCCAGGGCTCATTTCTTTCTGGCCTCAGCTGCTCTGTTCTCTTCACAAAGGGCGGCTGTAGACTATCAGCCTCATCTGCTGTGTCTAATGAGCCATCTCTATTCCTCTGTGTTCGTCTTCTCTGTGTATCTACTGCCATGTGAGAGTCTGTTTTATCAGCCCACCAAGGGGACGGGTACTCAATGCTGAGTCACACTCTAATGACGTGGTTGAATCAAAGCTCTAATCTTTGATTTAATAAAGTAAAAGTAAAACCTCAGAAGTTAACACAATCAAAGGGGTATCATGCCCAGAGGAACAGACCAATTTATAAACATAATACCTCCTTTTGGAATTCATAAATATCATCACACTACCTCATGTACTCTGGGTGCAGGGCCTCCAGGCCATGCAGAGAAGTTGTCACAACTCCAGGTTGGAAGAGCACATCTTCCCAAAGGGCATCACGGGGAATGGGGGAGCCAGGAAGGACCTCAAGATGACTCCAGGTGGCTGAGCTGTAGAGACCGCAGCAGGAGCGGTGGAGTCCTCATAAAGGGCAGTGTGGGGTGGTCACCAGCGTTAGTCCCCAAGCCACTCCCATTCCTGGGAAATACAGCAAGGGTGGGAAACACTTGGCTCTGAGCGATAACAAAGGTGTCTGTGAGTTTCCCACTGCTAAAGGGTCAATGCCTAAGGGTCTTCAGCCTAAGTGGGGGGCTGCTCCAAACGCCTACCAGCGTGGTGCCTGACCACCGGTTGGAGAGAGAAGAGGGAGGGCCTGGGCTCCCAGAGGGCACGTAAGCAAGCCCACCAGCTCCTCCGAGTGAAGCTCCTCCATCTCTGAAATAGGGACAGCCCAGTCCCGGTCAAGGTGATGTCCCCAAGAGGCTGTGAGGCTGAACGAGCAAGTGCTGGGGGAAGCATTGCCTTGGTGGCCATTGGGTGATTGTCGCTGGTAAATTTGGGTCATCCTTATTCTCTCCGTGGGGTGGCAGGCGTCGTGGAGAGCATTATCATAGAGCAACAAGTGCCCAGGGTCCGAGCTAGCCAGGAGGTGTTTGTTAGGAACGTACCAACACCCTGCACCATTCGATCAGAGTGCTTGACCTACCGGGGGGGGGGGGTGAGGGGTGAAGGGGGTATTGCTGAATATTTCTACCTTTTAAGAAAAAGCTTTGTTGTTTTGGAAAAATATTCAATGGAAAAAGAAAAGTGCAAATCATACTGAAAAGTACATAAAAGGGAGCAAAGTCTCCTCAAATCCACTAACCCAGACATAATTGCTATTAAATCTCTTCTGGGCAGCATTCCAGATATTTCTTTATGCATACACTTGCATTTAGATATTAGTATCTCATTTCCCAATATAAGTGGGAAAATTCCAAATGTTCAGTTTTGTAACTGGCTTATTAAATTCAAAAGTTACGTTATAGCATTCCATGTCAATAAGTTATGCCTCTGTAGCATCAGTTTTTAGAATGACTTTTTATTGTGGAGACTTTCTAACACATGCTTACACATAATACATGCCTCTCTTCTCTTCCTATCACTCTGCTTGCAACAATTACCAATCTTATTTCACCTAAACCCCCTTCTGTTCTTCCCTATTATTATTTTTTAGATAGCATATACATTTCTTCAGATACTATACAAATAAAATGCTTTGGAAAGCATACAGTAGGATAATACTTCCCTGCAGAATCAACACACACACACAAAAGCATACAAATCTCTAAAGATCATTAGAACAAAACAGCAGACATATTCTCTAGTAAAAAATATTTACTGATAATACACTAACCTCTCATATATATAAAAGCTAAAAATGTCAGAATCATTTATTTTAAAGCAAACTCAATCTGTAAACAATTCAGGGTGTATCTACAAAAAAACTAAGGCTCTTTAAAAACATAACTTCAAAACCACTGTCACACCTGAAATAATAAATCTTTAATATTACCAACTCTTCAGATCTCTAATTATAATGTAATTTTTAAATAAGATTTATTTTATTTATATATCCCCCCCTTGCCACTTGCTTGCTCTCTGCTTTCTGTGTCCATTTGCTTCACGTTCTTCTGTGTCTGCTTGTCTCCCTTTGTTGCATCATCTTGCTGTGCCAGCTCTCTGTGGGTGCGGGCCGTCAGTTATCCACAGGCATGGGCGGTCAGCTCTCCGCTGCGGGCCAGCTTGCCTTCACAAGGAGGCCCTAGGAAGTGAACCCAGGGCCTCCCATATGGTAGACGGGAGCCCAGTCTGTTGAGCCATATCTGCTTCCCAATTATAATGTAATTTTAATGGTGCATAATATTCCATGGAATGGATATAGCATAAATTACTTAAACATATTTGAATCATTCAGGTTGTTGGCAGTTTTTTCCTATTATAATTATAACTTAATGCACCGGGACATTCATTTCTGTGCTCATTTTGCTGTTTTTGTTGTTGTTGCACTGTTGTGATTATTTCTATGGGTAAATCCTTAGAAAAGGGATTACTGGGTCAAATGCAAGCTCTGTATTTTTATTTTTAACCAATAAATTTTATTGATACATATTAATAAAGCATAAATCCATCCAAAGTATACAATCAGTGGTAATTGGTATAATCACGTAGTTGTGTATTCATCACTTCAAGCTCTGCATTTTGATCCTGTTGCCCAGTTATCCTGCATATGGCTTTTTTCCCAGTTTCCACCCTCAGGAGCACAAAATGCCTGGCTTGGTTAAGGGAAGGACAGCTAGGAACTCTTTGAGCTTTGGTCCTTCGTCATTCATCCATTCATGTACAGGTACTCAGTGTTTCCCAGATACAGTGGGATGATGGATAACCAAATGCTGGAGAGAAATGCCAAAGCGTCTGCCTGCAGGGCTCTTCTGTGCAGGGAGAGCCCCCTGCTGTCTAGGAGAGGGATGGCAGCACCCTGGAATCACTGGAAGGCAGGAGATCCCACTAGGAGCCTGGCAGGACACTGATGGCCCTGCCAGCCTGGGAAGCTGTGGGAGGAAATGGGTGCTCTGCCTCTAGGAGGAGAGGGAGGGAGACGAAAGTAGCGAGAAAAATTGGCCTCCGTTATTCACTTAGACTTGATCTCCCATGCTATTAAAAACAACAGTAGTGACCTGAATGGAAACGTAAAAGAAGAAATAGAAACATAGCTATGATTCCAACATCGTCATTACTTCCAGTCCAGCTCCTTCTGCAGACACCCACGTGCAGCTGTGGTCCTATAGCTCTCGGCCTCGCAGCTTCAGGAGCCAGGGCTGTTCTGCAGGATTGGTGGGTGTCATTTTTTTTTTTTTTTTTTTGAGGTACCAGGGGCCGGAGATTGAACCCAGGACCTTGTGTGTGGAAAGCTGGTGCTGGAAAGCTGGTGCTCAATCACTGAGCCGCATCAGCTCCCCTGAGTTGGTTCTTTCATTAGTTTTGTTTATGTTTTGTTGTTGTTTAGGAGGCACTGGGAACTGAACCTGGGGCCTCCCATGTGGGAAGCCGGCGCTCAACTGCTTGAGCCATATCTGCTCCCCCTGTCATTTTTCAAAACACCTGCTTCTGTTCTGTCCAGATCCCCGGCCTCAGTTTCCTTACCCTGCTGCCCTGCAGTCAGGTACTTGAATATGGCCTTTTCTAAATTCAATGCTTCCATGCTTGTAACTCTTCTCCTCTTCTGGGGAAAACATTTTTTAAAATTTTAGTACCATATATGTAACAAAGTTTGCCACGTAACTATTGTGAAGGGTGTAATTCCGCGGCACTGAGTCCATTCACAATGTGAGACAACCGTCACTACCATCCAATGACCAAACATTTCCTCACTCCAGATAGAAACTCTGACCCCATTAAGCAATAACTCCCCAGTCTCCCTCCCCCCAGTGCTGGTAGCCGCCAGTAGCCTTCATGACTGTGAATTTGCCTCTTTTAGCTATTTCATGTAAGGGGAATCATCTGGTTTCTTTCACTCGGCATATGTTTTTGAGATTCTTCCACATTGTAGGATATCTCAGACCTTGACCTTCATTCTTTTTTGTACCTGAATAGTATTCCATTATATAGGTACACCACATTTTAAAAATATATTGTTTAGAGAAGTTGTGAGCTTACAAAGCAATCATGCATAACACCCAGAATTCCCATACATCACCCCTGTACCAATACCTTGCCTTGTTGTGGAGCATTTGTTACAGATTATGAAAGAACGTCATCAGACTAGTACCACTATGGTCCATAGCATACATTTGGTATGTTTTTTCCATACATGCCCTATTATTAACCCCATGCACTAGTATTGTATATCTGTTGTAGTTCGTGAGAGAACACTCTCATATTTGCCCTGTTAACCACAGTCCATCTTCCACCACATGGTTCACTGCGTTACACAGTCCCAGCCTTGCACCATCCATCCAAAGTGTCCACTCAGTGGCTCTCACTTTCATCACAGAGTTGTGCAGTCATCACCTCAGTAAATTTTTTAACGTTTTCCCTAATCCAAAGGAAAAAAATCCCATACCTCCCTGTTACGGACCCTTAGCATTGATATAGTACCTTCTTTGACAATGATGCGAGAATATTACAATATTGCTCTCAACTGTACTCCTTAAGTTGCAGTAACTGTATTTTCCTCATGCATCACCGTGTTCTTACCACCTTGTAATAGTGATGTGCATTTGTTCTAGTTCATAGAAGAACATTCTTTTACTTGTACTCATCACCATAATCCTCACTGTTATTCAGCCCCTAGATTATTCTCTAGCTTTCTTTCAGCTGACGTGTACATCTCTAGACTGCCCCTTTCAGCCATAGTCACATTTATAAATGAGCTGTGTTATACACACTATAGTGGGATATACCACATTTTGTTTATCCATTCATCTATTGATGGATTGGATTGTTTCCACCTTTGGCTACCGTGAATAATGCTGCAGTGAAGACTCGCGCATCTCTAGGAAAGCTTTTACAAGGGAGGGGGGTGTGGAAGGCATTGTAGCTCTCGATTCCAGCAGCCTTTAGCCTAGTTGTTTTCAGAAAGGAGGCGAGTGCCCCCCAGGAGGGCACAAGATCAGCCACTACCATATGAGAAGAAAAGCACTAGAACTTCTACTCAAACTTATTTAATTTCATTTGTCTTAAAATTTTAGTTTTTATGTGTTCTGTAATGTACATAAAGCGTAACTCACAGTATGTGTGTATAATCTATAACATAATTATTCATACATTGGGGGTGCCCCCATCGAACCTTTCCTGCAATGGAGCACATAATCATAACCATTTAGAGACTGGTTTGTGGGCTCTGGGAGGTCCAGCACTACCTTCTACTCACTCCCACCCTGTTTTGCTGATGCCAGGTGTCAAATTGTCTCTGAAGGACGGTCCCAGGCAGCTCTGCCACTTGGCATGCCCCTGAGTGGCTGGACATCAGGCACATGGGGGCATCCAATACCTTCCTGCTGGCCCACCCAGCTGCATCCTGGGGTGCAGTTGTTGCTGCCAGAGCTGGACTTAGTGACCCCAAGTGCTGGGAAATCCTTCCCAGGGAAAGTTCCAGAAAGAAGGGAAGCCCATTCCACCCCCATTTTTAAATATCCCCACTTCCCTTCCAGAATGAAACAGAAATAGAACTGATGGGACCAAGGAGGGGGTTTCCCTTCTCATGCATGAGTTGTAGGGACCCAAGCCAGAGCCCATGGCCCTTTGCGGTTGGGTGCTCCTGGCCCCCTGCCCGGCCCACCTCTGCGGCCCCACAGCCCCTGCCCGTGGCTCTTCCCTCTTCCACCTTCCCTCCAGCGGCTTCTCTTCCCACAGCAGTGCAGCTGGCACTCCTGCCTCAGGCTCGCTTCCCACCCCATCAGTATTCCTTGGCTTCTCATTTTCCTTTTTACACTTGTATTTCATGTGTGGCAGCCAGATTCCCATGCAGTACAAAGCAAAACCCTTAATCTATTCCTAGTTGATTTAAAACCACATTACGAGGCCAGGATCCAATGATCATTCTGGCTGAGCAGCAAAGCCCTGGGTGAATGTTATTTAAAAACCACACGTCATCCAGAATCATTTTCTGGATCCCAGTGCTTGTGCTTTCGCAGTAAACATGCCACCATGATGTGCCGCCTCTCAAAATATAGCAAAGTGATCATCCAGTAGGAGGTCCAGGGGGAAAATTCAGACACCAGTGGCATAGCTGCTAAAAATGAAATCTCACTGGTGATTTTTCACTCAGCCCCTGCTGTGTGTGACAATCCTAGGGCTCGAGATGGAGTAAATGCCACAGGGTGTGCCTAGAATTTTCTACATTCTGCTCTCATGCATCCAGTCCACCAAAAGGCTGTTAAACCATTTTAACTTAATCCCTTTGGCATTTGTGGATCCAACTTCTGTCATCTCACCTGGTTTCAAGTGACCCACAAGTAAATGCCATGTAATAATTTATATTTATATTTTTAGTCCCCCTAATAGATTTGCATTGCAAAGGAGTAGCAAAAAGCTAATGATGAAAAATCAGCTCCCCCGCCCACACCCACCCCACCTTCCGCTGGCTCCCTCCTTCTCCGCAGCAGGCAGCCAACCCCTTGGTTCCCACCCTTTGCCCTTTGCCTCAGGCCCCGTCTTGAGCGGTGGGTGAGGAGAGGCTGGTGCAGAAGCCTCAAAACTGGGTAGGGTTGCTGGGGGTGGGGGTTGCGGGGATGGGGAGCGAGACCGGTTAAGGAATGTAGCCCTCTGCAGCGGGAACCAGGGAGCGCACGCATCCCGGCATCCCGCGGCTCCCAGGCGCTCAGTGCCCTGCCCGCCATCACCGCTGGGCAGAGGCGATGCTTCCCTCCAGGTGCGGCTCCTCGCCTACTGCAGACCAAGCAGGCGTGCAGCCCAGGGCCTGGCCGGCAGGGGGCGCTGCGGAAATGTTTGTGGAGCAGATGAATGAATGGTGGCGCCGGAACCTAAACCCAGGTTTTTGTTGCTCCCAAGCTCTGCCCGATTGTGTCCTCCAGTTGAGAACACAGTGAAGTGCAGGAACAGGTCAGGAGTGTTTTGTTTATTATTTGCTAAGGGCCACCCAGGAAGGAGGGGGCTGCTCAGAAGCCCGCCCTGGAGCCTTCCGGGCCAAAGCTTGAAAGTGTTAGTGCAGCGTCCCAAAAGCCCAGGCGCTGTCCCGCGCTCGCTCTCTTGGAATACGAAATCCCAGGCCGAGGGAGGAGTAGGACGTGAGTGTGAGTTTATTCAAAGAGCGCTGATGGCCTTGCGCCCAAAAATGCCTCCAGAAGGTGGATTTGCGATCACGAATCTGGTCAGAACACTTCTGCCTCCTGCAAAGGTATTACCTAACCAGTGGGGTGGAGATTCTCCAGGGACCTACGTGGCGCCTGCATGGACCCTGCGGAACCGGGTCTGCCCGGGGCGGAAGGTGGGGGCAGGCCACGTGAGCCCGGAGGGGGCGGGGCTTTCGGCAGGGGGCGGGGTCTGGCCGCAGGTAGGTGCTGGGTCTTGGCCTCAGTCTGGTCCTCCAGGAGAGCTTGTCACAGACATCCAGGGCTGGAGGACGTGTGGAGCCCAGGGTCGCTGGATGGACAGCTACTCTTTTCATTAAAAAAATAAAACAAAAACTTTATTGAGTATAAGTGACATGCAATAAACTGCCTATATTTAAAGTATCAATTTGGTAAATTTTGACCATGTATACATGCACACCCATGAACCAGCACCTCAATCAAGACAATGAATATATCTATCACCTCCAAAGTCTCACTGTGCCCTTTTCATTACAAAAGGAGCTGCATCTCTTTCCACTCCCCAGGCAACCACTAACCTGCTTTCTGGTGCTATAGATTGGTTTGCATTTTCTAGAATTTTACATAAATAGAAGCATATTTTTCTTTATATGGCTTTCGCCCTGCTTAACTATTTTGAAATTCATCCATGTGGCTGGCTGTGCATCTCACTCATTCTTTCCCTTTTTATTACTATTCCTTTTTATTGCTTATTGTTTTTTTTTTTAATTCCCCACCCCCCATTGTTTTTGTGATTGTCTGCATTCTGTGTTCCTTCGCTGTGTGTTCTTCTGTGTCTGCTTGTCTTCTCTTTAGGCAGCACTGGGAATAGATCCTGGAACCTTGCAGAGTGGGAGAGAGGCACTCTATCTCTTGCACAGCCTCAGCTCCCTGGTCTGCTCTGTCTCTTAGTGTCTCTCCTCTGTGTCTTTGTTGCGTCATCTTGCTGTACCAGCTCTCTGTGCAGGTTGGCACTCCTGCGTGGGCCAGCACTGTGAATGGGCCATCTTGGTTTCATCAGGAGGCTCTGGGAATTGAACCCTGGACCTCCTGTATGGTAGAGAGGAGTCCAATCACTTGAGCCACATCTGCTTCCCTTGCTTATTGCTTTTTATTTCCTTTTTGTTCCTTTGTCTGGACACACTACAGTTTATCTCTTTACCTATTGATGGACATTTCGGTTGTTTCCAGGTCTGGGCTGTTGTAGATAAAGCTGCTGGGAACATTTGCACACAGATCTCAGTGTGGGCAGATGCTTTCTTTTTTTAGGGTAGACACCAAGGAGTGGAATGGCAGAGTCATAGGCTTAAGTTTTTAGGAAGCTGCCCAACTGTCTTCTGAGGTGCCCTTTTCTGTGCCCATCAGCAGCCTGTGAATCCCAGGCTGGAGGAGACCAAATTAACTGTCCCAGGACTCCGGAGGAAGTGTTGGGCGCTGGGATTCTTGATGTACAACGACTTATTTTGCCTTTTAGGAAATGTTTGTCTTATCAGATAGCACAGTGTCTTCTGTGCCTCCTCTGCTCCAAAGAGCAGGGAACCCCATGCACACGTGGTCCTGTTCATTGACACCTGGGGAAATTCAGGGAAGATGTGCTCATGCAGACACTAGAAATGCTGCATCTCAGAGGTGGGAGCCTTGTTTAGAGAGATTATTTCCACCTAAAGGTAAATGAATATTCTGAAATACTGGTGCGGCAGTTTGAGATTGTTTCATGAATCCCCAAAAGAGAAAGATTGTTTGTAAACTAATCTATTCCTCTGGTTGTGATACCCTTTGGTTGCATTAATTTCATCTGATTACCTGTTAAGATTGCTGTAGAACTTTTTCTTTCTTTTTTTTTTTTTCTTTAGGAGGCACTGGGAACTGAACCCAGGACCTCCCATATGGGAGGCAGGTGCTCAACTGCTTGAGCTACATCCACTCCCCTACTGGGGGGCTTTTTATTGGACTATGTCAGTGAGGCGTGACTCAGGTTGAGTCCCCACCCCCTTGCTGGGTCTGATATAAATGGACTCACAGCCGGACAGAGAGATGAAAACGGGAACTGCCATGTGAGACAAAAGACTCCAGTTTTGCCTTTTGAGCTGCAAACCCTAAGAGTATCTTAGGAAGTTTCTTAGGTTTCATAGAAACCGTATGCCAGGAGAGACAGGACTAGGACTATAGGATCGATTAAGCACGAAGCCTCAAGAGGCTGAGCCTATGGAGCTACTCAAGAGGAGATGGTGAGCTGGAGGGAAAGGCTGAAACCTTGCAGAGATGGGCGGCCGTCTTGCTTCACCACGTAGCTGACTTGGGTGAGAAAGCATCTCTGCTGATGCCTTGATGTGGACATTTCATGGCCTTAGAACTGTACTGCCAAATAAACCCCCTTTATAAAAGCTAACAGATTTCTGATACTTTGCATCGACACCCCTTTGGCAAACTAATACAACTGGTAATACTATTGGTCCCTAAATCTGGCTGATCATATGAAATCTATGCCTTTGGGGCTATTTGCAGAAGAATGCAATGTATGGGTATTTCTTATTTTGGAAATAGAAACTCCATGGCACTTTAATACACAACTTGCGTTTTCTCAGCCCAGTGGTTCTTACCGGCATATACCCTCGGCTCCGGAAGTCTTCCAGCACATCTAAGTAGGTAAACTAGGCAGGTGAAGGAGAGGACATCTAAGTAGGTAAGCTAGGCAGGTGGAGAGGAGAGCTTGGGTCTCGAAAATGTCCCACCTGTAATCACTTGGAAACTGTGCTCATTGAAAATTGTCTTTGGTGTGGATCTGCAGAACAATTGTCTCCTTCCATCAAGAGGCCTTGAGAGCAAGGGGCAGATCTTCAGAACCAGACTGAGGTTATCCCAGTCCTGTGCTGAGTGGACAGAGTCACAGAGCCGAGACTGTGGTGGGTTATTAAAATGCTGTAGGTGAAGCCCTGGGCTTGAATCCTTAGCGATCAGCAGAACGGAACGCCTAGAAACGGAATTATGAGTTTATGGTAATTTGCTTCATGATAAAGGCACCATTCAAAACATTTGGAGTGATATTGCAATGACGGATACAGGCCATTATACGTTTTGTCAAAACCTATAAAATCGTGCAGTGCAAAGCATAAACCATAATGTAGACTATAGACCATGCTTAGTAGCAGTGCTTCAGTATGTTTTCATCAATTGCAACACATGTACCACATTAATGAAAGATGCTGTTAATGGGGGAAAGTGTGGCGGTAGGGTGGGGTATATAGGAATCCCCTATGTTTTCAATGTAACATTTATGTAATCTAAAACTTCTTTAAAATTAAAGAGAAAAAAAACACTCAGATAAAAAAAGGACCAGTCAGTAAGTGCATTTTAAACTATTATATCCTCAGGTAATTTGTTTTTGTGAGGTAGGCATCTAATATTGTGTTTTCCAAAAGGATAACTAATTCTCTCAATAGCATCGATTCTCTTTTAGAGCTCTGTTATTCTCCATGGTTGTCTATGGATTCCTGTGCCTGTACCACACAGTTGAATTTCCATAGTTTTATAGTGTGGTTTGACAGCTGGTAGGACAAATGCACCCTCATTGTTCTTTAATTTTGGAACTGTTTTGGATTTTCTCTTCCCTATAAATATTAGAGCCAGCTCAAGTTACATTGTAATTATCCATCAGGATTTTGTTGGGAATTGCATTGTAATTGTAGAATAATTTGTCCTCTCTAGCCGTATAATGTAGGGACCTTGTTTTATTCTTTGATTAATACATAGGCCTGGAACAATCTTGCATAAATTGGTATTTAGAGAGCTTGGTTTCTTGCTAAAGTTTAGAGAGGCTAATGTATTTTAAGTTGGTACACAGTAAGTATTTTACCGCACAGCTCTCTGTACCAGCTGCTGCTAGGAGTTGAGGATTCCATGGCAAACAAAACCATTCCCTGCCTCAGTGTCTGCTGTGGGGCGGCAGACAAACCACCGTGTTATGGTGGAGTGTGCTCAATGCTTCCTCTTGGCAAAGGAGGCACAAGGAGAAGCTCTCCGTCCAATTTGGGGGGAGGGGAAGCTAGTTAGGGAAGGCTTCCTGGAAGAGGTGGTATGTCAGCTGAGGTTTAAAGGGTAAGTTGGATTGGCCTGGCAGAGGTGAAAGAAGTGTAAACATGTTCCTGGCAGAGGAACATGTTCAGCAAAGGCTGAAGTGAGGGAGAGCACATGGCCAGGCAGAATTAGAGAGAGTTCAAGGGCAACTGGAGCAGAGAGGTTGGGGGCAGAGTGGAGATGTCCCAAGACTGAACCTGAGAGACCGGCAGGGCCCAGATCGTGGCTCAAGAAAAGGCCTTCCCAGCCAGATTCTCCTTTGTGTCCCAAGGGCCGAAAGAGGCTTGGAAGGGTGTTTTCCTGGAGCCTGACCCTCTCGGCTCTCGTCCTTCTAGCTGAGCAAGGCCGGACAGCGGCCGAGGTGACAGATGGCACTGGTAGAGGGTCATGGCCGTGGAAGGAGAGAGCACAGGGCTTTGAGAAAGCTCCAGGAGGTGGAGCCAAGCCCCGTGTCCAGTTTGTTTCCCCCCGTATTTGCAGCCTAGGTGCTGGGCCTGTGCGTGGTCATTTGGTAGTTGAGCCAGTAAGTGATGCCAAAAAGGGCATGACTGTGGGAGCCCAGCTGAAAGGCTGGAATCTCAGCTGGGCCGCTTGCCAGCCACGTGACCTGGGACAGACCGTCTAACCTGCCCCAGCCTTGGTTCCTGTATTTGAAGAATAGGGCTGCTGGTGGCTGGCCTCTCTCTCGCCTCTTCCCTCTTAGCTAGTTGCCCTCTGATAATGCAACCTTTGGGTGCATGTGTGTGCGAGCTGCAGGGTGTGTGCTGCAAGCTGCCCCTTCCTGACTTGCCTGTGTGACCCAGCAGGTGAATGCTAGCCAGCAGGCCTCTGCCTCCGTTTCTCTTACTAATTGGTGTTTGTGTGGCTTATTAGGCTTTTCTGCCCCTTTCCTCCATAGGTCCCTATTCTGTCCTGCCTCAGGTTGGCTTGGGGGGGTTTGGCTGCAACCTTTCCAGAAAGCAGCACCGATGACCAGAAGATAGGAAGTGGCCAAGCTTAAGTTCAGAGCACAAGGCCAAGGGCAATTTTCTCCAAGAACAAGGGTCTGCCCTTGAGATTCTCTAAAGCAGCTTTGCCTCCTCCGCCAGTGAAAGCTCTGTTCCCATTTTAGATTGCAGCTTAATTTTGTTTTGGGCCATGCTATTTGGGAGCAGAATCTCAGACACACATGTTGCTTCTGGTGCACCTCTCTATACACCTGAGAAAAGAAAAGCAGTGGGGGGGGTGGCTTTGCCTCCAGGTCCTGAGGTGACTGGGGTGAGCAAGTGTTGATTTGTTGGAGTGGCCCATTGGGTGTGGGGGCCTGGACTGCAGGGCTGTTTCTCTGTGTCCTCCCAAGTGTCACCCTCAGCCCCTCAGGGGTGCCCAGGCCTCACCCCCTGCTGGAGTGAGGCCCCATGAAAATTCATGGTGTTGATCCCTTTATAGGGAGAGAGGAAGGGCTAGAAAAGGGTTGATCCAGTTTGTACACGTTTCGATTGCTCATCTGTTTCCCACACTCACACAATCCATGATGGATGTGGAGGGGATGAGACAGGACAAAGCCAGAGGCTCCACATTCATTAGTTTTGGGAATCCAATGGGCTCCCAGTTTGGGGACTGGGTTTGGAGTATTATGTGCATTTTTGCTCCAAGCAGTTTTGACTAGCTCACTTAACCTGTGTGCCCGCAGCTTCCAGGCAGGATCTCAGCAAGACTCTGGGCAAAGGCAACCCCAAAGGGATGTGGCAAGCTAGACTGTAGCTGCAGTTTACATAACAAGGCATACTTTATATAGGGTTAAAGCTGTTTTAACCCATTGCCTAATTTTTTAACCTTTTGAGATGCAAGAACTTGCTGAGAATCCGAGGAGCAAATGCAATTCAACATTCAAAGGTTGAGAAGCTTTGGGTCAACCATTTAAAAATCAGTTAAGGGATTAATTCTTCCCTTTATCTCTGTACTTGCCTCCTACTGTGTGGGTGCGGTGAATTGAGGGGAACAGCCTCCTTTCAACTAGTCTTAAAATTATCTTGCTTGGAAGGACTTTGGAGTGATCCACATTTCAAACACAGCTCCATTCCAGATTGCAAGCAAGGGCTTAGGCAAATTGGGGGAGTCCAGATAAGATCAGATCTGCTTCTCTGCCTTATTCTTGCCGCATTCTTGCGAAATATGTTGTCCATCTTGAGTCTACTTTGTGGCTAGAGTAAATGAATCCCAGAAGGGAAGAGCTGTAAGACTGCAAGTGTCACAATCTTCCCCTTTGGCTGGGGCCAGGCCATTGGGGATTACTTTTATTTTATTGCCTTTGCAGTAAATGTCGTGATAAAGAACCCAGCTAGCCTCCTACCTTATCCCCAGACCAATGGGTGTATAGATAAATGTCACCAAAATATAGCAAGAGTCAGAGGCTCAGAAAAAATCCATAAGCATTTATCAAAATAGCAATATATATATATATAAAAGTTTCAATCACTGTGGTTTGCATGATAAGAAATAGCTTATGAAGACAAGTATGTTTTTCATCCATCATCTGCAGTATTATTTACAAAAGTCACCGAGGTTATAAACCTCGCTGCAGATGCTTCCTGCAAGCATCTACCTGCAAGCCCATGGGTAAAAAAGTTTGCATGTTATATTTTTTTAATGAAGTTGCTTTAGAGTTTAATTAGCCATTGTGTCTGTGCATGACTCATTCATAATCTGGAATTGCCCCCAGCACATGGCAGTTAAAGTCACATGAATAGAAAATATTCTCAAGCAAAATGTGAAATCTTCTTTGGCCAGTCATCATTAACTGGCAGCATGCTTTATAGGGATGAATGAAAGGTGGTTGGCAGCAGCTAAAGGTTTTGCTTTGTCTTGTCTGTTAGAAGGTGAACAAAGTGAAAAGCGTAACACTTTGAGAGCCCAGAGGCTCTTACACTCTCCATCTAGCTTTGCTTAGGTGCTCTGAGCTTTTGCAAGTAAGGTTGCTAATAGCTGCCATGTGCATCTGCTATGCCTTCTGTGTGCCTGGCATTTATATTTTTACTTCCCCAAGTAATTTGCCCAAGGCATAGCCCGTCTTCAGGCCAGATTTATCTCTGTTGCACCCTGCCTACCACATGGTTTCAAAGCTGCAGATAAGTGGGTTAAGGAGGTATTTCATTTAAAAAGTGATTCTGGGATGTGAGACATTACTTCCTGATTTTTACGAACATAGAAACTGCAACACAAGAGACAGAAGTATCCTGTATTCCACAACACGGTAAATTTTCAGGGACGGTGGACAGTTTTGTCTCCCTGCTCCCCTCCACGTGAATGTGGCTTGCTGCAGAGGAGCCTAAGGGCTCTAGCGGAGTCCTCAGGGTTGGAAGGAAATTGCAAATCCGCTGGAGCCTGCCTCTTTCCTTCCCCCAAGTTATAGACCCTCAACTTCTCTCTTTGGGACAGTTTGACACACCTGGCCTTCTTGCCTCTATCCTCTCCCCTGGAGGACCTAGCTTTCACCTCTCAAAATCCAGTTCTGATTATACCTCCTCTCCGTGCCCCCTCCACCATCTTTTGTGGGTTATACTTTGTGTGTACTGTGTAGGAAGTCTAGGCCTGTCCTGAGGCCATGAAGGTGTCCTCCTCTGCTTTCTCCTAGAAACTTAATTGTTTTCACTTTCATCTTTAGGGTCTCTGATCCATTTTGACTTAAATTTTGTGAATGTTGTGAAGTAGGGGTTAAAGTTTTTTTATATATGGATTTCCAGTTGACCCAGTACCACTGTACTGAGAAGACCTTCTTTCTCTCCCCTCGCCCCGCCCCCGACTGCTGAATTGCACTGGAGCTTTGCCTTAAATCAGGTGACTGTATGTATGTCCTGTTTTTGAACTCTCTGATCTATTCTTTTGATGTATATGTCTATCCTTGCACCAATACCCTACAATCCCATGATGTCTTGATATCTCATTGTGTACATATTCCAGCTTTGTTGTTCTTCAATGTTGCCTTGGCTATTCTAGATTCTTGGCATTTGTATGGTACTTTCAGAATCAGCTTCTTAATTTTCATAAGAAAAACCTGTTGGCATTTTCATTGGGAGTGCATCCCTCTGTAGATTGAGAGAAAATTGATATCTTAATATTGAGCCTTCCAATCCATAAACATAGTATATCCTTCTATTTATTTAGGTCATCTTTAATTTATTCAGTTACACTTTGTAGTTCACAAAGTATAGGCCTTGCACATCTCTTCTTAGAGTTATTCCTAGATTTATGTTTTCTGATGCTATTGTAAATGTTGTTTTATTTTCTACTAAGATGTTCCTAGCATATAGAAATGAATTGATCTTTGTATACTGTGGTTTAGTATCTAGCAACCTTTCGCACTTCACTTAATGTTTCTAATAATTTGTAGATTTTTTTGCCTTTTCTATGAACACAGATATGCCATCTGTGAAGAATGACAGTTTAATTTTATTTCTTCTGTCCCAAACAATACTTTTTACTTATTTTTCTTGCTTTATTGCACTGGCAAGGATCTTCAGTTCAATGTTTTTTAAAAAGTGGTGTTGGTGTACATCCTTGTTTTATTCCTGATATTGGGGGAAAGCATTCACTATCTCAACATTAATACTAGGTATGATTTGTAGATACCTTTATCAGATCAGGAAATTTTCCTTCAATTTCTAGTTTGTTTTTTTAACCATGTATGAATGTTGACTTTTATAAGTGCTCTTTCTATATCCAATGAGATGACAACATTTTTTTCTTTACTGACTTGTGAATTACTTTAATTTTCCAATGTTAAACTAACCTTACATTACTAGAATGAATCCTTTTGGTTATGACTTATCCTTTTGCTATGTTCTCTAGTCTGTTTACTAATGTTTCTTCTCTCTCACCTTTTAAAAATTATTAATCAACTATTTCTATTATTTGATTCTCTCCTCCATTACCTTTCATTCGTACCTTCTTTTATTATTCTTTTAATAAAAATGATTAAATACTAATCTTTTGATTATAGTCTACTTTAAATTAGTACTTTTACCACTTCCAAAACAATTTATTAACCTCACAACCATTAAATTCCTTCTCCTCTCCTTATATTTTCATCATCATTTATTTTACTCTTATTTATGTTATGAATTTCACAATTCATTGTTTTTTAAAAATCAGTACTTACTTATATTTGACTATATTTGTATGTTCAGTTCTGATGCTCTTTATTCCTTTCCATAGTTCTGTGCTTTCATCTGAGATTGTTTTCTTCACTCTGAAGAATTCACTTTAGTATTTCTTAGAGTACATCTGCTGGCAATGAATTTTTTCAGCCTTCTTTTTTGTACTAAAACATCTTTAATTTCACCTAATTTTTGAAGGATATTTTTATAGGGAATAGATTTCTAGATTGCATGTCCTTCCTTTCTCTCTCTCTCTTCTGCCCCACCCTGTCCCTTTCTCTCTTTTTTCCTCTCTCTTTCCCCATTCTATAGCTTGTTTAAAAGTCAGCCATCAGTTATAATACTACTCCTTTGAAGATAATAAATAATTTTTCTCCAGCTGCTTTCAAGATTTTCTTTTTATTTTTAATACTCAGAATTTTGACTATTGTATTTGAATTTATATTTCTCCTTCTTAGGGCTCACTGAGCTTCTTGAATCAGTAGATTAATATCTTTCATCAGATTTGGGAAAATTCATAGCCATTATTTCTTAAAGTATTGTTCTTCTCCCTTACTTTACACATGTTAGACTTTTTTATTATCTCCCACGTGTCTTTTATGCTCTGGGTTTTTTGTTGTTGTTTGTTTGTTTTTTTCCCCATCCTTTTCCCACTCTGCTTCAGTTTGGATATTGTCTCTTGACTAGTTTTTCACATCTCTGGTCCTGCTTTTTCCTTTGTACAGTCTGCTGTTAAACCTATCCAGTGAGTTGTTAATTTCAAGTATTGTATTTCGTATTTTCAAATCCTAGAATGTGCATTTGATCATATTTATAAATTTACAGTTCTCCATTTGTGGAAATTCTCCATCTTTTCAATGATTTTGTCCATTTTCCTTTTTAAAAAAACTTATTAATCATAGTTATTTTAAAATTTAGCTCATCATTAATCAAGCTGCTCAGAACACACTAGATATGACAAGTAGCTTCTCCCTAGCTCTTGGCATTTTGGCCATCTCTATTCCTGAGAATTTATGTTTCTATTCTGTAGCGTTTTCTTTGGTTGCTCTAACTTCCCCTGAGCTTCATGTAGGGAGACAGTCGAGTCTTTGAGAACTTCCCAGGAGCTGTGAGGATAGTCACACAAGGCCCTGACTTGACTTAGGTATGGCTGCTTGGTTCCTGCTGAGGAAAATACAAATCTCCTATGCTAGGTCCATTTCACTGAAGAGCCTTTGTCCAGCCAAGGCTACAAAGATAGGATTCATTTATTTTAATTTTTCCCATTTTCACTCTTGTGTATCACAATCTTTTAAGTATTCTAAACGGAATTATATTTACAAGGGAAGTAAGTTAATACTATATGCAACTACCTGTTTCTCTAAATTCTCTTCTGCTCCTTGTTAATATATACACATCAGACTTAAGAGTCATTTTTTTATCCCCCACATATCCGTGCTGCTTGTGCTCACTGTCTGCTCTCTGTGTTCATTCCCTGCACATACGTCTGTGTCTGCTTGTCTTTTCTTCTTGTCTTCTCTTTAGGAGGCACCAGGAACCAATCCCAGGACCTTCCAGCATGGGAAAGAGGCACTCAGTCGCTTAAGCCACCTAGCTCCCTGGTTTGTTGTGTCTCTCACTGTCTCTCCTCTGTGTCTCGTTTTTGTTGCATCATCTCGTTGCACCAGCTCTCCGTGTGGACCAGCTCGCTTTCACCAGGAGGCCCCAGGAACCAAACACAGGACCCTCCATATGGTAGAAGGGAGTCCAATCACTTCAGCCACATCTGTTTCCCCAGGTGTTGGGTTTTTAGAGCGGAAGGAGACTATGGGAATTAGCTAACCCAATGCCTTCATTTTTACAGATAAGGAAACAGGCCCAAAGAGAGAATGTGACGTGCCCTGGGTTTCATAGCTAGTGTGTGACATAGCTGAGAGTCTACCCCAGGACTTAGTTCACATCTGATGCTTTTTAAAACCTGTTTGTTAATTTGCTTTGTTCCCCGAGAAGCATATGCCAGCTACAACTTTGCTGGAAGGGGGCGAATGCATTTCCGTGCTACAGAAAATGAATGGTGACTTAGCCATCCCCTCCCCATGCCTACAGAGCAGTCACTGGCAACAGCCATGATTCTGAGGCATTACTGGGTGAGAACAGGCCTCTGGGCCTGTCCCATGGGTTCTGATTTGCTCTGGCATTTGGTTTGCAGACTCATCTGAAGGGTCCTCACTACAACAATGTAATAACATACTTCAGAATGCCTTCTCAATGCCTACTTGTTTTTTGTGTTTTTTTAAGATTTATTTTACTTGTTTATGCCACCCCCCACCCCCCGGAGTTCCCTCAGCTGTCTGCTCAGTGTTTTGCTTGCTGTGTCTGCTCCTCTTATCCAGGAGGCACCAGGAACCAAACTTGGGACCATCCGTATGGGAGGCGAGTGCCCAACAGCCTGAGCCACATCCATCCCCGCGGGCCGTGGCATCTGCTGGCTTGAGGCATCTAGCTCATTTGGGCAGGTTGTGGCATCGAGCTTATTGTGGTGGGTTGCAGCAGGTGCAGCAGCTGTTCGCTTTCTTTAGGAAGCACTGGGACCTAAACCCAGGACCTCTCATGTGGTAGGCAGGTGCCCAACCGATTGAGCCACATTTGCTTCCCCCCACTTGTTTTTATCACCCACTGGCAAGGAACATGTTTTGCGGCCTCTCCGGTAGCCAAGAGCCTCTTTCTCACCTGCCTTTCAGGAAGACAGACCTGGGTGGCCACCCTAAGGGTTGGCTTAGAAGGATGTGGCCTGGGCTGAGGAGAGAAAGAAAGAGAATATGAATGAATCAGACAAAATTCCAAAGCAGATTTTAAACGATGCCATGCTTGGTTTTATCTGAGCTGTGTTCGCTCATTCAAGAACGAGTGAGCACCTGTCAGTAATACTATGAATGCTTTGCCGGCAGCTGACAGGCCCCCATAAGACCCTGTAGACTTCCCGGGGAGGCAGAACGCCTGTCCACACAGCAGGTAAGCTGCAGTCTGTTCATTTGCGATGAGTAATGTCAGATGCACTGTACTAGCAGGGAGCACTCTCGGGGCTCGAGGGGATGGAGATGGGGCAGAGAGCTGTGCCCTAGAACGGTGTGAGCTTCTGCTTTGCTCGCACCCCATGGCACCAGCCCTTGGGAGCATTGTGGACGGAGGGCTCTGCAGTCCCTGGGGCAGGGCAGGGCACTTGGATTCCAGGTGAGAAACAACAGAGCAGAGGCTCAGAGTCGACAAAGGACACTCAAGGTCATGAGGCACAGACTCGACACCATGGCTAGGGGGCAGGGCTGTCGCTAGAGGAGCCTGGGAGCGGGGCAGAGGGACTTTCAAGCAGGTACTCGCAGGGTTAGTCTGGGAAATTGAACTTAACTTGGTAGTGGGGGGTGGCAGCATGTTAGACAGGGACAGCGACAGGCTGCACTAGCTGTCTTATAGTGGAACGGACGGAGGAGGAAGGGCCCAGGGAGGAGGCTGCCATGGTGGGTTGGGCAGAGAGGAGGAGGGCTGGGTCCAGCTCCCCAGGAGAGTCAGAAGGAAGGGGTGGGCCAAGGAAGCGCTGGCGGGATCTGGGGCAGGCTGGTTGTGAAGGAAGGAAGTGGGGACAAGCCATAGACAAGTCATGGGTTCAGGGCGGACAGAAGGTGTGAAAGCACAGCTGGGCTGGGAGGGCGGAGGGTGGATTTGGTTTGGGCTTCGCAACATTTGCGGTGAAGGTGGCATTCAAGTGGAAAAAAGCTCCTGCAGGCCTGTGTGTTCAGGGCTCCACCTCCAGGCAGGACTCAGGGTGGGAAGGGTTTCCTAGTTGTCAGCAACACAGTCTGCCCGCTGGGATGGATGTGGGCAGTGAGGTCAGGGCACAGTCGGAGCCTGGGGGCAGAAGAGGAAGAGGCTGTGGGGCGTACGGGTTCTTCAGCCTTGGTGGTGGGTATGGGCAACTGAGAAGATACATGTTCCAGTTCCCAGGCTTTTCAAGATGGCAGAAAATATCCAAATTGGAATTCCATTAAAAGTCTTGCTCTTTCTGTTAGTCACAAATCCTGCTTGGCCATATCAGTGGACCTTCTGAGCTTCATGCTAGCGCGTGTGTGTGTGTGTGTGCACATGCCTGCCTCTCATTAGAAAGGGGCTTCCCTAGAAGGTGGGACGTAATGAGAGGCATGCATGCTGCCAATTGTGGAATGAGCCTTAAGTTGGACAGCTAAAGGAATCCTTTGTCACAAAACCCTCAAGAAACTCCATTCCAAATGAGGAAATGCACAAAGAAAGACTCTCGTAATAAGTGTCAACATGTTGGATGTTTGGAAGGTGGTTGTGCACCCTCCCCCAGCCACCCACCACCCGCCACCCGCCACCCACCACCGTTGCTGCAGGAAGCTTACGGAACCTGGGGCTCCTCCTCTCTTGACTTGTTTCTTGTCTTTGGATTTTGACAGCATGCTACTTAGAGACTGCGGGAAAGCTCTTGGAAGTAATTTTCAAAGGAGAAGAATGATAATAATAAAAGACTGTAGAGATGGTGGATTCTTATTTAAGGTGCCATTTGTGGATTGTGATTTTTTTCTTCCTTGATCTGGAAACTGAAGGAGCCCCTGCCCTCTCCCCCCACACCTGCCCTGTTTCAAGAATGACAAATGCCCACTTCTCTTCCAGCTGTGCTCTTTGTGAATGTTTTAGCTCTTTGTGCAGCAGCCATGAGCGGCAAATATTTGAGCAGCATCTCCCCACCCTGCTTGGGCAACATTTATCCAACTCAAATTCCTTCTGTTCGGTCATCTCCTTTCAGACTGGGGCCTCAAACCGAATAGCGAAAATCCAAGCTGTCTTTGGATTTGAATTAATGAGGCATAAAAAGTGGCGACTGCTTTTAAAAGAATTAGGCAGGGGTGGCCAGTTTCCTCCAGTGAAGAAGGGTCTCCTCATTTTGAACTTGAGAAAGGGGGGGTGGAGGGTGGAGGTCAGGAAGTGGACGGGGGCCTGAGATGACTGTCGGGTCTGTGTGTGGCTCCTCCTCTGCTTGGCCACACAGACAGGCTGTTAGCTCAGACTCGGAACGAATGGAAGCACCCCCTCCCCACTCCAGCTTTCAAGAGGAGAAACTGAGGCTCTCCGAGGGCAGAGGTCAAAGTTGGCCAGGTCACACCTCTAGTTCAGTGGCAGAGCAGGAGGCAGAACCTTAGGGTGCCCCATCTTGGCCTGGGACTAGCCTGGCAGGGGGTGTGGGTGGCAGTGGGAGGGATGCAAAAGAGATGGAAAACCTGTGGTTCTGGGTGATGTCGCCAGGCCCGGGCAGTGGCCTGTGAATTGATTGATGCCTCTGCACCAAGATTCCTGCTGGGGATGAAACTTCGGCAGGCCTCCTTCCCCTGGTTCCCAGGACAGGGTCGCCTCTAAATGGTTAATTCCTTGCAACCCCAGGGCTCTGGGCAGAGAAGGAAAGAGGCCTTGAGCTCCATGCCACCCGAGGTTCCTCCGCCACTGGGCCCAGGGAAGGGGCCGGCCCCGTCCAGCCCCGATTGGGCCTCGATAGCGCCTTCAGTGCCGGGTCGGGTTCCGAGCCTTTTAAGAGGCTGAGCTGCTCTTTCCAGCACCCGCCCGCGTCCCGCCACGGAGCGCTCGCCTTTGTCTAGTCCACCCGGCGCCGCGGGGAGAGAGGGCTCAACCCTGCTCTGGACGGGGCTGGCGGAGGCGCATCCGGTCACCCGGGGTCTGGCCAGGGGGCCTCGCGCAGCGCCCTCTGCGCCTAGAGCGCGGCCCTGGGGGCCGGAGGCGGCCTCCTCGGGCGGGCGGGGAGGAGGCTGGAGGAATGAGGACGAGGCGCGACGCGCCCCTGCAGCGCTCAGGCTGACGGACCGGCTGAGCGGCGCGCAGGGCTCCTCCTGGCTCGGCGGCGCCCGGGACGCGCGGGCTGGCCGCTGGCCGCGGTGCTGAAGGGGCGGCCGCGGTGGGGAGCCGGGAGCGGGGCCGCCGGGCAGCGCGCATCCAATCCAGGGACCACCCTCCCTCTCCCGGGCTTGGCACGGCGGTGGCAGCCGGCACTGCACCGAGATGGACTGAGAGCGCGGCAGCGGGAAGGCGGCGGCGGCGACAGCTGCAAGAGCCCCGGCAGCTCGGGGGCCGGACCCATATCCATGCCCGGGAGCCCCTGCCTGGGGTGAGTCAGGGCGGGCAGAGCAGAAAAAGGGGTAGACGACTACTGGGACATGGGTTCTTGTGGCTTTTACATTCTCCCTGGAATTTCGTAAATTTCTTCCACCTTGAGTCTTGAGCTGCCTGCAGGGCTGAGGTCTCCGAACTGTGCCCTGGCACTTGCCCAGTTCTTAGAGGTCAGACTCCCCTGCCCTCATAATCAGGGGGCACAAAGGGGTTAGCCAGGAGCCGGGCATGTCCTCCTTCCCACCCTGGGTGCTGCGCACAGCATGGTACCGGGAAGGGTTGTTTGCCCAAGTTGGTGTCACCAGGGAGATACCTTCCCCTCTCTGGACAGGGCACTGGCTAGGGGCAGGCCAGTTGCTGGAATTTGGCCCCAGATAGTGGCCATCCATTTTTAGCAGGGAGAGTAAGCTTGAACCTTCACTGGGACTGCAGGCGAGAGGCAAAGCCCTTCCCCTGCCTCTCTGTGGTCTTGTTTGGCACACGAGCTGCCTTGACCGGGGCTTCTGGGGTGACGGTCACTTCGGTGCATCTGGCTGCTGTTGTGAGTGAGCTGGACTCAGGCACGGGAGCTCTGGAGCGGATGCTGGGCAGGCACTCCCCGCTAGTGTGTGTATGTGTGAGTGTGTGTGTGTTTGTTTTCCCCAGCATGTAAAGGAGATTTTAAATTCCGCTGGTGCCTGTCACAGGAACGTCCTTCTCCAGCCAGCCTGTGCCTGAGTAAGCTGTTTGGGGTCACAAGGGGCTTGGGCTTCCTCGCCCCCAAAAGCTGCCCCCCCCTTCTGCCTTGAGCCATCCGCTGGAGGGGGGAGATGTGTTTAAACTTGATGGGTCACCTCTGCCTTCGATCCTACCAGCATTCGGTTTCCATCTCCATCACCTGGCAAGGTCAGACAGACCTCTTGACTCCTAGAACCGGAGGGGTGGGCTTCTGGGGGGCTTTACTGCCTAGACAAAGGGCTTTGGTGCATTGGAGAGGTGAGGGGGTGAAAGGACGGGGTGGAGGCAGAAGGCATTACCCTCCAGGGTCTTGGAGAGCCTAGGTGTGCTAGATTCAAAGCTGTGTGAGGTGCCCTATGGTTGGAATTGGAGCTTCTGAATCAAGACAGGCTCATTCAAGAGGACTGGGATTCATGTTTTGTTCTCAGTCTAGGCTTGAGCTGTGTGCATCAGAGATGACTCTGGGCAGCTTTGGATCATGAGATCCCTGACAGTGCTGATGAAATGGGAAAGAGACGGAAAAGAGGATGTGCCAGTTTTAGGGTCAGCATGAGCTGTGATGGTGCTGCAGTGCTGATGGAAATGGTTGCCAAGAATGTGTGAGCCTTACTGCATAAAGCAGGCCACTTGGTACCCAGGCACCATTTGACTCTCGCCAATGTTCTGTAGAGAAGAAAGGTCATAAGGGAAAAAGCGTAAGAACTACACATGCGGCATATAACTCTATTCACCTTATTCTTGACCACTTAGTTTTTCTACCCCAAAGCATTTTGCCTGCCAGGTAAAAACCTTGTATTTTGGCCAGATGAATGAATCCCTTTAGAGAAAGGTTGTCTGATGGCTGACTCATGACTGGACTTGGCTATCCTTGCTGATTGTTCCATTGGTAAAAATATGATGTTCAAAGGTATGATGGCAGGTCAATGATGCAGGAGGCTGTTGCTTTTGTTTCGTCAAAATAGTGTTTGGGCTTTGCAGATGGTTTTGAAAATAAATTTATAGAAAAAAAGTTTTCAGTAGCTAAATCAAGTTGGAATAATTTTTTTTTTAGCATGCACCACACCTGTAATGCAATCAGGCAACCTATTTTTACCCCTAGACCGAGCAACTTAAAACCTCCTTAATAATGAAGGTGGTCTCAAGTTCTCTGCAAATGGGGATGGTACCATCGGAGGGCTGGCCCTGGGTGATACTCAGTCTTATATTCAGTTCACGGTCTCCGTTCAGAAGTCCTTTTGGTTGCATCACGTGTGAACCTGCGTATATTCACAATTACAAACTGTGCATGAAAAAAAATGTGACCGTGATCAGATCATACTGATCTCAGAACTTTGTCTGGATTGTTTCAGGTGAGAAGTAAAGATGTAGTGATGAATGGTGAGCACTAGAACAAATTTCATTTTGGTGAAAACCATTGATCTTGGGTTCCTAGTAGAAGACTAAATGTTAGGGATGGAGGTCAGCTATGTGGTGTCAGGAAGTGAAATGAAGCCCCGCTTTGTAAGTGGAGAGACCTGGGTTTGAATCCCCACGATTTAGCCTCTCTGAGCCTCAACTTTCTCAGTTGTAAAATGGAGACAGTGGGAAGCAGATATGGCTTGAGCAGTTGAGCTCCTGCCTCCCACACAGAAGGTCCCAGGTTCAGTTCCTGGTGTCTCCTGAAAAAACAAACAAACAAACAAGAAACAGGCAAAACAAATGAAAAAAAACCCAGGGAAGCCAATGCGACTTAGTGGTTGAACCTCGGCTTCCCACATACAAGGTCCCGGGTTCAATCTTTGGGCCCAGTACCTAAAAAAAAAAAAAAATGGAGACAGTGATACTTAGCTGGCACATAAACTCAGCACAAAGTGTGGCTCGTAGCTGCTCAATATCTCTCACCATAATTTCAAGCATGTTTAGACAAAAGCTCCACAGATTGGTGATTATACTCAAACCATGAGGGCCATGAAGGAACTCAGTAGTTTAACCTGGGGTAGCCTGGACCTGCCAGAGGTGGTGTCCCCAGGCTGGGACTGTCCTTGAACTCACTGTCATCCAGGAACCTTGGCTGACCAGTAGTAGAACTTAGGCAGAAGGACAGAGAGACTGTTCTCTCTAAGAGGAATGGAGCCTATGAGCTAAAGTCCATGAGGGGGACATCTCTTCAGAGAAACCCCTTCCTGGAAAGGATTTGTGGCAGAAGAAGTTTTGCTACAGGGAGAGGTCCTGCCACCCCTCCTGAGGTTTCCTCTCTCTGACCCTGGATTTTCCTCCAACAAAGTGTGTCTTCTCCTCCTGCGTGCCCTGTCGTAGTCACTGCTAACAATGGGTGGGTGCTGACGATGGGCCAGGCTTTCCTGAAGAAACTTACTTCATCATAACCCGTGACAAGAAATACATTATCATCCCTATTGTGCAAACGAAGAAACTGAGGCTCAGAGAGGTTAGGTCACAGGTGTCCAAGGCCTGACTCCAGCCCCTGACTCAGAAGTGGGAGCGGCTTTCCTACAGTCACCCCTATCTCCAGACTTGCAATTCAGGGCTCCCTCCTCACTCCAAGGCACGCCCTGTTGCTGGGCTTTTGCAGGAGGAAGGATGAGTGGAGGTTAAGGCCAGCTGGGTAGAATCACAGCAGGCGGGAGTTTGTGTCCCAGATCTTCTCCCATTTACCAGATTATCCTGCCCCTACATGGGATGGGCTTGGTGCACTCAGCAGTGGGGGCAGCAGCCGCAGTGGTCAGCAGAATCTAGAAGGTCAGGGGGTCAGGTCCTGTGCTGGCCCCGCGAATGCCCAAGTGAGAGAGACCCTTCCCAGGCAGCCAGGCTCTCCAGGAGAGCCTTCCCAGTCAGTGTGGGGAGGGCAGCAAGAGCTGCGTGGGGTGTGGCGAGGACACCGAGGACCCCTAGCTCTGGTGGCAGTCCAGTAAGGCTCCTTAGGGGAGGGGGGACCTGCAGAGTGCCCCCCACCCCAGGGAGGGAGCAGCAGGTGGAGCCGAGACGACTCGGGAGTGCTGAGGCCACAGGCTTCTTTTCTGGTGGGCCAGGCATGCAGAGGACTTTGAACTTGCTGCTGGAAGGGCAGGGACTTGAAGGATGAGGTGGTTTCTGTAAATTGCCCTGAGGGCGATGTGGGGCCTGGATGGAAGCTGGGACCTCAGAAGCCAGTGAGGCAGTGGCTGGTCCAGGCAGAGAAGAGACCTCGCAAACTATTTGGAAGTTAATGCCGTGGGGACTTGGGGATTCATTGCATGGAGGGGCTCAGAGAGAGGGAGTAACCACAGGAGGCCGTGGGGTGCAGCCCTCAAGGAGAAAGGATTGTCTGGGGAGGGAAGGGCTGTCAGGAGGGAGCAGAGGGGAGAGGCTGAGGAAGTCAAGTCGGCCAGCCTCACGGACGTGAAGAGCTTGAGGTCCAGAGAGGAAATGAAGAAGGCTGGGAGGGGAGATCTTTATTCTCTCTGCCCCGGCCCCTCCAGGGCAGGAGCTCTTCCTAATGGACTGGGGAGACGGGTGTTGCCAGTGGCTCTGCGGAAAGGGCTGCCCAAGTCCAACGGCCACTAGTGATCCTGGAGATGCCCTCCAGCCCTCTGTCCCCAGGTCCCCCTGGCCTCTGCTGGCCTGTGATTGCCATTTGCAGGTGGCACTGATTTCCATTTCCCGGGGCAATGAGATAATTGAAAGCTTATTCAGTTCAGTCTCTGGTCCCCTTGCTAACCCAGGCATTGGTATAAAAAGACGATGCTTCTTGCCCATAATCTTGAATTATTTACAAGACATGTGGGCCTCTTATAGCTGCTTTGCACACACCCCGCCTCACTGGTTTCTTAGTGAGAGCACCCATGAGCTGGCGTTTTTAATTGAACTTAATTGAAAGGCATTTTGTGACGCTAAAGCAACCGCGGCTCCTCCGGGCCCTCACCTGGGCTGCCTTTTTGGTCCCTGGCCCCGTCCCCTAAGTCTCCCGCCCTGAACCCCAGCTTCCCTGCCAGCCTAGACTCCTCTTTCTGCAGCCCGTGGTCCTGCTCTGGTCCGGATTCTGTGCCTCCCCTCAGGCCATGCCGCCCCTGCCCTGTTTCAGGGGCTCACTATCGGCTGACTTTTTTTTTTTTTTGAAAATGAAATTTTTTATTGTTTTTTTTTTAAAAGATACATAGATCACACAAAATGTTACATTAAAAATATATAAAAAGTTCCTATATACCCCACTCCCCACCACCCCACCCTCACTCCTCCCACATCAACCTTTTTCATCATTGTGGCACACTGATTGCATTTGATGAATACATTTTAGAGCATTGCTACACCACATGGATTATAGTTTATGTTGTAGTTTACACTCCCCCCCAGTCCATTCAGTGGGTTATGCAGGATATATAATGTCCTGCATCTGTCCCTGCAATATCATTCAGGACAACTCCAGGTCCCGAAAATCTGGCCGACTTTTTGCAATATCCTTCCCGCTGGGCGCCTCTCCACGTGGCTCCCTTTTAGTCTTGCCCCGTCCGCCTGGGGCAGATGAATCCTTCCAGAGCACAGGCTCTTCTCTTGTCTCCCCCGCTCCTGACCGACCTTGCCTGGCCCCCTCCTGCTGCCAGGGGGAGGGCAGATTCCAGAAGGCTTTTCTGAAAGCAGACTGGCCCAGTTCTGCTGACCACAGAGCCAAAGCCTCTCCCAGGCGAGGATTCTCCCTCCGCCCGCGTGTGTCCCTTCCCTCGCAGCCCTCCTGCAGGCCCAGCTCCAGGGCTGCCTCCTTCCAGCCCCCTTCCTGCCCTAAGCTTTCCTCCCCAGCCTGGACCCAGAGCGCACGGGGATTCAGTCAGCTACCCCCAAACACCGGCGGGGGTCAGGTCCTGTGCTGGGCCCCGCGAATGCCCAAGTGAGAGAGACCCTTCCCAGGCAGCCAGGCTCTCCAGGAGAGCCTTCCCAGTCAGTGTGGGGAGGGCAGCAAGAGCTGCGTGGGGTGTGGCCAGGACACCGAGGACCCCTAGCTCTGGTGGCAGTCCAGTAAGGCTCCTTAGGGGAGGGGGAACCTGCAGAGTGCCCCCCACCCCAGGGAGGGAGCAGCAGGTGGAGCCGAGACTCGGGAGTGCTGAGGCCACAGGCTTCTTTTCTGGTGGGCCAGGCATGCAGAGGACTTTGAACTTGCTGCTGGAAGGGCAGGGACTTGAAGGATGAGGTGGTTTCTGTAAATTGCCCTGAGGGCGATGTGGGGCCTGGATGGAAGCTGGGACCTCAGAAGCCAGTGAGGCAGTGGCTGGTCCAGGCAGAGAAGAGACCTCGCAAACTATTTGGAAGTTAATGCCGTGGGGACTTGGGGATTCATTGCATGGAGGGGCTCAGAGAGAGGGAGTAACCACAGGAGGCCGTGGGGTGCAGCCCTCAAGGAGAAAGGATTGTCTGGGGAGGGAAGGGCTGTCAGGAGGGAGCAGAGGGGAGAGGCTGGGCCCCCTTGGAGGAGACAGGGGGACAGGTGAGTGTGGGGGACGTCGAGGCGGCCCCAGAGGCCTGGGGCTTGGAGGCGAGGACTCTCCAAGAGGCGCAGGTGGGGGTGGATCAACGTGGAGCTTGGCATGGACAAGGGGCCCAGTGTGGAGTGGGCAGGGTCTAGGGCTGAGACTGTCTTTTGCCTGGGAGGGGGACAGAGAAAGTTGAAGGACAGTGGGTGGTATGGCAAGAGGGCCAGGAAATAGGGGGCTGCAAAGAGGGGTGTTGCTGTAACTCCCATCACCCCAGTGCGGGCTCCAGGGAGGGCCCCGTTCGGGGCGGACTCTTCGGAGCTGCCGCACACCCATGGCTTCGGGTCTTTCCCTGTGCCTTTTGTTCGCCCTTGCCTCGCTCGTCCTCTCTCCTCCTGGCCTCTCCATCCCTGACACCTCTCTGGGCCACGCTGCCTAGAGCAGGCCTGGTGAGCGCGGGGTGGGGGCTGGACACCCTGGCCTCGGCCAAAGCCCTGAGCCACAGCTGGTATTTTCAGGGTCACTGCGTCCCGGGCGTGAGCTTCTGCCCGCAGCCTGGCAGGCGAGGGTGGGGTGAGGCCCGCAGCCCGGCCCGGATGGCCGGTGCCGGAGCCCCCCGTGCACGCCTGGTTGAGCCGTGTCCGTTTCTTGCAGGGCCCATCGCCATGGGCGGCTCTGGTGGTCCGCCTCATGGGGATTGTGCCACGGGTGCGCCAAATGCTCCAGCCCCTCTCTGATTGCTGCCTGCCAGGTTGGTCTGTGTGCACTGATGTGGTGGCTTCTCTGATGTGATTTCTGGGTCCTCCTGTCCCCAAACTCACCTACTCTGCACCCTCTTTGATGCTTGACTCTCCACCTTCAGTCTTTTTTATTTTCTTTTCAAAATTTTTTTAAAGTGGTACCGGGGATTGAACCTCCGACCTCGTACATGGGAAGCAGGTGCTCAGTCCCTCAGCTGCACCCACTTCCCCACCAGACAGTCTTCTTGTAGCATCTTTCAGGTTTCAAGGTGAGCAGAAATCGATTCTAGCACACTCATTCCAAATGTCGTTTGTTGAGAGATTACTTTCAGTTAGGAAATACAAGATTTAAAATGATTAAGCAGTTCTAAGATACGTAACAAAATGTAATCGTCTTTCCCCACCTCCCTTCATCTCGCTCCCCTCCTCAGAGAGGTACTCACCCATTTGTTGATGATGGTCCTCTCCCAGATCTTTTCCAATACATTTTCGAAATCATACAAGTGTGCATGCACCCAAGCACCCGAATATACACGTGTACATGTATGTGTATACATGAAGATCACATTGACCTGGTGGATACACAGGTTGCTTTTTCCCTTACTGATAACTGAGCAAATGTGAGTTCTTTCTCCCCGATGCACTCTAAAGACCAAATTCCTGAGACACCAGAGCTTTCAAAGACAGAATTTATTTGTTTGCCCCACCAAAGGAGGTCGGTGGGCTTGAGCAGCCCGAACACTGCCCCCTGGATCTGCAGAAATGCTAACGTTTTATAACATCAGGATTCCATTGAGTAATGGGTGGGAGAGCTGGTGCAGGTTTTTCATTAATAAATAAGGGACTGAACAGAATGGGGGGTGGGCACCAAACCAGGGTGAGTCCTAAAGTTCTGGGACAGGAGAGTACAGAGCAGAGGTCAGTTACAAGGCTTTTCATAGGGATATTAAAAAGGGAGGGTGGATGGGAAGCGGATTTGGCTCAACTGATAGAGTGTCTGCCTACCATCTAGGAGGTCCAGGGTTCAAACCCAGGGCCTCCTGACCCACGTGGTGAGCTGGCCCCCATGCAGTGCTCATGCACGCAAGGAGTGCCATGCCACGCAGGGGTATCCCTCGTGGAGGGGAGCCCCATGCTGCCCCACATGAAAAAAGCGCAGCCTGCCCAGGAGTGGCACTACACATACAGAGAGCTGATGTAACAAGATGACGGAACAAAAAGAAACACAGATTCCCCGTGCTGCTGGGAATGCAAGCAGACACAGAAGAACACACAGCAAATGGACACAAGAAAGCAGAAACCGGGGGCGGGGAAGGGGAGAGAAATAAATAAAATAAATCTTTAAAAAAAAAAATAAAGGGAGGGTGGAGTGGTTACCAACCCAATAGTAAACATACAAGGGTGAGCCTAGTTTTGGAATAACCATAACTAAGGATAAGGCCAGTCCAGAATTAGCATCACAATAGTAAGCGTGCACAAGGGTGAGGTTAAGTCTAGAGTAACCATCAACAAGGGGACACCACCACAATAGCAGGTCTAGGCTAAGTCTAGCCAGTGTCAGTAGTTTCAGATATTAACCGTTGGCTATTTTATAATATAAAGTCATCTATATAATGATTTAATCATCATAATTATGTCAGTTCTTAACCCTCAGTTACATTACCAGTGTATTTTGGAGATTATCACATGTTGATACATATAGATCTTGCTCATTTTTTAAAATGACCATATGTAAGTCCATAGTGTATTTTTTCTTTTTTTAATAGCAAATTTTTATTGTCTTTTTTTTAAAGATACATAGATCACACAAAATGTTACATTAAAAAATATAAGAGGTTCCCATATACCCCACTCCCCACCCCTACCCCCCCACTCCTCCCACAACAACCACCTCTTTCATCATCGTGGCACATTCATTGCATTTGGTGAATACGTTTTGGAGCACTGCCGCACAACATGGATTATAGTTTACATTGTAGTTTACACTCTCCCCCAGCCCATTCAGTGGGTTATGGCAGGATATATAATGTCCTGCATCTGTCCCTGTGATATCATTCAGGACAACTCCAAGTCCCAAAAATGTCCCCATGTCACACCTCTTCTTCCGTCTCCCTGCCCTCAGCAACTCCTGTGGCCACTGTCTCCACATCAATGAAACAATTTCTTCCATTGGAGAGTCACAATAGTTCTATAGTAGAATACCAGTAAGTCCACTTTAATCCATATTTTATTCCTCCATGGCCATCTATGTCCACTCAACCTCTAAGTCAAGAGGGGACTTAGATCCTACATGGCTGATGGATGCAATTCTCCTGCTGCAGTTGTATTATAGTGTATAGTGTATTATAATTTATTTAATCCTTCCCTGCTGAAGGGTAGCTAGATTATTTTATTGCAGTTCCAAAGAGTGCCGTAGTGAACCTTCTCCACACCTGTCTGCGCGTGTGTGAGTTTTTTGCCTAGCACAGATTCCTGGGAGTGGAATTGCTGGATTGTAAGGGCATGCTTGTGATAAATGTCAATAGCCTTTACTGAATTGTCAGCCAAAAAGAATGTGTAAATATGCATTTCCCAGCAGTGTGAACTGTCAACAGAGGCTTCCCCATCATTCTTTTTATTCTTTACTACTCTGATGGGTGAATGAAAAGGCATTCCCTTGCTCTGTTTTGCATTTCCTCAGTTGCCAATAAGTATACTCTTTTTGTTTATCGGCCAGTCGTATGTATTTGTATGCTCATGCCCATTGCCATTTTGCTCCTTAGATGTTTGGGTTTTTAAATACTGATTTCTAGGTGCTCGTTCTAAGTTATGGTTATTTCTCCTTTTTTGGTTGTCTGTGTTGCATGTATTTTTCTCTTTGTTGCTTATCTTTTAACTTCTTTCAGGATGGCTCTGGTGCTGTGAGATTTCTAAATGTTTATGCCAAAAGATCTGTCAATCAGAGGCTTATTTGTTTAGTAGTGGGGGAAAAAAATGGAGCTTAGAGGTTAAAAAGAGATTGCATTCTCGGCCTTTCTCTTTGCTCTCCTTTCTTGACTTTGGGCGAATCCTTTTACTTCACTGAGCTTCAGTCTTCCCAGTGCCAAGTATGTAACTGGATTTTGTCTAAGCTCTTGACTATGCTGCAGAAATGAATTTCAAGAGCAAGTCAGGTTAGTCAGGCCAGTAATGTATTCAGGTAGGGAGGGAAGAGAAATGGGAGAAAATAACCGATCATCCGTCCCAGGTAGAGAGGAAGGGGCTGAAGAGTTATACAGTGGGCTGATTTACAGACCGCAGTTTCCCATTATAGATTATAGCTGTCCAGGTTTTACTTGTGTGGCCATCATGGCAGGGGAAGAACGGTGAGAGCAGGGTGCAGAGGGCAGGATCAGGCGCCGGGGCTGGCACCGGGACAGGGCAAAGGCAAGAGAGAGATTCGGCCTTCGTGCTTGCTTTTTGAACCATTAGTTATTCCACCCCTTTTGCTAATGACACAGGAGGAGTCCTGGCTGCTTGCTGTTTTGATTGATTACCCCCCCCCATCAATCCCCCAGGGGGACCCAATAATAAGGCCCCTGGAAAATATCCGGGGCATCTCCTGGCTTCGGGAGGAAATCTTGTTCTGAAAGGCAGAATTCCTTGCGGGTCTGCCAGCAGTCAACTTGAGGGAGGTACCAAATGACAGGTGGACTTCTTGCCAGGTTCCTGATCCATCTGTTGATTCCCTGTCTCCCTAGCCTGCTTCAAGCACAGTGCTGGCCCTTTTTGCCCAGCCTCACCCCAGCTGCCCCTGGGATCCAGGAGGAGCTTTCACAGGGCTTTATGGCCATTCTGAACATCACAGTTAGGGCAATTCACTCATGGCCCTTGAGAGCGACTCCTCTAGCCCAGGCCCTGTCTGGGGCAGTGGCCATCAGGATGCCCAGGGTGGGCTCATTTTTTCCCAGGTGTTTTTTGAGTGCCTGCCTTCCTGCACTAGTGTTGTCATCCTCAGGGTCCGCATAGGAAGATAGTGCGATCCCGGGGGCCTGGATGGAAATCAGGAAGGCGAGGCTCAGAGAGGCTCCTTGACTTGCTTATCAGGACACCCAGTGAGTGGGTTGCAGGTCAGCACCCATGCATTGGACTCCAAAGTCTGGGCCTTCTCAGGGTGACCCAGCTGAAGTGAAGGTTTGTTGAGGCCCCACTGCTGTGACTTCCTGCTCACTGGTCACCATCCCGAGGCCCCCCACCGTCCCATGGCCCTGTCATCCCGTGGCCTCATAACGCGTGCTCATCTCCCTGTACACTCTTTTGTACTTCCTCTGCACCCTTGGGAAAAGCTTTCAAATAATTGATTGGATGTAAGTTAAATTATTTGTTGTTGTAGTATAAAGAACATTTGGAAGGTAGGAAATTCCCCAGAATCTCACCTACTTACAAAGCTGGTTTTGGTTTTTGCATGTTGCTTTCCCCCGTCGACCCGCATACACTTGGATTTCACATCTTTGGCATCATCTTAAACGTGGCACTGCATGCTCTGCCCTTTCCCCCCACATTATAGCTCTCGGTTCCTCTGTTTATAATGACCATTTTATTGGTTGCATAATATTCCACCAAGTTGATGTCCTCTAATGTTTTGAATCATCCTCCAGTTGTTGAGCATTTGCATTTCCCCTTTGTGCTATTACGGATAATGATGCGATGAATGTCTTCGTACAGAAAGCTCTTTGCTTCTCTTGAATTATTTCCTGAAGGTAAATTCCCAGGAGTCAGATTACTGAGTTTAAGGACAACGGCGTCATTACAGCATTTTGATGGGCTATAATATCACTTTATGAAAGGAGCACATCAAGCTCATTGCCACCAACAGTGAGGGAACATGTTCATTTCACTGTACTACCGGCATTAGATGTTAAAAATTAAACACATTTTGATCATTTTAATATACTTAAAAGGGTACCTCAAGGCTGTTTCTTTGCTAGGTTTTATTATTTTTTTGGAGCAGTTTTAGGTTTACAGAAAAATTGCACAAAAAATAGAGAGTTCTGATATATTCTCACTCCTACACACACACACACACAGAGTTTCTCCTGTTATTAACAACCAGCATTAGTATGGTGTATTTGTTGCAATCAATGAACCAATATTGATACCCTATTAATAACTGGAGTCCAGAGTTTACTTTAGGTTTTACTCTCTGTGTTGTGTAGTTCTGGGGTTTTCCATTTGTTTGTTTTATTTTAGGGATTGAACCCAAAACCTCATACATGGGAAGGAAGCACTCAACCACTGAGCTACATCTGCTCCCCAGTAAGAGGTGCTTTTGTTTTGTTTTGTTTTTGTTTTGAGGAGGTGCTGAGGATTGACCCTGGGGCCGTATGCATGGGAAGCAGGCCCTCAACCATTTGCGCTACATTCCCTCCCCACCTTGGGGTTTTGACAAATGCACAATGTCACGCGTCCACCATTCCGTATCAGACTTGTTTCGCTGCCCCCAGAGTGCCTCATCCTCATCCCTTCCCTTCTCCCTTTGAACCCAGCTCCCACCGATCTTTTGACTGTTGCTAGGGTTTTGCCTCAAGTCTGTTTTAATTTGCTTCTTTAATAGCCAGTGGAGGAGGAACATTCTGTAATAGATTTGTATTTTCATTTCCTTTTGTTATCACTTTCTTTACCAAAAAAAAAAAAAAGGAATAACTGGTGACTAAACAAAATGGCCAGTAATCCCTTGTGAATTCCAGCTCTTCCATTGTCTCAAGGGATTCATTGGTGAAAGGAAAAGGCTTTTTGGTCAATAACCACCTAAGCAGTTGAATAAGGCCAGCTGGGCTGGCCAGTTCTGGGAGTGGAAGGGGGCTGAGAAGAGGCAGATGTCTTCAGGGCTGCCCCAGGCGGCCTGGCCCACCACCCCTCCCAGGGCACGTGGGGATGCCAGCGCAGCCTTTCACTTAGGGTCAGCCCACGGGGCTTAGATTTCCCTAGTGAAATCTGTCCCCCTCCCTCCCTTTATCAAGCTGATTTCACTTTGAATGGGGGCATTCTCCCCCGTTCCATTCTCCTGATCTAAAATAATCAACAATAAATTTTTAAAAAATATTTTCCCTTCGAACTTTATTTTAATTGCCTAGTAACACATTATCATAAACTGCTCTCGAATAAATACTTTGGCTTCCGTGCAGAATAATTGATGAATGGAGATGGCAGTCAACATCTATGCATGGATATTCTTAGAACACTGCCGTTTTAAATGACTTCCTTCTGAAGTTAGCCCCCCAAGGAATGTGCGTGCTGGATGAGGCTTGGAGAACTTGATTCTCTGAGCTTGTGGCCCAGAGGGGACCCGGGTAGTGACACAGCAGTTGAGGGCTGTGGCCAGCTCAGGTCAGGAAGCCTCGGGTCCCACGCTCACCTCTGTGCTGTCCAATCAAGGGTAAGGCAGAGGTGCAGGGGGGGAGGGAAGAAAAGAGGGTTGCAGGGAGGGTGTGCACAAGAAGGGCAGCCTGTGAGGGGTGGAGAGGGTGCAGATGGAAAGCTTGGTGAGAAGTGGGTATAGGCGAGATAGGCTGGGCCAAAAAGATCTCTTGCTGAGTGATTAAGTTGCTTACATTGATCTATTCATTTACTCAGTGTGCTCCACCACGCTGGAGGCTGGGAATAGAGATGATACACCCTCTGCCCTCAAGGAGTTCACAGTCTGATACAGGAGATAGACAAAATAAATGGGAGCCCACAGTAGGGCAGGCATGCTAGGTGCTGGCAAAGAATTTCTGAAACCCAGAGTGCTCCAGGAGACTCGAAGAAATTCATCTGCGATCCTGTTAATTTAACATTATGTGTGCACAGTTTTCATGCAATTATAAACATATGGTATGGGCACTTGCCTTTTTTCTCCTCTCAGCATTTTGGTTTTTTTAAGCATGGTCCCTTGTGGCTACGGAGCCATCACATGCATAATAAGCCTTCAGGGCTCTGTGGTGTTGCATGAAGTTGAGAAAAGAAACATTTGCCTGCTGGTAGGCTCTTAGGTTGCCTCTAGGCTTTTGCAGTAAACGGGGTGGGATGCAGAGCTTTTTCCCACTTTCTCACCATTCCCTTGTCATGACTCCCAGGAGGTCAGCGGGGCTGGAAGCATGGCCCCGTCTGCAGTTCTTGCAAGGCCCTACCAGAGGCAAAGCAAATGGCTTTTCTGCTGCCTTCCAGCACGGGGGTGGCTAACAGACACACACATCCCTCACAGACAGGTATATATATATATACACACACACACACACATTTTTAGTTGAGTGGGTGTGTGTGCCAAATTAGTGAGCAGAGGAGGAGAGACTATGTTAAAAACTGAGCCTGATTATCACAGTCGTGGTAGCAGGTGGAAGCAGGCAGGCCAGCCTTTAAAAGGATGGGACCTGCCAAAGGAATTGGAAACCCTTAAGGTGGTACCCATAGATGTGAGAGGAAGCCAAGCTTTCCTTGGGCCAGGAGTTCTTAACGTAACGTATGTTTACAGTGTTTTTGTTCCATGAACTCCTTTGCCAGGCAGGTGAAAACCATGGACTCCTTACTAAGTCCACACTGTAATTTGTGTTATTTAATAAATATATCATACCCGCACCAATACGTACTGTAGTAGTCAGCCAAAGGAGTGCTGATGCAAAATTCCAGCAATCTGTTGACTTTTATAAAGGGTGTTTATTTGGGGTAGAAGCTTACAGTTACCAGGCCATAGAGCATAAGTTACTTCCCTCACCAAAGTCTGTTGCCATGTATTGGACCAGGATGGCTGCCGACCTCTGCAAGAGTTCAGCCTCCCTCTTCCTCTGAAGGCTCTGTGGGCCCAGCTAATTTCAGTATCAGCTGTAGTCTGGGATAATTCTCATCCCTTTCCCAGGGCTCATTTCCCAGCTGCTCAGGGCTCTGGTCTGTGCAGCTGCAAACTATCAGGCAAACAGTTCATCTCTCTTCCCTGGGCCTCTGCCTTGTCTATTTGAGACTTCTCTGTTTCCTCATGTATCTGCTTCTCTGTGTTCTTCTCCTGCGTGTTACTTCCCAGGGCTCCAGTTCAAAACTCCAACCTCCCTTCACTGCAGTGCAGTTTCTCTGCGAGTCCCCACCCACCAAAGGGGCAGGGACTCAATGTCTTACCGACATGACCCAATCAAAGACTCAATCATTATTTAATCAAGTAAAAGTGAAACCTCTGAATCCAATATAATCTAATATGCCCAGAGGAACAAACCAGTTTACAAACATATTCCAATATCTATTTTTGGAATTCATAAACAATATCAAATTGCTCCACATACCCACAAGAATAATGTTTTTTTTGAGTTTCAATTCAAACTCATGGACCCCTGTTAAGAACCCCTGCCATAGGGGGTTGTGGCTGCCCCTAGGGTTTCCAGTGCAGGGTATTTGGGGCGATGGAGCTCAGGAAGGTCTTGGAGTTGGTGTCCTCTGTTTGAGGAGGTCATCTTGAAGCTCTCCAGGGGTCACCCAGCTGGAGCTGTTCTAGAAGACACCTATGATGTAAGAGTGCAAATGGAGAGCAAGAGCTGGGGCTATGGTCCTCACCCATACAGAAACAGGAGAGAAACTTTATGTCAGGGTCCGAGGCAGTAGAGAGGTTGGAATTGCCCATTAGTCATCTTGTGCTTTGTCTCTTTTACGCCAGGCCCTTGATATTGATGATTGTACTTATGAACATTTTCTTGTGAAATTTAAACTAGTATTATATATTGCCTAAGAAATATCTCCTAGAAGGCCTTCTTGTTGCTCAAATGTGGCCTGTCTCTAAGCCAAACTTAGCATATAAATTCACTACCTTCCCCCCGGTGTGAGACATGGCTCCTGGGGATGAGCCTCCCTGGCACCAAGGGATTATTATGAAGTCCCAACTAGCGATGTATCTGGGAAAAGACCTTGACTAAAAGGAGGAAATATTAAATACAAATGAGTTTTTATGACTAAGAGATTTCAAAGTGAGTCATAAGTCATTCCAGAGGTTATGCTTTTTGCACGTCTCAACAGGATCTCATTGATGGCCACAGTAAACAATGCCTCAAACAGCAGGGCTCCTGAGGGTTCTAGAGACAGCTAGACACTATAAGCAGGGCAGACAATCTCAGGAACTCAGCACCCTGTCTTTGGCTTAGACTTTTGAGCAAATGTATCTTCTATTTTGAGGACCAGTTGGTACTTCTGGCTCCTCTTAAACTAGGTTCTAGATGTTTAAGTATTTCACATGACCAACATCTTATACTTTTTTGATGTGACATGTAAACAGTGTAAAATAATTACGTAGAAAGGAGAAATAACGTGTACTTTTGCCTGAGTAGGGCTGCATCATTTTCTTCCCCATTTTCCATTTATCATTTTAGTTTCTTCTCCTGGTACATTTTGTTCCTGTTGTCTCTGTGATGCAGCTGTGAGCCAGGTATGGCTCTAGGCGAGGGAGGATAAACAGTGGGGACATGGATAGGAAATGGGGTCAGTGATCCCCGTGTTCATTAGTTGTGCAGATAGGAACCTGGTCCCCAGCGCCCTCCCCCCCACACACACGCCTCACTTTCCTCAGCTCTATGTGTTAGAAAGATTGCTTCCAACTTCCCAATTCCATGGTACGTGTCTGGTTAGATTTATTCCTACAGATGCAAATCCTTAAAAATTGCCTGAATGTTTAAGAAAGCATTCCAAAGCCCGCAGAATACTCCTCCATTCTCACTCCCATTTTCCCCCGTGAGGGTTTGGGGGTCCCAGGAAGCAATGTTTTGCTAAGGGATGGGGGAGCTTGGCCCATAGCTCAACCAGAGCAGGCCAGTTCCAAGCCAGGTGGCCCTGGGCAAGTGAGTTTACCATAGTTTCCTCGTAAAAGGGGACACTGGCAGAACTAACCAAACAAGGCTTTTCTGTGAGGATTAAATGCAAACCGGTAACGCAGGGGAAACATGGTACTAGGCCAGCACTCGATAACTGGCAGCATTTACATGGTTATTATGCTCTCCGTTCTATAGCCAGAAAGCCAAGACCCAGTTGGTTAAATGCCCTCTATCCCCTGGGCCAGAGAGTCTAACACAATTGCTAAGGATTAATTCTCTAGGTGGAACACATTCTTAGTTGCTTTGAAGGCCCAGAAGGGAACAATATCAACTGGCAGCACCTTCCTTGAGTATTACGTGTTCGAACAGGAGCTTCCTTGTGTACATGAAAATCAAGTTGGTGGAAATTGATCAACTCAGTTTCCATAAATTACATTTGATAAATTCCACTGACTGAGCGCCTCTGAGGTGAAGGTGCTGGGAAGGCCTCTGTCGGGGATGGAGCTTTGGTCCAGTGGGAAGGACAAGACATAAACGAGGCAGGGGGCTGAGGGAGCCGGGTGGAAGAGTGGGGCCCTGGCTTCGGCTGCCTTGCAGGGACTGGGTGTTCAAGTCAGGATGTCCCATGGCCGGAGCGGGAGGGGAGCGGAATTGATGAGGTCACAAACATTAAGGAGACCCGTGGACCCCTGAGCCGTAGAATGATGGGGTCTGCCATGCATTGGGACAGGGTGGTTGTCCTGAGTACAAACTTTGGGGGAGGGAGGGGCTCCAGTGGAAGCAGGGAGACCGGCTGGGAGGCCTTGTAAGAATCCACAGGAATGTGAGAATGTGTTTGGCCTGGGTGGGGGAGGGAGGCCAGGAGGACTGGGATTCCGGCTGTGTTCTAGGGTAGAGCCCTCAGGATGTGCTGACCAGAGACAGGAGTCAAGGAAGACTCCAAGGTTTCCGGCCTGAGCACCTAGGAAGCACTAGCTGCCACTAGGAACTGGAGGAAGAGTGGACAGTTGGGTTTGAGATGCCCATGAGACAGCACATGGAGAGGTCCTGCAGGCAGCTGGACAGCAAGTCTGGTGTTCAGCAAGGTCCAGGCAGAAACAGACGTCTGTCCCTGGTTGACACCCCCACCCACCCACCGCAGCCCCGTGGCATTAATGCCAAAGGAGCCCAGCTCCAGGGGCCTCCGCCTACTACCTTCCTCGAGACAGTGGACAGGTGGCTGCAGGTGGCCGCTCACCAGTGCACCTGCCGCTGCAGCCGCTCCAAAGAGGTGATCTGGTCCCAGTGGGGATCCCCGATTTCCTGGAATAACCGCCTGTCCCTGAGCCACCCCCATTCCCCTCATGCCCCCTGGACTCTCAAGGGCATCTTTGAAATGAAGCAATGGCCAAGGTCCGCTGCAGGGGTTTTCGCGTTAACATGTGACGTTCAAATGGGGAACGCACCGGGTGCCCGGGGTGGGACGTGGGGGGTCGCCCTCGCCAGGCAGCCCCAGCTCCAGGCCGCATCGGGAGCGGAGGCCACGCTCCCAGGGGAGGGTGGGGGGAGGCTGGCGCTCGGCTCCCGCGGCACCGACGGGGTTAACGGGCTGGTGCCTCGGGCGGGCGGCAGTGGTGCATTGTGGTAACGCGGTGCGGGGACCGGAGCGCCCGCCGCCTCCGCCGGGCGGCCCGCCGAGCTGCGCGCGCCCCTCACCCCGGCCCGGCGCCATGTAGCCGGCGCCATGAGGCCGCCCCGCCGCGGGGATGAAGGGACGCGGCTGCTGGGAGACGGCCTCCGTGCGCTCCTTCTGCAGCTCCGGCTGCCTGAATAAATTTAAGAAGGGTTAGTGCCGCCCGGCTCTTCCGCCCGCAGGCCCCGCCGCCCGCCGCGGGGTCAGTCCACGCCGGCCTCCGAGGTCACTCCCTCGGGGCGCGGCGCGGAGTGGGGGGGCGCGCGGGCCACCCCAGGGCACCCCTGTCCCCGCACCCCGTCCGGCGTGCGCTCTGGACTCGCTTCACGGGCAGGGCCATTTTGGAGAGGGGGACGCGGGTGTGATGAACCTCGGAAAGAGGAAACGAAATATAAGCCAGAGCTTTCTGGAAAGAAGGGGGAAGAGCAGCGGTCAGCGTTGCATCCACCCGCCTTCCCCTCCTCCAGAGTCCGCGCGGGCCCCGCATGTGCCCGGAGCAGAATTGCTGCTTTGCCTCCAAGGGCTCCTGGGGGCGGGGGCGGGGTGGGGGGGGGGGTCCGTTGGCTTTGCTCAGTGCATGACCTCTCTCCCCACCCCCGGCCCCGCACCCCTTGCCCTTTGAGCAAGCGGGGAAGGGTCAGGGTCAGGGGAGTCACTGTGAGTGGCCGCCTGGGTTTGAGGCCAGGCCCCTCCTGAGGATGCTGCCCCCAGGGCTGGTGGTCCTGCGTGACCCCCCTGCGGGTTGTGGGGGCACCTGAGAATCACCTGTCAGCCTTGGGGGAACCTTGCAAACTCCTTAGGATTCTGCTGGCAATTCCCTCCAGGTGCCTGACACCTCCTTGATTGCCGATTTTGGGCAAGTGAAACTTGCTGCGTTTATCTTGAGCGGCTCCGTGATGATTTGAAACTTTGGGAGAAAATGATGACTCTTCGGCCTCGTAGACTTAATACCCAGAGGCAGCAAATTTAACATGGAGAAACAGCCCCCTCTAAACTCATGCCCTCTCCCCTGTGTTAAGTCACGTGTTGAAAGTGCTTTGCCTGCTGACTGGTCAAGCTAAATTACGAGAGCCTCTCCTGAAGTTACAGGCTCTGGGCCTCAGCCCTCCAGAGTCACATTTAACCATGCAAATTCCTCCTGAAGACAACATCTGAAGTCTTAGGCTGTTTTCAGTTGTAAACATTTGTTTTTTTTAAAGATTTATTTTATTTATGTATTCCTCCCCATCCCCTCGTTGTTTGCACTTGTTGTGTGCCGTGTCTTTAGGAGGCACTGGGAGCTGAACCCGGGACCTCCAATGTGAGAGGGAGGTGCCTAATTGTTTGAGCCACTTCCCTTCCCTGCTTTTTTGCCTCTCATTATGTTTTCTCTTCTTGTATCTCTTGTTGCATCATCTTGTTGCGTCAGTTTGCCGTACCTGCCCTTTGCATCAGCTCGCTGTCTTGCTCATTTTCTTTACGAGACACCATCAACCTCTGCTCCTTTTGTTGTGTCTCTCATTATGTTTTTCTTCTTGTGTCTCTTGTTGCATCATCTTGTTGTGTCAGCTTGCCACACCTGCCCATCATGCCAGCTCGCTGTCTTCTTTAGGAGGCACTGGGAATTGAACCCGGACCTCCCATGTGGTAGGCGGGAGCCCAGTCACCTGAGCCACATCTGCTTCCCGGCTCCATCTTAAGAATCTTTTAAAGAATCTTGCCAGGAAATCTTGTGCCCAAAGTCTGTTTTCTGGTTTTTAGAGGACCAGGCTTAATTTCCAGCTTTTTATTTTGGTTATAGTGCCATTTATAGAGCAGTTATGTTCTTTCTGCAAAGTTGAAATATTTCTCTTATGAATTCAGATGGATTTTATTCTGAGGGCAAATTTCAGATTTACTTAGAAAGAGAAAAAAATAGACATGTTAGGTGTTAAATTGTTTTTCTTCTATCAGCCTGCCTAATGGCTTTCTTCATTGCCATTCTCTGGAAGTCTTGTTGCTTACAAGGAGTGCTGGACCCAATATCCGCTTTCTGATAGGGAGAAGGTCAAGCTCACCTTTGTCTGGACTCTCAGGTGTGTCTGCTTCAGAGATGACCAGAGCAGCTGGACCCCAGGAGCAGTGGCACAGTGACCCCTTTGATTGCCAGACTGCTCCAGACTGCCAGGCCTTTCTGCTCATCCCAGCTGCCAGTGCCTGGCTCTGGGGCTGGTTTGCAGGCCTGGGTCTGGAACGGCGCTTGCCCTGCGAGTGGGAGGAGGCCAGCAGCCAGCAGTGAGGGAGGTGTCCCTCAGTGTTCTGTGTGAACATGGACCAAGGGAGGCCAGAATGGAGGCCTTTTCAAGAGGAGCTGGAAATCTCCCTGTTCTTCCCTGTCGGCCAGAAAACACTGAACACTTCACAAGGCCAAACAGAACGTTTCTGCAGGCAGGGTGAATGTGGGTGAGCCACCAGCTTGAGACTTCTGCCTTGCAGGCAGAAAAGGAGTGTGGAGGGCTCTCTGGGGAGCTGATTCCTTGGCTGGTCACACTTTGGTCATGCAGGGCTGTGATGGACCAACTCGGTGCCTTCAGAAAATTAGAACAGGGCCCATTCCCTTAAGACCCTTTACTTCCATTTTTTTGTGAAATTGTTGCACTATACTGATTTTGTTGAAGCAATACTCTTTTCTTTCATTTGCTGGAAACATCTAATGATAAAAACACCTATCTACAACATTGATGTGAATGGTGCCCCCTAGGGTTGTGCAGTGCACAACCTGTGCAGCCGTACACAACAGCCGTGTCAATATAAAAATTTATCAGCCAGTATTATCAGCCACATTTGGCTGGCCCTCAGGATAGCACAAGGGCCTCTGTCACTTCCAGGCAAAGGAAGAAAGGGACGTCCAGGCACCAGGCAGACAGGCGATGCTGCCAGGGGGCCCTGGCACAGGCCAAAATGAAAGCAGGGCATGGGCAGGCTATGGGAGGCTAGGTAGAGAAGCCTCTGGGTGGCCAGTGAAATGGAAAGGAGGGACCTCAGAGTCACAGTGGAGAAAGGGGCAGCCTGAGTCCCGCTGCAAGGCCCCTCCTGTCCTCAGTTAAGGGGCTTGCTCTGTGAACATCTTATCTTCCCCCACCTCCGGCTGACCTCATCAGGGAGTCTCCTTCAAGGTGTGGCATTGCCCTCTGCCGACACAGTTCACAAGCCCGAGGTCTGGTTTTCCTGCCCATTGGCTCACGCCAGCAGCCACGTGTGAGCCACTTCAATAAAGGATGAACTTATGGGCTTCGACCTGCCAAAGACAGATTTTCGCTTATGTTCTGTTTCCCTCTGACGTGCTTGTGGAATAATGACTGGTGCACGTCCTCAGAAACAGCAGCTAGCTCGGACTGGGCGGTGCGGCCCGGGGGATGGGAGCCTGGGGGACAGGGGACGGAACCAGGGGGAAGCGGCTTAGAGGACAAGTGTTTTTCCTGAGAGGATAGAACCAACAACTGGCCAGGACCACTGGGTACCTGCCTCCGCCTGGGGATATTTTCACATCAGCCGCGTGCTGCCCTGGGTTTGTACAGTTGTGGGTATGGGAGCCCTGGAGCAGGACTCTGGGCCAGTTAACCATTTGACTGCTGCTTATCAGCCTGGTGAGATCCACCCCCGCCTGCCCCGCCCCACGATCCTCCCTGTCATCCTCCCCCTTATATCCCCAGCCTTTGCTCTTGGTTTCGTGCTCTGGGCCAATTCAGCTGTGCCAATCTCTGCACCCCGTGTGTGTGTGTGTGTGTGTGTGTGTGTGTGTGTGTGTGTGTATTTTTTAAAGGGTTTTTACTGTTACAGCAATAATTCCAGATGTTCAAGATAATGGGATTTCCATACCTCCATTACCTCCTCCTGGTTCCTTTTTTAGGTCTCTGTTTTGGGCCAGTATTTTCCCTTTTCGTGAACATCCTTTTTATATCACTGAGATGCAAAATACATGGCCGTACATCATGACAATGTGCTTTCCCACATTGTCACAGGCTCAGTATGTATCCGTCGAATGGCTGGTTCCAGATTTTTTTATCCCTTCTCTTAGCCATTTAGATTCTTCCCAACTTGTCTCCAGAGCCAAACTGCCGCCCTGAACATCTTTGGCACGTGAAATTTTTCTTGCGTTCTTTCTGGAACAAAGTCCCAAGAGCGTGACCGCTGAGTCAAAGGCTTGCCCCAGTTCCATCATCACCCTCCAAGCCGCTCCCTGGGCTGGGTGTAGATACCTGGTCCCTAAGCCCCCCTGCTCGCTCCCCCCACCCCACTCCCGAATTAGACTCCCATAAGTCTGACAGTGTATTCTTTGAATACTCATAAAATTGCACCCTGTCCATGTCCTAACTTGCATTTGGCTAACCAAAAAGGATGTGTTTCCCCCACAAGGTTGACTATCATTTAAGGTTCCCCCTTGGTGGACTGGCAGCTGCGTCCTCCTCTGGAGGAAACCCTGAAGGGAGCATTATAAATAGCATTGCTTCTATCGTACCTGCCGGAACCTCGGCCAGGCAGGACTTCTTGGGCCCCTGACCCACTTTCCTTGGTGCAGGGTTGGGAGAAGTGGTCCCTAAAACTGTCATCCCCTAGCAGGACCGGCTGCAAAGCTTGCGGGGCCAGTACACAATAAAAGTATAGGGCCCCTTGATCAAAAATTATTTAAGAATCTCAAGGTGGCCACGGCAGAGCAGTAGACCAAATGGGGGGCCTTTCTGAGCCCGGGCCCTCCCCCAGGCCACAGCAGCCCTGCCCCAGGCCCGGGGGGCATCAGCTGGCAGAGAGCAGTTCCTCCAGATGCACAGGGGTCCCCCAGGCAGCCCCACAGGGCAACCCCTCCCCGGGTCTCCTCAGCCCTAGAATCCATTGTCCCCCTGGTGTTTCTGTACCCACTTTACCGCCCCCCCCCCACCCCTATGCCTGGAGCCACTCTTCTGTTAAAGATCCTGCCCTCCTCCCTCTCGCCTTTGGCCATTTTGGCCAAAGCAGCAAGTGACCCAGGAAGCAGCTCCGCCCTGGGACCCTCGGTGCCGCTTTTTCCAGCGTGAGCTTTCGTCTTTGCATGACCCCCTCCTCCCCTGCCTCTCTGCTCTCCACCCCTCTCCCCTTGCCCCATTCTGACCAGGGAGGGCCTTCCTCTCAGTTCGGGGCCAGGAGGAGCTGTCGTTCCTGTTGAGGTTGTAATCTAGATACAGCTGTTGGTACTCAGGGGTGACTGGAAGTGCCACACTTTCTCCCCGATCTCAGTCGGGATGCTTCTTCCCAGAGCAGCAGAGGTTCCTTGGGTAGCGTCCACTTCTCAGGTGCCTCTTGAAACATTGTGGAATCCTAAATGCACTAGAGGAGTTTCCGAAGCACGGGGGAGAGGACCCCAGATGGGGGTTCTTGCAGGAGATGCTGGGGCCTTACACCTGGCCGTGGCAGGTGTCGCTTTTCCAGAGTTTCTCCCTGGGCATTGCAGGAAATTCGGAGCTTCCTTAAATACCCCTTGGCTAAATTTAGCTCTTGCTTTCTTGGGTAGTAGAGCCTTCCATTCAAGATTTTTTTTCCAAGTTTGAATCAGAAAATTGTTGAAGTGAGAGTTCTCACCTTGAGTTGAGTAGGATTCAGTTATCCACATAAAGGAAAATCACGTAACCATAAAATCCCAGGATCCGAGAGGTGATTTCCCTATTGCACAGGCAAGGAAACCCAGGCCTGGAAACACACGGCCACACAGTCGGGAAGTGGCTAGAGATAGAGACTAAAATAATTTTTGACAATTTTTTCCCTAATTACAGAGATAATTCATGCTTATTGTAGATAATGTGATAGAAAAGAAAGCCTTTAGAAGAAAATAAAAATTACCAGTCATTTGCCTAAATAACAGCAGCTCCCATGTGTTAAGAATGACCTGTGCCACTAACCTGTATGTGTGATTGCTCGCCAGCAGTCCCTGTACCCTCTTTCACCCTGAGTGCCAGGTGGCTTTACCCCTCCCCCCCCTCCCCAATTTTATAGGCATGGAAGCTGAGTCATGGGGACAGGACAGAGCTTTTCTGGCCACACAGCCATGGTAAGTGGGCTCAAACGTACCAACCATACACCCATACCAGGATGTAATCAGATTTTAAAATGCATTGTCTGAGAGTTGAAAATGGTATCATCATTTTAACTGGGACGTAACAGGGTTGGGTTTTCGCCATCTTTTTATTACCTTTTTGGAGGCCTGTGAAGTCTTTGTCATTGTGCTGGGTTTTTTTTGTTGTTGTTGTTGTTTTTTAGGAGGTACCAGGTATTGAACCCAGAATCTTGTACATGAGAAGCAGGTGCTCAACCACTGAGCTACACCCACTCCCCCATGAGAGTTGGTTTGCTTGCCAGTTTGTTTCATTGTTATTGTTTTTAGGAAGTACCGGGAATCGAACCCAGGACCTTAAACATGGGAAACAGATACTCAACCGCTTGCGCTATATCCGCTCCCCTTGTGCTAGTTTTATCTAGTCTAACATCCAAACCACACTGACATAATTACCGGAGTCCTCAAGTATGTGTTCTTTTTTCCCCCAACACTTTGTTATGAAAAATTTCAAACAGAAAAGTGGGAAGCATTCTACGGTCAACACCTTATACCCACCACCTAGATTCCACCATTGACATTTTACTATATTTATCACCTCTCTGTCCCCTCTATCCATCCGCCAGTCCATCTTATTTTTTTTATTATGGTAAAATATACATAAAATCTACATTTAACCATTTAAAAATGTACAGTTCAGTGGCATTTAGTACACTCACAATGTTAGGCTACTATTACCACCATCTTGTTTCAAAACATTTTCACCACCCCAAGAAAGTCATTCCCCTTTCCCTTCCACCCAGCCCCTGTGACCACCAGTGGGCTTTCTGTCTCTATAGATATACCTACTCCAGATATTTCATATAAATGGAACCATGAGCTATGTGAAATTTAGTATGTGGCTTCTTTCACTTAGCATAGTAATTTCTCAGTTTATCTATATAGCATGTGTCAATATTTCATTCCTTCTGAATAATACTTCTGAATAATAATACCACCATTTTTTTATCCATTTATTGTTGGATAGTTGGCTATTGCCTATTATGAATAGTGTGGTTTAGAACATTTGTGTGCATAGTTTTCTGAATGTCTCTTTTCAGTTTTTTGGGATATATACCTAGGAACGTTATTGTGAGTTCATATGGTAATTCTGTGTTTAAGCCATTGAGATGGAGCCAAAATGAGCCACAGTGACGGCATCATTTTGTAAATCCCATGAGCAATATATGAGGGCTCCAGTTTCTCTACGTCCTTGCCAACACTTGTTAATTTCCTTTTTTAAAAAAGAATTATTATTTAGTGATAGTTGTAGTGGTAATATATAGCTGTCCTAGTGGGTGTGAAGTGGTATGTCATTGTAGTTTTGATTTGCATTTCCCTGATGACTAATGGTGTTGAATGTGTTTTCAGGTACTTGTTAACCAATTGTATATCTTCTTTGGAGAAACGTCTATGAAGTTCTTAGCCCATTTTTAAGTTGGGTTGTTTGTCTTTTTTGTTGTTAAGTTATAAGAGTTCCTGGATACTAGACTTTTATGGGATATATGACTTCAAAATATTTTCTCCCATTCTGTAGGTTGTCTTTTCATTTATTGGTGGTGTCCTTTGATAGATGAAAGGTTTAAAATTTTTTTTTTTAAACATGATCAGTATCTCGTTGTTGTTTTTTTAAGATTTATTTATTTATTTAATTCACCCCCCCTTCCCTGGTTGTCTGTTCTCTGTGTCTATTTGCTGCATCTTGTTTCTTTGTCTGCTTCTGTTGTTGTCAGCGGCACGGGAAGTGTGGGCGGCGCCATTCCTGGGCAGGCTGCATTTTCTTTCCCGCTGGGCGGCTCTCCTTATGGGGTACACTCCTTGCGCGTAGGCGCGGCACTCCTTGCGTGCATCAGCACTGCGCATGGGCCAACTCCACATGGGTCAAGGAGGCCCGGGGTTTGAACCACGGACCTCCCATGTGGTAGACGGACGCCCTAACCACTGGGCCAAGTCCATTTCCCGAAAGGTTTTAATTTTGATGAAGTCCAAGCTATCGTTTTTCTTTTGTTACCTGTACTTTCAGTGTTCTATCTAAGAATCCATTGCAAAATCCAAGGTCATGAAGATTTACCCTATGCTGTCTTCTAAGCGTTTTGTAGCTTTAGCTCTTATTTTTATCTTTGATCCATTTTCAGTTAATTTTTGTATATGGTATGATGTAAGGGTCCAACTTCATTCTTTTGCATGTGGCTGTCTAGTTGTTCTAGCACTATTTGTTAAAGAGACTTTTCTTTCCCACATTGAATGGCGTTGGCAACTCTGTTGAAAATCAATTGGGTTTATTCTGTTTTATTTTAAAAATGCATTTCAAGGTAAAGTAAATTGCAGACATCTGTACCCTTCACCCCCAATGCTTTAGTTTGTATGTCATTAACCAGAGTTCAATATTGGTCTGTTTTTTTTTAGGTAAGATTTTTATTTCATGAATTGCACAGATCTTAAGTGTACAATTATTTGAGTTCTGGCAAATGCATACATCTGTGTAACCCGGACCTTGTCAAAATAAAGCACATGCCTATCATCCTAGAGAGTTTCCTCATACCCCTTCCCAGGCGGTCTCACCCCACCCCAAGAGATTTCTGCTGTTCTGATTTATTTCACTATTGATTAATTTAGCCTGTCCTAGGAATTTATATTAATGGGCTCATGGTGCCAGTATTCTTTTATGCAAGGCTTCTTTCACTCAGCATGTTTTTGAAGTGCATCCACTTTTTTTTGCCTTTATCGGTAGTTTGCTCTGTATTGCTGATTCATATACCATTGTATGAATATACCATAGTTTATCCATTCTCCTGTTTATGGACCATTGGTTTGTTTCCACTTTGGGGCTATTACAAGTAAAACTGCTATGAACATGCTTGTATAAAGCTCTTGGTTGACATTTGTTTTCATTACACTTGGAGTGGGATTGCTGGAGTAAAGGATAGATGTTATGTTTCCTTTTTTAAGAAACTGTCACACAATTCCAACAACACTGCAGGAAGAGTTCAGGTTGCTCCATGTCCTCATCAACATTTAGTGCTGTCAGTCTTCTATATTCTCATTATTCTGATGGGCATGTAGTGATACCGTGATTTATCACTCTACTTTTAAAATGTTAAAGCTGTGCTTACCCGTGATTTTTTAAACCTTAATTTTTTTCAACAAATCAATTTTATTGATACATATTAATACAGTATATAATTTATCCAAAGTGTACAATCAGTGGTATTTGGTATAATCACATACCAAATCACCTCAATCATTATTAAAGCATTTTCATTATTTCAATAATAATAAACAAAAAACAGACGAAAAAACCCAGAAAATTCCTCACCTCTCAATCTCTCTGTTCCCCCTGCTGTACAAAGCTGCTTTTCCTGGCTATTCTTGCACAATTATTTGTTTAATAAGCAGTTTTATTGAGATATATTCACATACCATATGATCTATCCAAAGTGTATAATCAATGGCTTTATTTTTTTAGCTATTAAAAGTCCTTTATTATAAAATTATAAAAAATAGAAAAATAGATTGAAAGAGATTACAAATTTTAAAAGAAAGTGCAAGGCCAGGTTAGATTTAATATTATCTATTATCAATTATAAAAAATAGCATAGCAACAAACATTTATAAATGTAAATAATTCAAATAGAAAAATAATAGAAATTAATTATAGCATAATTATAATTTTTATATTACAGCTCTAATTGTTGGACATAATAATCGCCAAGAATGACGTGAATTATTGGTATAGTTAATTAATTTCCAGTTAGGCCATAATTCTTTCTAGATAATCAAATTCCTATTTGGAAATTCTTCACATCTTATTGGAATGAATTACAGCAGATAACAATTTGCCAACTCATAATTTTATGAGGCAGAAAATCTCAAAATCTTGTTCAGCAGTAGTCATGCTAAATCATTATTGACCCAGATAGATTATTTTAATTAGAGTATGAATAAGAAAGGATTAAAGAAAAATGAAGTATCTAAAAATGTATCTCTTCTCCAGCCCTCCTCAATTAAAGCAAGTGTTTATTTTGTATGAAAAAAATGACAGAATAATGATCGCAGGAATAATTTGTCAGTTGCACTAAGTAATTATTGTTCATATACTATAATGTTATTTTACATTCACCTGGTCTACTCCAGTTCTTTTTTGGTTGTTATTTGCATGCAATACCTTTTTCCAATCTTTCACTTTTAACACCGTTGTGTCCTTACGTCTGAGGTGAGTCTCTTGTAGACAACATATAGACGGCTCGTATTTTTTATCCATTCTATCAATCTGTCTTTTGATTGGGGAGTTCAATCCATTAGGATTCAGTGTTATTACTGTAAAGGTATTACTTACTTCATTTCATTCCTTGGCTCTCTGTTGTTATTCTATTGTCTGCCTTCTTATCCTTTAGTTTATCCTTCCTAAAAATCTTCATTTCTAAACTCTTCCCCAAATCTTTTACCCTTTTTTTTTTTAACTTTCAGTCTGCAGCACCCCCTTTAGTATCTCTTGCAAATCTTGTCTTTTGGTAACATATTCTATCAGTTTTTGTTTGTCTGGGAAGACTTCGAACTCACTCTCATTTTCGAAGGGCACTTTTGCCTGATACAGAAATCTTGGCGGGCAGTTTTTCTCTTTCAGTACCTTAAATACGTCATACCACTTTCTTTTCTCCATGGTTTCTGGTGAGAGGTTGGCACTTAATCTTGTGGCGTTTCCCTTATATATAATGCTTTGCTTTTCTCTTGCTGCTTTCAGAATCTTTCTTTATCTCTGATATTTGTCATTCTGAATAGTAGGTGTCTCAGGGTGGTCTATTCAGATTTATTCTGTTTGGGGTGCATTGTCCTTCTTGGGTATTAATATTTATGTTCTTCATAAGGGTTGGGAAGTTTTCAGTCATTATTTCCTCAGATATTCTTTCTGTTCCTTTTCTCTTCTCCTTCTGTTACAACAATAATGTGAATGTTTGTACGTTTTGCCATGTCATTCAATTCCCTGAGATGCTATTCCATTTTTTCGATCCCCTTCTCTTTCTGTTCTCCTGTCTTTTCCAGTTCAGATATTCTGTTTTCAAAACCACTAATTCTATATTCAGGCAATTCAAATCTGCTCTTTTGCACCTCTAATATATTTTTAATCTCATCCACTGTGTATTTCATTCCCATAAGGTCTGTTACTGTTCTTTGCAGGCTTTCAAATGGTTCTTTTGCTCTCCTAATGTCTTCTTAATATCCTTTCTTTAGTCATATTTTCTCTAAATTCTTTGAAGTGATTTGGGAGAATTGTGTGATTATCACTGATTAATTGTGTTAAATCTTGTATCTCTTTGGGGTATTTGGTTTGTTCTTTTGGTTGGGCCATCTCTTCCTGTTTCCTAGTATGGCTTATAATTTTTTGCTGATGTCTAGGCATCTGAATATGGTGATGAATTTGCTCTGATAGCTAATTTCTCTCTCTTGCTTATTTTTTTTTAAAGCTCTTTGATATTTGGTTCAACTTATTCCCAGTTTTTAAAATTAACCAGCTTAATTTTTTAAAATTGGGCCAGGGACTCACTAATGGGGTGCAGATTTTCTCCTAGTGGTTGGATACAGAGAGTGTGAACAGTTTTTGTCCGTGCAATTTCCAGACCAGGCAGCAGATGACGCTAGTCAATGCACCACTCCACGGAGGTGTTTCCCTCTCGGCTTTTCTGTGTTCCTGTGTTGAATCTCCAGATTGTTTATTCAAAGTGGGCTCTGCTGGCTGAATTTACTGAAAAGCACCCAGACCTCCCTTTCCTTTTCCCTTGAAACAGCTGACTGGGAGGAAGATGTCTGTTCCCCTCTCAGTTGGCTTCAGTGAGTCAGCTGTTTTACCCCAGCTTAATATCTTGAGGGTGGGGTAAGAGAGCCCTTCCCAGCCACCAAGGCGAGTTGGTAACTCATGTTTGTCATTTCAGCTTCTTCGTCTCTCTGTCCCTCGCCCTCCTGGGAGTTAAGTAGCACTGTCCTGGTCTGCTGACCCCCAAAGCAGGTCCCTTGGATAGCTTTTGGCTCTTCATTGTTTTTGTGGGAACATTGATTGCCGCTTGTTAGTCCATCACTATCTTTCCACAATCCTCCCCTTAATTTTTTTTTAACCATGAAATAATCTATACATTTTTCCAGATTATCATTAGTATTATTTTGTAAAACTAAAAAAATTGGGATTTGATGGTAATTTTGTTAAACCTTAATGTTGGAAGATCCGTGAGTGTGACATGTGTTTTCAAGCTTAAAAGGTCTTTTTTTCTGGATTCTCAATTCTGTTCCATTGATCTATACATCTTTACTTACACAAGTTCCATACCGTGAAACAGATGCTTATAATTTTAATGTAGTTACATTTATCAGTATTTATGGATAGCAATTTTTATATTTATGCCTGGAAATCACATAGGTATTTTCCTATATTTTCTCCTAAAATTTTGACATTGAAGCCATAAATATATCTAGAATTGATTTCTGTGTAGGATGTGAAATATGTAGTTAATTCCCTTCCCCATGCCCCATACGGTCATGTGATTGGCCCAGCAACATTTATTGAACAGTCCCTCTTTGCCCCCCCAATCTGCTCTGCCACCTCTGGCAAGTGTCAGAGTTCCCAGTATGTTTGGATCTGTTTGGAGCTCTCCTGTTTCACAAGTCCGTTTTTTACCTATGCCAGCATTACACTGCCTTAATTACTTTATGAAAGTCTTGATACTTCGTAAATTATCTCCCCTACCTTACTGGGGGAGTGTTATTTAACTATTGTTTAGCTATTATTATTTTACATGAGAATATTGAGGCTAGTGCGGTACTGAGATATAAATCACATATCCAAAAAAATCACCTTTCTGAAGTATACAGTTCAATGTTAAAATTTTTACACAGTTGTGCAACCATCTCTATTTTTAAAAATTATTTTATTTTCTTTCTTTTCTTTTCTTTTCTTTTCTTCCTTTCTTTTCTTTCTCTCCCCTTCTGCCCTGCCCCAGTTGTCTGTTCTCTGTGTCTATTTGCTGTGTATTCTTCTTTGTCCGCTTCTGTTGTCAGCAGCATGGGAATCTGTGTTCCTTTTTGTTGCGTCATCTTGTTGTGTCAGCTCTCTGTGTGTGCGGTGCCATTCTTGGGCAGACTGCACTTTATTTCGCGCTGGGCGGCTCTCTTTATGGGGTGCACTCCTTGCGCGTGGGGCTCCCCTGTGCGGGGGAACTCCCCTGCGTGGCACGGCACTCCTTGCATGTGCATCAGCACTGCGCGTGGGCCAGCTCCACACGGGTCAAGGAGGCCTGGGGTTTGAACCACAGACCTCCCATGTGGTAGACAGATGCCCTAACTACTGGGCCAAGTCCACTTCCCACAACACTCTGTTTTATAACATTCATCCTTCCTAAAAGAAACCCTGTCCCATTAACAGTCAATTCCCATTCTCCCCATCCTCCAACCCTAAGCAACCACTGATCTACTTTCTACCCCTATTGATTTGCCTAGTATGGACATTTCATATAAATGGGATCATATAATATGTGTCCTTTTGTGACTGGTTTCTTTCACTTAACAGAATTTTTTTTAAGGCTCAACCATGTTGTAACATGCATTAGTATTTCATTGCCTTTTTATTGCTGAATAATATTGCATTGTAGGGATATATCACATTTTATTATCCATTTATCAGATGACGGACTTTTGGTTGTTTCCACTTTTTGGATATTATGAATAATGCAAATGTGAACATTTATGTACAAGGCTTTGTGGGTATATTCCTAGGAATGGGATTGTTGGGTCATATGGTAACCCTATGTTTTAACTTTTTTTAGAGCTGCCAACTGTTTTCCAAAGTGGTTGCCCATTTTACATTCTCACCAGCATTGTATGAGGGCTCCAATTTCTCCCATCCTTGTCTACACTTGTTATTGTCTGTCTTTTTTACTTTAACCATCCTGGTGGAAGGAAAGTGGTGTATTATGATTTTGACTTGCATTTCTCTGATAACTAATGATGTTGTATGAACACCTTTTCATGTGCTTATTGGAATTTGTTTATCTTCATTGGAGAAAGTGTCTATTTAAATCCCATTTTTAAATTGCATTATCTTTTATTGATATTTGCGTGTTGATCTTACCTTTCCAAGATAAACCTCTCTTGGTCAAGATGTAGTATGCTTTTTTTTTGGTCTTGCCAGATTAGACTCACAATATTTTGTTGAGGGTTTTTGTGTTTTTGCTCATAAGGGATATTGGTCTGTGGTTTTCTTTTTATGTAATGCCTTTGTCTGGTTTGGGTATCAGGGTGATACTGGTCTCATAGAATAAGTTGCAAAATATTCCTTTTTTTTTTTTTTCAGTTTTCTGACAGAGTCTGTATAGAATTGGCATATTTCTTCCCTAAATGTTTGATAGATTTTACCAACAAGCCTTCTGGGCCTACAGTATTCTTTGTTATAAGGCTCTTAACTACAAATTCTATTTCTTTAATAGATAACTTGAGTTATTTTTTCTTGAGTGAGTTTTGGAATTTTTGTCTCTCAAGGATATGTTTATTTCATCTAAGTAGTCAAATTTGTGGGTACAAAGTTTTGAAATTCCTTTATTATCCTTTAAATGTCTGTCAGATCTGTAGTGATGCCTTCTCTTTCATTGCTGATATTGGTAGTTTGTCATCTCTTTACTTTTTCAACCTGGCTAGAGGTTAATTGATTTTATGGATCTTTTGAAGAATCAGATTTTGGCTTTATTGATTTTATCTATTGTTTTTCTTATAGGTTCTTTTTCAAAATATATATGTTATATATACCCTTTAAAAGACATATTGAATTATACTATTTATACTGTTCTGCACCTTGATCTTTTCTACTGAATATATTAGAGTTTTTTGTGTGTGTTAGCACATAGAGGGCCACTGGATTCTAATAACTACATAATATTCTGTTGTATGCATGTGTCATAGTGTAAATAACTAGACCTCTTTTGAGGAGCAAATAGGATGTTTGCAGGCTTCATTATTGCAGTGCTGAGATGTACTTTTATTATACATTCATCTCTAGTCACATGTATATCTGCATGTTTGTAGGATAAATTCCCAGAAATGAAATTATTGGATCAGTAGGTGGTTGTCCTAGTTTTTCTTTTTAAATCAACTATATTGAGGTATTATTTAAATAGGAAAAAAAAAGAAATTATTTCAACTACTCCATAAGTTTTGCCAAATATATATACACCTGTGAAACCACAACCTCATTTAAGATACAGAACATTTTCATCATCCCCAAGAATTTCCTTATGCCCCTTTGAAGTCAGTACCCCTTATGCCTGGCCCCAGACAACCATTGATCTTCATTCTGCACTATAATTTTACTTGTTCTAGAATCCCATATAAATGCAAACAAGCCTTTATGTAACCTTTTGCATGTGGCGTCTTGCATTCAACACCATTTTAACATGCATCCCTGTTATTATGTGAATAAGTAATTTGTTCCTTTTTATTGCTAAATAGTTATCTATGGTGTGAATAAATCACAGCTTATTACTTCATGTTGATGGACATCTAGGTTGTTTCTAGTTTGGGGCTGTACAAATAAATCTATGAACATTTAAAATGCATGTATTTTGTGACCATATTATTTCATAAATAGAAGTGGAATTGTGGGTCATATTACAAGTATATGTTTATAAGAAACTGCCAGGAGGGTGTAGGCACAAAATGGCAGAGTAGGAAGTTTTACAAGTTGCTAACTCCACTAGAAAAAGGAAAAGCTGGATTAACTAAGTAGTAACCCTGGATCCAGAAGGGACATTTAGAACAACTACAGAAGTGCCAGAGGAAGTAAGAGGCTGCCAAGACCTCAGCTTTTGTAAGTGAAACCATGAACCAGTGACCAGCCACCATTCCTCAACCATGAGGAAGAGCTGCAGCAAAGCAGCCTGGTTTCCAGGAGTAGCCAGCTGGAGCCAAGGCTGGCAAAGGAAACCTCCTCTCAAAGTTGAAGTTGAGAGTCGAGGTCAGTGTATTAGTCAGGCTTCTCCGGGGAAAGAGAACCAACAGGAGATAGGTAGGTAGGTAGGTAGGTAGATAGGTATAGTAGATAGGTAGATAGACAGGCAGGCAGACAGGCAGAGGTAAAGATGTATAGACATAGATACAGATATATATGTATGTAGATATATATATAGTTATTTGTAGATATATATATATGTATATCTCCAGTGAGATTTACTATAGGAATTGACATGCAATGTTGGGGATTGGCAAGCCCAAATTCCACAGGGCAGGCTACAAGTTGGGAACTCTGATGAAGGTTTTGATGGTTCCCCAGGAGAACTGGTTGGCTGAAGGTAGAGATAGAAATTCTTCGTTTCTCCTTTCTGACTGTTGAAATCATCAGTTTTCCCTTTAGGGTCTTCAGCTGATTGGATGAGACTTCTCTTATTGCTTAAGGTAGTGTCCTTTGTTGATTGTAGATGTAATCAACTATAGATGCAATCAACTGATTACTTAAATCCATGAAATACCCTCACAGTAACAATCAGGTCAGTGCTTGCTTGACCAAACAACGGGACACCATAACCTAGCTAAGTTGACACATGAATTTAATAATCACAGTCTGTCTGGAGGACTCATCAGGGGCCAATATGGAAGGTGGCCTCAGTTTCGACCCTCTGGGCAGCCTCACTTCCAGCCTCCCACTAGCATTCACCTGGACATAAAGAACTAGTGGTTTGAGGTTGATTATTTTTGTTGGTTTTTTTTTTTTTTTTCCATCTATGTGTTGGCATTTCCTGGTCTGACAGATCCCTGAGGGTACAGCATAGACTCTGGCATTGGTTTCAGCCCTCTCTGGCCTCACATCAGCATCTACCAGCATTTAAAAGACCTTTGTCATTGGTTAGGATTCTTCTTTCTCTTTCTTGTGTTATTTAGCCTGGCTATCCCTGAGGGCCCAACATAGACTCTAACCTCGGTTTTTCCAAAGCAGCATCTTCTGACCTTGCATCAGCCTATACAGGGATATAAAAGCCAATTCATCTCTTTTTCATCTTTTTCTTCCTTCCTTCCTTTCCATCCTTTCCTTCCTTTTCTTTCTTTTCTTGTTGGTTGTTGGTTTTTGTTGGGGGCATGGGGCAAGGATACCGGAAAGCTCCCAGCCACAGGGTGACCTATTTAAAGGGAGCCCCCTTTCCCCACCCCAGGTCATCCTGGGGTCTCCAGAGTCCATGAAATGGGTCCTGGGTGGAAACTTGGCCCAAAGGTGGTCTTTTGGATCTGTGCACACTGTTGGTTGTAATTCAAGGAGAGAGAGCCTGACTATGGGGTTTCGGATTTTGCTGATACCTGATACCCTCACAGCACCACATAATACATCATTGGGTGTCTCCAGGTTTCTTCCTCAGGCCTGTGTTGAGAAGTCCCTGGGCATAAAGGGGCTTTGCAGTTGAGGGAAAGATCCCAGCCTGGCTCTGGGGACCTAGTACTTCTTGGGTGTGAGGAGTCTCCCAGAGTCATGGGGTTCCCAGGACTGGGGTAGAGAACCTGCCAGCATAGCCCAAGGTGAGCAGGTGGGCTCTCCTCTCAAGCTTCACTCTGAGATATGGTTCCTCCTTACCCACTCTGTTCCTCCATCTCTGCCAACTTTGCCCTCCCTTGTCTTCTCCATGGTCCTCACCACCATGCCAGAAGGTTCCCTGACTCACTATTTCCTGCCCAGAGGCCAGCTCTGAATCCCTAAGACTTGGCAATTTGGAAAAAGTCCCTTCCTTTTCTTAGCAACCATTATCACCTTTGCTTTCTTGACAAATGCCATTGCATCTTGAGATTTCAAATATTCATGTCTTTTAGACACTAAAAAGCAGTTGATTCATTTGCAGTAAGAAATGCAACTTTCAAGGACCCAGAGACTGAAGCTAACTGGCCCTTGTAGGAAGGAATTCTCCTCAGAAGGTGGCTGGGCAAGCAGATGGTCAGAGCCAGGGGCTGTCAGCGTGGTTCGGTGCCACGTCCTCATTCATTCTTACCCTCTTAAGGAAAGTTTCTGATTTTTGTGTCCTTGTCCAAGCTCTTCATAAGCAACTTGCTTCCTGAATGTGGACTTTTTCTGGGGTCTTTTTTTTTTTCTTTTTCTATTGTATTTTTTATTTCAATGTTACAAGTTAGTCCATTAACACAAGATGATAACTTTAATAGCAATAAATCTGCTTTGGTCCATAGTTACACTCCCCCCTTATTTCTGTTTATTCCTCAATCTTGACTCACTCTGATGGCTTCAGGCTGAGAAGGTGCATAGATATCATGGGGCAGAGGAATGAAATTGTTCTGTTTGCAGTTGACGATACTCCTTGCTTTTAGGATGGCACTGGTTCATCACCATCATTTTGTTGGTTGTCCAGGGCAATCCTGAAGAACTGAAGAGTAAGGGGTTGGCCACAACTCTGCTGGGTTTCAGAACTCAACTGGCATATGAGCAATCCAAATCTCTCTCAGAGATTTATGTCTCTGAGAAATATACTTACCAGGTACATTGAAAAATTAGAGGTTCTAATAAAAGGAGTAGAAGCATCATGATTAGGGGACTTATAAATGAGTATTACAATGTTATATTGGGGAAATAGATTGTCATATATTCCCAGATAGAGCGTGCCAAGAGGGTGTTGATTTCATGAGGCCATGTGGCTTGCCTATGATGTCTGGACATTCCTAGAGCCCTCAGGAGCACTTTTGTTTGAGGCTTTTTTACTGTGGGAGTTTGTGAAGTCTGGTTGAGACATGCATAAGTGTAACCTTCATAATGACCTCCCAACTTACTTTGAAATCTCTTAGCCATCAAAACTCTGTTTTATTTAATATTTCCCCCTTTTAGTGTCAAGGTCATTTTCCAAATGCATCACTGATTAATGCTTGGTAATGATCCCTCAGTGCCAGGGAGGCTCATTCCTGGGAGTCATGTCCCATGGGTGGTGGGGAAGGTATTTGCAGAGTTTGGCTTAGAGAGGTGGGACCTCATTATTTTGAGATTGATTTTCCTTCTTTGCAACAACTGGTCAGGCAGCTTTGCCCAAATCAAACCCTTGGAAGTCCCCTGCATGCAGTGGTGTTTACACCAATCCACTGGTTGGGCCCCTTCATCTGGGGTGGTGACTGGAACACCCCAGTTGGATAGGTGTGTATGTAGCATGTGGGGGGAGGTGATGGTGGTTCTGGGTGGAGCACAGCCTCCCTGGGAGCTGCCTTCTGGCCCACATGAGGGAGGAGGGAACAGTGCAGAGAAGGGCACTAGTGAACGATGCCCTTTCTGCTGTAAAACTTTACTCATCTCCTTTTCCTTCTCCACACTCTGGCCCAGGCCCTTGGCCCTGAATCCTGACAGCAGATCTGGCCTCTGCCTGCATGCTGGCTGCAGTTACATTCACACAGCCAGCTTTCTGCTCCCATCACTCAATGGCCTGGTACTCCTTGTGGATCCTGGCCCAGATCCTGGAGGTTCTTCATAAATGACCAACTCTGCTACCACCATCAAAACCAGGCTGGTTGCATGGAAACACACTGTCCCCCACCCCCTTCCTCCTAGAGCATGACTCCACCTGTTCAAGTCACTGGCTTGATGATGACCAAACTGACACCTAAGCTGGGGACCGGCCCGTGCAGCAGTCTTCCTACTGATCCAGGAATGCAAAATAACAGAAAACAAGGAACTAGATAGGGAAGTAGAAAGACCTTAAAGGTTTTTGGTCACTGGACCCAAAACCTTCTTCGACATTACTGATCCACTGAATTCTGCCAAGTGCTTCCGAGTTGGGGCTTATAGCCCCAGCAGTCTAAGGGTGTTTGGGCTTCTTGAGGATGACAGGTAATGAGGGAGGACTGCCCACAGCCCCTCATGTCCTCCAGAAAGGATGCTTAGATGCTTGCAAATACAGGAGGTATGAGCCAGGCTCCCAGCTGGGTGGACAGTGGCCCAGAGCTAGAAAAGGAATAAAGTGGGCTTTGGAGGAACCAAAACAGGTACCCCAAAAAATGCCCATCCCCACTGTCTTCTCAAGGTCTCCCTCTGAGCCAGTTTGAATCCAATCCTCAAATTTGCATATCTGGTGTTGTCATTGGAGATGGGCCTTCTCTCAGTGGCATGTAAGGGGTCCTCTCTGTGGTCAACTCACAGCATCTTTGCAGGCCTAGCTCTAGGAATTAGTCCAACAGGGAGCAGGGAACTACGTTAACCTGAGTCCAGGTGTGCTGGATGGTGGGGCACATGCCTTTTAAGGGACAAGAGTTCCCCATCTGCCATCCTGGCCCCAGAAAGCCCTCTTACTTGGATGTTCTCCGTGGTCACCTGGCAACCATGGAATTGGAACAAGGAGATCCGATCCATTCTGCAGGCAGGGAAGGGTCTCCGCAGTCCACCTTGGCTCCCTCACTGTAGTCCACACACTGTGTCAAACTCTTTATGGGTGTTAACCCATTTTACAGACAAGGCACTGAGGGTTATGATGTTAAGTAGCTGTGCAAGCTCACAGGGCTATTAAAGAGCAAAGTGGGACTTTCAGGTCTGCATGACCCAAAAAAGGGGGGAGCCTCTCTCATTTGGGAAATTAAACTCAGGGGGCTGCTTTACCCCCTTGTTTTGCTGCTCTGTGTCCCGTCAAGCAAAGAACGAGCACCCCATCCCCACCCTCCACTTGGCATGGGCTGTGGTTCTTCTTGTCCCTTCCCTCCGAGCTCAGCCAGCCCAGCCTGCCATTCTACGTGGGTCAGCGGCCTCCTGGAGGGGATGCTTTGCCCAGCACTGGGGCCCCTACCCCCTGCCCGACCACCCTGCAGAAGAGGCAGGAGGTTGCCTGGAGAAGGTCTGCAGGGTGAGGAAGGGGATTTTAGCAGGTGGTACCAAGCAAAAGTGGGTTCTTTTCTCCTGATGTCTTTTTTTTTAAAAAGATTTATTTTATTTATTTCTCTCCCCTTCCCCTCTGTTGTCTGCTCTCTGTGTCCATTCACTGTGTGTTCTTCTGCATCCACTTGCATTATCCAGTGGCACTGGGAAACTGCGTCTCTTTTTTTGTTGCATCATCTTGCTGTGTCAGCTCTCTGTGTGTGCAGTGCTGCTCCTGAGCGGGTTGCGCTTTTTTTCATGCAGGGCGGCTCTCCTTGCAGGGTGCACTCCTTGTGTGTGGGGCACCTCTACGTGGAGGTGCCCCTGCGTGGCACGGCACTCCTTGTGTGTGGCAGCACTGTGCATGGGCCAGCTCACCATACAGGTCAGGAGGCCCTGGGGATCGAACCCTGGACCCTCCATATGGTAGACGGACACTCTATCAGTTGAGCCACGTCCATTTCCCCTGATGCATCTTTAAAGTCAATTCCTGAGACACCAGGGTTTCAAAGAGAGAGTGGGTTTATTTGGTTACACAAGCAAAGGAGCACAGTATGCTTTGTGGCCCCAAACTGCATCCCTCACCTGCAGAAATATTTTATGACATCAGGGTGCTAACGAATAATTGGCATGGAGCTGGGCACAGGTTCCTAGGTTCCTTCATTAATAAACATTAAGGACAAAAGAGGGTATGGTAGCTGTAGCAGTTTGATGAATTCCAAACAGGAATATTGGATTATGCTTGTAATCTGATCTGTACCTGGCATGATTGAGTTATGATTAGCGTGTTGAGTCCCCACCCCTTGGTGAGTGGGGACTCACAGATAAAAGGCACAAATGAAGGACAGAATTGAGGGCTTTTAACGTTGGAGTTTTGATTTTGGAGTTTGATGCTGAGACTTAAACTGGAGCCCTGGGAAGTCAGCATGCAGAGGAAAGAGAAGCCAGCCCCAGGAAGGAAGGAACCTTGAACCAAGAGAAAAGCAAGCCCCAGAAACAAAAGAGAAGCCAGCCCCAGGAAGAAAGGAACCTTGAAGCCAGAGTAAAGCAAGCCCCAGGAACACAGGAACACAGGAAGCCTGAACCCTCGCAGATGTCAGCAGCCATCTTGCTCCAAATAGACTTTAGTGAGGGAAGTAACTTATGCTTTACGGCCAGATATCTGTAAGCTCCTACCCCAAATAAATACCCCTTATAAAAACCAACCAGTTTCTGGCATTTTTCATCAGCCCACCTTTGACTGACTAATACAGTAGCAAACCAGGGTCAGTCACCAGGATTTGGGATAGGTCAGTTACAAGGTCTGTCATATAGATATTAAACAGAGGAGGGTGGGATGGTTATCATCCCAAGAGTAAAGACACACAGGTGTGAACCTGAATCCACAGCAAGGGTAAATGGCATCTAGAATTACCATCACAATGGTAAACAAGGGTAAGGTCAATCTAGAATTACCATCACAAAGATAAGCATACACAAGGTTAAGTCTAGAGTAACCATAAACAGGGAGAAGACCACTCTAGCTAGCCCCAGTAATCTCAGGTTTGCTGTTTTTTTACTATAATTACTTGTTAATTTTTAATCCTCAGTTACACAGGGATGACGTGGCTGAGGCCTAGCCCCAACCCCAGGGCAGTCGGGTTGGAAATCCCTTTACTTTCAGTAGCTTTGCCCGCTCAGGAGGCAGTGGCAGCACAGAGAAAATCCTAAACCCCAAACCCCAACTCTTCTCCTAATCCCCGAGCCCAGTACGGTAGATGCAGGTTTACATGTTTACAAGACACTTTCCCAGTCTCCTGTCGTTCATTCACTCCGTGGCTTCCTATTTAGCACCTGCAGAGGGCCAGGCTTGGGGATGTGGGAGTCAGGGGGCAGGTGCTGCCCTGAGCTTTTTAGGAGACAGGAAGTAGCCAGTCCAGGTGCCACAGGACCTGGGCCCAGCAGGCTAAACGAGGGGCTCTGCCCACCCACACAGCTCTCGGGTGGGACACCCCCAGGTCCTTTCCCCACCCAGAACCTTCTGCATTACAGCCCTGGCATCTGAGAAGTCGCTGTCTCTCTCTCTCTGATACCTGGAGGCAGCTGCATGTGGAAAACTCTTTCATGTGATTACCTGGGCATTAAATGATTTCCAAGGATAAGCAGCCTGCAGCTGTGTTGAGGCCAGGAAAATGTAAACCAGGAGTTTCCGGTGACCTACTCAGTGACACAGAACCCAACGTGGATGTTTTAATTTCCTCGTTGCTAAAGCAAATACCAGGCAATGGGGCAGCTTAAACAATGGAAATTCACTGACTCAGGCTTTTGTAGCTGAGTGGTCCGAAATCAAGGCATCCTCAAGGTGAAGCTTTCTTCCGGGAGACACGTTCTGTGGCTGGCTGTTGGTGGTCCTTGGTCCTGGGCTGCTCTCTCACATGGCAGTACATATGGCGGCCCCTTTTGGCTTCTCCCTTCTCTCTCTTCCTGGTTCCATTGACTTCCAGCTTCTAACTGCTCCCTCTGTGGCTTTCTTCCTCTCTGTCTAAATTTCATTCCACTTATAGAAGACTCCAGTAATAGGACTAAGACCCATTCTGATTGAGTTGGGTCACACTTTCCCTGAAGTAACCTTATCAAAAGGGCCTACGCATTTGGCCACGTCTGCCTGGCTCCTCAGGTGGGGTCGGTGGTCAGGGAGGAGCTGTGCCCTGAATCTGATTGAGGGACAGCGTGTCCCTGCATGCTGGCAAGGGCGGAAAGAAGACTGCTCTGCAGCACAGCTGACATGGCCCAAAGAGCCAAACTGAGGGGGGAAGACACAGTTCATAACCCAGATGGGTTTTACAGGGCAGCTGCTAACAAGTAACCAAGCTAGAGAGACCAGGAAAGGCATGTGAACTGGCTGGTGAAAAATCAAAGCACAAAATTGAATTTGTGTCACATACATAAAGGCTTGGCTTCAACGAGGAATAAAAGGAATCATTTAATTTCCTGAAATGTCAGGATAGTGGGAGAATTTTTTCTCCCTCATATTCAGTTCCCTGGAGAGAGGGGGCGCCTGGGGAGCGCCGTGGCTTTGGGCAAGTTAGCCCCTCAGCCTTGGTCTCCTCATCCACAGACGTGGGGAGACAGTACCTGGAGCTGTTGGGCGATGGATGTACGGACCAGTGCACGTGGCTGGAAGCTAGTATTATGGATTGTTAAAGCTGGTGGGAACTTAGGATCTTTCCCAGTGGTTCAGACTGGAGAAGACTTTTTTTTTTTCTTCTTAAATAATTTGAGGTGAAAATCACCTAAGATAAAAATCAACCATTTTAAAGTGAACAGTTCAGCATTTAGCACATTCACAGTGTGGTGTAACTACTACCTCTCTCTGCTTCCTGAGCATTTCCATCTCTTTGAAGTAAAAGTAATCACTCTTTAATCAATCACTCCCTATCCCCTTCCCTCCAGCCCTTGGCAGCCACCAGTCTCCTTTCTGTATCTATGGATTTGCCTCTTCTGGACATTCCATATAAATGAAATTGTGTATTTGTCCTGTGTTGGCGTCTTCATCCAGCATAATGTCTCGGAGGGTTCACCCTCATTGTGTGAATCAGAACTTCATTCCTTTTTTTTTTTTTAAGATATATTTATTTATTTGTCTACACATACACTCACTTCCATTGCCTGCTCTCTGTGTCCATTTGCTGTGCTTTCTTCTGTGTCTGCTTGTCTTCGCTTTAGGTGGCACTGGGAACCAATCCTGGGACCTTCCAGAGTGGGAGAGAAGCAGTCATTCTCTTGCACTTCCTCAGTTCCCTTGATCTGCTGCATCTCTTATTGTCTCTCCTCTGTGTCTCTTTTTGTTGTGTCATCTTGCTGCGCCAGCTTGCCACTCACACCAGCTTGCCGCTTGGGTCAGCATTCCGCATCGGCCATCTCACCACATGGGCCAGCTTGCCTTCACCAGGAGGCCCCGGGAATCGAGCCCTGGACCTCCTATATGGTAGCTGGGAGCCTAATGGCTTGAGCCACATCCACTTCCCTGAACGTCATTCTTTTTTGTGGTCAACTGGTATCCCAATTTGATTTGTCCATTCATCCATTTGGGTTGTTTGCATTTGACTTTGAATAATGCAGCTATGAATATTGGTGTGCAGGTATCTATTTGAGTCCTTATTTTCCGTTCTTTGGGGCCTCTACCTAGAAATGAAATTGTGAGGTCATGGGGTAGTTTTATGTTCAACTTTCTGAGGAACTGGAGAAGCTCCTTAAAAATATCAGTGCTCTGCCCACTGCCAGTCACCAAACAGGCCCCCTGACCACGAGGCTGAGCCTGTGGGGGGGAGTTGCTAATAAAATAACAAATACGGAACAGACAGTGCCAGGCAGGTGGATGGGTTGAGGCCTGGAGGCTGGGAAGGGGCCCTAGACAGACCCCAAGTGGAGGCTGGCGGTTTATTGAGATGGGGCAGGTTCCCAGAGTCCAACCTGGGAGGCCGGTGCTTCACTGTGCCGAGATGCGTTCCTGGGCTCGGCATTGTCGGCTGGGAGGAAGAGGAGCCTCGGTTCCTTGCCCGTGAAGCTCAGGTGGGAAGCAGCAGCATCTTGCCCCAGGCTCCACCCTCAGCAGGGGAGTGGGCCTCGGCACCCCAGCCAGCTTGCTGTTCTCCGCTCTGGAACCTGGGGAGGTGACCGGAGTCCTGGCCCAACAGCCCGTCTCTCAACCTTGGGGCGAGATGCCAACCTGGACAGAGTGGACGCATGAACCCAGACGGCCCTGCAGAAACAGCCGGCACTGCTCCGGGGACCCCGGGGAGGGTCACTCCCCTCAGTGCTCCTGCCTGCAGGAGAACTGGGTGGGAAACCGGGTTGGGTAGAGGCTGCAGTGGGCTGGGTGCTCGGCCAGCAGGAGGCTGTGGGCGGTGGGTTTTCTTTAGCATCATGGCACGTGTCAAGTTTGGAACGTGCGCCTCTATTTTTACCCTCCCACCCCTGCGCCTGCGCCCGTTCCCCGGGAGGCCTGCCAGCTGCTCACGGCGTCCACCATCCTGGGACTCTGGGCCGCAGCGAAGCCTGTCGGTGGCTCATGTGCACTTTGTCTTGGTTCGAGCTCGTGGCCTGGACTGTGCCCTGGTTCTCAGTTGCGGCAAGAGGGAAACGGGAGCGTTCTTGGTCCTCTGTGGTCTTAGCCACGGGCTCAGTGGCCTCTCTGGCTGGCCCAGGGGTCCCAGGACCACTTTCCCTGGAAAGGTAGGAGGATCGTGCCACGGATGTGGGACTTTCAAGTGTGTTTGTCAGATGAGGGTTTGTGCCCCTGCGGCTCTGGGGTAGGAAGCAAGCCCTGCTTTGGGGCCAGGTCAAGGCCTCCACCCTGTAGGCCCGACGTCGGCCTTGGGGACAGCTGCCCTCGTGCTCCTGCCTCCCCCTCCTAGAGCAGGTGTCCCAGCAGCCTGCAAGAGCCAGGACGTGGTCTCGCTAGGTGGAAAGGAGTAGAGGGGCCCACTGAGGCCACCAGGTGCGACAGGAGGAGGGAGATGGGTCCACAGAGAGGCCCCCAGGTGAGGCAGGAGGAGGAGAGGGGCTCTCAGAGGCCACGGGGACCTAGAAGACTGCATCTCACGGCTTTTGTTTTCCGCCTGGCTGCCAGGTTTTCACGATGCATTATTTACTATTTGATTTTCCACCCGATTAGATCCTGGTGTTCCTTCCAGTGTCCTCAGGGTTGAGCTTCTCGGAGCCATCAGTCACCTACCTCCTTGGGGAGAAAGGACAGCGTATGTCCTCGTGCCCAAAGTTTTGTATCATCAGCTTCTTTGCAGAACACACTGCGGACTAGTGTTCCATGGAACCCACTTTGGGGAGGGCAGGCCTCGGCCCATCATCCCCTCTTGGAGTCCCAGCGCTTTGTGCTGCAGCTCCCAGCCTGCCTTCCCCTATTGCCCTCTCTCGTTCCCCGGGCTTTAGGCATGTTTGTCCTCGGTGCAGTGGCCCTGTCCCACCCCGTCCCTCGGCCCCTGCTCTTTCCTCTCCCTGGAGCAGCGTCCTCCTCCCCGCTGTGTCCTCCATCCTGCACTGTGCAGCTCTAAGGCCGCCACTTCCTCTCTGCATCCCTCTTGGGGCCACACCCCCAGCCTGAGGAGTCCGTCGGAGCCCCTCCCCTGCCAGCTCCTTGCAATCTAAGACGCTCCTGGGAGCCTTCCTGCCTGTCCTGTGAGCGTGCGAGCAAGTGGGGCCAGCTAGGGCAGGTCGGGTTACATCTCAGGGCTGGGCGTGGGGCCATGTCATGCCACGGCCCCTGGCCTGACGGGCCGCCACGTTCTCTCAGCCTCCGGGGGTGTGGCAGGTGCCATCTGTGAATACTGTGGCTCCTGCCCCAGCTGCTCCGCCACTCAGGACCCTGCCAGGGGGCTCTGGGCTCCTTAATTCTGGGTTCCTCTTCTGGGGGTGACGCTTGCAAAGGGCGCAGCATGGCCGGGCATGTAGCAGGCTGTCACTGCTCCAGCCACTGGGCTCCTTCGCCATCAGACGCACGCCGAAGTCACTTTACATCCCACAGGGACCTGTCTCGAGGCACATTTATGCTTGTGCTATTAGCATCCGGCTGGTTAGATTCTATAATCAAACCTCCAGAAGTCTAAATAAGAATCACCAAGCCTGCTTGGCGGCGCTCAGAATAGACTGGAAACGGCCACGTTCTGCCGTGGGCGCAGCGCCCCCGCCCTTCTCCCTCAGAACCCACCGGCTGCTGCCACTCTCCTCAGAGCCCCTGTCCTTAGTTCCCCGCAAGTCTCATTGGGCAGCCAGACAGCAAAATACTTAGACTGCCCTCCCTGCTTTAAGGTGACAGCACTCAGGCTGGAGTAAGCGCCCCACCGCGGAGTGTTCGGAACCCTAAGATGGGAGCCCTGAGAGGAGATGGTCCCTGGGGCCGAGACCTGCAGAGGGGGAGGGGACAGCAGGGTCCCATCCCGCTCACCCCCCGGCGCAGGCACCCGTGGAGTGGCAGGAGGCCTTGGGGCCACAGTGACGCACAGCCCCGATGCGCATCAGGTGGCGTCCTACCTGGGCTGGCCGTGCTCCTTGGCCGCCCCTGGTGGGCAGCTGTCCCCCTGCCCGTGCCTCCTCTCATCCCTGCAGGAGGGCGGGGTGAGCGCCCCTTCTGTCTTCCCCGAGAACTTGCCGATCTGCGGGGCCTGCGGGATGTCCAGGCTCTGAACCAGTGCTCAGAGGATCCACTGAGTTCTTTCCTCTCATCTGTGCACAACACGCCTTCCTGCAGTTGGCCAAGACCTGGTGGAGGGGCCACGCCGGGAGCGCAGGGGAGGGAAGCCTGTGGGCTCGGGATCAGCCACTCACCTAAGTGACCCCGTGCTGAGCCTTGGGGGAGCAGCCGTGGGCAGAGGAGAAGGGAGCTGCTGAGGGCTGCAGAAGCTCCACAGGTGGGCCCCAAGATGGGCTGGAGAGGGAGGGGTTGGGGAGCCAGGGCTGCTTCCAGAGACCTCAGCACCCGCTCTGACCAGCCCCTCCCTGCTCAAGAACCTTCCGGGGCTCCCCGCATCTTCCCTCTGGGCCGCTGCCCTTCCCCCTGCTGCCCCCCACCAGGCGGCCTGTCCCCCTTCTGACCTGTCTCACACAGTCTCCCCCAAAGCCTGGTCCAGCCCCGCGCTGAGCCCCTGTGCCCTGGCTGCCGTGAGCACTGGCCTTTCTTTCCAGCCTCGCCCGCTCCCGTCCTGAGGTCCCCCTCAGCTCGGAGACCCACCAGGGATAGGGGGCCGCCTTGCTCATCCCCAGCCGTTCCTGGACCCTGAGGAGCTGTGGGCAGTGGAGGAAATCAGGCTCTCTAGAGAAGACACTGATAGGTGCAACACAGGGCAAAAGGGTGGCCGCGGGGTGCCTGGCCCCCTCATCGCCACCGTGGCACCTCACGCCACCCCTCCCTCCACCTAGCACCAGATCATGTAGCCTTTGGGTTTCTTGGTTTCAAAACAGCTGCCCCCCAACAGGGCTTCCCTTCCAAGAAACTTGATCCATTTTCCTCCGAAGATGGAAAAAGAGCTCCACTTCTAAAAATAGCCCACCTGGCTCTGCAAGCTGGCTGTTTCCCTGGCAACCTGCTCCTTCCCAGGTGCCCCCCGAGGCAAGAAGGTCCCAGGCCTGGTGTGGGAAGCCAGGTGGCTCCTCAGCCGGCCCAGAGAACAGGCTCTTCAGGGGTTTAGGGAGAGCTGGGACAGAGGCAGCAGACACACAAGGGCTCGCTCTGGTTCAAGATTCAAGGTCAACTCAAAGACAGGTTGTGTGCAAAAGTGAGCTGTGCCAACAAAAGGGGATGGAGACGTAGTGGGCTGGGGTTTATGGAACCCCTGTTCTGAGCTGCCGCTTGCTGTCCTTTTTCATACTCCTGGCAATCGTATAGGTGCGGAGGTATCGGCCTCCCTGGAGTACGGGTTAGTGCTCTTGACCACGGCCACGTGGAGTTGGAAGCAGAACTGCCAGCCCAGAGCTGGGCTCTCCCCCTGCCCATAACTCCCTCCCCCCTACAGACAGCCAGGCCCGCTGGCCAGAGCGGTCAGAGAGCCCCGTGTGCCTGGCTTTGAGATGACGACAGCAGGACTTGTAAGGTTTCTGTAGGAAGGAGCCAGGACAATTGACTCAGGAGCTTCCAGTTCCTGGGACCCCAGGGCAGAAGAGCAAACTGTAGGCTTGCTGGTAGAGCGAGAAGGCAGAGCAGGATAGACGCGGAGGGGCTCCAAATGCTCAGCCGTGGCAACTTGGTGTGGTCAATTGAACGGTACCCCCTCCCACGCCCCCCAAAAAGATGTCCAGATTCTTATCTCCAGAACCTACAAATGTTACTCTATGTAGCAAAAGGGACTAGGGACTGTGCTGTTGTGACTGGGTTAAGACTCTTGAGATGGGAAGATGATTCCAGGTTATGCCAATGGGCCCAGTACAACTTCAAGGGTCCTCAGAAGCATTAGAACCAGGGCAAGAAACTGGAAAACGCTACGCTGCTGGGTTTGAAAATGGAGGAAGGGGCCACGAGCCCATGGAATGCAGGTGGCCTCTTGAGGCTGGAAACACATTCTCCTCTAGACCTTCCAGAAGGAATGGAGCCCTCTGACACCTGATTTTTAGCACTTCTGACCTTCAGAAATGTAAGATAGTGGATTAGTGTTGTTTTAAGCCACTAGGTTTGTGGTGATCTGGTACAGCAGAACTAGGAAATGAAGACACTCGGGGAGCTTGCTGTGAGTGGGAAGGCCAGTGCCACATGCGCTACATCAGACTAAAGGCGGCACGGCCAAGATGGAGAGGGACATGTGAGCGCAGCCTTGTCACAGGTCAGTAAATGGCTGTTTTAGTTTGCTAGGCTGCTGAAAGCAGATACTGGGAAATGGCCTGACTTTTAACAATGGGAATTTATTAATTTACAGTTTTGAGGCTGAGAAAAATGTCCAAATCAAGGCATCATCAAGGCAATGCTTTCTCCCCAAAATGATGGGCTGCCAGTGTTCCTTGGCTCCTCTGCCACATTGCAAGGCACAGGGTGGCGTCTGCTGGTCTCTCCCTTCTCTTCCAGGTTTGTTACTTTCAGCTTCTTGCTTCTGTGCCTTTCTCTCTCTCTTTCTCTTTGTATTCATCTGTTTATAAAGGACTCCAATAAGAGGAATAAAACTCATCCTGAGAAGCGGACTTGGCCCAGTGGATAGGGCGTCCGCCTACCACATGGGAGGTCCACGGTTCAAACCCCGGGCCTCCTTGACCCGTGTGGAACTTGTCCACGCACAGTGCTGGTGTGCACAAGGAGTGCCGTGCCACGCAGGGGTGTCCCCGTGTAGGGGAGCCCCACACGCAAGGAGTGCACCCCGTTAGGAGAGCCGCCCAGCACGAAAGAAAGTGCAGCCTGCCCAGGAATGGCACCACACACAGAGAGAGCTGATGCAACAAGATGACGCAACAAAAAGAAACACAGATTCCCGGTGCTGCTGATAAGGATAGAAGCGGGCACAGAAGAACACACAGTGAATGGACACAGAGAGCAGACAACTCCGGGGGGGGTGGATTTAAAAAAAATAAATCTTTAAGAAAAAAGATAAGACTCATCCTGACTGAGGAGGGCCACCCCCTAACTGAAGTCACCTCATCAGAAGGCCTCACTTTCAATGGGTTCCACACCCACAGGAAGGGATTACATTTAAGAACATGTTTTTCTTTGAGGTACCTAGTGCTTCAAACCATCATACCCGCGTTTTATGAATTTATTCTCTTAGAATGCAGAAGAGCCTGTGGTAGATGGAATTATGTACCCACGCAAATGCATGTTCTGGATCCGAATTTGTTCCTGTGAGTGTGAACTTACGTAAATAGGACCTTTGGAAGATATTTTTAGTCAAGGTAAGGTCCACCTGAAGTGGATTTTAACCCATATGACTGGAGGTCTTATAAAGAGAAGAAGCCAGAAGCCAGAATTTAAAGGAGGCCACGGGGAGAAGCCGGAAGTCAAGAGAGACCAAAAGAGCAGATGCCAATTGAGAGAACGGCGGCCATGTGGCGGGAGGCAGCGCTGCCAGCCAAGGCGCCCCAAGGATTGCCTGGCAGAAAGCAAGCCTTGTTTAAATCTTTTGGACTCCTTCTAGCCTCAAAACCGTGAGCCAGTAAATCCCTGCTGTTAGGCCAAAACCAGTCCGTGGCATCTGTGATAGCAGCTCTGGCAAACTCAAGATAGAATCAGTCGTCAGCGTAGCTGGTGAAAGTGGATATTTTAGGAATCAGTTCTCTTCTAGAGATGGCCACATCTGAGAATCAGCCGGGTACTTATTCTCACAGTCGTTGCATCACGCGGTCCCGCCGCCCCAGGGCTGGCCCTGGACCTGATCGTGGAGCTCCATGCCTGGCCTGCAGGCTGGGATCCGTTGTTCCTGCCGTGCTCCTAGTCTGGAGCTGCCTTTTGCTCTTGTTCCCTATAGCCAGAGAGGCCCGGGAGACCCAGTCGCTGAGGAGTGTACCATGGTGTTTAGCCCCAATTCCTGGCCCATCGCCAAGAGGCCGCTGTCCTCTGGCAGCTGAAGAGCCATTGCCCTGGTTGTCCGTCTTATGCCCGACCTCAAGCAGAGTCGACCGCTCCATCTTCCATGCCCTGTGCCCTGGTTTCAGAAGCCACAGCGTTTGTAGGTGGTGGGGCCACTCGCTTGGAGCCTTGTCGGTGGCAACATGGAAAGCGCGCCAAGGACAGCAGCACAGGGGCCAGGGGGAGGCCCGGAGGCACACAGGCAGGCAGGAGTTCGGTGGCCTTTGCAAAGCGGGAGCCAGGCAGATGTGGGAGGGTTGGAGAGTGCACTTTCTCCAGGCCTCTGTCCATCGGCCTGGAGTCACCGTCCTCCTCTGCAAAGGTGTCCCTGGAGGCCTGAGCCCTTGGCCACAGAAGAGGGACACGGTCTCCACCCTGTCTGCCCTTCGCCCAGCGCTCTGTGGGCTCCACCTGGATGTTCCCTGCACTGAGGTGACCCAGCTGCTGAGATGAGGTCTCTGCAGAGCTCCCCCAGGCAAACATTCTGGCTCAACCCTCTTCCTGGCCAAGTTGACCATCTGGGAGGGGAAATGGGACACCCAGCAGGGAGGGTTGGGGCTCACTCCCCGACCTGACATCTCTCATAGAAACCAGGGAGGGCTGTATCACAGCAGGTTTCCCAGGTCAGATGCCCACACATCCCCGCAGGGTGGCTGCACCCCAAGATGGGGCATGGACAGCACGGCTGCCCAAGCTGAGGTCAGGGGCGCAGTCTGAGAGCTGGGCCACCAGGCCAGGATCCCACCACCTGCTCGCTGAAGGACCCATCCAGCTCCGAGTGTGTTTCATCACCTGTAAAACGAGGATGCCAGGGATGCAAGGATTCAAAGGGTCCTTTGCCCAGTGCTTTAGGACGTGCTGGGCACCTTGCGTGAGCCTGGACTTTTACTGCTGCCATCACCATCCTGCTTCTTCGTCTTCGACTAGTGGGGAGCTCTCTTCTTCCAGAGCTCGCTTTCCTGGATGGGGTCTGGATGCAATTCACCCAGCATTTCCCAGGAGCCCTTGCTGGGTACAGGGGCACAGTCAGAGAGAGGCCAAAACGATGGAGGCAGCTGCGGGGAGCTCAGTGGAGGTGGCAGGAGGGTGCCCAGGAGAGAGGGGGAGCGTGCTGCAGAGCCAGCGGAGGACCAGGGCCGGGAGTGGGCGTAAAGGGGGGGTGGGAAGATTCTCACCAGGCTGAGGGCAGGCGCCCCGGGTGCCCTGCGCTCCTCCGGCAGCCCCTCGCCTCACACCCACCGTGCAGGAGGCCCCATGCTGGGAGGGACGCATGTCTCAGCCCCAGTGCTGTCTTCCATGTGAAAGGCACGTGCTCCCAATGGACCGCCCAGCCGCTGTGGTGATCAGAGGCCAGCGGCTCGCCACCCGTGGCGGCTCTGATAGCGGCAGGGCAGCACGGGGACCCCCGCTGGCATCCTGCGCTCTCCTCCCAGGAAAGCAGGCAGGGGGCATTGGGAGCAGCCACCCAGGACCCAGTGCTGAGGCCCACAGCCGACACGTGTTGGCCATCTGGAGAGGGGCCCTGTCCGAATTCTAGGCCACATCCATCAGGGCAGGGTCTCCGTCGCGGCTAGTGTCTGCTGTCTGGCGTCTGACCTTGGCCGGGCCCCCTTTCCTGCTCCTGGGCCTTGGTTTTCCCACCTGAAAACAAAGGCCGGGGCCTGGAGGCAGCGTGCCCGGTTGAACCTCCACCACACCCTTGAGGCTGCATCAGGATGGACGTATGTAGACGGCCCGGGGAGCAGCCAGGAGCGCCCTGCAATCAGATGCCTCTCTGGTCCTGGTCAGCGGCAACCGTGAAGGACCCACGAGAAGGAAGCAGTGGGGCAGAGGCGGTGGGAGCTGGGGCTCCGCCCGGCCCCTTCACGACGGGTGCCACCCCATGCACGGTCAGTCATCTGCTCTCACGCTGGGCTGTATCCCCCTGATGGCAGGAGCTTGCATCAGCCCCCCACCCTGCAAGCTCCATCTGAAGAGAGACAGGGCCACAGGGGAAAATGACCCTTAGTCACAGAAGAGAAGGTGCCTCTAAGGCCAGGAAACCAAAACACAACCATCTACTCCTTTGGGAAAAGTAAGGGAATCAGGTGGGCTCAACACGGAGCCACGGAATGGAGGCAACTGCCCGCCCGGGGCCTAGGGCAGTTCGCAGTGTCCCTCTTCGGGGTTTCGTGTAGTTGGCTGGCTGCAAAGGGCTGTGGCTGCTCGCCCAGCACAGAGGCCACCAGGGCGGAGGCTGGCCGGGCCCCTTCTAGCTGCTCTCTGAGAACCAGGGAGAGAGGAGACCAGGGAGAGATGGAGAGGCCGAGTCCGGCAACCTGTCAAGGACATTTGGGGCTGAGCACGCCCCATCCATGGGGACCTGGAGGACTGCGGGTGGGAGCCGGGGGATTCTTTCCACGGCAGCCGCGAGGGACAGGTCAGAGAGCTTGGGAGGGGGACCACGGGCCCCCTCCCCACACCCCTGTACTTCAGCGGATGCCACTCTCCCAGCTGCCTGCCTTGGTTTAACCCTCTGGGGTCTTCCGCAGAGATGCCACCTGCTAGCGATGTGCGAATTCATTCCCAGGCTCCACTGGGCTGGAGGCAGACCCCATCCTGCACCCTGTTCCGGCTCATGAGCATTTCACCCCCCCAGTGCTAAGGTAGACTTCAGCATCCATCGTTTCCCAAAAGGACCAGCACTTTCTAGATGGCAGTGGAGAGGCGTCAGGTTCAGGCCAGCAAAGCTTATGGTGGTGGAGGGAGTAATTGTTCCCAGCACGGGGCAGCCTGGCACCAAGCTCTCTTCTCGGACCCGCGAGGCAGGTGCCGGTGCCCTTGGCGTACGTGTGAGGAAGCCGAGGCTCAGAGCAGGGAGGCAGCCCCGCCAAGCAGCAGAGCCAGGCGTGAACCTAGAACGTGGGATTCAAGCCTCTCATTCCCTCTGCTGCCTTTTTTTTTTTCAATGCCACCAAAGGGAACGTTGTGACTTTCTCGGTTTCTAGGTGGGCCCAGGCCCCCTGTCCAAGTTCCCCGCAGATTCGCTGAGGTCGGGCCGCGTGGGCTTGGAGATTGCCCTGGTCGCTGGGGCCGCTTTGGGACGCGAGCCCCAGGCATGCAGCTTTGATGCAGCATGCGGTTTTGGTGGCTTCTGTTTTTTTGTTGATTGCAAAATTCTGTTGGTTGTTAGGTCTGTAGATCACCCAGTGTGTTTGCTGTGTCGCGAGGTTGATTGTTACTTTGCTCCTCTCAGGTCCTTGTTGTCTCTGAATTTCATTCCCGGTGAAAGTAGGAACAGAAAGCATGTGTGGGGCTCCGTGCCATGAGGTCATACACACATTTGTGCCCTTGAAATGAATTCCAGACTTCTTGGTCAGAGGGAGAAGTGAGGGAGTGAAGGAAGCAGAGGGACCCAGCCCTTTATCTCTCAGTTATCTTTCAGAAAACCCCAGCCTATTGCTTCTTTTTTTTCTAATTTGGGGAATGTCGCAGTAAATAGTTTCTATCTGCGTCATTAATCCTAGCATTTCTGTTTTTCCAGTGTGGGTTTTCCGGTTCTTTGGGAGGCTTTCGGAATCGGGCTTGGCCCAAATTCACCCTTTCGGAGGCCTTGGCCCCTTGGCTGTTGAGCGGTGCTTTTGCCCAGGCTCAGGTGGGGTTATCGCTGCTGGGCTCAGCCTGTGTCCAGCTGCCCAGAAGCCGGGACCCGAGTGTCCCGAGGAGGCCTGTGGGAGGCGGGGCCCAGAGCCAGAGGCGTGTCCTCTGGGAACCTGCATTTTTCCACTGCAGAGCAGAAGGACAGACAGTGTCTGCGGCCACCCTGAGGCTCAGAGCGATCCAGTGAGTGGCCCTGAGCCTGGCCCAACACGTGACCTCCAGACACAGGGTCATCAGGCTTCAGTTGGGCCTGCTGGGGCACCCGCCCAAGACCCCCGTGGCCCTCTGCTCACCCTCACCGGGGCCCCTTGCCCCTGACCGACCTGGCCCCGCATCTGCCCCCGCGCACTTTGTCCCGCCGTGGGAAGGAATCTGGTCCTTTGCATTCTGTGCTTTTTAAAAATTTCACATCTCAGGTTACAGAGTTCCTTCACCTAAAAGGAAAAAAATAAAAGCAGCAGCTTTTCGCTGATCTGACACGAAGCATTTCAGAACCCCTGGGGCAATTACAGGCTTTGGGACTCGAGCCTCCTGGTTATCCCATGCCAGCATTAAGGCAGCAGCTGTCCACCCCAGCTGCCGGGGCACCCTCCAGAGGCTCCCACGGCCTGCTGTCCCCTGGGACACAGGTCGGGCCAGCAGGGGCCAGGCTCTCAGGAAGGGTGGAGCACCTGAGGGCACGAGGTGAGGGGGCGTGCGAGTGGAAAGCAGCGGGCTGGTATGAGGGGGTGGGCTCTGGAGGCGGGCTGGCCGGGCGGCCTGGGCCTCAGATTTCCTGGAGACAGTGCAGTCCCAGCCCTGACAAGGCCATCTGAGGATCCAACCAGCGTCTCCACCCCACAGGCACCCAGTAAACCAGAGCTGCCTTGTTCCTGCAGGGGAGAGGGGTGAGGCCGCAGCAGGAGAAGGCGGGGGGCCAGGGGGAGCATGACTTTGACCTGGGGGTCTTCAGGCCGGCCTTGAAGAGGGGGCAGCACTTGCTGGGCCTCACAGGGGCAGGGTGGGGTATGGCCTCTGAGAAAGGGGTGGTGAGGAGGTTCCAGGCAGTGGGGACCCAGTGGGAAAGGAAGATTTGCAGAAGGCAGTGTGGCATGGCTGCAGGGACATTGTGAGCCCAGAGCGAGGGAGGGTACATGGGAGGGTCTGGGCCAGCTGGGGTTCCTGAGTTGCTGGGTGAGGAGCCTGGGCTTTATTTGGGGCTCTCTGTGGTCTGGGGGGGAACTGCCCCCGCCCCGAGGACTCACCATCTTTGCCGCCAGCTGTCACTTGGGGGAACTGGGGCCCGGCACTGTGGGCAGGTCCCGCAGGCGCCCCTTCAGATGCCCTCCCACAGACACAGGGTGCTCCCTGGTGCCTGACACCTCGCCGGAATCTGGAGGCTGGGACTTGCTTTCGTTGGCACGGGGAGGGAGCCGCGTCTCCTGACCGACCCGAGGCTGGACGGGTCAGGCGGGGGGACCTCACCGTACTGAGCGAGGGGAACTGGTGGTTTTTGTGGCACCGCCCCTCTGCCCGCAACAGTCCAGGCCGGGCGGGTCAGGGATAACACGGAGACTCTATTTCCCCCACACAGATGACTCTGGGGACGAGGACGACGAGACTGCCTCCCTCTCTGACAAGACCGAGCTCTACCACACCATTAAGAACCTCTCCCTGAAGCTGGACGACCTCAGCACCTGCAATGACCTCATCGCCAAGCACGGCGCGGCCCTGCAGCGCTCCCTGAGCGAGCTGGACACCATCAAGGTCTCGCCCGAGAGCAGCGAGAAGCTGAAGGTCGTGAACGAGCGCGCCACCCTCTTCCGCATCACGTCAAATGCTATGATCAATGTGAGTGCCCGCCCCCACGGCGGTCCTGGCCCGTCGCCAGCATCTGGGTGAAGTCAGAGGGCCAGGAACCAGACAGGGACGCAGCTGCTTCATTGGCCCATCACAGCTGCTGCTGCTCCTTCCCGAGGCCTTCATCCCATAGATGCAGCAGGATTGGGACCATGTAATGATGGGGCATGTTGATATAGAAGGGCCTGCCCGATCCAGTGCTACAAAGGAGAAACACGTTTCTCAGTGTGAAGGTAGTTTATTGCAAGTGCACAAGCAAGGAACTGGGGGAATCTTCCCCAAATCAGTTCAAAGTAAGAATGGGAGCTAGGGATTTTGTAGACAAAGAAAAGGGAGGCAGAGGTCGAGGATCAGGTGATGACTGCATGATGCATTCTTGCCATGTCGGTGATGATGCTGGATTTTTCAAAGGGTCTCATTAGAAGGATGTGGGCACATTTCTCAATGTTGTGCTATCTCAAGCGTGCCAGACTCCTGCTTATTGTATTGTTGTGTGCAGTCTCCGCCTCTCTTTTCTCAGCTATCAAGCTCAGAGGCTTTTTGCCTCTGAGGAAAGTTACAGCATTACTGGGTCCTGAGGTGTTTCTTGATGCTTTGAGATGTTATCTGATTCCTATCATTCCTGACAGCAGAACGGGGAAGGTCTGGTTATTGTCCTTCTAGGAACTAAGACGGATGAGTAAACTACTAAGGTTAGATGAACAGAAAACCAGTTCGGCTAGATCTGGGGATGGTATTCGAACGCTGAGAGCTGCTTAAGTGAAGAGGGTTTTAGTGAGGGCATTTTCCAGCCATCAGTGTCCATGTCGTGGGGGGCTGGGTTGGGGGAGAATGTATTCACTTCGCCAGAAGCACTTTAGAGTTGAGCCTGCCAGGGGTCACGCCAACCTGTGCAAGATCTCGTCACCCCGAGCCTTAACACAGCTCTGGGACTCGGAGCTCCCACCAGGTTCCCAGACGCCCCATTGCTGTGGCCGGAGCCTGGAGGGTCTCTCTCTCCCGCCACTGTGGCTGAGCGTATAGTGCTTGATGTACTGGCGCGCGTTGGCCAGAGGAAGCGTGACAGCTCCGGGGAGACCCTGGGTCACCGCCCTGAGTGGCGGTCCCCCCAGTCTGTGCCCTCATTTTCCTCACGTCCACCCTTGGGCCCACCACCCTCCTTGCAGCCCCTGGGCCCGAGGGGCCTGGTGTCATGTATCTCACCCATGACACGCACGGATGTTTAGCATCCTCATGACGTAAAGATGCTTTCTTGTTTCCACAGCTTCCCAGTCTCTGCCTTCCTGTCTGCTGACTGGGAAGCTGCTTTGTCTTTGGCTCCTGCGAGCTAATGAGCTTCTCAACTGTCTGCTGTCTAGCAGCACAGTCCTTTATCCAGCATGGGAGGCGGGTGTGTATTTAGGGAGCCATAAAACCAGCTCGCCCTCTAAGTGCATAATGAATTGCTTTATGGGCAGCCAAGCGCCCTGGGGTGCATTCCGGGCTCTGTTTCCAGTCCCTGCCCCAGCGAAACACAGTACGTTGATGGAGAGCAGGGCCTGGGCGTGCTGGCGTGAATGAGAGCGGCTTGGCCTTTAGTCCTTTCTGTTCAGCCCGGGAAGGGGGAGGAGCAGGCAGGCTGGGAAGCCTCTGGTCTCCTCTCTCTGGGGGTCCTCCTGGAGGCTTCTCCTCCCCTGGCAGGAGCCGGTGGGTTCTGGGAGGGCTGTTTGCTTGACCGTGGAGCCTCAGGTGTCCCCGTCCCCACTGTGTGCGGAGGCCCCAAAGGCGAAGCCGGCCCCTTGGGCCAGGCCAGACCCCCTCAGACATGACACATGTCCCCACCCACCGCCAGGCCTCAGCTGGAGCTGGGGATCTGTAACTAAAGCCACAGTGTGGCTCCTTCCCACCCACCCGCATCCCCACTCCCCAGGAGAGGCCCATCCATGCCCCATTTATGCCCCAGACCTTTGACTCCATCCCGCTGACCTCCTTAGCCCCAAGAGGCATCATCATTCCCAAAGTAGACATCGAGGCTCAGAGAAGTCACAAAAGCTGGCCAGAGTCCCCCCAGCTAGTAAGGGGCAAGGCCAGGGTGCAAACGCAGAGCTTGCGGCCCGCCACAGGGGAGGATGCCCCCCAGCTGGTGAAAGGCAAGGCCAGGGTGCTGGGGGCGGGGGAGGGCTCCACAGCCTCCAGGGGCTACAGGTCAGATCACAAAGAGATTGGCCTCCTGTCCGCGGGGATGGGACCCCAGCACCCCTCGAGCCCCGGCTTCGTCTCGGGCCTCTGAGGTTGTGATGCACAGCTCGTCAAGCCCCAGAATCCCCACGCTCTCGCTGTCAGAGGAGGGGGCTGGGTTCCCTCCTGCTGTCGGCTGTCGCTGGGATTCCCTGTCCCCTTGGCCACCCCCGCCCCCTGCCCTGCCTGTAATGTGAGCCCTCAGTGGGTCCCTTCGGCACCCTGGTGAACCGCTGTGTGCCTTCCTCCTGGCAGCTCAGGTGGGGCCTGAAAAGGCCAGGCAGCCCCAGAGGGAAATGCGTCCCCTAGGGGGCGCCCTCCGACGTGGGGTGGAGCAGCTGCTGCATCTCCCCAAGGCAGCAAATCTGGGCTCTTCCAGCCTTCAAGAGCACAGGCGATTTTTAAACACTTCAAATTTGGGGAAAGGCACAGATCTCCTGAGCCTTTAGACGCCAAACGTCCAGCATCGCAGGCAAGTGGCCCAAGCACCCCGGGCCACCATGGTTGTCGAGGCTGGCCCACCCCGCGTGCCTGCTGGTCCCCCGGGGTGGCGCAAACACGCTCACCTCGTGCCTTAGGAGTCTGACGGAGCGAGGTACGCCCTGCTCGGCTCTGCGGGGTTGGACCCCTCTGTGCCTTTGCTAGTTAGTGCTGTCCCTTCCAGAATTGCCGTCTTCATCCTTCAAAACCCTCCACGGGTGGCATCGTGGCGGGAGGCTTTCCGAGGTCCTGTTGTTGGACTTTTTTCTAGGTTCTTGGCTAAGCGACAAGAAACTAATTTCGAGAGCATGCCGGGTTAATTAGGCCAGTAATTCATTCAGGTAGGGAGGGCGGAGAAATGGGAGAAAATAACAGATATCATAGGTCCCAGGTAGAGAGCAAGGGGCTGAAGAGTGATAAAGAGGACCGATTTACAGACTACAGTTTCCCATTACAAATTACAAATGCCCGGGTTTTACTTGCGTGCTCATCATGGCCGGGGGGTAATGGCGAGAGCAGGGTATAGCAGGCAAGAACGGGGCGCCGAAAGCAGGAGCAGGAGCAGGCACAGGGTCAGGGCCGGTTTGCTTCCCCGCTTGCCTTTTATTTATGTAATTTTTTTAAAGATTTATTTTTGTTTCTCTCCCCTTCCCCCCCCCCCCCCCCCGTTGTCTGCTCTATTGTGTCCGTTTGCTGTGTGCTTTTCTGTGTCCGCTTGCACTCTTGTCATGTGGCACCGGGAAACTGTGTCACTTTTTTGTTGTTGTTGTGCTGCGTCATCAGCTCTCCGTGTATGTGGCACCACTCCTGGGCGGGCTGCGCTTTTTTTTTTCCCACATGGGGCGGCTCTCCTTGCAGGGCGCATTCCTTGCGCGTGGGGCTCCCCTACGCGGGGGACACCCCTGGGTGGCACGGCACTCCTTGTGTACATCAGCCCTGCGTGTGGACCAGCTCCACACGGGTCAAGGAGGCCCTGGGTATCAAACGCTGGACCCTCCATATGGTAGGCAGACGCTCTTTCAGTTGAGCCTCAACTGCTTCTTCCCCTGTTTGCCTTTTAAACCATTAATTATTCTACCCTTTTGCTAATGGCAGGGGAGGAGTTCCAGCTGTTTGCTGTTTTGACTGATTACCCCACCCATCGATAACTCCAAAGGGCCCAATGATAAGGTCCCTGGAGGATATCCAGGGCTTCTTCTGGCTTCCAGAGGAAATCTCGTGCCGAATGGGAGAAGCTCGCAGGGATCTTCCAGCAGCCATCTAGGGTACCAAAGAACATGTGTTTAATGGCTTCGGTTTTTCTGCCAGGTTCCGCATCCGTCTATTGATTCCCTATTTTACTAGCCTGCTTCAGTTCTAGCCAGGTTAGAACTTCTGGCACCCGAGACCCCCGCGCTGCACAATCCCGCTGTGCAGGCTTTTGCTTACCATATCGCCATCCTCAAAATGGGTCTCGTATGTAGAGAAATAAACCCGCCCCAGTAGCCCACATCCCATATTTATCTGCTACGTGTCCCGTTTCCTCACATGGACGAGGTCAGGAAGAAAGCAGAGGCCCTTCCCAGCCTTCTTCCTGCCTGCAGAGCCACCCTGCACCCCACGCCTCCCAGAGGAACGACCCAGCCCGGTAGGAGAGAAATAGGGATGGTGCTTTGTGAAATTAAACCTCAGCATTGCGTTTTTTACACAAACGCCGTCCTGAGCCCCGGTGCCCATCCCCCTCGTGGCCTTTGGCTTGGCAGCGTTCTTTCTATCAGGTTTTGAGCATTTGGCTCGCTGGGGGTTCAGCAGGGCGGTGAGCTTTGGAGGCGGCCCCTCTGGGGCCAGCATCCGAGCCTGTCAGCAGCATCCTGGCCAAATCCTGGGAAACCTGCCCCTCTGGTGGTGTGGTGAGCCGGGCCCACGGCTCGTGCTTCCTCAGGCAGGGAAGTCCTGGGAATTCATCCCAGACCTCAGCAGCCAGGCCCAGGAGTGCTCACGGTCCAGCAGACTCTGCACGCCTGTTCCTCAGCAAGGCGAGGAAGATCTACACGAGGGCAGCAGCTCCCATGGCCCCTTTTGAAGGCCGCGTTTGTGGAGGGCCTGGCGAGGAGCTGGGAGGGGTTCACTCCCAGCCTGGGCAGAGGCGCGGGTGCGGGCGCAGCGCAGCAGCAGGGCTCCCGGCAGTGACCTCGTGGCAGGGCCCGGGACGGGGAGGAGGGTTTCTCCCACCCAGGCAGGGCCGGGAAAGCTTAGCTGTGCCCATTTCTGGGCCATCGCCATGCACGGGGGTTGCTGAGCCCTTCACACACGTGATTCCTGTGGCAGGAAGGAGACCCTCCCCAGTTTGTCCTTAAAGCTGACCCTGTGGCCGCCCCACCTGCCCACCCACTGCCAGTCCTGGGCCTCTGTGGACAGCCCTCCATTCCTGGCAGGGCCTGTTGGGGTGGAGCTCACGTGCTGTGCGGGCACAGGGGTTTCCTTCCCTCCTGGGGAGCGTGGAGAGCCAGGAGGGAGAAAGGGGGCGTGGGTGGGGTTCACCCAGCTGGGCCGGGCAGCCTCTGCCTACCCTCACCTCCCGCCCGTTCCCCGCAGACTGCTCCCCAGGGCTGACGGCGCCCCAGGTGTGCGGCCCCTCCCCTCCTGTCTGCATCTCAGCTGCAAGGTCCTCACCAGTAGCCGTCACCCACCACTTCCGGGGAGGGCCCCCCCAACCCACAGGCGCCCCCAGGGCGCATTTTCACAGGCCGCCCAGCTGGGGTCGGGTCCAGGTGTCCTTCTCCCCTCCTGAAGCCTGGGCTGCGAGGGGCTGGGGTCAGTGGGGAGCCGAGAGGGGCACGCATGCCAGGCGCTCTCCGTGCATGACCTTGCCTGGCCCACCCAACAGGTTCACACATGGGACACTGGGGCTGAGGGGTGGAGGGGCTTGTTCGGGGTCACGGGGGAGCCCTGATGTGAGCCCAGCTCTTAATTCAGAGCCCACCACAGCATGCTACCCCACTCGTAGAGAAAGGGACCCACCGCCCCCTTTGACCAGGGCAGGGGGGTCAGGAAGTCCTCCCGCCCTACTGCACGTGCAGCGTCGCCAGGCTTCTCTACTGCTGTGTCTTGACCCGTCCCCCCAGGTCAGGGACGCGCTCGGCCCCATCCTCCCAGGAGCCCCCGCGGCCTCCTCGCCTCGCACGGTGCCCGGCTTGTGGGAAACTCAGTGAATAAGTGAGGGTGAGGGCTGTGAAAGAACACGGGGACAAATGAATGAATCGCTTAATGTCTGGCAAAGTTCCCTGACGGGTAATTTTTCTGCTCTGATGAAAGCCAGCCCAGCAGTTCCCTGCTCGAGTTACCGTTTTGGGTAACTGAATTAGCCTGCCATTTAGGAGAAACCTTAAATCGTGGTGGCGTTTAAAGCGAGCCTGGAGCCGCAGCACACCTGTGCACAGGTGCTGAGCCAGCCCCGCGTGGGGACGCACAGCTGCACGCCCACCCCTCCCTGCACACCAGGAGGCGCCACCCTGGTGGAGAGCGATGGAATTAATATAGTGCATCACAAGCTCATGCTTTAGATAGCAATTTCTATAAAATGAAATAATAAGCTCCAGATTTATTCTGTGTTTTCCTATACGTTTCTCTTTGTTCTAAAATAAAACGCCCTCCTTTGACAACCAGGCTTCCGAGATGGTGGTATTGGGGGACAGCAGGCGACCCAAGTTTCCCTCCCGTTATTTCATTGGCTGCTCACAACAGCCAGGTGAGGCTGGTGGCATGACAGCGTCATCGTCAGCCCAAGCTCCAGAGCAGTCTCTTTGCCCAGGGGTCGCAGGCCCAGCTGTGGCATGAACACTCGGGGTTGTAGCCGTCCATCCCTGGGCCATTGTCCCCTCCAGGCCACACGCGGGATTTCTGCACAAGGGCTGGGGTTGCCTCACCTGCTGCCCAGGCCCAGCACACCTGGGCTCTCCATAGGTGGCCATGGCTCCCTGCATTGGCCTTGAACCCCAAGTCCCAGCCTCATAGCCCCGGTCCTGGACGGAGAATCCCATGGTGTTTCCACCGTCATTCTGGCAGCAGGCTGCCCCAGGCTGCTGTCCCTCCCCCTTGGGTGTGGGACCTCCTGCCACCCGCCCAGGGGCCATCACAGCCCCAGTGAGGAGGCGCTGAGGGTTATCTGGTGACCAGCGCTGGCCAGCACCTCCCTGTGTAGAGACCCCTCAGCAGGGGGCTGAGGGGGCGGGCAGTACCGGGCTCGGTCGGGCCTCCCTGCAGGCTGGGGACTCCTCCTGCCGGCTCTGCAGGTGAACACCGTGGCAGAGCCCTCAGGCCCCAGCCAGGGAGAGGCGCCTCATGGCGGGTGATGCATGCCACCTCCTCCCCGATCCCTGCCGGGTCCCAGGACCCAGCCCCCTCCCCGACCACATAACCCTCCTTGGGGCCATGCAGGTCACTCCCTCTGAGCCCTTTAGGACAGGGCCAGCATGTCTTCGTGGGGCTTTGGAAAGATGGGAAACGGACGTGGCTCAAGGGATAGGGCTTTCACCTCCTGGCGAAAAAGAAGAGAAAGAGTGCTCACGTGGTGAGCCGGTGCCCGCGCAGCAAGCTGAGTGCACACACAGGAGCCAAGTACCTGTGCGGCGAGCCGAGTGTCCGCATGGCGAGCCGGTGCCCACACGGCAAGCCAAGTGCCCACGCAGCGAGCCAGTGCCTGCACGGCGAGCTGAGTGTCCGCATGGCGAGCCTGTGCCCCCGCGGCAAACCAAGTGTCTGCATGGTGAGCCAGTGCCTGCACAAGTGAGTCACGCAGTAAGATGTTGATGCATCAAAAGAGAGACGAAGGAGAGAGTCAAGGTGAAGCAGCAGAGACTTAGGAACTGAGGTGGCGCAATTGACAGGGAACGTCTCTCCATGTCAGAGGTCCCTAGGATCAAATCCCTCTGCATTCTAGAGGAGAAAGACAAGAAGACAAAAAGAGAAATAGATATAGAAGATCACACAGCGAATGGACACAGACAGCAAAAACAGTAGGGCAGGGGAGGGGGAGGAGGAGAAGAGAAAAAAAAAGTAGTGGAAAGACCACACAGGAAACCACACAGCAAGGTGGGGGTGGGTGAGAGGCCGTGCCAGCCAGTCGTAGTGGAGGGTGGGGTGCCTGAATGTTATTCTGGAGGCAGTGGGGAGAGGCCAGGTGTCTGCCACGCGGCGTGAAAGCTGGGGAGCTGTGGGAGGGGAGCCGGCCCCAGGAGCCGGGCCTGCTGAGAGCTCCGCGCTCCACACCCCGAGAGCGAGGAGGACCTCACTGGCCTGCTGAAGGGCTCTGACCTGCGTTTTAGCAAGACCCTTCGGTGCTGGGAGGGTGGGCGAGGCCAGGGCAGGCACAGAGGCTTGAAGAGGCCCATGGGTGCTTCAGCGAGGGGTGGAGCTGGAGCCGGCGAGCAGCAGCGAGGTGGCTCTGGCTGGGGGTGGGACGGCGGGTCTGCCGGGTGCCGGGGGCTGGGGGTGCAGGGCCACCAGAGGGAGAACGGGGCCCTCGCCATCTGATGCCCTGGCCCCGGCACGCCCAGCCACGGTCCCCCGGGGCCACTGAGGTTCGGGCAGGATGCGGAGGGTCTTTCCCGGGGACAAGTTTTGTGCAGCCAAAGGATGGGCATAGATAGAGTGGAGTGGTGGGTGAGCTCCCCGGAAGACTGAAGACAGCCAGAGTGCCCTGGAACACCAGGTGGGGCGCAGAAAGCAGCGAGGGTGGTGCAGCCACCTGCCAGGCCCACCTCACAGACCCCACCTTCTGGACCCACGGAGACAACCTGGACTTCAGCCTGCCTGGGAAGGGCTGGTGGGGGGGGCCCTCCAGATATGGTCTGCAGGAGCGGAGGTGCAGGGGGAAGGGAAGAGGCATTTGGGGGTACTCCAGATGGCCAGGAGGAACAGGGAGCCTGTGGGGGCAGACTCCGGGGCTGCAGCGTGCCGGCGAGCGCTTCAGAAAGGCCCGGGCTGGCAGGAGCCCTTCGCTGCTAGGAATGCTCTGGAAGCGCCTCAAGGCCCCATTTGCTTTACGGCCCAAGAGGGCACATGGAGCTCCTGAGCATGACCCAGCCGGGGCCACTGGTGCGCAGCCCTGGGGTGGCCCCCTCGTCCCTCTGGGGCCTGGGGGCAGGTCCCCCTCAAACTGACCTCTGTTGTGTCCTCAGCAGCTTGCCGATTTGGGGCCTGAGGAGCTGATTAAAAATAGATGCCGGAATGGTCTAAAATCAGTAGGCAAACCGGCAGCCCAGATGGTGCTGGTCCCGTGCCCAAGGGGCGAACTATTTTGAAGTCGTAGCGGAAGAGCTGCCCCGCGGACGTCATGAGCCACAGGAAGGAGCTGCAGGGACCCGCGCCCACCCTCCCGCCCGCCGTGCTTGGGAATCGCGGGTGACCCTGCACCTGCCGGTCAGCCGTGCCGAAGAGCTCGGCCCGAGGGTCAGGAGGGTGGTGGGCGCGCCGCGTGGGGGCTAGGCCAGGCCCGTCCCAGGGGGCCCACCCAGTACCCCATCCCCGGGGGCCGAGTCCTCGCTCTCAGCCTGGGGCCCTGAGCTGGCCGAGCTTCTTTCCTGGCACATCTTTGGTCTTGTCGGGCACCTGAGCTGGCAGGCTGGGCGGAGCGTCCTGGGCCAGGGGCACCCTCGCCAGTGCGCGCCGCAGCGTGGGGACGCTGGGCCAGCGGTGGGGATGCAGGGCTGCTCCCCGTGGAGCTGCGGCCGCCGCCTGCCCGGCCAGCCAAGCTCCTCCGCTCCCACGCCTCCCCAACCCCACACACCCCATAGTCCTAGAGGGGAAGAGGGGAAGCAAAGGATCCAGAGAATGGGAGTGAGGGGGGCAGGTCCCTAGGGATGCTGGGGGCCCCGGAGGCCTCTCCTCTCTGAGGCCCTCTTGGCTGGGCAGGGCAGAGGGTGCCAGGCCCCTGAGGAGGGCGGCCAGTGGCCAGTGCCCCGTGCGTGTCAGGTCCTGTGCCCTCCAGCCCCTGGAGCCAGGCAGACCCGGCTGAGTCCTTGGACTGCTCCTTCCCAACTTGGCCACGTGGGTTCTGAGCTTCCGTTCTTCTCGCGCCAAGTGGGGCAGCCCGCTGCTTCCTCCGTGGGAGGGGGACAGGATCCCTGGCACAGAGGGTCTCAGAGAGACGGCGACTCTATGCACTCCCCTCCCGCGTCACCACCCGGGGACCCCAGGCCTGTGACTTGGGCGGGCAGTGGGGACCAGCATGGCGACGTGGCTGTCAGTGTGGCAGCCCAGCCACCCCAGAGCAGAAGGGCCCGAACGCCTGCCCACCTGAGAGCGCAGAAGCCTGAACATGGCTGAGGTGTGATCACGTGGCATCGGACGTCTGGCAGGTCCTGGCCCCGCCTCGGGGGGGCAAGGCCCCTTTCTCCCATCCTTGGGGTCCAGGGTCACCAGAATCGGCTGCTGGAGATGGAGCCAGTCACCAAGGCCACCCCGATGGCCCAGGGGACCGGCCAGCCTGGGGCCTGCCTATGCCCCCCCGCCAGTGTTCTTGGCCTACAGCCCACCTGCCCCTTCCCCATACCCCTGTCTGGGAGGCAGTGAAGTGGGAGAGATGGGTGTTCAGGGGCAGCCACTGAAGGGCAGGCTGGAGCTGGCTCCCGGCACTCCAGAGACCCCAAGAGCTCAAGAAGGGGGCCCCAGGCCCCCGTGGGAGGGCTGGGGCCCCAACCGGCTGACCCCTCGCCCTGCTCTTCTCCCACATCTGGGGAGCGGCGAGGTCACAGTCGGGGTTAGGAATGGCAGAAGCAATTAGAGTTTGTCCTTCTCCCTCCTGGGGTGCAGCCGGGTGAAGGCTTCCGGCTCAGAGGGCCTCCATGTCGGTGCCGCCCAGACGGGATCTCAGGCAGCGGTTGCCCCTCAGCTGGCTGCCCCCAGCTTCCTCCCGGGGCTGGACAGCCTGGCACAGGAGCCCTGCCTCCTCCACCCAGGCTTTGCAGGTCTTGCTCAGTTGGGGCATCTCAGCAGCCCCCTGCCTTCCCCACATGTCCCGGTGGGCCCCTACACCCAGGCTGGCACCTCCTTCGTCCCAGCAGTGCCCGTACTTCCTGGGGTGCTTTCCCCAGGACCTGGGGTGGGGGAAGAGCTGGGAGACCGGACCCTGCCCCGCTCCGCCCACGGGAACTCAAGGCCCAGAGGTCCCTGGCAGGACACGGGCTGGCAGCTGGACTCCTCCGTCTGCCCGTTCCTGCCCCTCGCCGTGACTCGGGGCTTGGGCGTGGGGTAGGGAGGGAGGGGGCTTTGGCTGGGACGCCTTTCAGTGGCCGGGGCACCACTGCCCCAGGCTCAAGTACAGATTCCTGGAGCCCTGGGGGGAACGGGAGCTGCTCAGCCGGCCGGGCCCTCCCCGGGCCCGGAGCCTCCCCCAGCTGACCCTTCCGTGGCCGCAGATCTCATCCCACTTAGTCCTGCTGAGCACGTAGCCCAGCTCAGCGTTCCAGGGTGGCAGGGCCCGGATGGGGCCAAAGGGGGCAGAGTAGACCCTGGGAGTCAGGGGTGGATGCCAGGTGGGCACATGGGGGGAGCCAAGGGGGCTCTCAGCCCACGGGTGACCCCTTGGTGACCGGGCAGTCCCCTCCCCCACCCCATCAGTGGTGGTGCAAAGGCCCTGGGTTTGGAGGCACAGCAGCCTCCTCCCTGCCCCTCTCCTCGGGAGACCTCCGTGCACCCAGCCGGGCCACATGCACCCTCAGCCGGCCCCAGCCGGTCCCCGGGGATTTGACTTCCTGTCTCCTGCTGTGGCTGTGAGGTGCAGGGCACATGCAACCAGGCTGTGGCCACGCAGCGCTGGCAGTGCTGGGGTGAAGGGTGCCGGCAGGCAGGTAGAGCGAGGCCAGGGCGGGGCCCTGTCGCGTGGGCAAGGCTATTCCCCTCGTCCCGGTTAGTGATTCCCTGTGTGAGCCCGGGCCCTTCAGCAAGGCCACAAGGACCCCTCGCCTGCCCCCTGCCCTCAAGGGGCCCCCAGACAGCCAGAAAGATCCCGTGCCTCAGGCGGTGGGCCGGCGGGTGCACGGGGACCTGGGCGGGCCCCACACCCACCGCCCTGTGGCCTCCGGCAAGTCCCTCTGCCTCACGCAGCCTCGTTTCATTTCCTCCTCTGTCAAGCTGGTGCTCGTGAGACTACCCCAGACATCTCCATCCCACATGGGGCGCCAGGCCTGAGGGAGGGGCCGGGCATCGGAAGGAGTAGGTGTGTTTGGGATCGTGACGGGTAAGAGCAGGAGGCCACGGTACCTGGTGGGCCACGCATGGCGGGGGGAGGGGAAGGATGGGGTCAGTACATGAGGCAGGAGAGGATTTGGGGCGAGGTTCCAGCCTGTGGGAAGCACAACAAACACTCCGTTTCCCTTTGCAAGAAAAAATGGTCGTTTCTAATCTTTAGAGCCCACAAACTTGGAGAGTAGAAGGGAGGAAGCCTAATTCATCTTCAAGCTACCATCATCTTTCTCTCTTTACTTTTGCTGCTAGGAAGCCCAGTGGTCACATGGGGCTGTCTGGAGGGAGTTTAAGGGATTTTTTACCATGATCTTTGGCTACCATTTTATACCATTGTTTGTGGCTCTTTTATAAGTCTTGTTATATGTGATACAAGCTATACGAAAGTGAAGTACTCATCTATGTTAAAACACATGCAGGTGGTTATGGGGCTCTGTAGAGAGTGTTGACAGGGAGTGGAGGCAGGCATAATGGGTAGCAGCAGGTGCAGGGGCCAGGGGCTTTGTGTGGCTGCCAGGCCAGTCTGGTGTGGGGCATCATGTGCCACCAGGCGGGGACTCACAGACCGGGAGGAATCCAGAAAACTCCCAAGCATTTGTCATCTCTCTGGCCTGCAGTGAGGCCCCGTGCACGGCACAGCCCTCATCTCTGTGCCCTCGTGGCTCCACTCCCAGCCGCAGGTGAGGGCGGCTGCCTCGCCTGAGGGGGGCTGGCTCCCTGCTGGGAGCACGGCTTTGGGGCCGGCAGACCCCGGCTCCAACCCCACTGGCCCCTTATTGGCCTGGGGTCCTGACAAGTCCCTTCTCCTGAGCCCCATTTCCCACGGGGCCTTCCCTGAAGCAGTCGGGGAACTGAGATGAACTGGGCCGGGCCCTGTGACAGAGCTCAGGGCTGTGGGGGACCGAGGGGGAGCAGCCTGGGGTCAGGAGGGGGCCTGAGCTGTGCATTAAGGCCCTGGGGTGAAGATCGGACTCTGGCACCCACTGGCTGTGCGACTTGGGAATCTTTCTCTTTTTTAAAGATTGATTTTTTATGTATTTCTCTCCCCTTCCCCCAGCCCCTCCCCTGTTGTCTGCTCTCTGTGTCCATTTGCTGTGTGTTCTTCTGTGTCTGCTTGCATTATCTGGCGGCACTGGGAATCTGCATCTTTTTGTTGCGTCATCTTGCTGCATCAGCTCTCTCTGTGTGTGCAGCGCCACTACTGGGCAGGCTGTGCTTTTTCCACGCAGGGTGGCTCTCCTTGCAGGGCGCACTCCTTGCACGTGGGGCTCCCCTAGGCAGGGATGCCCCTGCGTGGCACGGCACTCCTTGCACGTGGCAGCTCTGTGCGTGGGCCAACTCATCACCACGGGCCAGGAGGCCCTGGGTTTGAACCCTGGACTCTTCATATGGTGGACGGATGCTCTATCAGTTGAGCCACACCTGCTTCCGACTTGGGAATCTCGGTTGTCCTGTTGGTGGAGTGGACTAGGGGGTCTCTGCCCACCCCCTCACACAGCTCCTGTAAGGCCCAGGACGTGCCTGAGCCGCCCAGGGTGAGCCCTCCCCACTGCCACCTCTTGCACCTAAACTGGTGCAGAACAGCAAAGAGTGCCTTCCAGGGGCAGCTGGCCTTGTGCCCACTGCCAGGACCCCTACTCAGAGGCCCACAGCAGTGGGGGGGGGGGGGCTGGGGGGGAGGCAGGAGGCCACGCAGGACCTGGAGAACTTGGCCTCAGCTCTCGTCACGCCAGGAGGCGGATGAGTCAGGCCCGGAGCCCAGGTCTCCAGGGCCCACCAGGGGCCACCCCACGGCGCGGTCGCCAGTGACCGCAGCTCCACATCTGCGCGTGGCCCTTAGGGACACCTAGACTCAAAACAGCCCAGGCCTGTGGCGGCGCTGGGCGCAGCCTCTCTCGCCTCCGGGACCCCGCTACACACATAAGGAGATTTCTTTCCTTCCCCGCAACCGGCTGTCCACCCCCTCCACCCACCCCACCCTGCCAGTGTAAATCTCTGCCCCTTTGGGTAAAGGGGGTTATGGTGGCTGAGGTGGGGCAGGCGGGGAGTAGGGCCCAGCCTTTCTGGGGTAGGGGGGGGCCCCTGGACCAGAGGCTGGATGGAGGAGTCTCCTCTAGAGGCTGTGCCCTCGTGAGAGCTGCTGGGATCTGAGCCCGTTTCCTCGTCTGTCAAACAGGGTGACGCCCCTCCTCCGAGGGTGAGGGTTTTGCTAGCAAGCTGGGTTGGGAGCCGCAGGCGCAGGCCCTGTTGGAGAGCACCGTCCCCGTCGCGGGGCTCCCTTGGGCACATCGCGTCGCATCTCCAGGCCTCCGTTTCCAAAATGGGGTGGCACCCTTGCCCCGCCCACCGTGCCTGGGCGTGGGAGGGAGAGCTGAGGTGGTGGAGGGAAGCAGCGGGCGGCAGGCCCCGTGCGCAGTGGAGTCCTGGGGCAGGGGCCGCAGCCGGCCAGTCCCCAGGCTGGAGCCCTTTCTGCCAAGCCAAGCTGCACCCAAGCCTGGGGGCTCCCCGCTGTGGGTGGCAGAGCGGCTCGCGACCCCCTGCCGCTCTCCTGAGGAGCCCAAGGGCCCTGTCCCTCTACCCAGTCCAGCGTCTAGTGCTCTGGGAGGCCATTCGCTAGCTCAAAAACACCTGTAGAGCTTCAGGGATTCGGTGGGCTGTAAAGCAGCCTGGTACAGAGATGTTAACCCAGATTGCAAATCCAAGTTTGCCTTGCCCAGCGGAGGCCAGTGTCTGAGCAGGACGGGTGAGGCCTCCCTGGGGGTCAGATCGGAGGAGGAAGTTAGTGGCATGAGCTGGGGGCGGGGGCGGGGGGACAGGGAGGAGTGTCGGCTCTGCAGATGTTAGTGGCGGTCCTGAGGCGGGGAGGAAGTGTGCCCTCCCTCACCAGGCACCTGGCACTGCCTTGTCCTGGCTCACAGGGGAGGGGCCGTGTGCCTGTCCCTTTCCAGGAAAGCATGTGATGGGTGGGACCAGGAGGGGCCAGCAGGCTGGGGGGCACTGGGGGTGGAAAGGAGGGACAACCAGTGATGCAGGTGAGGGCTGGGAACAAGCTGCTTCCTGCAGGGGGGGCTGAGAGCAGAATGGCCAACCCCTGCTTCATAGGAGTGTGCCAGAACCTCTGGTCCTGGGAGGCTGAAAGGAATCTGGATGTCAGAGTAGGCCACAAGCGTGAAGGGGGAAACCATAAAAGCAGAGTTATATGATAACAGGGTATGAGATAACTTGGTTGAAAGTTCCCGTCTCAGTTCCTCAGCGGGGTCAGACCTCTCTAGAGCAGGGTAGATAGCAGGGTGGGCTTTCCTTCCTTCTGTGCCTGAGGCAGGGACTGGCCTGAGCCGCCAAGGGAGCCTTGGGGACCCGGGGGCAGAAGGAGGCTGGTGGCCAAGCTTCCAGCCCAGTGTACAGGGAGGATGGGGCAGCCCCAGCTCAGCGCCAGCTGTGATGAGCCACACCCGCCGTGCTCCAGCCCCCCGGGGGGCTGCTGCCGGGGAGGCAGCCGGTTGACCGTGACACCCTGGGCAGGGAGCGTAGTTTTGAACCCCAGGCAAAGGGAGGGGGCTGGCACTCGCTGCAGCTGGGCAGACTGGGGGGTGGGTGCCTGCTGGGTGAGGGACCGGCGCCCACACCTCCCTCCACCCCCCAGGCCTGCAGGGACTTCCTGGAACTAGCAGAGGCGCACAGCCGGAAATGGCAGCGTGCGCTGCAGTATGAGCAGGAGCAGCGCATCCACCTGGAGGAGACCATCGAGCAGCTGGCCAAGCAGCACAACAGCCTCGAGCGCGCCTTCCGCAGCAGCCTCCCCGGCCACTCCGCCAAGCCCTCCAAGAGCTTCAGCGAGGGTGAGTGGGGGCTGCTCGGGCTCTGGCCCCTCCACGCCAGCCGCTCTCGCCCTTTCCGCTGTGCAGCGCCCTCCCTGCCCCCGTACGCTCCGCGCTTCTCTTGCCCACAGTTAGCCCGCGCCGGCCTCTGGCCTGGCCCCCGACCGCTCTGCACGTGCTCCCCACTCACCCACCTACACACTCACAGCTTCCCTTTCTGTTGGTGCAAATTCCCAAAGGAAAAGTTAGGTGAGCCCGACTGTCCCAGGTGCCAGGTCCCAGGTTGGTGGAGGCACTCGCTGCGGTGGACCAGGCGCAGGGTGGGGGGCGGTGGGCCAGGGGCGCCTCTGGTTTTAGACCGTCCTCAGGCAGGCGGGACATGCTTTTTGGGAGCCGCCAACTAAGTGGGGGGCTCTGCCGTCGTCTAGGAAGCCTCTTGACGCCCAAAGGAGAGGACAGTGAGGAAGATGAAGATACCGAGTACTTTGACGCCATGGAAGATTCCACATCTTTCATCACCGTGATCACAGAGGCCGAGGACAGGTGGGCCTCCCCGGAGCGGGCTGCTCTCCCCCCATCCCACCTTGCCCGCCTGTTCCTCCCATCCTCCTTCTGCTCCTCTTTTTTTTGTTGTTCATTTTTTCATTGGATTTTTATCAAATACCGTTTTTCCTTTTACTGCGATAATCATGTGTTTTTATCTGTTAATAACATTTTGTGTGGCAATAAAAGAGTTTCTGATTTGCTCCACCCTTATGCTGTGGAGATAAACCCTAATTGTATAACCCCGTGGCATACAAGGTGGTTTTTGTTTTAGGCTCTTTTCCCCCTTAAATTAGAGCAGTTAAGTGTTCATGGAAAAATCACGCAGATAGTACCAAGTTCCTGTAGGTCTTCCTCTCCCGGCACAGTTTCCCTTATTATTAACACTTTGCATTAGTGTGGTACTTTTTTTACAACTGATGATACATTCTTATTATAATTATGCTATTAACCTAGCCTCCTGTTGACGTTAGGGGTCACCCTTTGTGTTATATAGTTCTACAGATTTTCTGTGTCTGTGTGCGGAAACTTATCTACAACTTAAAATTTCCCATTTTATCCTTTTTCAAACATGCAATACAGTGGTGTTGATTATATTCACAAAGTTGTGCCTCCGGCACCGTCATCTATTGCCAAAACTTTTCCAGTTTAACGCTAATTCCTCCCCCACCTCCCCCACTTGACCCCCATAATCTGCATTCGAGTTTCCAACTTTATGAATTTGCATATTTTGCTTAGTTCATGTAAGATCATATGGTATTTGCCCTTTTGTGTCTGGCTTATTTCACGCAACATGATTTCTTCAAGGTTCACCCATGTCGCCTGCATCAGAACTTCATTCCCTTTTATGGCCAAATAATATTCTACTGTATGCATTTACCACATTTTCTTTATCCTATCATCTGTTCATGGGCATTTGGCTTGTTTCCTCCTTTTGATGTTTGTGAAACTACTATGAACATCGGTGTGCAAATATCTGTGCGAGTCCTTGCTGTCAGTTCTTTCGGGTATTTTCCTCACGGTGGGATTGCCAGCTCACGTGGTAATTCTATACCTAACTTTCTGAGGAACCGCGGAACTGGTTTCCACAGTGGCTGCACCATTTTAGTTTCCCACCAACAATGAATGAGTGTTCCTATTTCTCCACAGCCTCTCCAACCTTGTTATTTTCCATTTTTAAATAGTACATTCTAGTGGGTGTGAAATGGTACCTCATTATGGTTTTGATTTGCCTTTCCCTGATAACGAATGGCACTGAGCATCTTTTCATGTCCTTACGGGCCATTTGTATATCTTTGGAGAAATGTCTTTTCAAGTCTTTTGCCCATTGTTTAATTGTGTTGTCTTTATTGTTGAATTGTAGGCATTCTTTATATATTCTGGATTTTAAACCCTTATCAGATACATGGTTTCCAAATATGTTTTCCCATCCTGTAGGTTATCTTTTTACTTTCTCAGTCAGGTCCTTTGAAGCACAAAAGTTTTAAATTTTGATGAAGCACAGAAGTTTTTAATTTTGTTCAAGTCCCATTTATCTGTGTTTCTTTTGTGACTCATGCTGTTGGTGTAAAGGCTAAGAAACGACTACCCAATGCAAATTCCCGAAGATGTTTCCCTGTGTTTTCTTTCAGGAGTTTAATAGGTTTGGTTCTTCCATTTAGGCCTTTGATCCCTTTTGAGTTAATTTTTGTACATGGTGTGAGATAGGGGTCACCCTTCATTCTTTTGCATATGTATATCCAGTTCTCCCAGCACCATTTGTGGAAGGGGCTATTCTTTCCCCATGGAGTGGACTCGGCATTCTTATCAAAAATCAGTTGACTCAGGGGAGCCAATGTGGCTTAGTGATTTAGCGCCAGCTTCCCACATACAAGGTCCCTGGTTTAATTCCGGGCCCCAGTACCTTAAAAAAAAAGAAAAAAAAAATGAGTTGGCCACAGCTATGAGGGTTTTTTCCTGAACTCTCAGTTTGAATCCATTGGTCTCTGTGGCTGGTGCCTTGCTGTTTTGATCACTAGCTTTGTAGTAAGTTTTGGGAATCAGGAAATGTGATTCCTCCACTTTGTTCTTTTTCAAGATGGTTTTGGCTATTCAGGATCCCTTGCCCTTCCAAATGAATTTTCTGATTGTCTTTTCCATTTCTGCAAAGATGGCTGTTAGAATTGGGATTGGGATTGCGTTGAATCTGTAAAGCTCTTCCAGTAGAATTACCCACTGCTTTTAAGCTGCATTTTTTTGATTTAGTACTCATCCTGTTACTGCAACCCTCTGACTGTTTTCCGGAGATCTGAGGAAGATAGCTTTGTCAGTTTTTGCTCGTTGTTCAAAGATTCTTTGGGGGTTCACAATCCTGGGCTGTCCTATAACATAAGGTGGGTTGACCAGAAGCCCCATCTACTCTTTTTGTTACCAGCTATATAATTAGAGTGTTCTGTCTTTTAAATCTTGTTCCAGATGGTGTTTTTGCTTAGATTGGTTCTGATTCTTCCTTAAATAAAAAATGCCTAAATAAGGTTTACAAAGGATTTTGCTTTAAAATGCAGATGGACAATGGGGAATTGGCTGGATCCAGTACCAGCCAAGGTCAAAGTGGGGGGCTGAGACTCAAGGGCATGGATCCTGATGGTGGGTGCCCCCAGAACTGGACACGATGGTCCCAATCACTCACTCCACCAAAACAACATTTGAGTAAAGACAAGACACCGGAAATTTCTATTTTGACATTCACACTTTCTATTTCCAAGACTTCACTACTTTTTTTTTTTTTTTTTCATAAATAGGATGTTTCTCGATCCTCAAATGAATGTACAGCAGTCACTGGGCTATTTACCAGCAACGGGCATGATACTGTCAGGCTCTTAAGGTCCACAGGCAGTGCCACAGACATGGTCTGTGCAGCCAGGCTGTGGTCATAAGGGAACATGAGGGGGCTTGAATATAAAGTTAAAATAATTAGGAATTCAGTTCTCATTAGGATCTTTTCTTCCTATAAAAGTACTTAAGATCCTAACAATAAAAGATGTATTAATTTTCAAGGGCTGCCCTAACAAAGCATTGCAAACTGGGTGGCTTAAAACAATAGAAATCTATTATCCTTGAGTTGCAGAGACCACAAGTTCAAAATTCAAATTGTCTGCAGGGCCGATCTTCTGAAACCTGTAAAGGAGAAAATCCTTCCTTGCCTCATCTAGCTTCTGACCGTTTTCTAGCAATCTTTGCTGTTCCTGGGCTTGTAGCTGCAGCCCTTGCATCTGCAGCCTGATTGTCACGGGGCTGCCGCTCTCCTCTGTGTGTTGATGTCTCTTCTCTTTTTTTTTTTTAATATTACATTCAAAAAATATTAGGTCCCCATATACCACCCATCCCCTTCACCCCACTCCTCCCCCCATAGTAACAATCTCCTCCATCATCATGAGACATTCATTGCATTTGGTGAATACATCTCTGAGCACAGCTGCACCTCTTGGTCAATGGCCCACATCGTAGCCCACACTCTCCCATGTTCCATCCAGTGGGCCTCTTAAAAGGAGGCCAGTCGTATGAGACTAAGGGCCCAGCCTGCCCCAGTCTGACCTCATTGTAATTTAACTGATTCCATCCGCTCTGACCCTTCCTTCAAATCAGGTCACATTCACAAGTACCAGGGGTTGTTGGGTTGACAACACATCTTTTTAGGGAGGCACAATTCAACCCATAACGAAAGGTTGATGAATATCGTGGCACTGGGGGACACAGAGGTGGCCGGTGGCTCCGCAGATGTCTGGGGCCCCTGCCGAGGCCCTGGGGGAGGTGACGTAACTGATGGTAGCCTGTGGTGCCCATTTGTGGGACATCAGAGGCCCCCAAATTCGTGGTCCCCCATCAGCATGCCCCTAGGCAAGGCTCACCCCTCTACCCCTCCCCAGCAGGGATGAGGCAGTACAAGGGCAAGTTGAGCAGCTCAAGCCTCGAGCTGGCAGGTACAGAGCCTGGTCTATGCCCTCGTCCGGTCCCCGGCCCACTGTACCTTCCACGCACCTTCCACGGACTCCCTGAAGGGCCTGGGGGTCACGGGATGTGGCGCTGGCCAAGCGCCTCCCTGGCCTCTCCGTGTTTTCTGGGCGCTGCAGAGCGCATGCCTTCCTGCCTCCCGATCCAGTCTCCTGCATGGAAGAGGGTGTTTAGATTCCTCTTGCCCCCCTCTGTCGCCAGTCCCATCATAATGTGGCATATTTCCAGCTCAGAATCACTTTTCCACTTTCCAACAGCATTTTTAAAAGTGCTTGTGTTGCTCTCAATGTTAGCACAGCTGGGCTGCTCCCAATCTCCTTCCACCTTGTCGCTTTGCAGCCCGGGAGGTCCCGCTCATACTCCCCTCTGCCCCCCACCCCCAGCTACCTCCTACACCAGGAACCCCCAGGGCCTGGGCTAAGTCCCCTTGCACCCTAATATAGCCCCGAGCCCACCCCCTGCAGCTGCCACACTGGCGGTAGGCAGTTCCCACATGGGTCTGTCTGTCCAGCCCTGAGCCTGCCCGTGCTGTCCCATCTGCAGCGCCCTTCCCCCACTCCCTGTAATGACCTGGGTGGGTCGTCCTGTCACCTGACTGACGAGCGACCCTTCCCTGGCCCACCCCAGCCCCTCCTCGGGGTTCCCCCAGAGCCAAGGGGTCCCCGCTGGTCCAGCCAATCATCTTCCAGGAGGAGTCATGTCAGCCCCCATCCTGCCTTTCAGGAGTCCCCGTCTTGCCAGGAGACAGACACACGGACAGCGAGGACACAGTGGGGTCCATTCTGACAGAAGGGGGCTCTAGGAGATTCCCTTAGAGCAGGAGCCCACCCCCAGCCTCATCTGGGGCCAGAGTCAGCTGGTGCCTGGGAGGGGGCCTGCCGGCAGGGGCCCCAGTCAATGGTCCAGGGTGGCGGCAGGTCCTGCTGCCCTGGGTCCCTCAGCCCCCAGCTTGAGGGTCCCGGAGGCTGTAGGGGATGGGCAGCCCAAGGAAGTCCCCATTCGCAAGGCAGCCGTGACGTTGGGAAGGGAGACCTCGGCATCTGTATGGTCGTTTGTCCCACTTTGTGTTTATTGCAGAAAAGCTGAGGGCGGGACTGGGGCATGCCCCGTGGACGAGTGGACCGTGGCTGACAGTGTAAGTAAGGATGGGGCCGGCTGAGGGGGGCAGGCAGGCACCCCTGGCTCCGGGCCCCGCTCCCCGATCGCCGCTGGGTCTGCCCTGCCTCCCACCTGACGGGATGGGGCCCCGCTACCCTGGCCTCCGCTGACGGCACCGCCCCCCGCAGATGCTGGATAGCGCCTCGCCTGGTTGCCCCCCCAAGGTCAAGCGGAGGGTGCGCATCCCCGACAAGCCCAACTACAGCCTTAACCTCTGGAGCATCATGAAGAACTGCATCGGGAGGGAGCTTTCCAAGATCCCCATGCCGGTGGGTGGCCCGGTGGGTCCCGGGGGTGGGGTCGCTGAGCGCAGGGGAGGAGTCCGAGCGGCCGTGGTGCTGTATCCCTGATGGAAAGGCGTGAGGAGTTATTTGACCTCTTCCCTCGGCATTGCCCAAATGCCCCCCAGGGCCAGCGTCTTGGAGGGAAGGAACTGGGGTGGGGCCCTTCGTTGATCAGAGATGCGGGGAGCTGGACCTGATGGCCCCACAGCGTCCCAGGTGTCCGGACTACATAGATGGGGGACCGTAGCAAGACTGGGGAGAGAGAAGCCCCTTCTGTCCCTGGGGCCTGTGTACCCATCACCACCTCCACTTCCCCTCCGCCCGGAAACGGAGCCCCAGCAAGGTCACCCAGCAGGGCGAGGGGCCACCAGCCTGGGGTGGCAGCTCTCTGGAGGGACAGCTTGGTGGCCCCAGGCCCGACTTGCTTCTTTGGGTAACCCGGACATGCCTCTTCCCACCTCTGGACGGGTCAGAAGCCCCGGGCTTTATGGAGCACCCCCCAGGAGGGATCTAGAGCGTGTCGGAGAGCACTGGGTGCCGCGGACACGTGGAGGGAGGCAGGGGCAGGAGGTGAAGGCGCACAGTGGGGAGGGGGTTGCAGTTGTAGACAGGGGTGGCCCAGGGGAGCTGACCGCGAAGAGGCCCACTGAGCAGAGGCGTCCCTGAACCTGGGAATAGCGCCCCAGGCCTGGGCCGGGTGGGAGGGGGGCTCGCCTCTCAGGCCCTGACCTCCTGCCCACCCGCCCGCCCCGCAGGTGAACTTCAACGAGCCCCTGTCCATGCTCCAGCGGCTGACGGAGGACCTGGAGTACCACCACCTGCTGGACAAGGCGGTGCACTGCGCCACCTCGGTGGAGCAGATGTGCCTGGTGGCCGCCTTCTCCGTGTCGTCCTACTCCACCACCGTGCACCGCATCGCCAAGCCCTTCAACCCCATGCTGGGGGAGACCTTCGAGCTGGACCGCCTCGAGGACATGGGCCTGCGCTCCCTCTGCGAGCAGGTGAGGCCCGAGCTCAGTCCACCGGGCTGGTGCCGGGTGGGCTCCGCTCCCGGCACGGGGGGCGGGACGGGTGGGACGTGGCCTCCAAGCCGGCGCACCCCTGCCCTCCCGTTACATGCCCAGGGTCCGGCCAGCAGCTGGGTGGGGTTCCGGGACCTGCCACCCCACGGGCTCCCCGGAGACAGGGAGGGTGGTCGGGAAGGAGAGCTTGGGGGCCGAATTGGCTCTGGCATGGAGGACGGGGAGGCCCTGTCTCCCGGCCAGGGAACCACAGAGCAGAGGGGGGCTGGAGCACGGGGTCGCCCCTGAGCCGCGAGGGGGCAGGGGAGCCCACGCCACGTAGGTGGGGACTGCCGTTGCCCAGGTCACAGGGAGGGAGGCCAGGGGGTGTGAGGAGCCCCAGGGGCCGAGGGGCAGGGGGCAAGCTCGCCTCCATCCTCTCCACCCCTTCCCCGTGGGACAGAGTCAAACCGTCTGTGGGCCAGGAGCCTCGGCAGTGGCACCCTGATGCCAAGTCATAAAAAGGTTCCCTGGGTACCCCTTGCCAGGCTGCTGGGAGGACCCAGGCAGGCCTGAGAGCGCCGGGGGTGGAGCCGACGGGACAGGCCACTGCTGAGCACCTGCTGTGTGCCGGGCACTGCTCGGCATGGGGGACTTGCTGTTCTAAAACACACCCTCTGGTTGCAGGGTGGACCCAGGCCAGGTGGGGTTGGGAAATGGGTAGGTCGAGGAACAGTTTGGCTGAACGTGGGGGAGGGAAAAAGGAGAAGGGGCCAGAGGAAGTTCAGCGAGGCCAGCCGAGGGGGCCTCTGGCTTCCACTCTGCCTGGGGGGAGCTCACAGGGACTAGGAGCGGCGTGGGCCTCCTGGCTCTTGTACTGACCCTCTGGGGGCCGGATTTTGGATGCAGTTTGAAGGAGAAGCAGACAATTTAATTAAGGGGATCAGATGTGGAACAGGAGAGAGAAAAGTAGAGTCGGGGATAACTCCCGAGCGTTGATGAGTGGGCAGCGGGAGAGGCGTGGGGGCCACCGAGACCGAGGGCCAACCCTGGGAGGTCACGGCCCTGTGTTTGCTCTAAGACACGGGCAGGCCCCGCTCGCCGCCGTAGCAGGAGTGGCGGCAGATGGGGGCCTTCTCTTCCACGATAGGTGGCGATGGGCGGTGCCCCCGACAGGGAGGGGCTGTGCTCTGACGCCGTTGGGTTGGAGCCTGGAGGTGTGTTCACCTGGGAAAGGACAGACGGTGGAAAGTGAGATGGGGCGGCCAGGGAGGCAGGCGACGGTGGGCCGGAAAAGCAGGACATCCTGGGGCCTGCGCTCCGGAGCCAGGCGTCCCGGGGCCTCCTGGCTGGACCACATCGTGCAGGTGTGCGGCCGAACTGTGGAGATTAAATGAGAAAATGGGCCTGGGGGCCTCACACCCTGCCCTCCGCGAGCCCTCGGCCCGGGGAACCTGGGTGGGCCCCTCTCCCACGGCCGTGTCTCTCGCTGGACACTGCCCTTCGCGGGGGGCGGCCGGGGGAGGCCCAGGGCCGTGTCCCACGGACGCTCACGCCCTCGCGTCTGGCCTCAGGTGAGCCACCACCCACCCTCGGCTGCACACTACGCGTTCTCCAAGCACGGCTGGAGCCTCTGGCAGGAGATCACCATCTCTAGCAAGTTCCGGGGCAAATACCTCTCCATCATGCCTCTAGGTGAGCCGGGTCCGAGCACACCTGAGGATCAGGGGGAGGGCTTTGCCAGCCCGTGAGGGAGCTTGGGGCTTTCCATCATCTTTCTGCCTGTCTGCACTCCTCCCCGCCATGCCTATTCTGCACAGACGGGCGCCAGGGCAGGCTGGGGGGGAAGGGGTGCCCACCCCGGGGGCCGTGATCGCTGACCCTGCCTCCGGCCTCCAGGTGCCATCCACTTAGAATTCCAGGCCAGCGGGAACCACTACGTGTGGAGGAAGAGTACCTCGACTGTGCACAACATCATCGTGGGCAAGCTCTGGATCGACCAGGTGCGGGGGGCGCCCTCGGGGAGGGGGTGCCTGGCCCACGGCTTGGCCGTTGACCACTGCCCGCTCTCACCAGACAGGGGACATCGAGATTGTGAACCATAAGACCAAGGACTGCTGCCAGCTGAAGTTCTTGCCCTACAGCTACTTCTCCAAAGAGACAGCCCGGAAGGTAAGGAAGGGCCACCGGGCAGAGCCTTGGGGGAGGGGACCCAGAGCGGGCCTGCGCCCACGCCGGTCCTGCCCATGTCCACAGGTGACCGGGGTGGTGAGCGACAGCCAGGGCAAGGCCCACTACGTGCTGTCCGGCTCGTGGGACGAACAGATGGAGTGTTCCAAGATCGTTCACAGTAGTCCCAGCAGCCCCAGCTCCGACGGGAAGCCGAAGACGGTGTACCAGACCCTGCCCGCCAAGCTGCTGTGGAAGAAGTACCCGCTGCCGTGAGTAGGGGGCTGCCCCCCGCGTGCTATGGGGCCAGGGAAGAGAAGAGCGGGTGGGTGGAGGGAGAGTGAGCAGTATGGAGGCCCGGCCCGACGACGCAGGGTTCCGGCCACGTGCCATGCAAAGGGCACACCAAAGTGCTATGCTCACAGGCGACCGAGATCCTGGCGTGTAAGACGGACACTCAGCCAGGAAATAAAGCACACCGTCGGGTGACAGTAAGAGACTTTAAACAGGGTGGGAGGACAGGGTGGCTGCGTGGCCAAAAGAAATAAAAGCCCAACTCAAGATGACTGCAGGACACAGACAACAGGTATCTGATGTTTTCAAAGCCACCAAGTTTGGGGTGATACAGCAGCTGTAGGAATCTAGGAAGTGGCGCTGCAGACCTGAAAGAGAAATGGAAGTCTGCAGAGGAAAACTAAAATGAAATGGAGAACTCCGTGGAAAGGTGAAATAGGCTGAACACAACCGAAGAGAATATGCACCAGCTGAATAAGAGTCAGACGAAAATGAAAGGGGTCTCCCCACCCCGGCAGCCCCACCTGCAGTCCCTGGGCAGCAGCACTAGCATTGCTGGGAACTCGTCTGTGTGTAGAGTCCCCACCAAGACTCCCTCCATCAGTTCTGTGTTTTGGTAAGATCCCCAAGGGATTCGTGCACACTTTGTGGTTTGAGAACAAGGTATAGCCTGCTTCTAGTCAGACTGCCAGAAGGAAAGAGAGACCACGTCTGAATAGAAAGTAGCAGAAAATTTCCGCACCTCAATCTGTACAGAGAAAATGCTGACGATGTTACACATTTAGGTTTTTAAAAGACATCACTTTCAAAGGAACAACAGTGGGACAGCTGTCTCCTCATCAGCAGTAATGGAAGCTTGGAGACAGTCAAATGATATCTTCCATGTGCAGAGAGAATCACCGCCAGCCTAGAAGTACCCAGCCAGGGAGAACAGTTTTAAGTTACCATCAAGGCATAGTCAGATACTGAGTTTGTCACCCCAGATGGAAGACATGAGATGTATGAATGAACGAACAAAAACTGTGTGAATCTAAATGAACATTGAATAAACAAGAGCAGCAATGCCTCGTGGGATTTAAAATATGGCCCAAACCATCATTTAAGTCAGAAGAGGGATAAACAGAGGGAAACTGCTGTGAGGTCTTTGTGCCACCCAGGAGGAGGGTCAATTAACTTTTGACTGCACAGAGTATGCATATTGTAATTTTTGGGTAACCACTAAATTTTTCACTGGAATCTCAGAAGGAAAGGAAAACTTTAAATGGGGAAGAAAAAAGAAGAGTTAAATAATGGATGTTAAGTTTCCTGAAACAAAAATAGAAGAGATGAAAGATCTTAGAGGGCTGTAGCAGTTTGGTATTATGAATTCCAAAAATAGATATTGGATTATGTTTGTGAACTGGTCTGTTTCTCTGGGCCTATTCGATTGGATTGGATTCAGAGGTTTCACTTTAACTTGATTAAATAATGATTAAGGCTTTGGTTGGGCCACATCAGTAGAATGTTGAGTCCCCGCCCCCTTGGTGGGTGGGAACTCAGAGAAAACAACATGGCAGAGGAGAAAGAGTTTTGATCCTGGAGCCCAGGAAGTAAAGCACATGGAGAAGCAGATATATGAGGAAAGAGAAAAGGCCCCGTTAGATGCGGTAGGGGCCCTGGGAAGAGCCAGTCACCTACAGTTCACAGCTGGCCTTGTGGAGAGAGCAGGGAAGCTGAGCCTGGAAAAAACTCCGGGAGAAAGACAAAACTTATCCCAGCCTACAACTGATATTGGAAGAAGTTGGGACCACGGAGCCTTAAGAGGAAGAGGAAACCTGAACCCTGCAGACGTCGGCAGCCATCTTGCTCCAACACATGGCAACGGACTTTGGTGAGGGAAGTAAATTACACTCTATGGCCTGGTAACCATAAGCCTCTATCCCAAATAGTTACCCTTTATAAAACCCAACAGATTTCTGGTATTTTGCATCAGCACCTTTTTGGCTGACTAATACAAGTGCCAAAGTCAAGAGATAAAAACTTTCACCTAGACACAGTGTGGTAAAAATTATGATCCAAGGGAAAGTTCTAATATCTTTCAGACAGAAGGAGAAGCAGATTACTGTCAAGGATGAAGAATCAGATTGACATCAGATTTTTTTTTTTTTGACAACCAACATTGGACTAATATTTTCCAAACAGTGATGGCAAGGAAATTTGAAAGTAGAATTTTCTATCCCATCAAGCTATCATTCAAATATGAAGACATGGTTTAAAAAAATATCCTCAGCCACATAGCCTCAGAAGTTTTGCCACATGAAGACCCCAGTGAAAATGGTATTGGACTTTAAAAGTGGAAGGAAAAAATCCAAAAGATGCTGCAATGGACATATGAAGTAAAATGTATTTTATTCTTATTTTTTTAAAGATTTCTTTCTCCCCACCCCCTTGGTGTTTGCACTTGCTGTGTCTGTTTGTCTTCCTTGTTTCTTTAGGACGCACTGGGATCCGAACCCAGGATCTCCAGTCTAATCGCTTGAGCCACTCCATTCCCTGCTTTGTTGTGTCTTGCATTGTGTGAGCTTGTTGTGCCAGCTCACTGTCTTCTCTAGAACCAAAACAGTAATCTCCCATTTGGTAGGTGGGAGCTCAAGCACTTTAGCCACATCCACTTCCCTAAAATGTATTTTATTTTATTTTTTTTCTTTCACTCCCCCCCCCCTCCATTGTCTGCTCTCTGTGTCCATTTGCTCTGTGTTCTTCTGTGCTCGCTTCTAATCTTGTCAGCAGCACGGGGAATCCGCATCTCCCTTTGTTGCATCATCTTGCTATGTCAGCTCTCCATGTGTGCGGCGCCACTCCTGGGCAGGCTACACTTTCGCGCTGGGCGGCTCTCCTTGTGGGGCACACTCCTTGCGCATGGGGCTCCCTACATGGGGGACACCCCTGCGTGGCACGGCACTCCTTGTGTGCATCAGCTCCGTACGGGTCAAGGAGGCCCTGGGTTTGAACCCTGGGACTCCCATGTGGTAGGTGGACGTTCTATCTGTTGAGCCAAGTCTGCTTCCCTAAAATGTATTTTAAAACAATTACTAAGACCAAAGAAAAGGAGAAACTATGCCCATAATAATCCAGAATTAAAAGTCTAGAAAATGGGAGGAATGGATATGGTTCAAGTAGTTGGGCACCCACCTCCCACAGGGGAGTTCCTGGGTTCAGATCCCAGAGCCTCCTAGAGAAGACAAGCAGACAGGGAGCAGACACAATGAGCAGACAAACAAGGAAGCCATCTTGGGGAGGAGAGATTAAAAAGAAGTCTAGAAAATGTTAACACAGTAGAGTTTAGAGGGATGGAGAAGGACGACCAATTTATGTGAGGGAATGCTAAATTCTTGCCTCATTAGAGAAAAGAGGCAGATACAAGATTTTGAAAATAGTAAGAAAAGATTTAAAAGAAAAAGGACAGATAAAAACAGTAAATGAATTAAAATAGTAGAAAGAGGTCCAAGCATATCAATGATTACAATAAGTAGATGAAAATTCACTAGTAAAAAGGCAAAATATCCAGTGATTGGATTTTTTTATCCACCCTCCCCCCTGTTGTTTGTACTTGCTGTCTGCTCTCTGTGTCCATTCGGTGTGAGCTTGTCTTCTCTTCCGAGGCACTGAGAACCCAACCCGGGACCTCTCACGTGGGAGAGAGGTACCCAATCACTTGAACCACCTCCACTTGCTGCTCTGTTATGTCTCTCATTTGTCTCCTCTTTGTGTCTCCTTGTTGCATCAGCTCACCATGCCAATCCATCAGGTCAGCTGGCATCTTGACTGTCTTCTCCAGGGGGCACCAGAACCAAACCTGGGACCTCCCATGTGAAGAGTGGGCACCCAAATGCTTGAGCCACATCTGCTTCCCTGATTGGGTTTTTAATAACCCAGATACATTTTCTTTCTAAGAAAGACCCCAAACAAAAAGATACTACAAAGGTTGAAAGTAAAATATAGACATATCATAAAAATACTAAACAAAAAACTAATATCTATATTAATATGAGGTAATACAGACATCAGGACAAAAGCAGTAGCAATTGGAGAAGGTTGCTACGTAATGATAAAAGGTTGAATTCATCAAGAAGATAAAGTAGTTTCAAACATTTTTCATGTAAGAAAGCCTACAAAATATACAATGCATGTCTTGTGATAGTAATGGGAGCAATTGATCAATCCATCACCTGGAGATTGGGAGCTTTCAATCATCCCTCTCACTTGTTGACAGGTCAGAGGGGAAGAAAAAACAGCAAGATGAAGGAGATTAAAACAACACAAGATATAAACCTCTACATGCTATAATCATAAAACATACTTTTTCTTAAGTATACATGGAATATATGCAAAAATTAATCATGTATCAAACCATAAAGAAAGCCTCAAGAAATTTAAAGAGGGTATCATACAGACCATGATCTATTTTAAGACAAGTTAGAAGAAAAAAATGACAAAAAAAAAAAATCCCCACCTACATGGAAAAGACTAAGTTGCTAAGTAACTTATAGGTAAAATGAGAAATCACAATGGATATTTAAAAGTACCTAGAAATGAGCTGAATGATGAAAAGATATCAAAACTGGCTGGATGCAACAAGGCAGTAAATGCTTCAAAGGAAATATATAGCCTTAAGTAGGTGTATAATCTCATGAATTTAAGGGGTTTTCTAAGTTTATACTCTCAGGAAATTAGAGAAAGTACAATATAAACCCAAAGGGAGAAAACATACTTTAAAACTAAGCAGAAATCAATAAAGCATAATAAAAAGACATTTAGTAAATGTCTTGAAAAAAAGGAAAAAATAATGAAAAGGAATTCATAATGATATGTCAAGTATGAAAAGTTGATAAGGGAATTCTGCCAACAAACATATGCTAAAAACTTAAAACAGATGAAAAAGACAAATTACAAGAACTAACCTGAGGAGAAATAAAAAGTGAAAATAGTCTTATAATAATTTAAAAAACTAAAGCAGTGATTTAAAACTTCCCACAAGTAAAGCACAAGGCCTGGATCATTTTATAGGTAAACTCTACCAATTTTCCAGGAACTTAAGATCCCAACTTTATATATTTTATCCCAGAAAATAGAAAAAGGATTAAATAATTCATGACATGCCAGCATAACCCTGTACCAAACCAGGCGAAGACTGTAATAGGGAAAAAAACTTCTGGCAGCAGACTTGGCCCAGTGGTTAGGGCATCCATCTACCACATGGGAGGTCCGTGGTTCAACCCCGGGCCTCCTTGACCCATGTGGAGCTGGCCCATGTGCAGTGCTGATGTGCACAAGGAGTGCCGTGCCACGCAGGGATGTCCCCCACGTAGGGGAGCCCCATGCGCAAGGAGTGTGCCCCGTAAGGAGAGCCGCCCAGCGCGCAAGAAAGTACAGTCTACCCAGGAATGGCGCCGCACACATGGAGAGCTGACACAACAAGATGACGCAACAAAAAGAAACACAGATTCCTGTGCAGCTGACAACAATAGAAGCGGACAAAGACGATGCAGCAAATAGACACAGAGGACAGACAACCAGGGTGGGGAAGGGGAGAGAAATAAATAAAAAAATAAATCTTTAAAAAAGAAATTCTGCCCTATTTCACTTATTAATATATAAGCAAAATTGTTAAACATCAAAAAATCCAATCCAGTGTATAAAAAAGATAACACTCTACCATGATGTTGCCATTATGCTGGGTATGCAAGGATGGTTTTGTATTTGACAACTCATAAACACATTAACAGATTTCTGTAGCCTCAGAAAAAGCATTTTAGGTACCTGGATGTAAGATAAATATACAAAAATCAGTTGCATTTCCATACACTAACAACTAACAACTAGATAATACAATTTAAGAGAAGTAGTATCAGAAAACATCAGACTTTTTAGTAAATCTTATATTCAAGATCTCTATAGAGAAAATTATAAAACTTTACTAAGATATTATTTTAATTTGCCAAAGGACAACGATGCAAAGTACTGGAAATGCATTGGCTTTTATAAAGGGGGTTTATTTGGGGGTAAAAGCTTACAGTTCCAAGGCTGTGAAAAGTCCAAATCAGGGCACCGCTAGAAGTGCTTTCTCACCAGTCAGCTGCCATGTGGCAAGCAAGATGGCCACTGATCTCTGCCAAGGTCTCCACCTTTCTGCAGCTGTGGGCAAACCTGGCATAGGGCTTGTCTCCTCTTGAGCTGCTCTGTGGGCCCAGCCTCTTGGGGGCTTCGTGCTTAAGCAGTCCTCTAGTCCTCTCTCACACGGCTGCATCAAACACAGCAGCTGCCTTTTTCCTGTGTCTGTCTGTCTCTGGGTATATCAGATCCAGCAATGGGGAGGAGACGCAACTGAGTCACGCCTCATTGACATAGTCCAATCGAAAGCCTTAAGTCATGGGAAATGGACTTGGCCCAGTGGTTAGGGCATCCGTCTACCACATGGGAGGTCCGTGGTTCAAACCCCGGGCCTCTTTGACCCATGTGGAGCTGGCCCATGCGCAGTGCTGATGTGCACAAGGAGTGCTGTGCCACGCAGGGGTGTCCCCCGCGTAGGGGAGCCCCACGCACAAGGAGTGCACCTGTGAGGAGAGCCGCCCAGCGCGAAAGAAAGTGCAGCCTGCCCAGGAATGACCCCGCACACACTTCCGTGCTGCTGACGACAACAGAAGTGGACAAAGAAACAAGACACAGCAAATAGACACAGAGAACAGACAACCAGGGGAGGGGGGGAGTTAAATAAATAAATCTTTAAAAAAAATAAAAAATAAAAAAGAGAAAGCCCTAAGTCAATCTTATCAAGTAATCTATTAATAATGAAAGGCCCCTCAACTAAATTTAATACACTCAAAAGGTATCACACCCAGAGGAATAGATTAGTTTACAAACATAATCTTTGTCTTCTTGGGATTCATAAAATAATCTCAAACTGCCACAGATATCTAAGAAGAGCTAAATAAATTGAGGAAGATACACTGTTCATGAATAGAAAGACTTGGTATTGTAAAGATGTCATGATCTTAAGAGTCAATAGAGCAAACAAAATTCCAATAGGGATTTCCATGTAACTTGATATTAACATCTTTAAATTTATTTTGAAGAATACAAAGGGCCAGGATATTTCTGAAAAAGAAGAATGGAGAAGAGAGGACATGCTCTACTAGGTTTCAGAACTTATTTTGAAGCTACAGTCTAATAGAATATTGAGCTCAGAAATGGACCCATGGACATACGTATATTTGGTATATGACAGAGATGGCATGCCATCATAGGGGAAGATGGGACTGCACACCAAATGGATATCCATATGGAAAAAGATTAACTGAATCCCTACCTTATAGCATCATAAAAATCAACTCCAGACAGATCAAAGTCTTAAGTGTCAAACAGTAAATAAAAACTCAAAAATTTTAAAAAACCAGATGAATAGCCTTTAGATCTTAAGGAAAGATATCTTAAACTAGACACAAAAAACAATGATGCATTTGTCACTGACCTAAGTTCCATCACTAAGGATTTCAGCCAGTGGGAATCACTACTTGGGAGGAAGAGTACCTTAATTGTGCATAAAATCATTGTGAGCAATCTATAGGCAGCCTGGGAGAGATGCAACAAAATAAAATGACAAAGAAAGATTGAAATAAAAGGATGGAAAAAGATATGCCCATAGAAATACTAACCAAACCAGAGCTGCTGTAGCTACATTAATATCACAGAAAAGACTCTGAGACAAAAGGAATATTAAGTATAAGGACAATTCATAATGAAGGGTCCATTCACCAGGAAGAGTTTTAAATTTGAATGAACCTTGTACCCAACAACATAGCCTCAAAATATATACAGAAAAATTTGCTGACAATATGTGGAGAAAGGGGCAAATTTACAATCAAAGTGGGAAATTTTTAAATACCTTTTTTAGTAATGGATGGCAGGAAAAAAATCAGCTAAATGTGGACAATGGTAGATTACAGCACTCCAACAACTACAGTGAAACACATTCTCTTTACACATGGCATATTTGCAAAAATTGACCATATATTAGGTAGGCCACAAAGCAAATTTCAAAGAACTAAAATTATACCAAATATATTCTCTGGCTCTAAGGCAATTACACAAGAAAAAAAAACCAGTAAAATCCCATGTTTATAAATTTAAGAAATACACTTCCAACTAATTCATTGGTCAAAGAAGATATAATGGAAGTTGGAAAATATTTATAATTAAATAATGAAAATAATACATATAAAAAGGGTGGGATTCAACTAAAACAGTATTTGGAGGAAAAAGTATGGCCTTATACATTAAAGTCTTAAAATGCATATATTAGAAAAGGAGAAAAGCTGAAAAGTAATGCTCTAACAAGCACCAGTCTCAAGAACTTGGAGAGAAAAACAGCAAAATAAACCCCCCAACAAATTAAAAGGAATATAGAAGCAAAAATCAAAACAGAAAATAAACATAGAGAGAGATCAACAGTGCCAAAAGCCCCATCTCCCACAAATGAATAAAATGAACTTCTGACCTGACTGTTGAAAACAGAAAGCATATATAACCAACATCACAGATGCAAGAAAGGATGATGCTGGGACAGACATCAAAGCAATAATAAAAATGAGGATAGTACGAAACCGCTTCGTGCTGATGAATTCGGAAGTCTGGATGAAGTGGACACACTCTGAAAGCAGCACAGTGTAGCAGACCAGGTTCAGCCCCGTGGGTGGCTTGGTGGAACCGGCCTGGGGGAGGTGGGGGCGTGGACGGAAAGTCGTACCCAGGACGGAAGGCACCCCGGACGCAAGGCACTCTGGACGGGAGCCGTGGAGGAGGGTGGGGACGCCGAGGGGGGCTGGGAACAGGGCCTGGCGCCCGCTCACGCCGCCTCGCTCCGCAGGGAGAACGCGGAGAACATGTACTACTTCTCGGAGCTGGCCCTGACCCTGAACGAGAGCGAGGAGGGCGTGGCGCCCACCGACAGCCGCCTGCGGCCCGACCAGCGGCTGATGGAGAAGGGGCGCTGGGACGAGGCCAACATGGAGAAGCAGCGGCTGGAGGAGAAGCAGCGCCTGATGCGCCGCCGGCGGCTGGACGTGTGCGCGCGGGGCAACGTCTGCAGCTCAGAGGAAGGTGAGGCCGGGCAGGGAGAGGGGGCCCGGGGACGGGGTGTCCCGCGGGAGGGGGGTGGGGGCCAGGGACGGTGCCCCGGGCTGCCGGGCAGGCTGCCCACCGGCCCGCTGTGCGCGCCCAGCAGAGAAGGAGGTGGACGTGCACACGCCCCTGTGGTTCGAGAAGAGGCTGGACCCGCTGACCGGGGAGATGGCGTGCGTGTACAAGGGCGGCTACTGGGAAGCCAAAGACAAGCAGGACTGGCACATGTGCCCCAACATCTTCTGAGCGCCACCTCCCTCCAGCAAATACAGGCGCCCGCACACCTGGTCCACCTCTTTCTTTGATGCACTCAGTTTAGTACTGAACTGCCTTCTTTTCCTTCGTCCTTTTTTTTTTTTTTAACACTTTTTGGGGGCTTCCACCTTGGAAGGAGGAAGTGCTGGCCCTGTTCTCTCCAGCTCCCAGGTGTGCTGGGTCACCCGCGCCTTGCCCACATGGACTTGGGGCCCGGCGAGGACCCCAGCTCCCCAGTTACCACACTCAGGCGAGGTGGGTGCGGGCCACGGGCGCCCAAGTCACCAGCCCCAACCCAGGGAAAAACCGGCTCATGTCCTAGGGAGACTCTCTCTTTGGATGTTGTTGTTGTTGGTTTTTTTTTTTTAAACTATCTCCATTTCTTTCCAGCCATGACACTTAGTAAATATTTTCAGTACAACACTTAGCAGACAACTTTCCAAGTGTGCTTTCTTGCCACAGACGTGTCCTGGCAAGAGTCCTTCTTTCTAGGAGATCAGGAAGCCAGACCTTTAGAGTTGGGAGCATTTTGTATTTCAACTTAGCAAGGTCCCTTTGTATCCCAGCGGGTCGCCATCCCCCAAGGAGCCCTGGGTGTCCCCCTGCAGAAGAAAACACAGGGGTGAGGAGCCATCCTGGAATCCTCGAGCTGCAGCCCCCATCCACCAGCCATGGGAGGGGGTTCGGCACTGAGGAGGCCACGAAGTGGATTTGAGGGCAACATCCCATGCCTAACCCTGGCCATGTTGGGGTGACACCCTGGCCCCAGAAAGGCCAGGAAGCGTGGTAGGCAGGGCTTGTAGGTGCTCCCTACTGATAACCAGGCCCCAAATCAGCAATAATGAGCAAACCCTTGGCTCAGCCTGGGCCCCAGACACCCAGCATCCCACCTTGTCCTCAGGCATCTCCAGGGGGTGTCCCATCTCAGCGCCCCCTGCACCCTTTATTTGCCTAATTTATATATATGATATATAAATATATATTAAAAAATAGCTATTTTGCTTAAATTTCTATGGTAGGTGAAAGTGGGGGAAAAAATGAAGACAGGGTGCTCCTGTCTGAATTTGGCCTTCAGGTCAGCCTCTGCTCTGCTCTCCCCTTGTACCCCTTCCAAAGGCTACTGCTGAAGGTGGGGGGACTGGATCACTGTGGCCTCTGTCCCAGTCCCTCAGAATCCCCTACTCGAACCTATCCTCCTTCAGTTTTGGTCGGGGGTGGGGGGGTGGGCGGTTTCTTTCTGCTCCAGGACTGGTTTGATTTTTATAAAAATTAAAAAAAAAAAAAAAAAAAAGTGAAAACACCAATGTGTGAAATACCTTATGGCACCCAAGCAAAAGAGTCCCGCAGAGCAGGAGCAGGCCGGGAGGGGCCCCACCCTGGGCTCCCTGTCAGGGCCTCCCCATCAGGGCTGTTGATTGTACCTCTTTTGACTACTATTTGTGAGCAAGCTCCTTTTGCCCGGTAATAATAAACCTTGGACTTGGAGTTTTCCACGGCCTTGCCTTGTGTCTGTCTGTGGGTGAGTGGAACGGGGTAGACCCAGCCCAACAGGTGCAGATGGGGGAAGCATGGGGCTTTTATTTTGCTCAGTGCTGAAGCAGCCAGAGGTTGGTCTGTATGAGGAGAGGGCAGAGGAGTGGACAATCTGAAGGGGTCCCCAACTCAAAGAGGGGTCCCAGCTCTGCCAGGGTTTTCCCTCGTCCCATGGCCACAGGGATACACCTGGACCCAGAAAGGCAGGGTTTTAGCCACATGGAGACCACTATCGGCCCCCTCCTGTCTCTTAGTCCCTGCCGCTGCCCAGGGCCAAGCCGTGGGAATGCTGGCCCTGGCGAGTTCCGCAGCTCTTGGCGACCACTGCCTTCCGTTGCCCCAGGGTTGCCAAGCGACTCGGATCGCCAGCAACGAGGCCCCGGCGGAGAGCAGCTCTTGGTCTGGGCCCGCCAAGTCCTCCCCGTCGTTGCCAGTGCTGCCAGGTGAGGGGCCAGGGTGGGAGCACAGCAGGGCCATCAGAGCCAGGAATCTTACCATCTGCCCCGACCCCCAACTCTGTGGGGTTCAGCTCCCACAGAGCTCCTTCCCTGGGCTCATGTTCCCTGCCTGTGGGGAAAGGCAGGCTGATGGCAGTGACTCCACAGGGCTCAGTAGAGGAGATGGAAGAACAGGTCTCACCGGAATAAAAGGGGGAGAGGGAGGGGTGAGGCAAGCCTAGAATGAACCTGACCCGGGGGGCAGTGGAGGGGGCCTGCCAGGAGAGGGGTGTTGTCAGCTGCATGGGCAAAGCCCAGCGGTGAAGAGGCCCGTCCACTGAGGCACAGCCAGCCAGAGAGCCTGCCACAGAGCTCAGTGTTGACTCTGCCCTCTGTGGGGAGCAGGCCGAGCTCTCAACAGAGTAACATCAGATCAGTGTTCTAGAAAGACCACTCTGCCCAGCAGGATAAAGAGCAACTACAAAACTCAAGGGACTCCTGTGCACCAGCTATCACCGAGTAGGAAATGTAATAGAAAACATAGGTCCTGGAGTCGTAGGGAACTCCTGCTTTCCCAAAACCCTAGAATCCAAATCTTTCTCCCAGCCTTGGGACGGTGGGGGGGGTGGGGGGAGGGGGCAGTGGATGAGGAGGGGCTGCTCTTGTCAGACTGTGAGGGTCATCTCCAGGGCTGGAGATCAGGTTGAGGGAGGTGGGGAGGAGAGGAAGCCAAAAGAGACAAATTTCAAAGTGTAACACAGAGAACAAGGCCAGAGGTAGTCCCAGTGCTATTTACCTTGTTCTTTTTAAGAAGTTAGCCAGCATAACTTCAACAAAACCTGATAAAGAAAGCACTAAAATATAAAATATATTCATAGTTCAATCTCACTTAAGGGGAAAAAATCCACATTAGTCAAATAAGACTATAGCAAAAAGAATTCAACCACATACAAAAGACTGATACCCCCCAAATTGGGTTTACCACAAAAATGCAAGAATGGGTTGGTATTGGGAAGCTTTATTTATTTTTTTTAAGATTTATTTTATTTATTTATTTCTCTCCCCTTCCCCCCACCACCCCGGTTGTCTGTTCTCTGTGTCTATTTGCTGCATCTTCTTTGTCCGCTTCTGTTGTTGTCAGCGGCACGGGAATCTGTGTTTCTTTTTGTTGCGTCATCTCTCCGTGTGTGTGGCACCATTCCTGGGCAGGCTGCACTTTCTTTCGCGCTGGGCGGCTCTCCTTATGGAGCACACTCCTTGCGCGTGGGGCTTCCCTATGCGGGGGACACTCCTTGCGTGCATCAGCACTGCGCATGGGCCAGCTTCACACGGGTCAAGGAGGCCCAGGGTTTGAACCACGGACATCCCATGTGGTAGACAGATGCTCTAACCACTGGGCCAAGTCCACCACCAGAAGCTTTTAATTATTAATCATTACATCAGCCAATTTCAAGGAGGAATGACTCCTCTGCCTGGCAGTATGGTGGACTAGGTTCCTCTATTGCTGAGCAATCCTCCTTTGCTGAAAATTAGACATGCTGGATAAAATTCTAAAACATTTAAATGCATCCATGAGCTGGAAAGAAGGAATGCTCAGGCCCCAAATTAAGTAGGTGTGGAAATCTGGGAGAGGTTAAGAAGAGCTCTGTAATCTACTTTTGCCTCACAGCCAAATACTGAGCCCAGGGATCATAACCAGAAATTTTCACTGCCTCAAAGGACCCTCCTGAGGCAGGGCATCTAAGAGGAGAGTTCTCCAAAGGGCTTCAATGTATTTGTGAACCCAAAATAAAATGTGAGGAAAATTGCTTGTCTGAAAGACTGGCTTTAAGCAAAGCAGAACACAATTCCCTAAGAATTTGTTGTCATTCAGTATTGCAGCCCAAATACATTCTACCTGGATGGTCCAATAAAACCTCAAGGAAAGAATTTAACATGGTCCCTGATTGACGATCTTCCCAGTCACCTGAGAGAGAGAAGCAAACTCAAATCCTCTCTAGAGATATCCCCTTCATTCCAGGACCTATGGAACCCCAGATATGAATTTGTGAGGAAAAATGAGCAGCTGATAGTAAAAAATCCCTAGACACACAAAGAAACAAATCCCCATTAGCAAGAATCAACATAAATGACAGCAGAATCAGGACCCTCATACAGTGAAATTATTTGACACAGGACATGACATAAGCATGTTTATGTATCTCCAGAAACATAAGGGCAGGTTGCAAATGAGTAAAAAGTAAATATTTGAAAAATGATACTAATGAATTTCCAGAAATAAAAAAAACAATCACTAAAAACAACTCAAAGAATAATCTGACGGCAGCTGAAGAGAAGAATAGTGATCTGAAAGTGAGATCTGAGGAAACTGCCCAGATGCAACACAGGGGTGAGAAATACGAAAGAAATTGTCATGGAAGGTCTTACTTTCTTACTATACAGTTCCAGAAGGTGAAGAGAGGAGGGGAAATGGAGCAGAGGCAATATTTGAAAAGTTAATGGCTCAAAATTTTTCAAGAACACATGAAAAACACCAAATACACAGAATCAAGCCCAATGAATACCAGTCATGGTAAATAAAGACATACACAGCTAAACACAATAGAGTGAAATTTCAGGGCCCCCTAGAACAACAGCAGTCAGATTTTTTTAAAAATTACCATCTAAAGAACACCAATTAGCTTGAGAGTTGACCTCAACAGGATGTCAGAAGACAATGCAGCACAATCTCGAAAATAAAGGAGAAAATAAGTATTTCCAGTGAAAACTGCTTTCAAGAACATAAGCAAAACAAAGAAATTAAGCAAAAACTTAATAATGTCTTATGGAGTGAGATGATGAGTTAAATACATATGCAAAACTTCTAAGGTAATCACAAAAGGAATAGGTATACTACATAATTTCCAATACAGTAGAGAAAAAAATATTGAATCTAGGGAAGAAAATTTCTATCTAAAAAAAGGCAGGAAAGTAGATAAAAAGAACACGGATGAGGTAGAACAAATAAAAATTGAAAATTAAAGGACAGAAATAAATCAACAATCAATATATCAATAATTACACAAAATGTAAACTAAATGCTTCAGGTAAAACCAAATATAGCTGCAATAAAACAAAAGCCCAGCTATATACTATTTATAAGACTACAGTTAAAACATAAATAGACTTTAAGGCTAAAAACATTACTATATAATAAATTTCTAGTAAATTACTTCATATTAACTACTAGAGTTTTTAAAAGGTCACTTTATAATGATAAAAGGGAAATTTCACAAAGAACATAAAAGTTGTAAAACTTTTATGAACTTAACATCTCAAATATATATATATATAAAGTAAAATGGATGGAATCACAAGAAGAGATACAAGCCCACAATCAAAATGGGAAATTTAAAAATAGTGAAAGCCCAAACAGACAAAAAAAAAAAAAATCAGTAATGTTTTGGAAGTTTCAAACAATGCAATTAATAAATTTGGTGAAATAGACACATATAGGGTATGACAGTTTGAGATTATTTGTGGCTCCCAAAAAAAGAAAGATGATTTTTTCAAACTGGTCTGTTCCTCCGGGTATGATACCCTTTGACTGTATTAATTCCAAGGTTTTAAGTTTATTTGACCCTGGAAGGGAGGAACCCAGGAAGCCTGAACCCTTACAGACGTCAGCAGCCATCTTGCTCCAACATGTGAAAATAGACTTTGGTGAGGGAAGTAACTTATGCTTTCGGCCTGGTATCTGTAAGCTCCTACCCCAAATAAATACCCTTTAAAAAAACCAACCAATTTCTGGTATTTTGCATCAGCACCCCTTTGGTTTGTAACTGTTTTTCTCCCCTATATGACTTAACAGGAAAATAAGTAAAATAACATTTTAAATCTATGCTAAAAGGTCTATAATTTATAAACATGTAATCTTAGTAGAGGTTTTATATACTACTGAAACCAGGTTCATACTAATTGAACTAGGTTGTTTAAGATATTCATTATAGTTACAAAGGTAACCACTAAGTAAATAACTAAAAAATATATGAAAAGGGAATAAGAAGCAAATCAAAACGGTACATTACGGGAAACGGACTTTGGCCCAGTGGTTAGGGCGTCCGTCTACCATATGGGAGGTCCGCGGTTCAAACCCCGGGCCTCCTTGACCCGTGTGAAGCTGGCCATGCGCAGTGCTGATGCGCGCAAGGAGTGCCGTGCCACGCAAGGGTGTCCCCCGCGTGGGGCAGCCCCAGGCACAAGGAGTGCGCCTGTGAGGAAAGCCGCCCAGCGTGAAAAGAAAGTGCAGCCTGCCCAGGAATGGCGCGGCCCACACTTCCCGTGCCGCTGACGACAACAGGAGCGGACAAAGAAACAAGACGCAGCAAATAGACACCAAGAACAGACAACCAAGGGAGGGGGGGAAATTAAATAAATAAATAAATCTTTAAAAAAAAAAAACACAAAAAACGGTACATTACATAAAAGCAATTAAATACAATAAAGGTAGTAATGGAGTAATTGAGGAACAAAAATACAAGACATACAGAAAACAAATAGCTAAATGGTAGAAGTAAATCCTTCCTTCTCAGTTATTACCATAAGTATCACTGGCTTAAATTCCCCTACTAGAAGACAGAGATTGGCAGACTGGATGAAAAAAACATTATATGCTGCCTACAAGAGACTCACTTTAGGTAAAAAGACAAAAAGAGGTTGAAAGTAAAAGGGTGGAAAAGATATTCCAGGCAAACTAATCAAAAGAGAGCTGGAGTGGCTATATTATTGTCAGAAAAAACACACTTTAAGTTAAAAAAATATATTACAAGAGGCAATGAAGGATATTATATTTAGATAAAATTTAAATTGAGCAATTTTCAAGATATAACAATTAAAAGCTTACATGCATTTCACAATAGAGTCCTAAAATATATGATGCAAAAATGGACAGAAGTGAAGGGAGAAAAAGTTCTAAATTAATAGTTGGAGACTTCAATATTCCACTTTCAATAACTGATAGAAGATTTAAACAGAATATCAATAAGGAATAGAGGACTTAAACAACATGGAAAACTCTACCCAACATTAGCAGAATAGACATTGTTCTCAAGTCACATAGGACACTTCCCAGAACAGACCATATGTTAGGCCACAAATCAAATCTAAATAAATTTTTAAAATTTACAAAATATTATACAAGAAATTATACAAAATATCTTCTTGGACCACAATGCTAGAAATAAATAACATAAGGAAACTGGAAAAATAAGAATTTGTAGAAATAAACATACTCTCAAAGTTCAAAGGAGAAATCAAATTATCTTAGGAAATATCTTGAGATTAATGAAAATAGAAACACAACACTTATGGGATGCAGCAAAGGCAGCATTCAGGGGGAATTCATAGCTCTAAATGCCTGTATTAAAAAGAAGAAATCACAAATAACCTAAATTCACACCTAAAGGAACAAGAACTAGAAGAGCAAACTAAGCCCAAAGTTAGAAAGAAGACAGTAGTAAAGATGAGAGGAAGTACAAGTGAAATAGATAACAAAAAGAATAGAGAGAAGCAACAATATCAAAAGTGTTTTTTTAAAGATGAATAAAAACATTTGGCAAGACTGACAAAGAGAAAGAACACAAAAATAACATTGGGAATAAAACAAGGACATCACTACCACCCTTTCAGGAATTAAAGGGACTATAAGAGGATACTATGAATAAATATATGCCAACAAATTAGAAAACCGAGATGATATGGACAAATTCCTAGACACAAATCAAGTTTATGCAAGAAGAAATAGAAAATGTCAACAGATCTATAACAAGAGATTGACTTAGTAATTAAGAACCTCCCAACAAAGATGTCCAGCACCAGATGATTTCACTGCTGAACTCTACCAAATACTTAAAGAAGATTTAACATCAATCCTTTTCAATCTCTTCCAAAGAAAAATGGATGAGGGATTAGTTCCTAACTCATTCTATGAAGCCAACATTACCCTGATAACAAAACCAGATAGAGACAGAACAAGAATGGGAGGGGAGGGGTGGGGTATATGGTAATCCCCTATATTTTTGGATGTAACATTTAGGTAATTTAAAGTTTCTTTAAAAATAATTTTTTAAAAAAATTTTAAAAGACAACCCAAGACAGTTATAGACCATTATCCCTTATGAATATAAATGCAAAAACCTTCAACAAAATACTAGCAAACCAGGAAGCAGATGTGGCTCAACCGATTGGGCTCCCATCTACCATATGGGAGGCCCTGGGTTCACTTCCCAGGGCCTCCTTGCGAAGGCAAGCTGGCCTGTGCATGCAGAAAGCTGATGGCCCACACCCGCCGAGAGCTGGTGCAGCAAGATGATGCAATAAAGGGAGACAGGCAGACACAGAAGAATGTACAGCGAATGGACACAGAGAGCAGTCAGCAAGCAAGCGGTGGGGGTGGGGGATAAATAAAATAAATCTTTAAAAAAATACTAGCAAACAAAATACAACAGTATATTAAAAAGGATTATACAACATGATCAAGTGGGATTTATTCCAGGAAGGAAGAATGATTCAACATAAGAAATTCAATGTAATATACCACATTTTTAAAAAATGAAGGGGGAAAAATAAGAAAACAAAACAAAGAATGAAGGAAAAAATGCATTATCATCTCCACACATCTTTATACAAAAAGACATTTGGCAAAAGCCAACATCCTTTCATAATAAATGTGATGGTTTGAAGATGTATGTACCCCAGAATAAAAACATGTTCTTAAAGCTAATCCATTCCTATGGATGTAAACCCATTGTAAAATGGACCTTTTGGTGAAACTGCTTCAGTCCTGAATGAAGGTTTGATCCACTTCATTCAGGATGAATCTTAATCCTATTACTGGAGTCTTTATAAGAGAATGAAATTCAGACAAAGAGAGAAAGCCACAGAAGCAAGAAGCTGAAATAAAACCTGGAAGAGAAAGGAGAGAGCAGCAGATGCCACCATGTGGCAGAAGAGCCATGGAACTCCAGCAGCTGGTGTTTGAGAAAAAAGCATCACCTTGATGACACCAAGGTTTGAGAATTTTTCTCCGCCTCAAACTGTAAGCTAATAAATTCCCATTGCTTAAATCAACCCATTCCATAGTATCTACTTTCAGCAGCCTCAGAAACTAAAACAATAAAACATTCAGAAAACTAGGAAGAGGGGAGAACTTTCTAAAAATGATAAAGGACACTTATGAAAAATCAATAGTAAATATCATACTCAACAGTGATAGACTAAAAGCTTTCCCTGTAAGATCAGGAAGAAGACAAGGAACCCACTGTCAATGCTGATGGTCAACACTGCACTGGAAGTTCTAACCAGAGCAATCAGGCAAAGAAAAAGAAATAGAAAGCATCTAATTAGGAAAAGAAGAAGTCAAATATTCCAACCTACAAATGACATGATCCTATACAGAGAAAATCCCAAGACTACGTAAGAAAGCTATCAGAACTAAAAAATTCAGCAAAGTTGCAGGGTAACAAGATAGACACACAGAAGTCAGTTGGGTTTCTTATACACCAGTAATGAACAATCTGAAAAGGAAATCAAGGAAACAATTCCAAATACAATAGTATCTAAAAGAATAAAATACCTACAAATAAATTTAACCAAAGAGGTGAAAGACTTGTACAATGAAAACTATAAAACATTGCTGAAATAAGTTAAAAACCTAAATAAATGGAAAGACATTCTATGTTATGGATTGGAAGACAATATAGGTAAGACATCAATATTCCTAAAGCAATTTACAAATACAATGCTACAAAATTCTACAGACTTTTTTGCAAATATGGAAAAGATGATACTCAAATTCATATGGAATTGCAAAAGAACCCCAAATAGCCAAAACATTCTTGAAAAGGAGAACAAATTTGGAGGATTGACACTTCCTGATTTCACAATTTACTAAAAAGTTACAGGGGGAAGCGGACTTGGCCCAGTGGTTAGGACATCTGTCTACCACATGGGAGGTCCACAGTTCAAATCCCATGTGGAGCTTGATCCATGTGGAGCTGGCCCTCGCACAGTGCTGATGCGCGCAAGGAGTGCCCTACCACACAGGTGTGTCCCCCGTGTAGGGGAGCCCCACACACAAGGAGTGGGCCCTGTAAGGAGAACCACCCAGCGCAAAAGAAAGTGCAGCCTGCCCAGGAATGGCGCCGCCCACATGGAGGGCTGACGCAGCAAGATGACGCACCAAAAAGAGACACAGTTTCCTGGTGCCTCTGACAACAACAGAAGAGGACAAAGAAGAACACACAGCAAATAGACACAGAGAACAGACAACAGGGGCAGGGAGAAATAAATAAATAAATAAATAAATCTTTTTTAAAAAACGTTACAGGGAGTAAAAGAGTACTTCAATAAGGATAGACATATAGACCAATGTATTAGAATTGAGAGTCTAAAGAGAAATCCACACATCTCTAGCTAGTTGATTTTTTCTATTATTTCTCTCCCCTTTCCCACCCCACCCCTTGTTGTCTGCTCTCTGTGTCCATTCGCTGTGTGTTCTTCTGTGTCAGCCTGTATTCTTGTCGGTGGCACCAAGAATCTGCATCTCATTTTTTGTTGTTGTTGCATCATCTTTCTGCATCAGCTCTCCATGTGTGCAGTGCCATTTCTGGGCAGGCTGCACTTTTTTTCGCACTGGGTGGCTCTCCTCATGGGACACACTCCTTGCACATGGTGATCCCCTACACGGGGGACACCCCTGCATGTCACGGCACTCCTTGTGCACATCAGCACTGCGTGTGGACCAGCTCATCACACAGGCCAGGAGGCCCTGGGTTTGAACATTGGACCTCCCATGTGGTAGGCAGATGCCCTATATATTGGGCCAAATTTGCTTCCCAAGCTAGCTGATTTTTGACAAAGATTCCAAGTCCATTCAAAAGAGAAAGAATAGTCTCTTCAATAAATGGTGCTGAACGGTAAGGACCAGGAAGGAATGAGGGTCCAACAGTGAGCCCCTGATACTAATGACTATGCTTGTGAGCCTATATGCCTGAAATAAGAACAAGGCCTAGAGCAGCACTGTGCCTAGGAGTTTCCTCCTGACAGCTTTCATGTTACTCAAATGTGACCAGTGTCGAAGCCAAACTCAGCATGTAAATGCAATGCCTTCCCCCCAGTGTGGGACATGACACCCGGGGATGAGCCTCCCTGGCACTGAGGGATCACTACCAAATACCAGCTGAAGATGCAACTAGAAAATGACCTTGAATTAAAGGTTCAACGCAGACCAGCAGAATATCCCTGTCTACATATAATAACAGGAGTTAAAAATGCTGTTTGACCTAAATTAAGGGGGAAATGGAAAGGACAGATGAGTTTATATGGCTGTGAGTCTCTAAAAAAGAGTCTGGAGGATGTCAGAAGGATTGCCCTTATGCACACCTGAGCAGAGTCTCAGAGACAGATGAAGTAGATACAACCCCAGGTATTGGTTCTTTTGAGGGCTAAAGAGACCCACAAGTTCTATGGTCATGGCAGATGGAGTTCACTGCCATGTCAGTTGGCCCTTCTTTGGAGCTGGTGTTTCTGCGTAATGGAGCTGGACACAGATGGGATCTCTTTTCACAAGGCTTTCATGCTAATTTACTGGAATTGTAATTGGTGCTGGGGTTTAAGATATATCTAGGGGATTTGAATCTCTGGGCTGACAATATGATAGCCAGGCCCTGAGCCTCAACAGACTTCAACTCCTACACTCTGATTTATTGGACTTACCCCACTCAGCTAACATGGAGTTGAAGAACGTCGACCACCACACCATGGAGCCTAGAGTGCCTACAACTGAAAGCAGGAGGATTGCATCCAGTATCCATGTGGAATCTAAGCCTCCTCTTGACATAGAGGTGCAATGGACACAACCAATCCAAGGTCCACAGAGAAAAGGTGGCATTGGTGTGGGAAAAGTGGCCATGGTGGCTGATGGGTGCGGGGAATGGGAGGAAGAGATGAGATGTGGAGGCGTTTTCGGGACTTGGAGTTGTCCTGGGTGGTGCTTCAGGGACAATTACTGGACATTGTAGATTCTCCCAGGGCCCACTGGATGGAACGTGGGAGAGTATGGGCTATGATGTGGACCAATGACCATGAGGTGCAGCGATGCCCAGATATATACTTACCAATTGCAATGGATATGTCATGATGATGGGAGAGAGTGTTGCTGGGGGGGAGTGGTGGGGTGGGAGTGGTGGGGTTGAATGGGACCTCATATTTTTTTAATGTACTATTTTACAAAATGAATAAAAAATAAATAAATGGTGCTGAGATAAGTGGAAATTCACATGCAAAAATTATGAACGTGGCCCCTAACTTACACCATGTACAAAAATTAATTCAGGATGGATCAATACCTTAAATATAAGAGCTAATAATATAAAATTCTTACAAAAAAACATAGGGAAATATCTTCAGAACATTGTAGTAGGCAATGGGGTTTTGGATTTTACCTCAAAAGCACAAGCAACAAAAGAAATAATAGAGGACTTCCGGGAAGATGGAGGATTAGAGAGACAGGATGGATCAATTCTCTCCAAGAAAAAATAGCCAGAGGACAGGTGGAGATTGTCTGGATGGCTGCTCTGGGGCTCAGGACACCAGAGCAAGGTGAGACACCACCCAAAAGAGAGAGGGATAAAGGAAAGGAGACTCAGCTGGCTGAAAAATCTCATGAGTAAAGCTGCAGCAGCAGCAGCTGGCACCCATCCCCACACACTCAGAGCAAACAGCAGTCTGTGGGCTACAGTGGCTGTGGACTGCAGTGGCTGTGCACTGAAGGGGTTGTAGTGGTCCTCTCCCACAAGGAAAGGGAGAGGGAGAGACACAGCCTACAACAATTCAGATTTGGGCAATGAACTTGGTCTGCTGCATTGCAGGGATAGCACATTTCCAAGTGGGATGGGGCCATAGCATTATTTGCACTGAGAGCTGTCAGGGAGCTAAAGATAATTTGTCTTCTCAAATACCCTGCCCTGGATTGGTTGCTGAGGAGACAGAGAGAGGGATGGTGTGGCCAGCCAAGGGGGGAAAACAGCTTCCGAGAAAGTTTGTGAGGCTTCGCCTGCCCTGAGGACATTGCTTCTGTACCACCCTCCCACCTGTAGAGTTACCCCAAATGCATTCCCTTCTAGCACCTGGGGTCTATTCTGAGAGGTCTCTGCTGTCAGACCAGAAAAGTGCATGGAAAGGGAAAAATCATAATAAAGAAGCGAGCCAGGTAAATTTACTGCAGCCCTCTCCAAGGCCCTTGGAAGCTGGTTGTCATCCCGTTACTGTGCCCTGAGTCCTGGTTTGAGCAGTTAAATATGGGCAATCCTAAATTCTAGAACAAGATGAATCAGGAGTTGAAGAATGAGTAATAGCACAAAGCTACTTAATAGTAAAACCGTAGGTAAGAGAAACTGGACATCAGTGTAAACAACATCATAATCAGATGCCTAGACATTAGCATAAAATTGCAAGCCATACTAAGAAAAATATATGACTCAAGCAAAGGAACACATCAGAGTTCCCAATGAGACACAGGACTTGAAAAAAACTCATCAATGAGGTTCATACAAATCTCCTAAATCAAATCATGGAGGTAAAGGACAACATGGCTGAAGAAATAGAACATATTAAGAAGACACTGAGTGAGCATAAAGGAAATTTGAAACCTTAGACAGAAAAATAACATCTTATGGGAATGAAAGACACAATAAGTGAAACTAAAAATACAATAGAGGCACACAACAGCAGATTTGAAATCATGGAAGAAAGAATCAGTAACATAGAGGACAGAACAGCTCAGATTTAAAAGAGAAGAAGAGAGAGAGAAAAGAATGGAAAAAAATAAGCAGGGACTCAGGGAGTTTAATGATAGTACAAGGCACACCAATAAACATGTTGTGGGAGCCCAGAAGCAGAAAAGAAGGGAAAAGGGGCAAAGAAAGTATTTGGGGAAATAATGACTGAAAAATTCTCAACTCATGAAAGAAATGAATACACATGTCCAGGAAGCACAGCATTTTCCATCAGAATAAACAAATAGATCTACGCCAAGACACATAATATTCAGAATTCCAAATGCCGAAAAGAAAAAGAAAATTCTGAAAGCAGCAATGAAGAAGAAAAACATCACATACAAGGGACATCTAGTAAAACTACATACACCATGGAGGCAAGAAGGCAATGGTATGATATAATTAAAGTATGGAAAGAGAAAAACATCCAGTTAAGAATTATTTATCTGGTAAAACTGTCCTTAAAATATGATGGTGAGTTTAAAATATTCATAGATATAAAGAAACTGAGAGTTCACAAACAATAATCCAGCTCTGAAGGAAACATTAAAGGAAGTTCTACAGCCAGAAAATATAAGAAAAGAGAGAGAGAGTTGAAGGAGTGTTACCGCCTCTCTCCACCCCTCCTCCCCTTTCAGCCCCCGCTGCCCTTCCCGCCAGTCCCGCCCATATTGCCAACCTACAATCTGCCCTCTTCCCCAGTAACTGCTTACCTCAGGTCTATCCATCAGCTTCAGCCTATCCACAGCCGCCCCTTAGCCAACCCTCCCTTCATCACGCCCCTCCCTCTACCCAACCCTATATAGCTAAGTGTACTTCTGTAATAAAGCAGACCTGTTCTTGCGCTCAAGCGGTCTCCGTGGTTTTTCCCCAACGGCGCGTCCCCCACGCCTGGAGAACCGGTGCTTCCTTTTGGAGCACCCCCCGCCGGCTGCCTGGCAGGAGCAAGCCCCCCCGACTCTTGGGCCTGAGCAAGGTCGAAATCCTCACGCTCAGCCACAACTGGCGCCCAACGTGGCAGCTCCTCCCCCGGCCCCTCTCTGCTGCTGCTGCTGCTGTGATCATTCTCCTCTCCAGGTAGGGACCCCTCGCCCGGACGAGCCCCAAGGGACCCTTCGCCGTCGTCCCGTCCCTATCCCGTCATGGGCGCCTCTTTGTCATTGCGTCAGGCGCCACAGGTCAGGGCCCTCGCTGCCCTGCTCGATGCCAATGGAGTCCGCGTCTCCTTGTGGCAGCTCCAAAAGTACTGGGATCTCTTGCTCCCTTTTAATCCGTGGCTCGCCACCTGCCAACTCTGGAGCCCGGACACATACTCTCGACTCATTGATCGAGTCACCTCCGCCATGGAGCACGAGAAACGCACCTTCCCAACAGGCCTCTTACCCGTTCTTGTTGCCATTCGCGCTTGTCTCCTTGGCGCTCCGACCAAGGCCGTTTATGAAGCTTCTCCCAAACGGCCTCTAGACTGTGATCCCAATGAGCCCGCCAACACTGACTCTCTGTCTGACCAACTTGCTGCTGCTCTTGAGCGCGAACCTCCCCACCCGAGCTCCCCGCAGCCGACAGAAACCACTCCTGCTGCTCCCCAAGATGGCGGACTTCCGCCTTCTTCCCCCACTTCTGCCCAAGATGGCGCACATCCGGCTTCTTCTCTGCTGGTATCCTCCTCCTCCCGCCTCTACCCGCCTCTTCCTGCCCAGTCAGCATCCGGTTTGGGCCCGGAAGCTGCATGGTCGCCATCTTCCACTAAACCGGAAGCGCCCCTCGCGCCATTTTGTCCGCCACCGGATGTGGCTGCTCCACCATCTTGGCCGGCGCCCGGAAGGGTCCGGCCACCATTTTGTTGTCGCCCGGAAGCCACTAAGTCGCCATTTTCTCACCCGTGTTCCGCTTATCCCTCGCCGCCGCCGTACGGCAATAGCCCTTCACCTGCCTTGGCTGCTCCATCAGTCCCCAGTGCCGCGCCTTCTCAAGCCCCCCAGCTATATCCGTTGAGTCCTCAGCCCACACAGCAGCGACCCCAAACTTGGTTACCCTTTACAGCAGAAGAGGTCAGAACCCTCCACAAAGCTGTAAAGGAAGACGGGATTGGCAGCCCTTATGCGCAACAACTACTTGAGGAGTTGGGGACCCAACTCGTTCTCCCATATGACTGGATTGCACTAGCCCATGCCATCCTGACGCCGGGTCAATTTATTGAATGGTGCGCCCATTACCAAGCGGCTGTTGACCGGCAAATCATGGAGAATGCCCAAGCCGGCGTCCTCGATCCCTCCGACGCATACACGGGTACCAACAATTATGCAAACCCTCGTTCTTATCTCAAAATTGACCCAGGGTTTTGGCATCGGGTAAAAGTCCTCGTCCAGCGGTCATTCTCTCTAGTTTCCACCAAGCAGCCCACCAAGCTCGCGCAGCTGCTTCAGGACCCCAATGAAACTTTCCCAGCGTTTGTCGCCCGCATCCTGGAAGCTTGTCAGCGGAAGATTTCCAGCGAGGATGCCCAGTTTGCGCTGGCCAAAGAACTTATTATAGACGGGTGCCTTGCGCCATTCCGGGCCATAGTCCTTCCCATATGCGACAAAGCTCTGCACGAATGGGTCCTTGCTTGCCGTGACGTCGACCCACAAGTCAAAACACTCACCACTGCCTTTGCGTCTGCCATGGCTGTTTCATCCGCCCCCACTTCTGTCTGCTTTCGGTGCGGCCAGCCCGGCCACTTCATCCGCGAGTGCGCCCAGCCAGGCCCAGCGCCTCGCTCCGACCCGCCGTCGCGGCGACCAAGGGGCCCTTCTACGCCATGTCCGCGTTGTGGGAAAGGATATCACTGGGCCCGTGACTGCCGTTCTGCCCAAAGTCCTCAGCAGCCTTTAAACTCCCAGCGGGGCAGGCCTCAGCCCCACCCCCAAGAGGCCCCCAAAAGAATTCCCGAGCCATAATGTGGACAATGCCCATCACACGCCATCAGAAACCTTCACTGGAGCTCAAAATCAATGGGCAATGGCTCGATGGACTTCTGGATTCTGGCGCTGAAGTCTCCTGTGTTCCCTTTGAAGTCGCTGCGTTCAATCACTGGCCCCTAGAGACCGGCCCTCAAGTCATCGGCACCACAGGAGCCGCTACCTCCTGGAAAACATCCCAGCCTCTGCATTGGAGCGACCGAGAAGGCCACGAAGGCCAAATTCGCCCACTTGTCCGCTCATCAGTCCAGACCATCTTATGGGGGAGAGACGTCCTCAGCCAGCTAAAGGCCCGAATCACCACAGAAGCCTTCTCAGCTGCGCTGCCCCCCCCCCTTCTAGGGGCCACTGCTCCCATCTCAAAACCTGACCCTATCCCTCTGGAATGGGACACAGAGGAGCCCATCTGGGTCGAGCAGTGGCCCTTGCCAGCTCACAAATTGCAGGCTCTCTCTGCCCTCGTCAAAGAACAGCTACAAGTAGGGCATACAGAGCCGTCCACTAGTCCCTACAATTCACCGGTCTTTGTCATTACCAAAAAGAACACCGGAAAATACCACCTCCTCCACGATCTCCGCGAAATCAACAAGCATATCAAGCCAATGGGGTCACCTCAGCCAGGATGCCTGCATCCCACCACAGTCCCCCAGCATTTTCACGCGGCGACCATCGACATCAAGGACTGCTTTTTCTCTATTCCTCTTCACCCCCGGGACTGTCCACGATTCACGTTCACGATTCTACGCATCAACAACCAAGGCGCAGCTCAGCGATTTCAGTGGCGAGTATTGCCTCAAGGCATGCGCAACAGCCTATGTGCCAACTGTATGTCAACCATGCTGTTGAGCCGCTGCGCTCCAAGTTCAATCCGGAGCACACATACATCCTCCACTACATGGACGACCTCCTTTTAGCAGTGAGCTCCAGTGCGCTCCTCAATGATCTGCTCTCGGCAATAATAACAAACCTCTCCAGCCTCGGGCTTACTGTGCAGTCTGACAAAATAAACCTCCAGCCTCCTTTTCAATTCCTAGGCTTTCATTTTCATTGGTTCATCCAACCCGCAAGCCCAAAAATCCACCTTTCTGATAAGATGACGCTAACCGAGCTCCAGCAACTTTGCGGGCAAATCAATTGGCTTCGCTCGGCGCTTCCCATCACAACAGCGCAAATGCAGCCCCTCTTCGAGCTCTTGCAGACCAAGGATAACCCACCAACTGCAGTCACTCGCAGCATCACCATCACCCCCGCTGCCCAAGAAGCCGTCCAACAGGTCAGCGCCGCTCTGCAGCAATGCCGCCTAGAGCGGTTCTCCCCTGACCTTCCAATTTTGGCTTTAGTTCTGCCGACGCCGGTCACTCCCACGGGTCTCTTGTGGCAAGATGGCCCCCTCCTCTTTCTTCATACGTCAAAAAGCAAGCTCCCAAAAATCTGCCCTTTCATAAGAGCCTGGATCGCGTTGGCCACTGACCTAGTACTTCTCTCCATACAAACGTATGGTATTCCGCCACACACCATTGTCTGGCCTTTAGATGCCAAAGAAGTTACCTCTCTTATCATGAACAATGCCCAAATGCAAAGCCTAATAGAGCTCTTTCGTGGCTCCTTTGACAACCACTATCCTCATCACCGATTGCTGCAGGGAATGTCTCAATTGGCATTTTCCAACCCGTTCCGTCCATTGCCCGCACGGAACCCGATCCCTTCAGCCATCACTGCCTTCACAGATGCCTCAAAAACGGCGTTTGCTGCCATCATATACACTCCTGGGAATCCTGAGCCACGGCAACTGCTGTTCGCAAATGACTTTTCTGTTCAAGTGGGCGAGCTTCTAGCTGTCGCTGCAGTCCTCAATCTCCACCCAGACCAGCCTCTCAACATCTTTACTGACAGCCCGTACACTCTTCAGGTGTGTCGCAGCCTCCCGCTTGCCACTTTCCTACCAGGTGACTCAAACATCGATCGGGCACTCACCTTCGTGCAGCGGCTGCTTGAAGAAAGGCAGCAGCCCTGGTTCATCGCTCACATTAGAAGCCATTCTGGCCTACCAGGGCCTCTGGCTCAGGGAAATGACCTTGCTGACGCTTCAGTGTCCACCCATCGAATAAACCAGTCACTCTTCATGAAGACTCTACCGATGGACCACGGCTTGGAGACTTTGTCAATCAAGCCAAGCTCTTGCATTCCCAATTTCACTTCTCTGCGCGGTCCATCCGAAAGCTCTTTCCAGACATACCCATTGAAACTTGCAAGCACCTTGTGCGTGCGTGCCGAACTTGCGCGCCTTTGCTGCCACTTGGACCTTTACAGCCTCAGGGCGTCAACCCCCGCGGCCTCCGCCCAAACTCGAGATGGCAATTAGATGTCACTCATGTCAGCGCCTTCGGCCGCCTCAAATATCTTCATGTGGCAATTGACACCTTTTCGCATCTGTGCTATGCAGTTCCTCTTGTGGGGGAGAGCGCCAAACATTGCATCAAGGCGCTTTGCCAAGCTATTCTGTTCATGGGAATTCCATGGGATCTCAAAACAGACAACAGACCTGCCTATCGCAGTGCCGCCTTCGCCAGCTTCGTGCAGATGTATCACATCACGCATCATTTTGGCATTCCATACAATCCACAAGGGCAAGGAATCATCGAGCGCACTCACCAACAGCTCAAGCTACTCATTCAAAAAGAAAGGGCCTCCTCTCCCCACAAGGCCCCAGCCGACATCGTGACTGCCTGCCTCATTCATCACAATCTCCTAACCTTCGATGACCGTGGACTCTCCCCCACCCATAAGCACTGGGGACCCATGTGGCACCCCTCACAAGTCCCCCTTGTCCATTGGAAGGACCCTGCCACAAATCGCTGGCAAGATCCGGCTCCTCTCCTAGCCCAAGGGAGAGGTTTTGCTTGTATTTTTCCTGACTCGGAGCCACAGCCGCTCTGGGTTCCTGGGCGCTGCATCCAGCCTGCCACTGACCCACTAGTTCCACTGAACGATCAGCACCCTATGCCTTCAGTGAGAGATAATATCGACAGTGGGTATGGCCCAGATGTCGCCCCGTTCACCCGGATCCAGGACCAGCCATCATCCAAGAACACCCCCTCTTAAAACGTTTTCAAGCCCTTACCCCGTTCTCCTTGCCCCTTTACGCTGCCCGCTCACCATACGTGGAGAGCGAGGAATTTTTTTTTTTCCCTAAACTCCTCCCACCCCAACCTCACCCGGAGCTGTTGGCTCTGCCTCTCCCCCTCCCTTCCTATCTATGAGCCTGTTGCCGTTAACTTCACGTTCAATGAATCCACTGCAGACAACCCAGACAAGTGCAACTGGAACACTTCCTCTGTTCCCCTAACCTTCCAATCTGTTTCCTCCACAGGGCGCTGCGTTCATGCCCGCCAAGGTTCCCATCCCCTTATGCACGCCTGCTCTAACTACTCCTCTCCTAGCGCTTCCGCCAAATTCTTGATCCCCCATAACACCTCCCAGTGGCTTTGTACTTCCATGGGATTAACCCCCTGTCTCAACGTCGCCACCCTCAACGCCACTAATGAAACCTGTCTGCTTATTTTCCTTGCCCCACAAGTCCTTTTCCATGGAGATGATGAATTCTTTCTCTCTCTTCACACCCGCCACCTCTCTTCCCACTTTCGAAAAAGGGAGCCTGTTACTGCTGTCCTTACCGTCGCCACCCTTTTAGGTCTCCCTGGAGCAGGCACAGGGATCGCCGCCCTTGCTACGCAATCCGCCTCCCTCTCCTCCCTCTGGCAGGTGGTCGATCAAGATATTACCTATCTCCAAGAAGCTGTTGAGCATCTAAAAAACTCCCTTAACTCTCTCTCTGAGGTTGTTCTCCAGAACTGCCGCGGCCTTGACCTCCTCCTGCTCAAAGAGGGGGGCCTCTGCGCCACCCTTGGGGAAGAATGTTGTGTATACGCCAATACCACCAGCCTCGCAGAAGATAGCCTACAAAAAGTCCGCGAAGGCCTGGAGCGACGCCAAAGAGAACGCAACAACGCGAGCTACTCCTCTACACTCTTCCACTCTCTTCTCCCATACCTGCTCCCCTTCCTAGGCCCCCTTATCATTATCCTTTTAGCCCTCACTATAAGCCCCTGGGCCATTAGAAGGATAGTCCACCTTGCCAAAGACCAAGCCAATGCAGTGTTCAGCTCCTTTGTACAAGTCCACTACCAACACCTCGCCACCGCTGAGTCCCCCCCCAGCCGTCCACCTCGCCCCTTCTGCCCGCACCACCTACTCCAGACCGCACGCCTATAGCTTCTTGTCTCCCTCCCCCCATTTTTCCCCAACTATTCCTCCCCATCGGACAGGGGGTCCGGGGACATCACGAGCCATTTCGCTGGCAAGGCTCGGCGCGCGCCAGGCGCCGGCGTGCGCCGACCCTAATGGCGGGCACATGCGTCCTGGCCAGATGCTATGTTGTCCTCTCACGACCAGCCGGTCCTCGTGGTCTCCCCCCCCCACCCCTCGTCTTATCCCAGTGCCCGTCCCTATAACCTCCTTTTCCTCCTCCTCCTCCTCATAATCCTTGTCTTTGTTGCTGCGCACGCCGAGCCATTCACACCCACCGTGCGCGCCAAAACTTGTTGCTTCTATTTCCTTTTAAAACAAAAGGAGCAATTGTTACCGCCTCTCTCCACCCCTCCTCCCCTTTCAGCCCCCGCCGCCCTTCCCGCCAGTCCCGCCCATATTGCCAACCTACAATCTGCCCTCTTCCCCAGTAACTGCTTACCTCAGGTCTATCCATCAGCTTCAGCCTATCCACAGCCGCCCCTTAGCCAACCCTCCCTTCATCATGCCCCTCCCTCTACCCAACCCTATATAGCTAAGTGTACTTCCGTAATAAAGCAGACCTGTTCTTGCGCTCAAGCGGTCTCCGTGGTTTTTCCCCAACCGTGCGTCCCCCACGCCTGGAGAACCGGTGCTTCCTTCTGGAGCACCCCCCACCGGCTGCCTGGCAGAAGCAAGCCCCCCCGACTCTTGGGCCTGAGCAAGGTCGAAATCCTCACGCTCAGCCACAAAGGAGAGTGTAAAAGTGAAGATTATCAGAAAGGGTAACAAGAAAGATTTTTAAAATGGACAAAAAGATATAACATATGAAAGTCAAAGGACAAAATGGACAAAGTTATGCCTTTATAGTAATAACATTGAATGTTAATGGATTAAACTCCCCAACCAAAAGACATAGACTAACAGAATGGATAAGAAGGCATAAGCCATTTATATGCTGTCTGCAGGAGACTCACCTTAGACCCAAGGAAGCAAATAGACAAAGTGAAAGGCTGGTAAAAGAAAATCCATACAAACAGTAACCAAGAGAGAGGAGGGGTAGCTATACTGGTGTCAGACAAAACAGAATGTAAATGCAAAGAAGTGTAAGAGATGCTGAAGGCCATTATATATTAAAGGGACAGTGCATCAGGAGGAAGTAACAATCATAAATATCTATGCACCTAACCTGGGAACCCCAAAATGCATAAGGGTTACTCTGGCAAACTTGAAAGGAGAAATAGATGGCTCTACAATAGTTGGAAACTTCAAAACACTACTCACATTAACAACTAGACAGAAGATCAATGAGGAAACAGAGAACTTGAACAATATGATAAGTGACCTGGACATGACTGACATAGACAGGACACTGCACCCCAAATCAGCAGGTTATACATTCTTCTCAAATGCTCATGGGTCTTTCTCCAGGATAGACAACATGCTGGGTCACAACACAGCTCTCAATAAATTTAAAAAGACTGAAACTGATATAGTCCAGGGAAGGCAGGGCAAGATGGCATCTGAGTAAGTACACCATCATCATCTCTCTTATAAAGGACCTGCTGTGTGGTGCCGGAGCAGGCTGTTTTGAGAACCTACAGGGCAGGAGGTGTCTGGACATCGATCTGGCAAGACTGTAGCAGAATTGGTGTTTGCTCAAGATAGAACTTCAGGTTTCTAACACTGAACTCAGAAGCCATGGGAAGGTAAATCTCTTCCCCCTAGGGTTAAGAGCCGTGGTGTTCACTGAGCACTTCCAGTCATGGGGCAGAGTTTCCAAGCCCCATGTTCCCCAAACACGTGAACCCCAAGCCTGTGTCCTCTGAACCTCTGCGGCCCATGTTTCACAGACCTACATACCCTGAGTCCACATTCTCCCAGGCCTCTGTTTCCTGAGCCCAGCACTGCTGGGAATCTGGCATTGCCCTACCCCTCTGGTTGTGGACTAACTCCGGGAGTGGGAGAGTTTAGGTGAGAGGTACAGAGGGGCCCAAGGAGTACAGGTTCAATTTTCTGGTCCCTACCTTTTATTGCCTTTGGAGGAGCATATCAGCTGACTTGGGGAGAGCCTAGGAAGAGAGGAGAGGCAAATCTGGTGAAAGAACCCTCAGATAGGAAACTTGGTCTGGGAGAAGGTGGAGTCAGAAAATTAACTAGCCCCCTTGTAGTACACCTATAGGACAGGGACAGTAGGACATGCTTTATAGGCTTCCAATATAGGGTTCCTTTATAGGGTTCCTGGTAAGGGGGTGGGTGCTCTCTAAGAAATTAAGAGACATTATTTTCTCAGGTGAGTTGGTTCACCAGGGACCCATTTGAATTTCCTACAGGAGCCCTCACACAGCCTTTCTGCTGCCTTGGGAGAGAGGGAAGTGAGGAAGGGAGAAAGGGGGAAGGCCAGACTCCTAAGCAGTTTATTCAGTTGCAAAGAGGATTTTTTGCCTGAGGCCTTGTCTGGTCTTTTTTGTTGGTTTGTTTTCTTGTCTTTTCTTCCTCTTTATCCCCCCCCCCACCACCACCACCCTTTTTCTTCTTTTTCTTTTTTCTCCCTCCTCTTATATGGCTCTGCTTTTTTTCCCCTTCTCTCTTTCTTTTCCCTTTTTTTTAGTCTTTTTTCTTTTTTTGTATTAGTGCTGCAGGCAACATTTCTTATTTGCTGTGCTTCCTCATCTTCAATTTTCTCTTTTCTGTGTGTACTGATTTTTGCTACAAACACTATCCCCTTTCCCTTACATCATTCTCTCCTCCATCATTTATTGTTTCTCTTATATTCCACCTCTCTCTGTTTGGCCCCCAATATTTCTGACTTTTTATCTCAAATACCTCTAATCTGTTTTCTATCATTTATTCATTCTTTATATTATTGTCCTCTCTTTTCTTTTTCCCTCTCTCCTGACCACACTGACCTTTTAATTCATAGTATATTCCTCCCTATATTCAGTTTACTATCTTATTATAGGCACTCCACTTTTTTACGGTTATAACTATACACAGCTTACATGAGTTCTATATCCATTCTCCTAGATCTCACATGGTTCTGCTAACGTTCACCATCAATACTACTATTATATTTTTCTTTTCTTACCCCTTTTGCTTTCTCTGGACCTAATATTTTCCTTCAAGGGAATTGAGCCAACAACAAGGAAATAGAATAAGAAGAAAAAAGTGACAAAGAGAAGACTTAGCATGCACACAAAAATAACCAATTAAACCCCAAAACTAGATGAAGAAGATAATCAACAGAATAAACCCAACAAGATAAAATGATCACCAGACAGCAACAAAAAACTACAGACCATACCAATAATCAGGAAATCATGGCCCAATCCAACAAACTAAAAACTAGGAAGAGAAGTAGGACATTGAACAAGTAATTAAAGCTCTCAAAACATGTATCATGGACCAATTCAATGAAGTGAAGGAAGAGATTAAGCATATTAAGAAAAAACATGGAGAGCATACAGAAGAAATTGTGATCATGCACAAAAATATCACGGATATGATGGGGATCAATAGCACAATCCAAGAAATAAAAAATACACTCTCACCAAATAACAGCAGATTTGAAGAGGCAGAGGAAAGAATTAGTGATGTGGAAGACAGTACATCTGAAATCAAACAGATAGAAGAATTAATTGATAAAAAGATAGAAAAAAATCCAGCAGGGACTTAGGGACCTGAATGAAATGCAAAACACACAAACATATGCATTATAAGCATCCCAGAAGGAGAAGAGAAGGGAAAGGGGACAGAAGAGGTGTTGGAGGAAATAATGGCTGAAAACTTTCCAAACCTATTGAGGGAGATGCATGTACATGTCCAGGAAGCACAACATACCCCAAAGAGCATAAATCCCAACAGGTCTACCCCAAGACATATACTTGTCAAATTATCCAATGCACAAGACAAAGAGAAAATACTAAAAGCAGCAAGAGAAAAGAGAACCATCACATAGAAGGGAGGCTCCATAAGATTAAGTGCTGATCTCTCATCTGAAACCATGGAGGTAAGAAGGCAGTGGTATGACATAGTCAAGGTACTAAAAGAGAAAAATTTCCAACTGAGAATACTCTATCCAGCAAAGTTAGCATTCAAAAGTGATGGAGAGATCAAAATATTCACAGATAAACAGACACTAAGATAGTATGCCAACAAGAAACCTGCACTTCAAGAAATACTAAAGGGAGTTCTGCAGGAGGAAAGAAAAAAAATGGGAGGGGCAGAGTTGGAGGAGAGTGTAAGAACAACGAAAACTACAAAAAGAGAAAAAAAATCAGACAACATAAGACAAACACGAATCCAAAGAAAATATGGTTAATATAAGTAATTCCTTGAAAGTAATAACACTAAATATCAATGGATTAAACTCACCTGTTAAACCATTGACCATGAGGTGCAGCAGTGCTCAGAGGTGCATTCACCAAGTGCAATGAATGTCTCATGATGATGGAGGAGGTTGTTGTTATGGGGGGAGGAATGGGGTGAGGGGGGTGGGGGATATATGGGGACCTCATATTTTTTTAATGTAACATTAAAAAAATAAAGACAAAAAAGGTATAAATCAAAAAAAAAAAAACCCTCACCTGTTAAGAGACACGAATTGGAAGATTGGATAAGGAAATATGACTCATCTATATGTTGTCTACAAGAAACTCATCTTAGACCCAGGAATTCAAGGAGATCAAAACGAGTGGTTGGAAAACAATCTTACAGGCAAAACAATAACTAAAAAAGGGCAGGTGTAGCTATATTAATATCAGACAAAATAGACTTTAAATGCAAAACTGTTGAGAGACAAAGATGGACACTACATATTAGTGAAAGGGATAATCTTTCAAGAAGAAAGAGCAATCATAAACATTTATGCCCTAACAAGGGTGCCTCCAAATACATGAGGCAAACAGTGGAGAAACTAAGTGAAGGAATAGATGCCTCTACAATTATAGTGGGGGACTTTAACACACCACTATCACCATTGGACAGAACATCTCAAAAGAGAATCAATAAAGAAACAAAGACTATGAACAATATATTAGAGGATCTGGACCTAATAGACATATACAGAATATTACACCCAAATACAGCAGGATATACATTTTTCTCAAGTGCACATGGATCATTCTCCAAGACAGACCACATGCTAGGCCACAAAGAAAGTCTCAATGAATTCAGAAAAATCAAAATCATACAAAATAATTTCTCTGACCACAGTGGAGCGAAGCTGGAAATCTGCAAGGGCCAGAGGCCCAGATTTGTCACCAAGATATGGAAGTTAAACAAGGAGGAAATCTCAACAGAAATCAATAACTACCTTGAAACTAATGAAAATAACACAACATATCAAAACTTATGGGATGCAGCAAAAGCTGTACTGAGAGGGAAATTCATAGCCATAAATCATACATCAAAAAAGAAGAGCTAAAATTGAAGAACTGAACAATAGGAGAAATTAGTAAAAAAAAACAACAAACTAACCCCAAAGAAAGAAATAACAAAGATCTAGCAGAACTAAATGAAATAGAAAATAGGAAAGCACTCAAAAAAGTAAACAAAACAAAGAGTTGGTCCTTTGAGAAGATCAATAAAATTGACAAACCTTTAGCTAGACTAACAAAGAAAAAAAAGAAAGATGATGCAAATATACAAAATAAGAAATGAGAAGGGTGATATCACCACTGACCTCACTGAAATAAAGACTATCATAAGAGGATATTTTGAAAAACTGTATTCCAACAAGAAAGACAATTTAGAGGACATGGACAAACTCCTAGAAACACATAAGCAAACTATATTGACAAAAGAAGAAATCAATTTCTCATTAAACCAATCACAAGTAAAGACATAGAATCAGTCATTAAAAACCTCCTGACTAAGAAGAGCTCTGGGTCAGATGGCTTCACAGGTGAATTCTACCAAACATTCCAGAAAGAAATAACACCAATTTTGCTTAAACTCTTCCAAAAAATTGAAATAGAAGGAACATTGCCTAATTCATTTTATGATGCCAACATCACCCTAATACCAAAGCCAAACAAAGACACCACAAAAAAGGAAAATTACAGACCAATCTCTCCAATGAACCTAGATGGGAAAATCCTCAAGAAAATATTTGCTAATTGTATTCAACAACACATTAAACTAATTATACACCACGACCAAGTGGGCTTCATTCCTGATATGCAAGGATAGTTCAACACAAGAAAATCAATTAATGTAATACACCACATAAACAGATTGAAGGGAAAAAAATCACATGATTCTATCTATAGATGCAGAAAAAGCATTTGACAAAATACAGCACCCCTTCTTGATTAAAAAAACACTGCAAAAGACAGGAATAGAAGGAAACTTTCTGAACATAATAAAGGGTATATATGAAAAACCCACAGCTAACATCATTTACAATGTTGAAATCCTAAAATCTTTCCCTCTAAGATCAGGAACAAGACAAGGATGTCCACTATCACCCCTTCTATTTAACATTGTGTTAGAAGTACTTGCTCAAGCACTGAGACAAGACCCAGATATAAAAGGAATCCAAATAGGAAAGGAAGAAGTAAAAATTCCACTATTTGCTGATGACATGATCCTATACATAGAAAGCCCTAAGAAGTCTACAAACAAAGCTTCTAGAACTTATAAATGAGTTTAGTGAAGTTGCAGGGTATAAGATCAATGCACAAAAATCAGTAGCATTTCTGTACACCAATGATGAGCAATCTTAGGAGGAAATCAAGAAACAAATATCATTTACAACAGAAAATTAAAAAATCAAATACCTAGGAATAAATTTAACCAAAGATGGAAAAGACTTATATACAGAAAACTACACAAAACTGTTCAAGGAAATTAAAGAAGACCTAAATAAATGGAAGAATATTCCCTGTTCATGGATAGGAAGACTAAAGATTATTAAGATGTCTAGCCTACCAAAACTGATCTACAGATTCAATGCAATTCCAATAAAAATAAACACAGCATTTGTTTAATGAACTAGAAAAACTAACTATGAAATTTATTTAGAAAGGAAAGAGGCCCCAAATAGCCAAAGACATATTGAAAAAGAAAACTGAAACTGGAGGAATCACACTACTGGACTTCAAAACATACTACAAAGCTACAGTAGTGAAAACAGCGTAGTATTGGCACAAGGCTAGACACCCTGACCAATGGAACGAATAGAGAGTTCTGATATAGATCCTCATATATACAGTCATCTGATATTTGACAAGGCCACCAAGCCCACTCAACTGGGAGAGAATGGCCTCTTCAACAAATGATGTCTAGAGAATTGGATATTCATATACAAAAGAAGGAAAGAAGATTACCATCTCACACCTTATACAAAAATCAACTCAAGATGGATCAAAGACCTAAATGTAAGAACCAAGACCATAAAGACCTTGGAAAATAATGTAGGGAAGTATCTACAGGACCTTGTAATAGGAAATGGCTTCATGAACTTCACACCCAAAGCACGAGCAGCAAAAGAACAAATAGATAAATGGGCTTCCTCAAAATAAAAGCCTTTTGCACCTCAAAGGAGTTCGTCATGAAACTGAAAAGAGAGTCCACACAATGGGAGAAAATATTTGGTAACCATATATCTGATAGGAGACTTATATCCTGCATATATAAAGAACTCCAATATCTTGAAAAGAAAAAGAAAAACAACCCATTTAAAAAATGGGAAAAAGATTTGGACAGATGCTTCTCCAAAGAAGAAATACAAATGACTAAAAAGCACATGAAAAAATGCTCAGAATTACTAGCTTTTAGGGAAATACAAATCAAAACTACAATGAGATACCATCTTACTCCCATAAGACTGGCAGCTATCAAAAACAAAAAACAAAAAACAGAAGACTACAAGTGCTGGAGAGGATATGGAGAAATGGGAACACTCATCCACTGCTGGTGGGAATGCAGAAGGATCCAGCCATTCTAGAGGACTGTTTGGTGGTTTTCAAAAAGTTAGCTATAGATTTGCCATATGACCCAGCAATTTCACTGCTGGGTATATACCCAGAAGATCTGAAAATAAAGACACAAACCAATATATGTACACCAATGTTCATAGCAGCATTATACACTATTGCCAAAAGTTGGAATCAACCCAAATGCCCATCAATGAATGAATGGATAAGTAAAATGTGGTATGCACATACAATGGAATACTACTCAGCTATAAGAAGGAATACAGTACAAACACATGTGATAACATGGATGAATCTTGAGAACCTTATGTTAGTGAAGCAAGCCAGGCATTGAAGGACAAATACTACATGAACTCTCTGATATGAAACAAGTAAACCGAGCTATCTCAGAGAGCTAAAGACTGGAAGATAAGCTTAAAGGAATTTGGGGGGAAGAGGAAGGTTGCAAGCTGACACCTACATGGGTGAAGTCTATGATAAGCTAGAGGTAAGTATTTGTACAGGGAAGGGATAAGATGGGAACATAGGGATACCTTTGGGTGGGGCTTTGTGGGCTTGAGGGATTGTTAGGGTTGGGAGGATGGGTCAGATGACCCAAGGAATTGGGGGGAGGGCTGGGGGTAAACCATTGAATATGGGAGAATATCAGGTATATGGTTGAAACTATACTGTTGAGAAAACTTTAGAAAATGTAATAAGGAAGGATCATGTGTTTAAGGTGCGTAAGGGTGGGGCATCTGGCACAGGGGCAAGCTTCTAGGGAGTACATGAGTGCTCATTTTGTCATAGTGTGTTATATTATTGGGTAGAGACCCATACAATGAGTGTGAAGGTGAACCCACATCCTGGGGAGACCTGATGTTCCCAAAGAGAGGGAATTGTGTCTCTCGAGAGGATCGCTGGCTCCCAATTAGTTAGGGCAGTCTAGTATGTCAAGTCCTCAGCATTTTTGCAGTATCTGTAAATCTGGTTCCTCAAGTAGTGAAGATTGAGTGTTACCTTGTGCCCTGAGGGGAGGGGGAGAGAGGTATAGCATGGATGGAAGCAGGGAAACTGGGGGGTAATGGAAGTGCTCGACAAGATCATGCAATGATGGACATGTCAACTTACATCTAAAGTGTATAAAAGTCTATAAACTAAAATGTAAATTATAATGTAAAACATAAGGAAACTAAAAATTTAGAAATTTGTACAGTCTAAAATATAAATAATGTAAACCAAAATGGAACCATGTTTGATAGCTATGTTTCAAAATTTGTACATCAGCTGCCGCAAATATAACATGAACATGTAAAGAGATAATTGCTGGGGAAAGGGGAAAAAGATTTGATGTTGGATATCTGGGAGTCCCCTATATTGTGTATGTGAATTACTGTGATCTAAAACATTTCTGAAGACAAAATTAAAAATTAGAGAAAAGAAAAGAAAAGAAAGAATGTAGACACTGAGGAAGAGATGAAAGTGCCTTGCCACTGTACATAAAGGGCAACACCTATTACAGTGTTGAAAGGCAAAACATTAGAAAAAAAAGCTTTATAATATTTTTCATTTTATTAGTATGCCAATTTATTTTTACTTTATTTTAATATTTCTAAATTACTATGTATTCTATTTCTAAACTTTAAACCCATCATTGTATTTCAATTTCCTATTAATTGAATTGGCAATATATTAAGATTCATTGTTGAAGAAGTTTTGGACCACAGAGGTTCAACTATGGCAGGAGAGAACTCTGGTGTGGTGTGTTATTGATCGGGGGCACATAGGCGAAGGGGGGTTCTCCAGGGCATGTACATAGGGAACATAAATATGTTAGGATATATGTTGGGTATATATCCAACATATACCCTGAGGGAGTGCTGAGTTCCCACCCAGGGGAGCTTTGTCGCATTCCCCAATGGCACAACAATAATCCCCCAAGTGCAATGGCAAAGATCAATAGGGAAGGATGGTCCGATAATGAACCCTTGATACTGATGACTATGCTTAGGAGCCTGTGTGTCTGCAATATGAACTAGGCCTAGAGCTGTAGGGTGCCAAAGAGTTACCTCCTGAAAGCCTCCATGTTGCTCAAATGTGGCCACTCTGTAAGCCAAACTCAGTATGTAAATGCATTACTTTCCCCTCAATGTGGGACATGACTCCTGGGGATGAGCCTCCCTGGCACCAAGGGATTACTACCAATCACTAACTGGAAAAACAACTAGAAAGAGACCTCAAATAAAAGGTCATCTCAGACCAGCAGAATATTTCAGCCTACATGTTGGATCAAGTGTTAAAAACTGCTGTTTGACCTTGAATAAAAGGGGGAAATGGCACAGACAAATGAGTTGATATGGCTAAGAGTCGGGAGGTCATCAGAGGGGTCACGCTTATGCACACCTCAGCAGGATCCCAGAAAAAGCCAAAGTAGATACAACCCTAGGTACTTGTTCTCCTGAGGGCTATGGAGATCCACAGGGTATATAGTCACGGCAGATGGATTTGGAGCTCTATGTTGTGTCAGAGGGCCCTACATTGGAATTTGTGTTCCTGAGTGTGATGGAACTGGACTCAGATGTGACTTTTCTACACATGCCTGTTCTGTCACTTTTACTGAACCTGTGGTTGGTGCAAGCGATGGTCCATACTCAGGAGACTTGAATCTCTGGACTGCCCATGTGCCAGCTGGGCCCTGAGCCTCAGCAGAGTGGCAACTCTTACTCTCTGGTTCATTGGTCTTATCCAGGTCAGCTAACAGGGAGGTGAAGATTGTCAACCACTACATCAGAGAATCAAGAGTGCCTACAACTGAATTGAATCCATCAGCCATGGGGAATCTAAGCCCCCTCTTGATCTAGAGGTGGAGAGGACATCACCATCCCAGGGTCCACAGAATGGAGGAATAAAATGTGGACTTACTGATATTCTACTATAAAACTGTTGTGATGAGTAATAGAAGAAATTTTAGCATCAAGGTGGAGAAAGTGGTCACAGTAGTTGCTGAGGGCAGGGAGAGGGGGTAGAAGAGATGTGATGTGGGGGCATTTTTAGGATTTTGAGTTGTCCTTAATGATATTGCAGGGTCAGATCCTGTACTTCATATATCCTGCCATAACCCACTGAATGTACTGGGAGAGAGTGCAAACTACAGGATAAACTATTATCTGTACAGTGCAGCAGTGCCCCAAAATGTGTTCACTGAGTGCAATGAGTGTGCCACAATGATGGGGGAGGTTGTTGGTGTGGGAGGATTGGGGTGGGGGGTATACAGGAACCTCTTATATTTTTTAATGTAACTTTTTTGTGATGTATATATCTTCAAAAAATACAATTTACAAAAATGATGTGGTGGGGTGTGGGGAGTGGGTTATATAGGAACCACTCATGTTTTTTGTTTTTTTTATGTTTTTTAATGTAACATTCCTTGTGATCTATTAACTTTAATTTTTAAAAAAGACTGAAATTATACAAAGCACCTTCTAAAATCATAATGTAATGAAGCTGGAAATCAAGAATAGGGAAGAAAGGGGAAATTTTGCCTATATAAGGAGTCTACATAATACACTCCTAAACAATCAGTGGTCAAAAAAGAAATTGCAAGAGTAATTAGTAGATAACTTGAGACAAATGAAAACAAGAACAAAACCTATTAAAACTTAAAGAATATAACAAAAGCAGTGCTGAGAGGGAAATGTATAGCCCTAATTATCCATATTTAAAAAGAAGAAAGAAAATCAAAGATTTAACTGAAAAACTGGAGAAGCTATAAAAAGAACAGCAACCAATGCCAAAGCAAGCTGAAAGAAAGAAATAACAAAGATTAGAGCAGAAATAATGAAATTAAGAAAAAAAAAGAAAAATCAATAAAACCAAGAGTTGGTTCTTTGAGAAGATCGATAAATTCGACAAACCCTTAGCAAGGCTAACAAAAGAAATAAAATCAGAAAGGGGGGCATTACAACCATGCACACAGAAATAAAAAGATCACAAGAGGATATATGAAACTGTATGCCAACAAATTAGACAACCTAGATGAAATGGACAAATGTCTAGAAATGGACAAACAGCCTACATAGACTCTACAAGAAACACAGGAACTCAGCAAACCAATCACAAGTAAAGAGATTGAATCAGTCATCAAAAACTTTCTAACAAAGAAAAGTCCAGGACCAGATAGCTTCACAGGTAAATTCTACCAAACATTTCAAGAAGAATTAATACAATCCTGTTTAAACTCTCCAAAATAATGAGGAGGGAAAATTACCTAACTCATTTTATGAAGCCAACATCACCCTAATACCAAAACCAGATAAAGATACTACAAGAGAAGAAAACTAAAGACCAATCTCTCTAATGAGCATCGACGCAAAAATTCTCAACAAAATACTTGCAAATTGAATCCAACAGCATATTGAAAGAATTATACACTATAATCAAGTAGGTTTTATTCCTGGTATGCAAGGGTGATTCAACATAAGGAAATCATTAATGTAATATACCGCATTAACAAATCCAAGGGAAAAAGACACATGAACATATCAATTGGTGCAGAAAGGGCATTTGACAAATCCAGGATCCTTTCTTTATAAAAAAGAGCTCAAAAGCTAGGTATAGAAAGTTCCTCAATATAATAAAGGGCATATATGAGAATCCCACAGCCAACATCATACTCAGTGGAGAGATGTTGAAAGCTTTCCCTCTAAGATCAGGAACAAGACAAGGATGCCCACTGTCACAATAGTTATTCAACATTGTGCTAGAAGTTCTAGCTAGAGCAATTAGGCAAGGGGGGAAAAAAGGCATCCAAATTGGAAAAGAGAAAGTAAAACTCACACTATTCACAGATAACATGATCCTATATTTTGAAAATCCCAAAATATCTACAACAATGCTATTAGAGCAAATAAATGAGTTCAGCAAAGGCAGGATACAGTATCAACACACAATGATACTGGCAGGATACAGTATCAACACACAAAAATCAGTAGAACATCTATACACTAATAATGAGGAAGTGGAGGAGGAAAGCAAGGAAAAAACTCCATTTACAATAGCAACAAACAGACTCAAATATTTAGGCATTAATTTCACCAAGAATGTAAAGGATCTATATTAAGAAAACTAAAAAACACTGTTAAAAGAAACCAAAGAAGATCTAAACAACTGGAAGGACATTCTTCATTCAGAGATTGGAAGACTAAACATCATAAAGATGTCAATTCTACCCAAATTAGGGGAATTCTGGGAAGACAGAGTCAGAACAGGCAGGCAGGGCTCAACTCTCTGACAAAAACAATGAAGAAAGAGCCAAAAGCTCTCAAAGTGGCCTGCTTTGGGGGTCAGCAGACCAGGACAGTGCTGTGCAACTCCCAGTAGGGTGAGGGACAGAGAGAAGAACCTGAAACAACAAATGTGAATTTCTAAACCTCCCTGGTGGCCAAGAAGGGCTCCATCCCCCACCCTCAAGACATTAAGCCAGGATAAAAACCCTGGCTTATTGCAGTCAACTGAGAGGGGGCAAACATCATCTTCCCTGTCAGCTGTTGCAATAGAAAGGGAGGGTGAGTCAGAGGACTTCTCTTCAGTGAATTTGGCCAGGAGAGCCCACTTTGAATCTCAACTCTGGCCACACAGAAAATGGGAAAGCAGAGTTTGAAAGAAACACTTCTATAGAAAGGCTCCCTGATGAGCGCCATCTGTTGGCCAGCCAGTAAATTGCAATGAGAAAAACAGCTTTTAGGTCTCTATTTACCCCAACCCTGAAAGAAAATTTGCACTCCTTTAGTGAATCCCTGGCCCAATTTTGATAACTTATCCTGGACAATTTTAAAGACTTAGAATAGGTTGAACCAAAAATCAAAGAACAGCAGTGGGGGAGGGGCGGGGGAGACAATAAGCAAGAGAGAGTAATGGACCACCAAAGTAAATTACCAATATATACAGTTACCTAGATATCAGCAAAAAATTACAAGCCATACTAGGAAACAGGAATAGCCAAACCAAATATCCTCATGAGATACAAGATTTAAGACAACTAATCAAAGATAATCACACAAATCTGCTAAATCAGTTGAAGGAAAAGATGACTAAAGATGATACTAGGTGAGCATAAAGAACAATTTAAAAGCCTGCAAAGAAAAAAGCAGCGCTTATGGGAAAGAAAGACATTATGGATGAGATTAAAAATACATTAGACAGAGACACACAGGTAATGTGGTCATGACAGATGGTTCTGGAGTTCATTGTCTTGCCAGTGGGCCCTACTTTGGAATTTGTGCTCCTGATTGTGATGGAGTTGGACTCAGATGTGCCCTCTCTACACATGCCTCTTCTGTCACTTTTACTGAATGTGTGATTGGCACTGGGGTTTTTGTATGCTCAGGAGACTTGAATCTCTGGACTATGTGCCAGCTGGGCCCTGAGCCTCAGCAGAGTTGCAACACCTACTCTCCAGTTCATTGGACGTACCCAGGTCAGCTGACGGGGAGGTAAGAATAGTCAACCACCACACCAGGGAACCAAGAGTGTCTACAACTGCAAGCAGGAGAATTGCACCCATCAGCCATGTAGGATCTAAGCCCCCCTCTTGATTTAGATGTCCTGGGAGTGGACATCGCCATCCCAGGGCCCAAACGATGGAGGAAAATAATATGGATTGGAGTGGACTTGCTGGTATTCTGCTATAGAACTGGTGTGACTCTAGCAATGGAAGAAATTGTATCATTTATGTGGCAGAATAAGGAGCTCCAAGAGTCAGCTCATCCTACAGGGCAGTTGGTAATCACCCACCCAGAGCTATCTAAAGCACCTGTTTGGGGGATCCAGGAGACCGAAAGAGCATCCTGCAACATCCTTGAAAGAGTGGAAGGAGACTGCCCATCTGCAGTGAAGTTGCATGAGTAAAGCACTCCATGCCACAGAGGCCAGTGCCCATCCTCCACTGGTGGTGCAAGCCATCTTGGGAGCTATTCTGTGGCTGGAGTTGGAAGCTTCATTTCCCAAAAATAGCAGAGGAAGAGACAGTTGGCCACCAACTTCAGCTACTGATTAGTAAATTCGGCTGGCTAAAGTATAAATCCTAAGAACAGCTAAAGTTTGAACCTGTCCAAGTTAGAAAGAGTCCAAAAGCTGCCATTTTAACTCTACCCCTGGCATGAAGGGAAGAGGGGCTGATTGAAAATCACAGTGATGGTAGGGACTGGCAGCTTTCCACCCCAGATTAGATTGCAGCTCTAACAGATTACAGCTCTAACCTAAACCCCAGCCCCACCTCCAGCAAGGAGGAAGCTGGGGGCCTTGCAACAGCCTCTCTGGGCAACTGCAGTACCTTTCAGCCAGCACAGACTAAGTAGTCCAATACCAGGGGCTCCATCCCCACACCCCACAGGATAGGAGGTTAAGCTGGGTTTCCTCAGCCTCTCTAGGCAACTGCAGGTGCTTTTGACCCGCACAGACTGATTTGTTAAGCACTGTAGCAGTTTGATATTATTTATTGAGATATTGACTATGTTTGTAAACTGATCTGTTTCTCTGGGTGTGATACAATTTGAATGTATTAAATTCAGCTGAGACATCTGATTAAAGATTAGGACATTGATCCAACCACATCATTAACCTGTGGCTCAGCATTAAGTCCCAACCCCCTTGAGCTGATAAAACAGATTCTCACATGTATGTAGACACACAGAGAAGGTACACAGAGGATCCTACAGCTCTGGGAAGAGAGATGAACCTGATAGTTTACAACTTACCTTATGAAGAGAACAGAGTAGCTGAGCCCAGAAAGAAATGAGCCCCAGGGAGAGAGGTGAGCCTTATGCCAGCATACAGCTGAGATCAGAAGAAGCTGTACCCATGGAGCTTTAAGAGGAAGAGGAAGGCTGAACTCTCATAGACACAGCCCACCATCTTGCTTCAGCATGTAGCAACAGTTTGGTAAGGCAGTAACCTTGAGTTGGAGTCTTAAGGGCCTTGTGACTATAAGCATCTACCCCAAATAAATACCCTTTATAAAAGCCAAGAGATTTCTCGTACTTTGCATCAGCACCCTTTGGCTACTAATACAAGCAACTTCACCTCCATCCCTGCCCCTCCCCCCAGAGGATAGGAGTGGGCTGGTGTTCCCTTAGCCTTTCTGGGTAACTGCAGGTGATTTTGGCATGCACTAACTGAACTGTTGGGTGCCTGTGGCTCCACCCCCCACACCCAATAGGACAAGAGGGAGGTGGTGTCTCCCCAGCCTCTCTGGGCAACTATGGGTGCTTTCAGCCCTCACAGACTGAGTAGTCAGATACCTCTGACTCCATTCCCACCCCCCAATAGGATAGGAGAGGAGCTGTGTTTTCTCAGTGTCTTCAGGAAATGGCAGGCACTTTCAACCTGCATGAACTGGACTGTTGGATACCTGTGGATCGACTCCCACCCCACCCCCAATAGATTAGGAGGGGGCTTGTGTTTCCTCAGCCTCTCCAGGCAACTGCAGCCACTCTTCATCTGCATGGACTATACTGTTGGGCACCTGTGTATCTACTCCATACCCCAAAAATATAAGAGAGAAGCTGTGTTTCTCAGGCTCTCAGGACAACTACAGGTACTTCCAGCCCACATGGACTGGTCTGTTGGGCACCTGTGGTTCCATCCCCAGCCCTTAAAGGACAGAAGGGACAGTATTGCCTCAGCCTCTCAGGGCAGCTGCAGGCACTTCCAGCCCACATGGATTAGATTGTTGGGCCTCTGGAAGGGCCATCTCCACCCATGGTAGGGGAGAAGGGGGATCAGTGTGATGTCAGTCTCCCTGGACAACTGTGATCAGTTTTGACCTCCATGATTTAGTTTGCTGCCCACATCTGCAGCTCCATCCCCACCCCAGGCAGAGGAGGCAGGGATGTGAAGCTTTCAGTCTCTCTGGACAACTACAGACAGTCTTGGCCTATACTACTTGTATTATTACACATGGCTGTAGCTCTGTCTCTACCCCCGGAAGAGGAGAAAGTTAGAAGCCTTCTCAGTCCCTGGGGCAATGTGGGCAGCTTCAGCTTCCACAGCTTATGGCACCAACTACATCTCAGCTCCTACTACACAATCAGCAAGAGAGAAAGGGCAAGAAAGCACTAAACTAAAGAAAGAAGCTGAACCCAGAATAAATACATCTAGTAAGTCAAATGCCAAGACAACAACAAAAAATTACAATCCATACCAAGAAACAGGAAGATAAAGCCCAGGAAAAGGAACAAGATAAGACTCCAAATGACATAAAGGAGATGAGACAACTAACCATAGATGTTCAAACAAATCTCAATAAATTCAATGAGATGGCTAAAGAGATTAAGGATATTAAGAACACTGGGTGAGCCCAAATAAGAATCTGAAAGCATATATAGAAAAATAGATCTTATGGGAATGAAAAGCACAAGAAATGAAATTTTAAATACACTGGAGCCATATAACAACAGATTTGAGGAGGCAGAAGAAAGGATTGGTGAGTTTGAAGACATGGCCTTTGAAAGCAAACATAAAAGAGATGAAGAAAAGAATGGAAAAAAATTGAACAAGTTCTCAGGGAACTAAATGACAGCAAGAGATATGCAAACATACATGTCATGGGTGTCCCAGAAGGAGAAGGAAAGGGAAAAGGGGAAGAAAGAATATTTAAAGAAATGGTAGAAAATTTCCCAACTCTATTAAAGGACATAGATATTCATATTTGAGAAGCAAAACATACTCCCACCCAAATAAATCCAAATAGACCTATTCCAAGATGCTAATCAGAATGTCAAATGACAAGGAGAATTCTGAGAGCAGCAAGAGAAAAGCCGTACATAACATATGAGTGATACTAATAAAATTAAGTGCTTAATTCTTATCAGAAACCATGAAGGCAAGGAGGTAGTGGTATGATATATTTAAGATACTGCAAGAGAAAACTGCCAGCCAAGAATCTTATATCTGGCAAGTTTGACTTCAAAAATGAAGATGCATTTAGAATATTCACAGATAAACAGAAAACTGAAAGTTTATAACAAAGAGACCAGCTTTGCAGGAAATACTAAAGGGAATGCTACCACCTGTAAAAAGATAGGCTTGGAAGAGAGTCTAGAAAAAAAGATATCAGTAGAGTAACTAAAAGTGTCAAAAGAGTGGTGAAAATAAATTATGACAGATAAAACCCAAATGTCAAAATGGGTGAAATAAGAACTGACTTTATAACATTGAGTTTCCTGAATTAAACTCCCCAAGCAAAAGACACAGACTGATGGAATGGTTAAGAATATATGAGCCATCTATATAATGTCTCCAAGAGACTCACCTTAGACCCAAGGATATCAATAGATTGAAAAGCTGGAAAAATATATTCCATTCATGTAATAACAAACAACCAAACAAAATAGCTAGAGGAGCTATACTTATGTCAGATGAAATAGGATTTAAAAGCAAAACTGGGGAAGCAGATTTGGCTCATCTGATAGAGCATCCACTTACCATATGGGAGGTACAGAGTTCAAACCCAGGGCCTCCTGACCCGTGTGGTGAGCTGGCCCATGCACAGTGCTAATGCACGCAAGGAGTGCCATGCCATGCAAGGGTGTCCCCTGTGTAGGGAAATCCCACATGTAAGGAGTGCACCCAATAAGGAGAACTGCCCCATACAAAAAAAGTGCAGCTTGCCCAGGAATGGTGCCACACACACAGCTGATGCAGCAAGATGACACAACAAAAAAAGAGACACAGATTCCTGGTGCCGCTGACAAAATGCAAGTGAACTCAAAAGAACATGCAGCAAATGGACACAAACAGCAGACAACTGGGGGGGAGGGGAAGGGGGGAGAAATAAATAATAAATCTTTTTTAAAAAAGCAAAACTGTTGTGGAGCAGATATGGCTCAAGCTGTTGAGTGTCTGGTTCCCATGTAGGAGATCCTGGCTTCAGTTCCTGGTGCCTCCTAAAAACAGAAAAAAAAAAAACAACAAGCAAACAAACACAAAAAACAACTCAGGAGAGCCAATGTGGCTCAGTGGTTGAGTACCAGCTTCCCACAAAGTAGGTCCTGGGTTCATACCCCAGCCCCAGTATATAAAAAACAAACTGTTGTTAGAGACAAAGAAAGTTATAATATATTAATAAAAGGTGAAATTCACCAAGATGAAATCACAATCATAAATGTATATGCAACCAAAAAGGATGCCCCAAGATACATGAGACAAGCACTGACAAACTGAAGGGAGAAATAGATATCTCCAAAATAAGAGTTGGAGACTTCAATACACCAACCTCAGCACTGGATAGAATATCTGGGCAGAGGATCAAGAAAGAAATAGAGGGAAGCAGACTTGGCCCAATGGATAAGGTGTCCACCTACCACATGGGAGGTCAAACCCCAGGCCTCCTTGACCCGTGTGGAGCTGGCCCATGCACAGTGCTGATGTGCACAAGGAGTGCCCTGCCACGCAGGTGTGTCCTCCGTGTAGGGGAGCCCCATGCACAAGGAGTGTGCCCCATAAGGAGAGCCACCCAGCGGCATATGCAAGGAGTGCACCCTGTAAGGAGAGCTGCCCAGTGCAAAGGCAAGTGCAGCCTGCCTGAGAATGGTGCTGCACACATGGAGAGTTGACACAACAAGATGATGCATTAAAAAGAAATACAGTTTCCCAGTGCCACTGATAAGGATAGAAGCAGTCACAGAAGAACACACAGCAAACTGACACAGAGAGCAACAAGTGGGCAGGAGGGCGGGGGAGGGGAAGAGAGAAATAAATTTTAAAAAGAAAGAAAGAAATAGAGAGCTTGAATAATATGTTAGACTAAACCTAATAGACATATACAGAACACTGCACCCCAAAAAAGCAGGATATACATTCTTTTCAAGTGCTCATGGATCTTTCTCTAGAATAGACCCATATGATGGGTCACAAAGCAGATCTCAATAAATTCAACAAGTTCAAAATTATACAAAGCATGTTTTCTGATCATAATGGAATAAAGTTGGAAATCAACAAGATGTGGAAAAAGGGAAGATTCATAAATATATGAAAATTAAACAAAACACTCTTAAATAATCAGTGGGTAAAAGAAGGAATTGAGAGAAAAATCAATAAATACCTTGAGATGAATGAAAATGAGAACACAATGTATCAGGACCTATGGGATGCAGGGAAGGCAATGCTGAGAAGGAAATTTAGAGCCCTCAATGCATACATTAAAAAAGAAGAAAGGTAAAATCAATGACCTAACTACACAGCTGGAGGAACTAGAAAAAGAACAGCAAACTAATCCCAAAGCAAGGAGGAAGGATGAAATAACAAAGATCAAAGCAGAAATAAATGAAACAGAACAAAAAACAATAGAATTAACAAAACCAAAAGTTGGCTCTCTGAGAAGATTAACATAATTGACAAACCCTTAGTTAGGGTGACAAAGAAGAAATGAAAGAAGATGCAAATAAATGGGGGGAAAAATGAAAATGGGACATTACTACTGACCCCAGAGAAATAAAAGAGATCATAAAACTATACTATGAGCAACTGTATGCCAACAAACTAGACAATGCAGATGAAATGGAAAAATTCCTAGGAATGTATGAAAAACCTACATTGACCCTAGAAGAAGTAGAAGACCTCAACCAATCACAAGTAAAGAGATTGAAAGTCATTGAATAACTCCTCAAAATGAAAAGTTCAGGACAGATGGTTTCACAGGTGAGTTCTACCAAGCATTCAAAGAAGATTTGAATATCATCAGGAAGGCAATGGTATTGTGTATTTAAGATACAGCAAGAGAAAAACTGCTAGCTATTTAAATATCTTCTTTCCAGTAAGATTGTGTTTCAAAAATGAGAGTAAGTTTAGAATATTCACAGATAAACAGAAACTGGGAGAGTTTATAACCAAGAGATCAGCTTTTCAGGAACTATTAAAGGGAGTGCTACAGCCTGAAAAGAAAACACAAGGGAGAAAAGGTGGAAATAGTCTAGAAATGAAAGATTATATCAGTAAAAGTAACTAAAAGAGCAAAAAGAATGATGAAAATAAAAGATGACCAATAAAACACAAGGTCAAAGTGGGTGAAGTAAAAACTGCCTTTTAGTAATAACACTGAATGTTAATGGATTAAACTCCCCAATCAAAAGACACAGATTGAGGATTGTGGGCAGATGGCAATAGACTAACAGGCAGAACTGAATGCTCTCAGAAAAACAACAGAGAGTCAAAAGCTGGCTGGGGAACTGCTTTGGGAGTCAGCAGACAAGGACAGTGTTACACAACTCACAGGAGGGCAAGGGACAGAGAAATGAAGAAGCCAAAAAGACAAATGTGAGTTACCAAGCCCCCATAGCAGCCATGAAGGGCTCCCATGCCACACCCCCAAGATATTAAGCTGGGTCAACTAAGAGGAACAGACATCTTCCTCCCTGTCAGCTGTTTCAAGGGAAAAGGGAGGGGCAGTTAGGGTGCTTTCTGTCAGTGAATTAAACCAAGAGAGCCTGCTTTGAATCTCTGATCTGACTAGCACCATCTGATGGCCAGTCTGGAAACTGCATAGACAAAAACTGTTCACACTCTGTATCCAAACCTTGGGAGAAAATCTACACCCCACTAGTGAGTCCCTGGCCCAATTTTGAAAACTTAAGCTGGGCAATTTTAAAGAATGAGAATACATTGAACCAAATATTAAAGAAGTGCTGTAGGGGAAAAAATAGGCAAGAGAGAGAAATCAGCCATCAGAGTAAATTCACCAACATATTCAGATGCCTAGACATCAGCAAAAAATTATAAACCACACTAGGAAACAAGAAGAGAGGGCCCGGGAAACGGACTTGGCCCAGTAGTCAGGGCATCCGTCTACCACATGGGAGGTCCGCGGTTCAAACCCCGGGCCTCCTTGACCCGTGTGGAGCTGGCCCATGCGCAGTGCTGATGCGCACAAGTAGTGCCCTGCCACGCAGGAGTGTCCCCCGCGTAAGGGAGCCCCACACGCAAGGAGTGCACCCCGTAAGGAGAGCTGCCCAGCACCAAAGAAAGTGCAGCCTGCCCAGGAATGGCGCCGCCCACACTTCCCCTGCCGCTGACGACAACAGAAGCAAAGAAACAAGATGCAGCAAATAGACACAGAGAACTGACAACCGGAGGAGGGGGGGGATTAAATAAATAAATAAATAAATCTTTAAAAAAAAAAAAAAAGAGAGGGCCCAACCAAAAGAACAAACCAAATATCCTGAAGAGATATAGGATTCAAGACAATCAGTGATAATGACACAACTCTCCTAAATCACTTCAAGGAGTTTAGAGAAAAGATGACCAAAGAAATAAAGGATATTAAGAAGACACTGGGGAAGTATAAAGAAAAATTTGAAAGCCTGCAAAGAAAAGTAACAGACCTTAAGGAAATGAAAAACACAATGGATGAGATTAAAAACACATTAGAGGCACATAAGAGCAGATCTGAATTGCTTGAAAACAAAATTAGTGATTTTAAACACAGAACATCTGAACTGGAAAAGACAGGAGAACAGAAAGAGAAGAGAAGAGAATGAAAAAAAATGGAATGGACTCTCAGGGAATTGAATGACAATGCAAAATGCATGAACATTCACATTATTGGTGTCCCAGAAGGAGAAGAGAATGGAAAAGGGACAGAAAGAACGTTTGAGGAAATCATGATCGAGAACTTCCCAACCCTTATGAAGGACATAAATACCAATGTCCAAGAAGGACAATGTACCTCAAACAGAATAAACACAAATAGACCTACCTTGAGACACCTTCTATTCAGAATGACAAATATCAGAGATAAAGAGAGGATTCTGAAAGCAGCAAGAGAAAGCAAAGCATCAAATACAAGGGAAACTCAATAAGATTAAGTGCTGATCTCTCATCGGAAACCATGGAGAAGAAAAGAAAGTGGTATGATGCAGTTAAGGTGCTGAAAGAAGAAAATTGCCAGCCAAGAATTTTGTATCCAGCAAAACTACCCTTCAAAAAAGGGGGTGAGTTCAAAGTCATCACAGACAAACAAAAACTGATAGAATTTGTTACCAAAAGACAAGATATGAAAGAGATACTAACGGGAGTACTATAGCCTGAAAGGAAAAAACAAGGGTGAGAGATCTGGAGGAGAGTTTAGAAATGAATATTTATTAGGAAGGGTAAATTAAACCATAAGAAGGCAGACAATAGAACAATATGACAACCAAGAGCCAAAGGAAAAAATGGATGAAACAATTCAAAGTTTTCAAGTAGTCCTTCACATCCATCCAATGAACCCTGAAATATGGAAAGAAGACCTTTCTTGGGCAAGAACCCTCCAGGATCAGCAAAAACTGACCCAGGGGATTAAAAGAGTGAATCATCAGCAGAAGTACAGATTTCTCACCGAAGTCAATTACTGACTATGACTTTGAAAGTCATAAGATTGTTGCTGTTTGTGCAGCTATTGCTGAGAAACCAAAGACAGCTTCAACAAATTAAACAATGGTTATTGTGTCTGCTACTGGGACTGTAGAGACTGTAACTGAGAAGGAAGATAGTGCTCCAACACCAGATGCCTCTGTTTTTATCAAAGCCCAATTAAGGAAAATGCATATCATGATTTATTTGATTATGGCTGTTTTGATTATCATTTAAAGTTTTAGACACAGGGACATTTATTCTGGAGAAACAGGGCAAAACTCCTGTTTGTAAGATAAGTTTTTCAGATGAAGCATATAAATCTAAATGGTAGGATTATTGCATACTGTTTGGACTATGCTTTGATAAGTTATGGTTTATACTTAAGATTAGAATTCTGAGCAAAATGTTTTTGATATATAAATTTAATCTAATCCAAATATATGGATGGATACATTTTAAAGACACAACTTGAAAAGCAAATTCTTGAATAGTAATTAACTTTGCCAGTGTTAATAAAATGTTGACTCATTGACTTATGTTTTATGATAAAGGAAATAAGTGATTGCTTTCTCTCCTAGAAATATCCTGCTGCTCCTATTCACTCTGTTTTCCTTGCTTCTGTAGAGTAAGTTCATCACAAGGCTTAAATGTTTTAATATTCATTTTGATTCAAAGTTGTGGCTTTGTAATATGTGGATCTTTGAAAGTTCAGCCAAAAATGCATGCAAATGTGAACATTCTAAACTTTTTCTTCATTCTGAATGTGCTTAAGTTTTTGGCTTTAAAAAAGTTATAACAATGGTAGTTGTCTCCTTCTTGTTAGATGTGTGAAGTACTGATAAATGCCACAATGATGGTTTTATTATTTAGATTATTACTGTAGGTAGGTTAGTCCTTACCACAAGTGAGTCATTTTTTAAAATGTGCATTTTTAATGAGTGGATTTTACAGATATATAATAAATTGTACTGCTACATTTTTTAAAAATAGGGGACGATGTGGGAGAGGGAGGGCATACATGGGAATCCCTCATAATTTCAATGTAATTTTTCTGTAATCTAAAACCTTTTTAAAAATAAAGTTTATTATATATATTTTTTAAAAGATACAGACTGACAGAATGGATAAGAAAATATGAGCCATCTATATACTTTATACAAGACACTCGCCTTAGATGCAAGGATAATGATACATTGAGAGTGAAAGGTTAGAAAAAGATATTTCATGCATGTAGTAGCCGTATTTAAAAAAAAATTTGGAGTAGCTATACTTCTATCGGATGAAATACACTTTAAAAGCAAAACTATTATTAGAGACAAGGAAGGATATTATATATTAATAAAAGTAGACATTCACCAGGAAGAAATCACAATCATAAGTATGTATGTGTCTGACCAGGATGCCCCAAAACACATAAGGCAAACAGTGGCAAAACTGAGAGGAGAAACAGATGTCTCTACAATGAGTTGGAGACTTCAATACACCACTCTCAGGATTGGATATAACATCTGAGAACAGTACTAATAAACAAACAGCTTGAATTATATAATAAATGGATTAAACCTAATAGACATATACAGAACATTGCACCCCCCAAAAGCAGGATATACATTCCTTTCAAGTGCTCATGGATCTTTCTCTAGTAAAAACCATATATTGGGTCATGCAACAGATCGTTATAAATCCAACAAGATTGAAATTATACAAAGCACTTTCTCTGATCATACTGGAATAAAGCTGGAAATCAACAACAGATGGAAAAAAGGAAAATTCACAAATATAGAGAGAAACAACATAGTCTTAAATAATCTGTGGGGGGAAGAAGAAATTGAAAGAATCAATAAAAGCTCAAGATGAATGAAAATGAGAACACAACATATCAGAACCTATGAGATGCAGAGAAGGAGTGAAGGCAGCACTGAGAGGAAAATTCAGAGCCCTCAATTCATATATTTAAAAAAGAACAAGAGCTAAAATCTATGACCTAACTACACAGATGAAGGAACCAAAAAAAGAAAGAAACTATTCCCAAAGCAAGCATAAGGAATAAAACAACAAAGATCAGAGCAGAAATAAATGAAATTGAGAACAAAAAAAAAAAAACAGAATTAACAAAACCAAAAGTTGTGTCTTTAAGATTGACAAAATTGACAAGCCCTTAACTAGACTGACAAAGAAAAAAAGAGATAGAGTGCAAATAAATAAAATAAAAAATGAAAATGGGGACATTACTACTGATCTCACAGAAATAAAAGAGTTCATAAAATGATATTATGAGCAACTTTATGCCAACAAACTACACAATGTAGATGAAATAGAAAAATTCCTAGAAATGAATGAACAATCTACACTGGCCCTAGACGAAATAGAAGACCTCAACAAACCAATCACAAGTAAAGAGATTGAAATGGTTATCAAACAACTCCTCAAAATGAAAAGTTCAGGATCAGATGATTTCACAGGTGAGTTCTACCAATCATTTAAAAAAGCTTTAATACCAATCTTACTTAAACTCTTCAAAAAATCTAACAAGAAGAAATACTACCAAACTCATTCTATGAAGCCAATATCACCCTAATACCAAAACCAGATAAAGGTATTACCAAAAAAATAAAATAAAATTACAGACCTATTTGCCTAAAGATTACAGAAGCAAAAATCACCAACAAAATATTTGCTAACCAATCCAACAACACATTAATAGAATTATTCATCATGATCAAGTGGATTTTACATCAGGCATGCAAGGATGGTTCAGCACAAGAAAAAACAATCCGCATAATACACATTAATAGATCAAGAAAAATCACATGTTCCTACCAATTGACACAGAAAATTCATTTGACAAAATACAGCATTCTTTCTTGATAAAAGCTACTACAAAAGATAGGAACTGAAAGAAAATTTTTCAACATGATAAAGGCCATATATGAAAAACCCAGACCTGGCATTGTACTCAAAGGTGCAAGACTGAAAAGCTTTTCTTTTGATATTGGGAATAAGACAAGGATGCCCACTGTCACCACTTTTGTTCAATATAGTGCTAGAGGTTCTAGCTAGAGAAATCAGGCAAGAAAAAGAAATAAAAGGCATCCAAACTGGAAAGAAGTAAAACTTTCACTATTTGCATTTGATATGATCCTATACATAGAAAGTCCTGAATTATCTACAACAAAGCTCCTAGAGCTAATAATTTCATCAGAGTGGCAAGATTAATATGCAAAAACCAGTAGTGTTTCTAAACACTAGAAATGTGCAATCTAAGGAGGAAGTCAGGAAAAAATTCCATTTACAATAGCAATTAAAAGAATCAAATACTTAGTAATAAACTTAACCAAGGATGTAAAGCACTTGTATTAAAAAAAATACGATGCATTGCTAAAAGAAATTTTAGAAGACCTAAATAAATGGAAAAACATTCTTTGCTCATGGATTAGAAGACCAAATATCATTAGGATGTCAATTCTATCCAGATTGATGTAGAGATTCAATGCAATCCTGAAAAAAATTCCACCAGCATTTTTAAAGAAATAGAGAACATAATGATGAAATTTATTTGAAAGCATAAGGGGCTCCAAATAGCCAGAAACATCTTAAAAAGAAAAGCAAAGCTGGAGGACTCCCACTTTCAGACTTTAAATCATATTACCTACAGTGTTAAAAAAAACAACAAAACAGCATGGTACTGGCATAAAAATAGACACATAGACCAATGGAACCAAACTGATGGTTTAATCTGCACAGATTAAAGTTTAGCCTTCCATTCTCTAACCACATTCTATTCTCTGGTGGGTTATATTCTAGCTATTAACATCATGACTTTTCTCATTATATTTAGTTCATAATAGCACAATCATATGTATTTGTCCTTTTGTGTCTGGCTTGCTTCACTCAACATAATATCCTCCAGGTTCATTCATATTGTCAAATGCTTCATGACTTCATTCCTGCTTACAGCTGAATAATATTCCATAGTGAATATATATCATAGTTTGTTTACCCACTAGTCAGTTGATGGACATCTGGTTTGTTCCATCTTTTGGCAATTGTGAATAATGTCACTTGAACATTGGTGTGCAGATGTCTGTATAACTGTTCTCAGTTCTTCTGGGTATATATCTAGTAATGGTATTGCCAGGTCACATGGTAGCTCTCTATCTAACTTCCTTAGGAGCTGCCAAACAGAATTCCACAGTGGCTGTGCCATTCTACATTCCCACTAACAGTGAATAAGCATTCCTATCTCTCCATAGCCTCTCTAACATTTGCAGTTTTCCAACTTTTTAATAGTGGCCATTCTAATAGGTATGAAATGATATCTCGTTGTAGTTTTGATTTGCATTTCCCTAATCATTAGTGATGGCAAACATTTTTTCATGTATTTTTTGCCATTTGTAGTTCTTCTTTGGACAATTGTCTTTTGCCCATTTTTTAAAAGATTTATTTATTTCTCCCCATCCCCCTTGTTCCTTTCACTTGCTGTGTCTGTTCATCTTCCTTGTTTCTTTAGAAGGCACTGGGAGCCAAACCCAGGGCATCTCATGTGGAAGGGAAGTGCCTAATTGCTTGAGCCACCTCCACTCTCTGCTTTGTTGTATCTCTCATGATGTTTTTCTTCCCTGCATCTCTTGTTGCATCGTCTTGTTGCATCAGCTTGCCACACCTACCCATCATATCAGCTCATTATCTTCTTTAGGAGGCACCAGGAACCTCTGCTCCCTGCTTTGTTACGTCTATCATGTTATTTCTTCTTGTGTCTCTTGTGTCAGCATGCCATGCCTATCCACCATGCCAGCTTGCTGTCTTCTTTAGGAGGCACTGCGGTCTGAACCAGAGACCTCCCATGTGGTAGGTGGGAGCCCAATTGCCTGAGCCACATCAAGATCTCTTTCTATATCATGGATATTAAACACTTATTCGATATGTGACTTACAAATGTTTTCTCCCATTGAGTTGGCTGCCTTTGTATTCTCTTCACAAAATCTTTGAGGTACAAAAGTGTTTAATTTTGAGGAGGTCCTATTTATCTTTTTTTTTCTTTTGTTGCTCATGCTTTGGGTGTAAGGTATAAGAAACTATCACCTCCCATAAGATCTTATAGATGTTTCCCGACATTATCTTCCAAGAGTTTTACGGTCCTGGCTTTTATGTTTAGGTCATGATCCATTTTGTGGTTAATTTTTGTGTAAGGTGTGAGATGAGGATCCTCTTTCTTTCTTTTGGCTATGGATATCCAGTTCTCCCGGCACCATTTGTTGAATAGACTGTTCTGGCCCAGATGGTTGGGGTTGGCAGCCTTGTCAACAATCACTTGACTGTAGATGTGCAAGTCTATTCCTGAATTCTTGATTTGGTTGCATTGGTCAATGTGTCTGTTTTTATGCCAGTACCATGCTGTTTTGACCACTGTAGCTAAGTACTATGCTTTAAAGTCAGTGAGAGTCCTCCAACTTTGTTCTCCTTTTTTAAAGACATTTTTGGCTATTTGGGGCCACTTACCCATCCAGATAAATTTGATAATTGGCTTTTCCATTTCTGCAAAAAAGGGCATTGTGTTGGGATTGTGCTGAGTCTGTAAATCAGCATGGATAGAATTGACATCTTAATGATATTTAGTCTTCCAGTCCATGAACATGGAGTGTCCTTCCATTTAAGTCTTCTTCAGTTTCTTTTAGTAATATTTTGTAGATTATGGAATATGGATCCTTTATGTCCTTGGTTAAATTTATTCCTAACTCGAAATTTTTTTCTGACTCCCTCCTCAGATTGCTCATCAGTGGTATATAGGAACTCTACTGACTTTTGTGTTTTAATCTTGTATCCCCCCACTTTGCTGAACTTGTCTATTAGTTCAAGTAGCTTTGTTGCGGATATTTTAGGGTTTTCTAGATTTTGGGGATCATATTGTCAGCCAAGAGTGAAATATTATTTCTTCCTCTCCTATTTGGGTGCCTTTTATTTCTTTATCTAGACTAATTGCTCTAGCTAGAACTTCTAGCACAATATTGATTAACAGTGGTGACAGTGGGCATCGTTGTCTTATTCCTGACCTCAGTGGAAAAGCTTTCAGTCTTTCACCGTTGAGTACAATGCTAGCTGTAGGTTTTTCATATATACATTTTACCATATTGAGAAAGCGTCCTTCCATTCTTATCTTTTGGACTGTTTTTATTAAGAAGGGATGCTGTATTTTGTCAAATGCCTTTTCTGCGTCAATCGAGAGGACTGTGATTTTTCTTCCTCAATTTATCAATTTATTACATTAATTGATTTTCTTGTATTGAACCACCCTTGCGTACCTGGGATAAAACTTGACCATGGTGTATAATTTCTTTAATGTGCTTATGGATTTGGTTTGCAAGTATTTTGTTGAGGAATTTTGAATTTATATTCATTAGAGATATTGGTCTATAATTTTCTTTTTTCATAGTATTTTTATTTGGTTTTGGCACTAGGGTGATGCTGGCTTCACAGGATGAGTTTGATAGTGTTTTTTCCTATTCAGTGTTTTGGAAGAGCTTGAGCAAGACTGGTATTAGATCATCTTTGAATGATTGGCAGAATTCACCTCTAAAAGCCATCTGTTCATGGGCTTTTCATCTTTGAGAGGTTCTTGATGACTGTTTCAATTTCTTCACTTGTGATTGGTTTGTTGAGGTCTTCAATTTGTTCTTGGGTCATTGTAGGTGGTTTGTGTGTTTCTATGAATTTGTCTACTTCATCTACACTGTCTAGTTTTTTTGGAGTACTATTTATCGTATCTTCTTCTGATCTTATTTCTACAGAGTCAGTGTAATGTCCCCCCTCTCATTTCTGATTTTATTTGCATCTTCTCTCTTTTTTCTTTGTCAGTCTAGCTAAGGATTTGTTGACTTTGTTGATCTTCTCAAAGAACCAACTATTGGTTTTGTTGATTCTCTCTATTGTTTTTTTTTCTCAATTTCATTTATTTCTTCTCTGATCTTTTATTTTTCTTTCCTTCGGCTTGGTCTAGAATTAGTTTGCTGTTCTTTTTCTAGTTTCTTCAGGTGTACAATTAGGTCTTCAATTTTAGCTTTTTCTTCTTTTTAAATGTAAGCATTGAGGGCTATAAATTTCCCTCTTAGCACTGCCTTAGTGGTATCTCACAGGTTTTTTAAAAATATATTTTTATTAGAGAAGTTATGAACTTACAAAACAATCATGCACATGTGTGGAATTCCCATTCAATACCCCTCCACCAACATACTACACTGTTATGGAACATTTGTTACAGATTATGAAATAATATCATCAGACTATTACTACTAACTATGGTCTATAGCATAGATTTGGTATAATTTTTTCTTATCCCGATTATTAACACATTACATCTTTGGCATTAAGGCAAGAACAATACATATTACAGTATTGCTCTTAACTATAGTCTATAGGTTACATTAATTGTATTTTTCCCATGTTTCTCCACATCCTTACCACCTTGCAACAGTGATGTACATTTGTTCTAGTTCATAGAAGGACATTTTTTTATTTGTACTATTTGTACTATTAACCACAATTTTCATCCAGGTTGCCTATATTATTCAGTGCATAAATTATTCTCCAGCTTTCTTTCAATTGACATTTACATCCCTAGACTACCCTTTCAGCCATGATCCCATTTATAAACTAGCTGATACTCTCTATAATGTTTTACCATTAATTCTATCCATTTCCACACTTTTACAGTAAATTTAATTAAAACTTCTACATACACTGAGCATCAGTACACCTCAGTCCTCATCTTATCTCCTAATAACCTGTACTCTAGGTTGTTTGTTTTTTATATATATAGAATTTTTATTTTATTTTTTTAAAAGATTTGTTTATTTTATTTCTCTCCCCTTCGCCCCCACCCCAGTTGTCTGTTCTCTGTGTCTATTTGCTGCATGCTCTTCTTTTGTCTGCTTCTGTTGTTGCCAATGGCACAGGAATCTGTGTTTCTTTCTGTTGTGTCATCTTGTTGTGTCAGCTCTCCATGTGTGCAGCGCCATTCCTGGGGAGGCTGCACTTTCTTTCGCGCTGGGCGGCTCTCCTTACAGGGCGCACTCCTTGCGCGTGGGGCTCCCCTACGCGGGGACACCCCTGCATGGCACAGCACTCCTTGTGCACATCAGCACTGCACATGGGCCAGCTCCACATGGGTCAAGGAGGCCCGGGGTTTGAACCGCAAAGCTCCCATGTGGTAGACAGACGCCCTAACCACGGGGCCAAGTCCGCTTCCCTCTAGGTTTTTTTGTTTTTGTTTTTTGAGGTACCAGGGTCAGGGATTGAACCCAGAACCTCGTATGTGGGAAGCTGGCACTCAACCACTGACCCACATTGGTTCCTCTGAGTTGGTTTTATCATTTGTTTCCTTGTTGTCATTTGTTTGTTTTTAGGAGGCACCAGGGACTGAACCCAGGACCTCCCATGTTGAAAGAAAGCACTAAATCACTTGAGTCACATATGCTTCCTACTGAGTGATTTTGAATATTGAACCAGACTTGCATTCCTCAGATGAGCTGCACTTTGTCATGATGTATTTGGGAAGCAGGCACTCAACCACTTGAGCCATATCCACTCCCCTATCCTCTAGGTTTTAACTCCATTATATGTATATACCACATTTTGTTTATCCATTCATTGGTTGATAGTCATTTGGGTTGTTTCCATCTTCTGGCAATTGTGAATAACATCGCTATGAACATTGGGGTGCAGATGTCTGTTTGGGTCACAGCTTCAGTTCTTCTGGATATATTCCTAGTAGAGGAATTACTGAGTCATATGGCAGATCTATATTTAGCTTCCTGAGGAACCACCAAACTGTCTTCAACAGAGGCCGCACCATTCTACATTCCCACCAAAAGTGAAGCAGTATTCTTACTTCTCTACATCCTCTCCAGTACTTATTGCTTTCTGGTTTTTTAAATAACGGCCATTCTATGTGGTATGAGATATCTCATTGTTGTTAATGATTTGCATTTCCCTAATAGCTAGTGATATTGAACATTTTTTCATGTGCCTTTTGGCCATTTGTATTTCCTTTGGGAAGAAATATCTAAGTCTTTTGCCCATTTTTAAATTGGATTGCTTGCCCTTTTACTGTTGAGTTGTATGATCTCTTTATTTAGACTGGAAATCAAATCCTTATTGAATATGTGGTTTCCAAATATTTTCTCCCATTGAGTGGGATGCCTTTTCACCTCCTTGGTGAAGCCTTTGAATCACAAAAGTGTTTTAAGTTTGAGGAGGTCCCATTTGTCCATGTTTTCTTTCACTGCTCATGCTGTTGGAATAAGATTTAAGAATCCACTACCTACCACCAGGTCTTGAAGATGTTTTCCTAAATTTTTTTCTAGGAGTTTTATGGTTCTAGCTTTTATATTTAGGTCTTTGATCCATTTTGAGTTAATTTTTGTGTAAGGTGTAAGATAGGGGTCCTCTTTCTTTCTTTGGCTATGGATATCCAGTTCTCCCAGCACTATTTTTTAATAGACTGCTCTGCCCGAGCTGAGTGGGTTTGACAGGCTTGTCAAAAATCACTTGCCCATAAATGTGAGGATCTGTTTCTGAACCATCAATTTGGTGCCACTGGTCTATGTGTCTATCTTTATGGCAGTACCATGCCGTTTTACCACTATACCTAGGTAATATGATTTATAGTCTGGAAGTGAGAGTCCTCCAATTTTGCTCTTCCTTTTTGAGATGTTTCTGGCTATTTGGGGCACTTTACACTTCCAAATAAATTTGATAATTGTGTTTTCCATTTCTTTAAAACAATGCTTTAAAACAATGTAGAATTTTTAGGGTATTGCATTGAATCTGTATCAATTTGGGTAGAATTGACATCTTAATGATATTTAGTTTTCCAATTCATGAGCACAGAATGTTCCTACATTTATTTAGGTCTTTTTAAATTTCTTTTAGTAATGCATTGTATTTTTCTGGACACAATTGATTTACATCCTTGGTTAGGTTTATTCCTAAACATTTGATTCTTTTAGCCACTACTGTAAATTGGCTTTTTTTTTTTCTGACTTCCTCCTCAGATTGTGCATTACTAGTGTATAGAAACACTACTGATTTTTTAAAATTCCTCCCCTCCCCCCCTTTTCGGCTTGCTTGCTGTCTGCTTTCTGTGTCCATTTGCTGCACACTTTTCTGTGTCCGCTCATCTCCCTTTGTTGCGTCATCTTGCTGCGCCAGCTCTCCGGTGGCCTTTCGTGGGCTCGGGCTGTCGATTCTCTGTGGGTGCCATCCAGTTTGCCTTCACAAGGAGGCCCTGGGATGCGAACCCAGGGCCTCCCATATGGTAGACGGGAGCTCATTGATTGAGCCACAGCCACTTCCCGAAACACTACTGATTTTTACATATTTATCTTGTCTCCTGCCTCTCTGCTGAAATCGTTTATTAGTTCTAGCAACTTTGTTGGAGATGTTTCAGGACTTTCTAGGTATAAGATTGTATCATCTACAAATAACAAAAGTTTTACTTCTTTTTACTTCAATAAAATATAAAAAATACTTTTTAAAAAGAACAGCCGTTGTTCATGGGAGGAGGTCAAACTATCAAACTTCACTAAAGTTTGAAAGAAGTTGATTCCAACCCTCATGGATGACTTTGAGGAGTTCAAAACTAGAGTGGAGGAAGGAACAGCAGAAGTGGTAGAAATAGCAAGAGACCTAGATTTAGAAGTGAAGCTTGTAGATGTGATTAAACTGCAGCAATCTCATGGTAAAACTTTAACGGATGAGCAGTTGCTTCTTACGGATGAGCAAAGAAAGTGGTTTCTGAGATGGAATCTACTCCTGGTGAAGATGCTATCAACATGTTGAAATGAAAACAACGGATTTAGAATATTCCATAAACTTAGTTGATAAAGCAATGGCAGGATATGCAAGGATTGACTTCAGTTTTGAAAGGAGTATTACTGTGGGTAAAATGCAATCAAGCAGCGTTACCTGCTAAAGAGAAATCTTTCATGAAAGGAAGAGTCAATTGATGGGGAAAACTTTATTGCTATCTTATTTTAAGTAATTACCACGGCGACCTCAACCTTCTGCAGGCACCACTCTGACCCACCCCAGCCTTCAGCAACCACCACCCTGATTCGTCACAGGCATCAATATCAAGGCATGATCCTCCACTAGCAAAAAGATTATGACTCGCTGCAAGTTCAGATGATGGTTAATATTTTTTGGCAATGAAGTATTTTTAATTAATGTATGTATATTATTTTTTAAACAGTGCTATTGCACATTTAGACTACAATAGAGTATCATAACTTTAATAGCTTTTTTTTTAAGGAGATACAGGGGAATGAGTCTGGGACCTCGTATATGGGAAGCAGGCACTCAACCACTGGCTACACACACTCCCCTAAACATAACTTTTTTTTCATATAATAAGCTTTATTTTTAAAGAGGTTTTAGATTACAGAAAAGTTACATTGAAATTATGAGGGATTCCCATGTATGACCTCCCTTTCCCACATTGTCCCTTATTTTTTTTTAAATGTTGCATTACAATTTATTATGATACATCTGTAAAATCCACCCATTTAAAAAATGCACATTTTAAAAAATGACTCACTTGTGGTAAGGACTAACCTACCTACAGTAATAATCTAAATAATAAAACCATCATTGTGACATTTATCAGTACTTCACACATTTAACAAATACTGGAGACAACTACCATTGTTATAACTTCTTTAAAGCCAAAAACTTAAGCACATTCAGAATGAAGATAAAGATCATAATGTTCACATTTACAGGCACTTTTGGCTGAACTTTCAAAGATCCACATATTACAAAACCACAACTTTGAATCAAAATGAATATTAAAACATTTAAGCCTTGTGATGAACTACTCCACACAAGCAAGGAAAAGAGCGAATAGGAGCAGCAGGATATTTCTAGGAGAGAAAGCAATCACTTATTCCCTTTGTCATAAAACATAAGTCAATGAGGCAACATTTTAATAACAGTGATGAAGTTATTTACTATTCAAGAATTTGCTTTTCAAGTTGTGTCTTTAAAACGTATCCATCCATATATTTGGATTAAATCTATGTATCAAAAACATTTTGCTCAGAATTCTAATCTTAAGTATAAACCATAACTTATCAAAGCATAGTCCAAGTACTATATAATAATGTGCTATTCAAATTTATATGCTTCATCTGAAAATGTTACCTTACAAACAGGAGGTTTGCCCTGTTTCTCCAGAATAAATGTCCTGTGTCTAAAACTTTAAATGATAATCAAACAGACAGATTCAAATAATTCATGCTATGCATTTTCCTTCATCAGACTTTGACAAACTTCTCCAAATTTCTCGCCCTTGTTTTTTTCCTTTCAAGTTGCTGCACCCCCTTTAGGATCTCTTGCAAAGCTTGTCTTTTGGTAACATATTCTATCCGTTTTTGTCTGTGAAGACTTTGAACTTGCACTCATTTTTTTTTTGACAGCTCCTGCCTCAAGTTTATTTGTACAAACAGCACAGGAGGAGACCCCAGCCCCATGCAGATGGCAGCCCAGGGGTCACAGCAGTCCTTCCATCCTGTCACACTGGCAGACAGAAGGCTCTACTCAGGCGCCTTCGTGGGGGCCTGGGCACCTTTGGGAGCCTGACCAGGAGCAGTAACCTGAGCCGGAGCCATAGCCTGGGTCTTGGTTTGATCCTTGGCCTTGGACTTTAGTCAGGAGAGTCTGAGACCCTTGGCGAAGCTCACGAGCACACTTTCTGAGCTTAGGGTGGGCAATGTAGGCAAGTCAACTGAGCTTGCTGCTGTCGCTCTCTGGGATCTTGGGCTTGACCTCTTTGGGCTTTATGAGGGCCTTGATGGCCTCTGCATGTGCACTCATGTCCTTGACATTGTTGGCCTGCATCTTCCTCAGGCCGTTCATGTTGTGCTTCTTGGCAAAGCACATGTTCCTTAAGAACTTGGGGTCTACCTCCTCAAGAGATTCATATCTTTGTGATCAGGGCTTCTTGATGCCATTTCCGTGCATTTTTGAGATTGGTTGTGTGTGGTGTGGTTCTTGGACTTGGCCATGTCTGTACCTGCACTGGCAGCTCCCAGAGTGCCTGGGACCCGGAAGAGTCACACTCATTCTTGAAGGACAGCTTTGCCAGATACAGAATTTTTGGCTGGCAGTTTTTCTCTTTTGGTACATTAAATATATCATACCACTTTCTTCTCTCCTCCATGGTTTCTGATGAGAGGTCAGCACTTAATATTATCAAGTTTCCCTTGTATGTGATGCTTTGCTTTTCTCTTGCTGCTTTCAGAATCCTCTCTTTATCTCTGATATTTGTCATTATGAATAGTAGGTGTCTTGGTGTAGGTCTATTCAGATTTATTCTGTTTGGGATGCATTATCCTTCTTGGATATTGATGTGTTTCATAAGAGTTGAGAAGTTCTTGGTCATTATTACCTCAAATATTCTTTCTGCCCCATTCCATTCTCTACAACGTCCCCCACTGCCATCATTATCAACACATTTGACTCTATTTCAACTTTCAGTATCTCGTTCTTTTCTAACCAATACCCTCAATTTCACAGCAGATACACTGCAATGTTGGAAATTTAGTTTATGTTGTAATTCAGCCACTTGCACAATAAGACTCTGGGTCCAGTTTTCAGATATCTCAAGCCTGCAGCTACATAAAATAAGATTTTCTTTCACATCCTTCATACAGTGCTTAAGTTGTGAATTTGAAGTCTTGAGCTCATCCCTTTCTTTTATAACTGTATCTAGCATTTTTAAAGAACAACCAGCCAACATCATCATACCTTTTAATTCCACAAAACTCTGTTAAGTTATCAAAAACACTCTCACCCAGAACCTTGCCTCTTATAAGCATTTGTGTAGCTGTATCCAGTGGTGATATCTTGTGTATGTCTCTACTGCCAACTCATGACATAGATTATCAGTACCATCTTGATTATTGGAAAAAGAGTCATTTATACCTTTGCATCTAATCTGATTAGAGAACCAATTCCAAAAACCCCACAGCCAATTCATAAATCTCATCCTAAAGATTCTGTTTCTCAAGTACCACTCCCAGTACCAAAGCTGTATTAGTCAGGGTTCTCTAGGGAACCAACAAGAAATATATGAAAATATTATGATATTTTAAATGAGAACTGTCTCACATGACTATAGGGATGTGCAAATCAAAATTCCCAGCTTGGGTAGGTCACAAGCTGGGAATGCCAATGAAGGTTTCTCATAAATTCCCTAGGAGAAACTGACTGACTGAAGTAGAGATGGAAATTCTCTCTTCTGACTGCTGAAATAATCACTTTTTCTTTTATGGTTTTAGCAGTTTGATATGGTTATGAATTCCAAAAATAGTTATTGCATTATGCTTGTAATCTGGTCTGTACCTGAGCATGATTAAGTTATGATTAGGGTTTTGATTGGGCCATGTCATTAGGGCATAGCAAAGGACAGAGTTGAGGGTTCTTTAATGTTGGAGTTTTGATGTTGGCTTTTGAAACTGAAGCCTTAAGCTGAAGCCCTGGGAAGTAAGCTCACAGAGGAAAGAGAAGCAAGCCCCAGGAAGAGAGAAAACCTGAACCTAGGAAGAAGCAAGGCCCTGGAAGGGAGGAAGCCCGGAAGCCTGAACCCTTGCAGACATTGGCAGACATCTTGCCTCAACATGTGAAAATAGACTTTGGTGAGGAAAGTAATTTATGCTTTATGGCCTGGTATCTGTAAACTCCTACCCCAAATAAATATACTTTTATAAAAAACCAACTGATTTCTGGTATTTGCATCAGCACCCCTTTGGCTGACTAATAAAATGGTCTTGAACCAATTGATGAATCTTCTTTCATTGTTGAAGGCAATCTCCTCAGTTGAGTGTAAATGTAATTAGCTATAGATGCAATCAACTAACCGATTATTTAAATCCATAAAATATCTTCACAATAACAATCAGGCCAGTGCTTCCTTGACTAAACAACTGGACACCATAACCTGGCCATCTTGACACATGAACTTAACTATCACAGGCATATATGAAAAGCCAAGGCTAACATCCTACTTAATGGTGAGCAACTGAAAGCTTTCCCTTAAGATCAGGAACAAGAGAATGATGCCCACTGTCACCTCTGTTATTCAACATTGTACTAGAAGTTCTTGCCAGAGAAATTAGGCAAGAAAAAATAAAAGGCATCCAAATCAGAAAGGAAGACGTAAAATTTTCCCTATTTGCAGATGACATGTTCCTACATACAGAAATCCTGAAAAATTCCAAACAAACATCCAAAAGCTAATAAATGAATTCAGCAAAGTGATGGGGTACAATATCAACACCCAAAAATCATTAGTGCTTATATACTAAAAGAAGAAAGAAGAAATCAAGGAAAATATTCCACTCACAATCACAACTAAATGAATGAAGTATCTAGGAATATACCTAAAAAAGGATGTAAAGGATTTGTACAAATAAAACTACAAAACATTGCTAAAAGAAAAAGAAGACCTAAATAAATGGCAGGACATTCTATGTTCATGGATTGAAAAACTCAGTATTGTTAAGCTGTCAGTCTTTCAAAAGCAATTTATAGATTCAGAACAATTTCAATCAAAATTCCAATAACATTCTTTGCAAAAGTGGACAAGGCAATCAACAAATTTATTGGGAATGATAAGAAGCTATGAATAGTCAAAGTTGTCTTGAAAACGAATGAAAATAGAGGACTCATTCCTCCCAAATTTACAACTTATTCCAAAACTACAGTAATCAAAAACAGCATGGTACTGGCACAATGACAGACATATAGACCAATAGAATCATATTGAGAGCTCAGAAATCAAACCACATTTATAGCCAACTGAATTTTGATAAGGGAGCAAAGACACTCAATTGGAAAAGATCAGTCTCCTCAACAAATGGTGCTGGGAAAACTGGATCTCCATTTACAAAAGAAAGGAGGGTCTCTACCTCACACCTTATACAAAAATCACCTCAAAATAGATCATTGACCTAAAAATAAGAACTAAAACTATAAAAATCTTAGAAGAAAAATAGGTAAATATCTTCAGGACCTTGTATCAGGCAACAGAGTCTTAGATTTTATACCAAAAGTACAAGGAACAACAACAACAACAACAAAATAGATAGATTGGGCATCATCAAAATTATAAGATTTTGTGCACCAGAGGACATTAACAAGAAAGTGAAAAGACAACCTAGAGAATGGTAGAAGATATTTGGAGATCATATATCTGATAAAGGCTTAATATCCAGAAAATATAAAGAATTCCTCCAGCTCAAAAACAAAAAGACAAACAATCTAATTAAAACATAGTCAAACTACTTGAACTGATATTTCTCCGAAGAAGATACACAAATTGCCAATAAACACATGAAAACTGCTGAACATCATTAGCCATTAGAGAAATGCAAATCAAAACTACAATTGAATTATCACTCATATCCAAGAGGATGGGTATTATCAAAAGTTAGAAAATAACAAGTGTTGACAAGGAGGTGGAGAAATAGGAAATTTCATACATTGTTGGAAGTAATATAAAATGGTACATCTGATGTAGAAAAATTTGGCAGTTCCTCAAAAAGTTAAACATGGAATTACCATATGACCCAGAAATCCCACTTCTAGGTATTTATCCAAAAGAATTGAAAGCAGGGACTCAGACAGATATTTGTACCAATGTTCATCACAGCATTATTCACAATAGCCACAAGTTGGAAGCAACCCGGGTCCATCAACAGGTAAGCAAAATGTCGTATTTCCATACAATGAAGTATTATTTAGCCTTAAAAGGAAGTGAGACAGCACAAGTCTGTGATGAAAATGACAGCCATTGAGTGTACACTCTGAGTGGAATGTACAAAGCATGGGACAGTATAACACAGGGAATACAGTGGTGGAATATGGACTATGGTTAGGAAGAATATGAGAACATTCTCTCACGAATGATAACAAATATATACTACTAATACAGTGTTAATAATCAGGTGGGTTGGGAAAGATACACCAAATGTAAGATATGGGCTATAGTTAGTGGCAATATTTTGACAATACTCTTGTATCATCAAAAAATCTTGTAACAAGTGTTTCACAACAAATGCAAGATATTGGCGGTGGGATGATATATGGGAGTCTTGCATGATGATCTGCATGTTTGTTTTGTAAATTCACAAATTTTACTATACACTTTTTTCTGTATGTTCATGTATGAATGATATAATTCAATAAAATTTTACTTAAAAAAAGGAATTGACATGCTGAAAAATGTTAAAACATGAGTGAACTGGGAGACTGTCATATTGAGTGAAAGAAGCCAGGCACAGAAGGACAAATGTCACATGATTTCTCTCATATGAAATACTTAGGATAATCGAATTCATAGGGACAGAAATCAGAATAGTGGTTATCAGTGGCTGGGAGAAAGAGGGAATGAGGAGTTATTGATTAAACGGTATGAGTTTCTGTTTGGGGTGATGAAAATATTCTGAAAATAGATAATTGAGAAGGTTTACATAACATTAAGTCATTGTACTTACTATCACAGAATTGTGCACTAAAAATGGTTTAAATTATTTTTATTAAGTATTGTAGCAGTTTGATATTATTTTTTCTTTTTTAAGATTTATTTCTCTCCCCAACCAACACCCCGCCCCGCCCCCCCCCCCCCCCCCATTATCTGTTCTCTGTGTCCATTCACTATGTGTTCTTCTGTGCCCGCTTGCATTCTTGTCAGGCAGCACCAGAGATCTGTGTCTCTTTTTGTTGCGTCATCTTGCTGCGTCAGCTCTCCGTGTGTGTGGCGCCACTCCAGGGCAGGCTGAGTTTCTTGTGCAGGGCGGCTGTCCTTGCGGAGTGCACTCCTTGCACGTGGGGGACCCCTACACAGGGGACACCCCTGAGTGGCACAGCACTCCTTGCGTGCGGCAGCACTGTGCGTGTGCCAGCTCACTACACGGGCCAGGAGGCCCTGGGTACCAAAATCCTGGACCTCCTATATGGTAGGTGGATGCTACATCCGCTTCCCAGTTTGATATTATTGATGAATCCCAAAAAGAAATATTGGATTATGTCTGTAAACTGGTCTTTTCATCTGGACATATGAGATTATATTGGATTGAGAGGCTTACTTGATTAAGTAATCAAGTGTCAGTAGGGCATTGAGTACCTGCCCCTTGGTGGGTGGGGACTCACAGATAAAAGGCATGGCAAAGGATAGAGTCAAGGGTTTTTGGCATTGGAGTTTGAAGCTGAAACTTTAAGCTGGAGCCCCGGGAAGTAAGCTCACAGAGGAAGGAGAAGCCAGCCCCAGGAAGAGAGGAACCCTGAGCCCAGGAAGAAGAAAGCCCTGAGAAGAGCGAAACCCTGAACCCAAAGAGAAGCAAGACCCTGGAAGGGAGGAACCCAGGAAGCCTGAACCCTCACATACATCGGCAGCCATCTTGCTCCAACACATGAAAACAGACTTTGGTGAGGGAAGGAACTTATGCTCTATGGCCTGGTATCTGTAAGCTCCTACCCCAAATAAATACCCTTTATAAAAACCAATTTCTGGTATTTTGCATCAGCACCCCTTTGCCTGCCTAATACAAGTATATTTTACGACAATAAACTTCTTTTAAAAAATGAAATAGGAAAACCTGAAAGTACAATACCCATTTTTTAAAAAGATTCATTTTATTTATTTCTCTTCCCTTCCCCCCCCCCCCATTGTCTGCTCTCTGTGTGCATTTGCTGTGTGTTCTTCTGCGTCCACTTGCGTTATCTGGCAGCACTGGGAAACTGCATCTCTTTTGTTGTTGTTGTTGCGTCATCTTCCTGCATCAGCTCTCTGTGTGTGCAGTGCCACTCCTGGGTGAGCTACACTTTTTTCATGCAGGGTGGCTCTCCTTGTGGGGCACACTCCTTGCATGTGGGCCACCCCCACGTGGGGGTGCCCCTGCATGACACAGCGCTCCTTGTGCACAGCAGCAGTGCACATGGGCCAGCTTATCACACATGTCAGGAGGCCCTGGGGATTGAACCCTGGACCCTCCATATGGTAGACAGATACTCCATCAGTTGAGCCAGATCCACTTCCCACTATACTCATTTTTAAATAGAAATCTATTCAAATCTCCCCATATACACTCAAAAAGAACTCCAGACACAGGTGATGAAGGAATAATTTTGATTTAACTTAGAGGATAAGAGGGAACATACTCCAACTCAGTTCTGGAGGCTAGCATAACCTGTTCACCAAAATCTGACAAGGACAGTATGAGGAAGGAAAATTATAAACTAGTGTCACTAGTTGTGTACTTTGAAACAAAATATTAACAAATGATAGAAAAATCATAATCACTATCCCAGGAATGCAAGGTTAGCTTACCCTAAGAAAAACTAGGGAAGCCAACTTGGCCCAATGGATAGGGCATCTGTCTACCACATGGAAGGTCCGCAGTTCAAACTCCGGGCCTCCTTGACCCGCGTGGAGCTGACCCATGCACACTGCTGATGAGCACAAGGAGTGCCCTGCCACGCAGGGGTATCCCCCGCATAGGGGAGCCCCATGTGCAAGGAGTGAGCCCCATAAGGAGAGCCACCCAGTGCAAAAGAAAGTGCAGCGTGCCCAAGAATGGTGCCATACACACGGAGAGCTGACACAACAAGATGATGCAACAAAAAGAAACAGAGATTCCTAAGAAAAACTAGCCAATGTAATTCACTGCATTAACAAATTAAAGAGTACCACATGATCTTCTCAATAGATACAGAAAAACCTTTTGATAGACTTGAACACACATTCATGATATTTAAAAGAAATAAAAAATGCTTCTCAGTAGGAATGGAAGGAAACTTCTTTTATCTGATTAAACAATAGCTTTAAAACAAAACACAGCAAGCATCCTACTTAGTGATAAACCACTGAACACTTTCCTGTGAGACAGGGAACAAAGCACAAAGATGCCCAATATCACCCTTCTACTCAAAGTCATACTGGAGGTACTAGCCAATGTAATAAGACAAGAAAAATAAATAAAGGGTATTGGAAAAAGTCATTACTCACAGATGATAGGCTGTGTACATAAAAATTTAAAAGAATCTAAGGTAAATTATTAGAATTAATAATAATCAATATATATTTTTTAAAGTCTTTTTTTCTCTCCCCTTCCCCGCCCCCACCCCAGTTGTCTGTTCTTTGTGTCCATTTGCTGTGTGTTCTTCTTTGTCCGCTTCTGTTGTTGTCAGCAGCATGGGAATCTTTGTTTCTTTTTGTTGCGTCATCTTGTTGTGTCAGCTCTCCATGTATGCGGCACCATTCCTGGGCAGGCTGAACTTTCTTTTGCGCTGGGCAGCTCTCCTTATGGGGTGCACTCCTTGCATATGGGGCTCCCCCACACAGGGACACCCCCACGTGGCATGGCACTCCTTGTGTGCATCAGCACTGTGTGTGGGCCAGCTCCACATGGGTCAAGGAGGCCCGGGGTTTGAACTGTGGACCTCCCATGTGGTAGATGGATACCCTATCTACTGGGCCAAGTCCGCTTCCCAATAATCAATATATTTTATTTTTATATACTAACAACAAACTTATAAAAATGAAAATTTTTAAAAATCATTTACAACAGCATAAAAAATCATCAGATACATGAGATATAGCCTGAAAGACCTATAAGACAACTAAAGGAAAAAATATACTTTTCTTTCTTTTTAATTAGAGAAGTTATAGGTTCACAGAAAAATGCAGAAAATAGAGCTCCCACATACCTCACCCCCCATTATTAATATCTTGCATTAGTGTGGTACATTTGTTAAACTGACAAAAGAAGAGTATAATTGTAGTATTAACTATAGCTCATGGTTTACATTAGGGTTACCTGTTTGTGTTGAATAGTCCTACGTTTTTTTTCTAATTATTTTAAGTTATTTTTACATTTGTATCTGTTTTATTTTATTTTCTAAAACTTTTTATTTTGGAATAATTACAAACTTACAGGAAAGTTGAAAAATAACTAAGAAACACTACCTAGAACTCCATTGTACCTCCCACCCAGTTACTGAGATCTACCCACCATTAGCATTTTGCTACGTTTGTTATAGCATTCTATCTATAATCCAATTTCTAAACATTTGAGAGGTTACATACATCAGTGTTCTCTAACCATTAATACTTCCATATACATTTCTTTAGAACAGGAACACTCACTTATGTAACCACCTTAAAAATAGCTACCAAGTTCCATATAAAGCTAACAGTCATATTCCAATTTTTTCAGTTGTCCCAGTAATGTCCTTATGGGTGTTTTCTCCTCCATTATTAGATCCAGACCAGGATCAGAAACATGTCTTATCTTTCATGGAAGAACATTCTTGTATTTGTACTATTAACCTCATTCATTGTCCACAACAGGATTCACTATGTTAAATAGTCCAATATTTCATCCTCTAGCTTTGCTTCTAGTGATTCACAAATCTAAACTTCCCCTTTCAACTACAAACACAATCCAGTGCTGTTAAGTACACTCACAATAATGTGCTATCACAACCTCTATCCATTTCCAAACATTTGCAATCAACCTTACTAAAAACTCTGCACAAATTAAGCATCAGCAACCATTCTCTATTCCATTCTATTTCCTGGTAACCTATATTCTAGATATTAAGTCTATCCATTTGTTTATTTATATTTCATGCATATTAGAGAGATCATACAATATTTGTCCTTTTGTATGTGGCTTATTTCACTCAACCTAATGTCCTCAAGTTTCATCCATGTTGCTGAATGCATCGTGACTTCATTTCTTCTTACAACTGAATAATATTCCATGATATTTATATATCACATTTTGTTTATCCACTCATTAGTTGATGGTCACTTGGGTTGTTCCCATCTTTCGGAAATTGTGAATAGTGCCACTATGAACATTGGAATGCAAATGTCAGTTTGCATCCCTGCTTTCAGTTCTTCTGAGTATATATACGTAGTAGTAGGATTGCTGTATCATAGAGCAGTTCTATTACGTAGCTTCCTGAGGAACCACCAAACCGTCTTCCACAGTGCTGTGCCATTCTGCATTTCCACCAGCAGTGAATAAGTGTTCCTATTTCTCCACATACTCTCCAACACTCATTGTTTTCTTTTTCTTTAATGGTGGCCATTCTAGTAGGTGTGAAATGATATCTCATTGTAGTTTTTATTTTAATATTCCAATTTTCCTGTACTTTTTCTATACTAGCATCCATTTTGTCAGCTTACCTAATCAAATGAGGGGTTTTTAAAAAGATTTGTTTTATTTCTCTCCCATTCCCCCTGCCATCCCTGTTGTCTGCTCTCGTGTCCATTCTCTGTGTATTCTTCCATGTCTGCTTGCATTCTCGGTGGCACTAGAAATCTGTGTCTCTTTTTGTTGTTTCATCTTGCTGCGTCAGCTCTCTGTGTGTATGGCGCCATTCCTGGACTGGCTGCACTTTTATCGCATGGGGTGGCTCTCCTTACGCAGCGCACTCCTTGCATATGGGGCTCCCCTACACAGAGGATACCCTTGCATGGCATGGCACTCCTTGCAGGCAGCAGCGCTGCACATGGGTCAGCTCACCACACAGGCCAGGAGGCCCTGGGTTTGGACCCTGGACCTCCCACGTGGTAGGTGGATGCTCTATCAGTTGAGCCACATACACTCTCCTCACTGTAGTTTTGATTTGCATTTCCTCAATAGCTAGTGATGTTCAGCATCTTTTCATATGCTTTTTAGCCATTTGTATCTCCTCTTTGGAAAAATGTCTATTCATGTCTATGACTGATTTTTAAATTGGGTTGTCTTTTATTTTCAGTTGTATAATTTATCTATATATTCTACAGGTTGAACCTTTATCGCATATATGGGTTCCAAATATTTTCTCCCATGAGTAGGCTGTGTTTTCACCTTCTTGGAAAGTCCTTTGAGGCACAAAAGTATTCAATTTTGTGGAGGTCCCACTTATCCATTTTTTTCTTTCATTGCTTGTGCTTTGAGTGTGAAGTCTAAGAAAACATTCCTATCACAATATCTTAAAGAAACTTCCCTACATATTCTCCTGGGAATTTTATAGTCCTGGCTGTTATATTTAGGATTTGATTGATTTTGGATTAATTTTTGTATAAGGTGTGATACAGGGGTCCTCTTTCTTTCTTTTTTTTTTTTTCCTTTATTTCCTGTTCAGATTGCTCATTATTATAGTATAGAAACACTACTGATTTTTGTGTGTTGATTGTGTATCCTGCCACTTTGCTGAATTCATTTATTAGCTCTAGTAGCTTTTTTGCAGATTTTTCAGGACTTTTATCTGCAAATAGTGAAAGTGTTACTTCTTCCTCTTTTTTCAAAAAAGATTTTTATTTATTTCTCTCCCCCCACCCTTTGTTGTCTGCTCTCTGTGTCCATTCGCTGTGTGTTCTTCTGTGTCCGCTTGCATTCTTGTCAGGAAGCACCAGGAACCTGTGTCTCTTCTTGTTGTATTATCTTGCTGCATCAGCTCTCCGTGTGTGCAGCACCACACCTGGGTGGGTTGTGCTTTTTTCACGCGGGGCAGCTCTCCTTGTAGGGCTCACTCCTTGTGCGTGGGGCACCCCTATATGAGGGACACCCGTGTGGCAAGGCACTCCTTGTTCACAGCAGCACTGAGCATGGGTTAGCTCACCACATGGGCCAGAAGGCAGTAGGTACCAAACCCTGGACCTCCTATATGGTAGACAGACACTCTATCAGTTGAGTCACATCCGCTTCCCACTTCTTCCTTTTTGATTTGGGTGCCATTTTTTTTTTCCTTGCCTAATTGCACTAGCTAGAATTTCTATCACAATGTTGAATAACAGAGGTGACAGTGGCATCCTTGTCTTGTTCCCAACCTTAGAGGGAAAGCTGTCAGTCCTTCACAATTGAGCGCAACTTTAGCTGTGGGTTTTTCATATATGCCTTTTATCATGTTGAGGAAGTTTCCTTCTATTCCTGTCTTTCAGGGTGTTTTTATCAAGAAATGATGCTGGATTTTGCCAGATGCCTTTTCTGCATCAATCAAGATGATCATGTGGTTTTTTCCCTTGATTTGTTGTAGTGCATTATATCAATTGATTTTCTTGTGTTGACCCACCCTTGCATATCTGAGATAAAACCCACTCGATCATGGTGTGTAATTCTTGTACTATACTATTGGATTTGATTGCACGTATTTTGTTGAGGATTTTTGCATCTATATTCATTAGAGAGATTGGTCTGCAATTTTCTTTTCTTGCAGTATCTTTATCTGGCTTTGGTATGAGGGCTATGTTGGCTTCATAGAATGGGTTAGACAGTGCCCCCTTCTCTTCAATTTATTGAAAGAGTCTGAGTAGGACTGGTATTAATTCTTCATGGAATGATTGGTTGAATTCACCTGTGAAACCATCTGGTTCTGGGCTTTTGAAAGCTTTTTGGTTTTTTTTAATAAATAAATTTTATTAATACATATTAATAAAGCATACAATCATCCAAAGTGTACAATCAATGGTATTTGGTATAATCACATAGTTGTGCAGTCATCACTTCATTATTAGAGCACTTTCATTTCAGTAATAATAATAAACAAAAAACAGACAAGAAAATTCCTCACATTTCAATCTGTTTCCCCTGCTATACAAAGCTGCCACTTCTGGCTATTCTTGCACAATTATTTGTTGAGATATATTCACACACCATACAATCTATCCAACGTGTATAATCAATGGCTCTTAATATAATTATAATGTTGTACATTCATGACCTCAAACATTTTAAAACAATTTCATTGGTCCAAAAAGAAATACTCCACACTATTGAGAAGTTTTTAATGTCTGATTCAATCTCTTCACTTATGATTGGTTTGTTGGGGCCTTCTATTCCTTGTAGGGTCAGTATAGGTTGTTTTAGGAAATTGTCCATTTTATCTAAGTTGTTTAATTTGTTGGCATACAGTTGTTCATAGTATCCTATTAACATTTTTTTAATTTCTGTGGGGTCTTTAGGAATGGTCCCCCTCTCATTCCTGATTTTATTTATTTGTATCTACTCTCTTTTAGTCTTTAGCTAAGTGTTTGTCAATTTTATTGCTCTTCTCAAATAACCAACTTTTGGTCTTGTTGAGCCTATTGTTTTTTTCTGTTCTCAATTTAATTTATTTCTGCTCTAATCTTTGTTCTTTCTTTCCTTCTGATTGCTTTGAATTAGTTTGCTGTTTTTTTTCTAGTTCCTCCAGGTGTGCAGCTAGATCTTTGATTTTAACTTTTTAATGGAGGCATTTGGGGCTATAAATTTCCTTTCAGCACCGCCTTCACTACATCTTGTAAGTTTTGACATTATAATACTTTTTTGAGAGTCTCTAGAAGTCTAAATTAGTTGGGAGGTATACCAACTTCATGGTTTGGAAGACTTATGAAGATAACAATTCTTTACATCAAAGGATACTATTATGAATGTGAAAAAACATACCTACATAACGGGAGAATATAATTGTTAACCATATATCGGATAAGGACTTAATATCCAGAATATATAAAGAACTGCCATAGCGTAACAACAAAAAGACAACCCATTTAAAAATGAGCTAAGGACTTGACTAGTCAGTTCTCCAAAGAAGATATACAAATGGCCAATAAGCACATGAAAAGATGCTCACCATTACTCATCATAAGGGAAATGCAAATCTAAACCACAATGAGCTATCGCTTAATACCCACAAGGGTAGCTATTATTTTTTAAATGGGAAATAACAAGTATTGGCAAGGATGCAAAGAAATTGGAACCCTTATACATTGTTGGTGACATTGAAAAATGACACAGCCACCCACTGTGGAAATCAATTTGGTTTACCCTCAGAAAATTAAACATAGAATATATTCTTCTATATACTTCTACATATATACCTACTTCTACATATATACCCAAAGAAATTGAGAGCAGGGACTTGAACAGATATTTGTACACCAATGTTCATTGAAGCTTTATTCACAAGAGCCAAAAGGTGGAAGCAACCAAGTGTCCATCAATAGATGAGTGGACAAACAAAATATGGTATAGACAATAAAACACTCTTCAGGGAAGTGGATGTGGCTCAAGCAGTTGAGCACCTGCTTCCTACCTGGGAGGTCACAGGTTCAGATCCTGATGCCTCCTAAAAACAAACAAACAAACAACAAGCAAACAAAAAAAAAAAAACCAACTCAGGGGAGCTGATGTGGCTCAGTGGTTGAGCGCCAGCTTCCCACATACAAGGTTCTAGATTGTCTTCAGCCCCAGTACCTAAAAAAAAAAGTGTTCAGCCATAAAAAGGAATGCAGGAATGAAAGAACCTTGAAGACATCATGTTGAGTGAAATAAGCCAGACACAAATAGACAAATATTGTATGACCTCACAGGAAATTCCTAGAATAAGCAAATTTCATAGAAACAGGTATTATATTTTAGGTTATTGGGCTGAGAGAAGGTAGAGGAGGGCTATTGCTTAATGAGTACAGTTGAGGTGATGAAAAAGATGGGCATAATAGATATTGGTGATTGTAGCACAATAATATGAATGTAATTAATTCTACTATATTGATACTTGAAAGTAGAAAAAATGGGAAATTCTGAGTTGTCCATATGTTGTTACAATAAAAAATTTTAAAGCAATTTTAAGAAATGAGAAGTCAAAAAAAGATACATGGGGAAGCGTAGGTGGCTCAAGCAGTTGGGTGCCCACCTACCACACAGGAGGTCCCAGGTTCAGTTCCCGGTGCCTCCTAAAAAAAGATGAGCAGACACAGAGAGCACACAAATGAGCACAGAGAGCAGACAGCGAGGGCAAACAATGGGGGGAGGGGGAATAAAAAAAATCTTTAAAAAAAGGTACATACAATAAACAAGAAAATATTAAACTCTCATCCTGGGGAGTCCTGCTGCCTTCTCAAATAGAGGGGCAAGAATCTCTCAAGAACATAGACAATGCCTAATAAAAGAAAACAGATCAGTATGTCAAGCCCTCAATATCAATGCATAAGCTATGAAACTTATTCTGGAAAAATTGAAACTTAGTGATTACCATAGGTTCCAAGGGGAGGGGGAGGGAAGAATGGCTGGAATATAGGGCATTTTTAGGGCATTGAAATTGTATGGCACGATTTTGCAATGATGGATACAGGCCATTATACACTTGGTCAAAATCTACAAAAGTGTATGGTGCAAAGTATAAATCATAGTGTAAACCACTGACATAGTAGCAGTGCTTCAATATTTGTTCATCAACCATAACAAGTGTACCATACTCAGGTAGGATGTAATTAATAGGAGAAAATGTGAGGGAGTGAGTGGGGTATATGGGAATCTCCTATATTTTCAATGTGACTTTTCTCTAACCTAAAGCGTCTTTGAAGATAAAGTTAAAAAAAAAAAAAAAGACATTGAGAGAACATACAGAAGAAACTGTCAATATACTTAAAAAATAACAGATCTTATGGTGATGAAAGGCACAATGCAACAATTTTTCTTTTGGTTTTGTTTTTGGGAGGTTTTGGGTTACAGAAAAGTTACAACTATGTAGGGGAGGATCACTGGTGCAGGGTGTCAGTGGTGGAGGGATGTGTGGAGAAGGATACACCTGGGGCATGCCTCTATGGAATATGAAAATGTTTATGTGGCCATGGGGTGTTATCTCACTGGGTGGTAACCCACACAATAACCAACAAAATATTAATTTCCCATCCTGGAAAGATATTTTAGTTAGCCAAAGGGGTGCTGATGTAAAATACGAGAAATTGGTTGGTTTTTATAAAGGGTATTTATTTGGGGTAGTAGCTTACAGATGCCAGGCCATAAAGCATAAGTTACTTTCCTCACCAAAGTCTATTTTCATGTGTTGGAACACGACGGCTATGAACAGCTGCGAGGGTTCAGGCTTCCTGGGTTCCTCCCTTCCAGGGTCTTGCTTCACTCTGGGTTCAAGTTTCCTTTCTTCCCAGGGCTTGCTTCTTCCTGGCCTCAAGATTCCTCTCTTCCTGGGGCTGGCTTCTCTTTCTTCTGTGAGCTTACTTTATGGGGCTCCAGCTTAAGGCTTTGACATCAAACTCCAACATCAAAAACCCCTAACTCTGTTCTTTGCCATGCCTTTTATCTGTGGCAAGAATCTCTAGAGTACATAGTCAGTGCCTAGTGAAAGAGAACAGACCAATATGCCAGGCCCTTGAAAATAATGCTTGTACTTATGAAACTTTTCTTGTAAAATTGAAACTTAGCCTATTAAGCCTATTAGTTTTTTGCCCAAAACTTACTTCCTGAAAACCTGCTTCTACTCAAATGTGGCCTCTCTCTAAGGCAAACTCAGCATATAAACTCACTGCCTTCCTGCCCCTGGCATGGGACATGACTCCCAGGGATGAGCCTCTCTGGCACCAAGGAATTACTACCAAGTGCCAATGAGTAATGCATTTGTAAAAAGACTTTGACCAAAAGGGGGAAATATTAAACAAAAATGAGTTTTTATGACTAAGAGATTTGAAAGTGAGTTGGAATGTCATTGCAGAGGTTATACTTATGAACATCCCAGGAGGATCTCACTGACTGCCACAGTAAATAGTGCCTGAAGCAGTGGTGCTCCTAAGGGCTCTAGAGACATCTGGACATTATAGGCAGGGCAGATAAACTCAGGAAATTGGCACCCCATTGGTGGGCCTTAACTTGGAATATATGAATAACCTATCTCCCCAGTGTAACAGAGTTAAACTCCTTTATAATATTCCTACATGTGTTTCTTCTGCCCCTTTTATTTGAACCTATAATTAGCACTATACCTGTTAAATATATGTCCCAGAGACTTAAATCTTTGGCCTGTTCATATGCCAGTTGAGCCCTGAATCTCAACAGAGTTGCAGTCAATACTTACTCTCTAGTTTATCAAACTCACCCAGGACAACTAACAAAAGAATGATGATGGACAACATCCATCCAAAAAAACCAGAATATCTACAACTGCAAATAAGACAGTTCCATCCATCTGCCCCCATGGGATCTAAGACCCCTCTCAATCAGAAGCAGATTGGGAACCACCATCCCAAAATCCTCAAGGGGGATTAAACATAAGGGGTAATGCAACTATGGACCAAAGTAAATATTATTATTCTAGTAATGGAAGACCTTGTAACATTGATATAAAAACAATAGTCACCAAAGATTCTGAAGGGAGGGAAAAGGAAGAATAGGTGAAACATGGGGCATTTTGAGACACTGGAATTGTTCTGCATGATATTGCAATGATGGATACAGGTCATTGTACATTTTGTCAAAACCTATAAAATTGTGTGTGCAAAGTGTAAACCATAATGTAAACTACAGACCATGGTTAATAGCAATACTTTGATATGTGTTCATCAATTGTAACAAAGTACCACACTAATGAAAGATGTTATTAATGAGGAAAAGTGTGGAAGGGGGAGGGCTTGGGGTATATGGGAATCCCCTATATTTTCAATATAACTTTTATGTAATCTAACATTTCTTTAGGAATAAAGAAAAAAACTGATGAGAGAAAAAAAGATAAAAATTATTCTCAAATTGATGACAAATGCAATCAATTTCAATGAAAAACCTTACAGGTTTTCTCATTAAGCTTGATAACTTGATTCTGAAATTTATTTGGAAATGCAAAGAACCAAGAATACTCAAGACACCTTAGAAGTAGAAAAAGTAGAAGGGCTGGTTCTATTAGATATTAAAGCTTATTATAAAATTAGAATAACTAAATCAGTTGGTATTGGCATAAAGAAAGAGACAATAAATAAATGTAACTGAATAAACATCCAAGAACAGATTCACGCCATTTATGGACATTTGGCATATAAGAGAAGTAGCACTGTAGACCAATGGAGAAAGGTAAGCCTTTTCAATAAGGGGTGCTGGGACAACTAGGTATATTTATGCCAAGAAAAGAAAAAAGAAACTGGACTTCTACCTTACACCATCAAAAATCCGGGTGGATTAAAGATCCATGTGTGCAAGGCACATAAGATAATAAAAGTAATATCTTCGTGAATTCAGGAAAGGGAAGGATTCTTAAACCAGTCACAAGAAAGGTAAACTATAGGGACTGGATGTGGTTCAAGCAGTTGAATGCCTGTCTCTCAAATGGGAGGTCCTGGGCTTGGTTCCCAGTGCCTTCTAAAGAAAACAAGCAGACAAGCAAAAACAGTGAACGGAAGTGGCTCGTGCAGTTGAGCACCTGCCTCCCATATGGGAGGTCCTGGGTTCAGTTCTCAGTGCCTCCTAAAGAAAACAAAAACAACAACAATAAAAAGAAAAGTAAACTATAAAGTGAAAGATTGACAATTTAGTCTACACCTACAACCCACACCTCAGGTTGTGTACTTATCTCATTTCCAGTTTTGTTGTTTCTTAATAAACTCTTTACTCCCTTGCCTACCCTATGGCATGTCCTTAAATTGTTTTATGTGCATTTCTAGCTTTCTTCTTTCTTAATAAACTCTTTACTCCATTGGGAAAAAAAATCAAGAACTTCAATAAAGTAAGTAACAAAGACATGCCAAGGAATGGGAGAAGAAATCTACAACACAGATATTTAAAAAGAACTTGTATCCAGAATATACAAAACTGATAAGGAAAAGACAAAATAATAGAAAAAAATGTCAAAAGTTTTAAGTACTTCAAACAAAGAAGAAAGCCAAAAGGTCACTAAACAAATGAAAACTTGCTCAATCTATTAGATATCAGGGAAATTCAAATTAAAACAATGAGATTGTCATCAGCTTGGCAAAAAAATTTTCAAGTCTTCCATTATCAAGTATAGGCAACATAGAGAGTATATAAATTGATACGCCTACTTCAGAAAGCAATTTGGCATTATCTAGGAAAGTTGAAATAGACATGACCTATGACCCAGCAATTCTCATCCAAGGATTATACCCTAGGAAACATAAAACAAGAATTTCATATCAACAGTATAACAGCAAAAAAAAAACCCAAATGCCAATCATAGAGGCATGGATGAAACACTGAGGTATGTTCAACGGTAAGTGTAATTCATTCATTTTCATTGCTATAGAGTATTCAGCAGTGATGGAATACTATACTATAATGAACATGAATACACTTCAGCTACATCCAACAACACAGTATCTGGAACATAATGGTGAAAAGAAAAAGCAAGTTGCATAATGGTGGCTGAAGTGTTACTATGTCCAGTGAAGTTTTCAAAAACAGTCAAACAAAGCAATTATTTAGAAACCAAAACAGAGGTGGTAAAACTATAAAAAGAAGAGCCAAAGGAAAGATGCACACGGAATTCAAAGTGATGGTCATCTTTGAGCAGAGAGGAAACTTTAGAGGAAGATCCAGGTCAGATGCACAGGGGTTATACAGTAATAATAACACGGTATTCTTTTGCCACTACTCAAAATATAACAACAATGATTGTTAGAACAAGACTTTAAGGAGAAAATGTCATATGGTTTTACGGATCACTACTGAAAAGGCATTTGACAAAATTCAGCCAGTGTCCAGAGGCCCTGCCCACACTTCATTCTGAGTGACTGGTATCCCCTGGTGCCCAACTCAGGTAAGACAGGCAGCTCCAGCTCACAGTCCCAGAGGCCCCAAGTTAAAGAAAAACAGGAAACTCCTTTCATACTTTAAAAGCCATTTATCAAAACCAACAGCCAACATCCTGCTTACCCTGACATGCTAGAAGCCATTTCTATCCACATTGGGAACAAAATCCAGATAATTACTCAACATTGTTCCAGAGGTTCCAGCTATAGCAAAAGGCCAAGAAAATTAATTGGCATACTGACAATTTTGCAGATTGTATGACTATTAAAAAAAGAGGTTTATTTTTTTTAAAACTACCAGAATTCATAAGACAGAAAATAAATTATATTAAAATCATTAACTTTGCTTTATATTAAAAATCAATGAGGAATGAGATGGGAAAAAAATATCCCATTCACAATAGTGACAAAAACCATAAAACACCTAGGAATAAATTCAACTGGAAAGTTATAAAATCCTTATGAAGAAATTATAAAATCTTATTGGAGGATCTAAAAGAAATCTTGAACAAATGGAAAACCATTCTGTATTCTCTGGGGAGATTTAATGTCATAAAAAATGTCAACTCTCCCAAAACTTACATCTAAATATTAAATTCCAATGGTTTTTTTTTTTGGGGGGGGGGGCAGGACAGGGATGGGGGAGAAATGAATAAAGTGATTTTAAATTTCATGTGAGAGAACAAATTCTAAAAAAAGCCTGGAAAATTATTTTTAAAAGGAAGATTGCTTCATCTAGATACTGATGACTCCCAAAATTATAGTTTCAGTTGAGACTTTACCCTCGCACCAAACTTGCCTGTCCAGTTGATTATGAGAAGGCTCCACTGGCAAGCCTGAGGGGCAACTCCAGCCCGACAGGTAACCAAAAAATCAGTCCCCCCCCTCCAGTGTTCCCCAACTCTGAAAATAGCAATTCCATCCTTCTAGCTGCTCAGCCAAAAATTGTTGCACTATATTTTACTCTTCTTTTTCTTAAACCCCGTCTAGGGGAGCGGATGTGGTTCAGGCCACATGGGAGATCCTGGGTTTGGTTCCCAGTGCCTCCTAAAGACAACAAACAAACATCAAGCAATGAGCAGACACAGAACAAATACGAGCAGGAAATGGGTGTTTCTCAAGCAGTTGGGCACCCGCCTCCCACGAGAGGTCCTGGGTCCAGTTCCCAGTACCTCTTAAAGAAGAAACAGACAAGCAAATGAGTAAAAACTATGAGCAAACAGACAAGGGAGCCATTGGGGGTGGGGGATGGGGATCCTCATCTAACCTATCAGCAAATCCCACTAACTTGGACTTCAAAATTCTCACCAGCTCACTGCAACCCACAGTCAAAAACTCTCACCATGAATGAACACTATGTCATTACTGTGCTCTGCAGGGACTCCTACAATCTGACCCTTGTCTCCTCTCCTCACTTGCTCTTCCAGCCACACTGGCCTCCTTGCTATTCCTCAAACATGCTCCCACCTCAGGCCCTTTGCACTGGCTGCCCCCTCTGCCTGAAATGCTCTTCCCCTTACCTTCTTCAGGTCCTGCTTCAAATGTCATCTCACAGGTCTTTCCCTGGTTTTTCCAATTTAAAATAGAATACCCAACCTCCTTTAATTTTCTCCACCAGCCTCTGACTTTATTATCTCCCGCACACTAGGCTCTCAGTTCCATTAGGGCAGGTACTTCGTCTGCTGTGTCCATGGCCATATCCCCAGCACTGGCCACATAGTAGGTATGCCATATGCATTTCTGAATTGAAGGAGTGAACAAATGAATATAAAGACACTAAATTTAAAACATGGTTTTGGCTCCAGCTGTAGATGAATCAATCAGTGGAAGAAGACAGAGTTCAGAAGGAAAGAATAAAGTGGAATATAAATAATGACTTAGTTCATTATTTAATAAATGAGGCTGCTATAAGTGAATTTCCATCTGTGTAACAATAACCAAAAACAAAGCTTGACTCCTGCCTTACTGCTTATATTAAAAGATATTCCACATGGACTGGAGGTTGATGCAAAAAATAAATATCGCCATAAAATAAAAAAGAATGCTTGTTGGGGGGAGGAGTGGATTTTCTTAAGAATGACAGGAAACCCAACAACCTGAAAATGTTTCCCTTTCCATCAACACCATAACCAAGCAAAAAGGTCAAACAACTCAGGGGGGAAATGCACCAGAGCTATGAATAGGTTATTCATCCAAGAGGAAACCCAAGCGGTCTCTGGTGCTTTGCCTCCCTGGCTGGCCTCAGCTGCCGGGGAGAGGATGATCAGCTGGGCACCATGCTGGAGCTTCAAGGCAAATCACCTGGATACCGCGATTCAAAAATCTAAAACATGCAACTTTCTTTCCAGGTCTTCCACCAGCCAACCAGGGGATCCTGCTTCATCTGGACTATGGAACAATTCGCAGCCGCCAAAAAACAATTCCCCGCTTTCTGCTAGGGATGTGGGTCGGCCGCTGGGTCCCCCTTGCCTTTGAGAGCCCCCTAAGATGTGAGAGGACTCCTGAGGCCGCCGCCCAGAGTCCCAGGGCCGCTGGCCCCCCGACTTCTGGACCCCTTCCCCATCCCTGCTGGGATACCTACCTAGCACCTGCTGCAGACGCGCTCCCCACCGCGTGCTGAGTGCCGCAGCAAGTTCGCGGCGCCCTTCAATAAGGGCCGGGCGCAGGAGCACGCAGGCGCCGTTGCGCGCCAGCCACGAGGGGTCTTCGAGAAGCGCGGGGGCGGGGGCGCTCTACCGGGGGCCACAACAGTTGGCGGCAGGGCGAATGGTCAGCGTCCCGGCAGGATTGAGCGTTGGCCGCCGCCAAGCCCCTGGAAAGAGATGACTGAGTCCTGGGCACTGGCAGCGTCCTCTGGGCCAGGTGAGAATTTAGGCAGCCCTCGGGCCGTGTTGTATTCCAGTAGCCGGTGCCCTCGAAAACGCCCTTATAAGTAGCGCGTCGCCTCCCCTGCCCACCCCAGCACCCCAAACCCAACCTAGTCAAAGATTGATTTAAATGGTGGGGCTCTGGGAAGAGGGTGAGATCCCAGAGCTTCAGTTGCAAAGGAGGGACGACTGCTGGCTACAGACTTCCAAGAAGCCTGCAGACACTGGGGCGGAGGGGCTCCAGAGAACCCGAGAGAGGCATCCCAGCATCCCAGCAGAGTCCGGAGGGGAAGAGAGAGGAGTATCAGAGTATCTTTTCCCTCACTGGCCCAGGTTTGTCCCATGCCGAGGCCCTCCTGAGCCCTAGAAAGCACCCTGAAAGAAGTGGCTTGGCCCACCTCCTCTTGCTAAAGGGGATACTGAAACCTACAGGTGGGTAGGAGAGGTTGGGGCTCTCCACTAAGCAGCTGAAGGTCGACAGAGGCATGGACCAGTGAATCTGGGGTAGGGGGATTGGAGCTGAAAGTTTCCCTTGAGATGTCTCAGTTGATGGTTTGGGGGGTTGAGGGAACAAAGGACCGTCTCTATCCCAGTTCTAACCAGGGCAGCCCCAGAATTATCGATTTTCTGTATGGGCTTCCGGATTAACTTCAGGCAGAGAACTGGCTCTGGCTAAAAGAGCTGGAAAACCTCTACCATTGCCCAACTTATTTTACAAGAAGGGGTACCAAGGTGGCAGTGATTCATCTGAGGTGTCGTAAGTCAAAAGAAAGGAAATTCCCGCCTGACACAATGCAAATTACCCAATGAAAATGGCCAGACTGAAAAGCAGGCATTCAGCAATTTTTTTGTTGATTGCGGAATGGGATACTCCTTGCTGGACCTTCCCTTGTCCAGTCTGTGTCCTGCTCACCATGGAAAGGGTGCCCCTATAAGGGCCGAGAGCTGGCAGAAGAGTCTGAGGCCCCCAACAGGGCAGCGGAGATGTGTTCCTTTGGAGGTCTGCCTCCAGTGACAGAGCTGGTAACAGTTCTGCTCTAAGAACTGTTCCAAGCACATCCTCAGAGGTTCCATTCTCCAACAAAGACCAGAACTCTCCAGTGGAATTCTGAGGCTGTTTCAGGAACCTTGGCAATGACAAATGGGTCCCTTAACAGCCTGGCCCCATGGCAACAGGACAAAGTAGCCAGTGGAGAGACAGCCTGCTCAGGGCAGGCCTTGTCTTCTATGAAATAGTAAAGACGTGTGGGGTTTAAGATTATATCATAGAGCTGTGAACTCTTGGCCAAGATTGCTTGAACTACAGGTCTGAGAAACAGTCACATTAGATGCAGGGAACTAGACCCATCGAGAGAGGATCCTCCAAGGCAGAAAGCAGTCACTCAGACATATGAGGAGCTACAGAAGATTTACTCAGCCAACCATTAACCCATGCCTTTCTTTGGTAAACCAAAATGTCAGTGCTTCCTGCTGCAGATTCTGATACAGCCATGTCCTCTCTGGGCTAGCGACAGCATTTATCTTGAGGCTTTTAATCCCTAATCCATGGGACACTCAGAGGCTCAGGAGATTGAAAAAAAGTTTTGAGGATATGACCCCTTGTTTTTCATCTGATTTATAAGTTCCTAACCAAAAAAAAAAAAAAATTAAAACCACAGGCCTATAACGGAAGAGAAACACAACTGAGTGGCTCAACACACAATCTCACTTGATTAATTCAAATCAATTTTAAAACCTCACATTTCAGAAAGTAGATAATTAAGATGGAAGAGACCAAATACGGGGGGGGGGGGGGGGCGGCTGGAAATGGGAGATTCAATGTTGGTAGCTGATACTGGAACAATCTTTTCTGGAAGGCAGTATGGGAATGTAATCTTAGTCACATCATTTTAATAAACCCATCCTCTAACACAGTTATTTCCCCTTTTGGAATTTACCTTAAATGCAGATCCAAATTAATATATACACCATACCGATGCTCATCATGGCATTTCTCATAATGAAACATTACACGCAATCCATATGTTCAATAGGGGACTGTCAAGTGACAGTACATCCAAGTGTGTGAAGTGCTATTTGATTGTCCGAAAGAATAAAGTAGACCCATATGTATAGACTACTATGAACAGGAAGAAACAGCAAAGTGTAGATACGTTTGTGTGCTCAGGATGGTTACACTCTCCAGGGAGAAGACCAGAGATTATAGGTGGAAGGAAGGAGTTGCTTTTCAGGGTCCAAACTTTTGTACTGTTTGGATTTTCACCATGTGCCATGTGTCACTTTTACAAAACCTAAATGAAGTCCCTATCCCTCCTATTCCTTAAAAACTAAGGTTGATGTACTCCTTACAGCCTTGAATACACACTTCCCCACCACAATCAGCTAGGCTTTCCCCCTCGCAAGTCTTCAGACAACTCAGAGCCTTCCTGGTATGGACACTATCCAGTAATAGGGAAAAAGAGATACTTGCAGTTATTTTTCCACCCAGAATGGCAGGTCTTCTGCCTGGGGACAGGCTGCATTTACCACTGCTGTAGTTGGATTAAAATGCACATTGAGCATATCCAGAAATTAAGGATAAAACATTTAAAAAATGCAGAATTTCAATTTCTGTGGGTGTGAAGGAGGTTGAAGACAAAACCATTAAGATGGTGGAGATGAAGACACTGAAGACAGTTCAAAGCAACTGTGATAGAATGAAGAAGAGGAAGGTACTAGATGTTAATGAGAGAAGCAAGCAGAGACTGAGTTCAGGACAGTCACTGGTAGAAGTTTACAGTAGTGCATTTTAATTACAGATATGTAAATAGAAAACTTTTTTTGATTATTACCCTCTGGTAAAAATGCAGAACCAACTTATTTTATTAAAATAGGTCTAGGGGGAAAAAATGGACCACAGGCAGCCTGGGATAAACAGAGGCCTAGACAGAAAGGGGAAATCACTAGCTCAAGAAACCCCAAGATCCTTATGAGAATCTTTAGAGGAAGAAGCCAGGATCTCTGAGTGATATATTTCCAAACAACCCTTCTGCCAAGGATGCGGTTGGTAACCCAGAACCCACAAGAAGTCACAAGTACTTCTGGCCACATGTGAAAGGGGTGACCAGCTCCCTCACCAATGCTACCAATCTTGCAGATTTCACAGAGCTGGTGGGGGGGGAAGGACAGGAGGGACGGGGAGACTGTTGACCTGGGTTAGGTAGATTGTGGAAACACACCAAAACAAGTTTGTGTCACAGATCAAGGGTTCAAGCCCATAGTTTGTGTGCTTTCAGAAAATCCAGAGGCCCAAGAGAGTATGTGTGGGGGAATGGGGGAGAACTGGGAGAAACTGAGCCATAACTGTTCCAGTGCTACTGAAGAGCAGACTCAGCAACCCTTGCCTCTGACCTGAGAATAGCTGCTTGAAGAGCACAGCTGTGTGAGGCTGTGATTGGATAGGGACAACCCTTCACAAGAAGGCAGGGTGTGCTTCCCCCAGAGCTGCCTTGAGTTGCTGTAGCCCACCCTTCTGCACCTGTGGGCCAGGATAACTCACAGGCTCCCTCCTCCTCTCTGCCCCAGAGTAGGGTCCTTGAATCAAAGTGTGAGGCTTGAGAAAAGCAGAAAAAGAAAGCGGTAGGCTTCCCAGGTCAGTCTGTACACCACGTGAGGCAAATGACTGCCCTCTCAGAACCCTACCACACCCACCCAGAGACCTCCACCAAATCAGCACCAGGGGCTCTTTCATACTAAGGCCCCTTCTTCAAAAGAATCCTTTGAATTCAAACATTTGGTGTGCTATCCAGGTCAGAGATCTGACTAGGGCCATATCTGTCTCCTCTCAACCTGGACTCGAGTGAGGTGGGAACCCTTATCATACACAGTTAGATGATGAAATCACTGCTTTAGATAGAACTTGCATGGTAAGTAAGAAGGTTGAGAGGGAAGGACCTTTCTTCCTCCAGCTGGTCTGGACAAAGCCACAGCCAAAACAAGAGAGTGATAGTGTTGTACTGACTGCAGAGACTCAGACATAGGTAACCTGAGATAGAGGAGCTGCCAGAGAAGAAGAGGCTTCTAACGCCTCACCACTTCCTGAAACAGTCCCCTAGAGGATCTCTGGACTGGAGCCCCTAGGGGAAGCACCACCTCTCCTGGGGTACTCTTCCTCCCCACCCCTCAGATTCCATTGTTCATCCTCTAGGACAGAAACCAGCCCAGCCCCTGGAGCCTCTCCAGCTTCAGCGTGGCATTGGACTAGCTACTAGAGAGTGGCTAGAAGCTGAGAGAAGAATCTCACACACTCCTGGTACGGCCATAGATGAAAGGTTCTCTGTCCTTTGCCCAAGAGTCACCAAAAAATATGATCGGTCCCACAGCAGGCACAGCATCATGTTTTTTTAAAAATAAATATTTATAAACTTAGGGAGAAAGATTTGAAAGATTTGAAGTATCTTTCCCTCCAAAAGCACAAATGTCCCATGTGAGCCAAACCAAGGTAAGTCTACCAACCCATGGATGAACACCACCCTCCAGGTGTTGCTGCCTCAAGGGTAGGAGGAGCAGGGGAGCTGATACCTCGCCCACCCTCACTGGCTCCAAGCCCTTAGTCCCCCTTGGTGATCAAGTCTTCGATGTAGGCATCCAGCTCGTCGTCTGTATTGATGTCTATGTCCTGGAACAGAGTGGAGCAGGGGTCAGATGGGGGCCAGAAGGTGGTGGGGAGCCCATCTCTCCCCCTTATCCTAGCCCCTGGGGACTGAGCCCCGAGGTTCCATCCCTTTTCCCCTCAGCCCTGGCTATCTTCAGTCCCATCTTGATCATTTTCTCCCCCACCCTCAACATCCACCATGCAGAAATGACTCCCAGATTTCTTAATACTACCCCACCTCTGCCCCAGGTTCCCCATTTCCTTAAACATGTTCTCAGATTCAATACATCCAAACTAGTTGCACCACCTTACCCTAAGCAGCCCCCTTTTTCAATATAGAGTACCAGCTTCCCACCACCCAAAAACCAGAAGCAAGACCCCTGATTCCTCCCTTTCCCTCAAACATTACAAATCTGCCTGTTTCCCTCCTCAGAGCCATCATCCGGGGACCAGGCCACCAACATCTCTCAGGCAACTGTGGGCACCTCCTCACTGGAATCCCTGGCTTCTAAACTTGGCCCCTTCCAGCCCCTCCCCTCTGACAGAATAAATATCTTAGACGGTAAACTGGATCAGGCTACGCCCTCCAGTGATCGCCACTGCTCACCCAAACCCTGCCTGTGGAGCCTGGCTCTTTTCCTCTTCAAAACCTACAAGTCACCAATGCAAGATCTCTCTGACCCTGCTCTCCCCTTGGCCCGGAGCACTCTCCCCTCATTCTTTGCAGGGCTGACTTTAGTCTCTGCTCAAATACCTCAAAAGGCCTCCCTCTACTAAACATCCTAGTAAAGGTGCCTCCCCCCGTTTTTTGTCACATTGTATTTACTTCATGGCACTTGCCATTCTCTGTAATTCTCTATCTCTTCCACCAGATTGTAGGACTCTTATCTCACCTGTCTTGTTTACCCCCATATCCAAAGAGCGGGCCCTCAGTGATCACTGTGTGGATGGGGATTGACACCCTAGAAGGCACTCCCTGCTCCTGGACTACCCAATCCCACCTGGGTATGATCTGGAAAAGCATAAGCTTCGATTTTATGGTTCCCAAGCCAGGTGGAATATGAGCATTGTCTAAACAAAGGCAAAAGTCTTGATTCCATGGGTCTAGCTGGGGCGAGGCCTGGGCAGCCACACCACCTCAAGCCCTCCTGGAATCCAGATTCCTGTAAGGATGTGGGAGGTGCCCAGGGCCCAAGACATAAGGTGGTGTGGCCACAAGGAGGGACAGCCTGGCTCACCTCCTGCACCTTCTGTAGGAGCGCCACAATGTTGGTCCTCAGCTTCTGCAGCTTCTCCTCTGTCTCGCGGAGCTTCCTCTCAGAGGTTCGCAGGTTCTCCTCAGAGGCCTTGGCCCGTGAATCGGCACGGCTCTGGTAGGAGTGACACAGATTCTGGAGCCCGACTTCATATTGCTTGAAGTACTCTTTCTGTTAAGAGGGATGTGAAGGTAAGTTCATAAGCTCATAATGTCCTGCTAATGGGTACCAGTGTCCCCACCCAGCTCAGCACTGGGATGGCTGGACTGAAGGAGTTATCTCAGGTTAAGCCCCTCACAGACCTTGCTTTGAAAACACTGAGCATGGTATTGTGCCCAGCACTCTGGATTCCTCACCTAGAAAAAAAGGCACATCTAGAACACTGCCTTGTGGGGCTGCTCTGAGACAAAGACAAGCTCACTCGTAAAACACTCAGCAAAGGGCTTTGGCAGACAGCAAGTCATAAATCAACTGGGGGGAGGGTGGGTGGGAGGGATTCCTTGTTCCAGATGGCACATAAAGGCCTGCTAATAGACACTCTATTTGCTTCATCAATTCAGAAAAGCCCTTTCAGCAATCCATTTCAAAGTCAGTTCTCTTCCACAATTATTTATCAGGTACCCACCAACAGCAGATAGGGTACAAATGTCATACATATTTTTGCAACATTGGAGCTTATCTTCCCTGAGTACCTAAAACTTCCCAGATCATACTAGCAGTTTCTCTTGAAAATGTGGCTTTTAAAACTTTTAAGTAGCAGAAAACTTTTTTCCAAATGAAATGTTCTAAGTTTAATTTATATCCTAAGTTCAAATTTATATCATGTACTCAAAAATCAATGAACACAGGAGGCCATTTTGATGAACACAAACCCACAATAAACGGGTCCTGGCTGACTGCTGCAGTCTTCTCTAGCATCTACAAACTACCCACTACTGAGAGACTCCTGACTGCTATTTTAAAATGTTACTAGCAAGTATTTAACTGTTATCACTTCACAATCTAGAACACCCTATTAAACCAAGATGGCAGGGGAAATGTCTTTTTCAAGTTCTACAGAAAAAAATAATTACATGGGCAGCATAAAATTGTTTGAGAAGGCTCTAAAGTATTACAACATTCAGTATACATCTTGAGAGTGACTGGTTTTGTTTTTTTTAACTTTTTGAGAAAATTATAGATTCATATTCTGTTAATTTTTAAAATAAAAATATATCTTAAATATTTGAATCTAATATTTGCAGGACCCGAGGGCTTTATGGAACTTCTGGTCTGATAAGACGGGATAAGGGATAAGAAAAGGATCATTTACTAATAAGGACATAAATACTAGAGTTATATCCCTGATGCTACAAAAATAAAAGTTTGGATTTAGATGTTACAATTAGAAGGACCAAGATGACTGGTGTTATACCTAATTTCACAAAAATAAATATGCTAACCAACCATTTTTAGACTCAGATGTTCATACTGTGTTTGGTCTATCCAGTCAAGCCCACTGCAGAGGTCCTGCTGTACCCAGTAGTTGCTCTGAATTTGGCAACAATCTTAAGCCAAAAGCAACAAATCTTTGACTGTCAAGAAGATGCCAGGGAGACCTAGCTCTATCAGCCAGTTTTTCCTCCTGGGATCTACAGAAAGCTCCTATAGCCTAAACAAGGGCAAAAGTTGAAGCAGGAAGCTTTCTTGTGAAGAATCTATGGGAAATTTTGCCTTCTAGCTCCCTGGTGTGCTATTCATCCCCTTTCATTTCATGGGGAGGCACAAGGCAGCAGTGTGAGAAATGGCAAGGTCTTTGTCCAAAGATGTACCTGGGTTCAAATGTGGGCTACATCACATATCAACAGGGGCTCTTCACCTCTCTGAAACTTAGCCTCATTTCATTTTTTTAAATAGACTGGAGAAAAAGTTCTCTCCATGTTTTTCTCTCTGGCAAACTTTATCAAGTACATAGCTGCCACATGAGAGCCCATGTCCTAGACACTAATCTTGCAGTTTCTATTCCAGTTCTCCTCTCTAGAAACTCTTCCCTGGAAAACTAAGTTTTTCGTACCATATAAACATCCTACTTGATGCAGATAACACCCAGATCCCCCCCATCTGCAGTCCTTACCTTCCCCCACTCCCCGAAATGCCAGTCCCTAACCTCCATCTGCCCTGCCTACTGGATATCACCAGAAACATACTGTTGTTACTACCAACACAAAACAAATACCTACTCATCTTCCTTACCCACACCCTGTTTTCTCTCCTAGTTTAGCTTCATCATCAACCTCCAATTCCCAAAGACAGAAGCATGCAGCCTCTGCCTACAACTCCACTTGCCTATAGCTGAGGACCTCCGAAATGGCCCTTAATCCCACCACTCTCGTTTCTGTTCCTGTTCCCCCTTTCTCTGACTGCTTCCTATCCTATCCAAACAGACTGCTATCAATGTTACCACAGGCTCCATCAGCCCACTGTCTATTTTTGTAAAAGTTTTAATAGGACATAGCCATATCCATTCCTTTTTTGATTATCTATGGCTACTTTTACGCTATAATGGGAAAATTGGGTCGTTGTGGCTTCATGTAACCAACAAAGCTGAAAACGTGCTAACCAGCCCTTTATAGAAAAATTACTCACCCCTGTCAATTCCCTCAGCTCAAAAGCTTTCACTGGCCCTCCTTTTCATAGATTTTTAAGCACTACAGAATACATATCCTGGTTCTTGGGCCCTTCTACCCAACATGACCCACTGCTGTAGGACTGCTGCCTTGATCTGCCCTTTCACTGTACCTTTGTTCATAAAGTTCCTCTGCCTCAAACACTGTCCCCCCACCCCCGTGCCATTCACTCACATGCATGAGCACTTGACAAAACCCACCCTGTCTTCATTCTGGGTCACAGTCCCTTCTGCCCACATCCATAACACTTCCTATTCTGTCTGAGGCCTATCTACTGGTAACGACTCAGTCTACTAAACCCTGAGCTGTTTGGAGGGAAGACTCTCACAGCTCACCAAGAGAGCCCGCAGAGGGCCTGCTCAGGATAAGTGCCACATCAACATTTGCTGAGTTAAATAAGACCCAGTGCCTACTTCCACACATCCTGAGCTTCTCCATACTTCCCTCCTTCCAAGAGTCAAGTTTTACGCACTTCAAGCCTAAGCTCTTCACTGCTGTCCAGGACAGGTTTCCTCCCTCTGCTGGTAGAGAAAGGATGTAAAATTTCAAACCAGAGTTGCTGTTCCTTTCTGTGTAGTTAGTCCCCAACATCTTACGGTGGGGTGAGACTGGCTCTCTGCGTACCATAGCTAGCTAAGCCACTTCTTTCTCCACAACACAAAATTTCCTCTCCCTTCTCACAGTTGATGGCCAGAAACAACAAATCTGAATCCCACCAAGATAGTGGCACAAAAGAGGGGAGCTGGCTGAGGAAGGACCACAGCTGTGAGATAGCCATCACAACAAGCACCAGGGGGGAAGGCACAGTGCAAAACCCAACATCAGGCCCAACTCACCAGAGGAAATGATATTAGTTCATCTGAATTCATAGAACTCAGCTCCTTCTTGGAGATGGGGAAACTCGGAGGCAGGAAATACCGTAAACAGTTCCTAATCAAGAAAGGGAAATTCAGAATGGCATGGTAGGTGGCAGAGAGCAGTTGCTGGCCCAGGAAGAGGAAGACACACCCACCGGAGGATCTGGACAAGCAGGTCAATGGTCTCATGGTTGGTGCTTGGGGCAGTTGTGTCAGGCTCGATGCGGATGCAGTCAGAAGTGGAGGGCTCTGCCAGGCCTACAGCCTGCTGGGCCACCACCACCTCCTCTTCCTCGCCACCCTCCTGCTGTGTGTCGGGACTCTGATACTCCGGAGAAGGGGGCTTCATAAGCCGTACATCATCACTGCCTTTCTCCACCCTTTGGAAGACAGAGCCATATGTCAGGTGTATCCTTGGCTCTCAGGATATACTGCCTATGGGGGGGGGTGGCTAGGGAGACCTGCTGGGAACCACAGGCCCCTCTCTTACCCCTATCTCCTTTCCTCATCCCTGCCTCCCAGAGAGAGTACGTTACCAGCGGTCTCTCGGTGTCGTGTCTGTGGGCACGTAGTCAAATTTCACCTTCCACCGCACCACATGCTTTCCCATCTCTACGGCTGTGACACGGCCTGTGTACCACTCCCTGTTCACACGTACCTCCACATGCAGTCCTTTATCTGAGAAAGGGGACAGGGGTGTTTCCCAGAAATCAGGATTCAAGTGCCCCTACTCAGCCGGGGCTACCTTGAGAAGGTAGCCCAATAGTGCTGAAGGATAAGAACCCCCTAGGAGCTTGCCCCCACTCCGCCCAGGACACAGAGCCCAGCCACCCAGGACTTCTTCCCCACCTCTGTCATGAGGGTGCCAACAAGCAGCAGGATGAGTGACTGCCAGAGGTAAACGCCAAGGAACTGGTACTAAAAATAAACATGAAGGTGCAATATCTTCAGAATTCTTCTTGGGGTTAGACTTGGAAACACTGCTGTACAGAGCCCAGACCCAGGAAAGACTCCAGAAGCCTTCAGGATAAACCAGCCATTTGCTGAGGGGCTTTGCCTCCCACCTCCCACCACAGGCTGCTGTCAGGTACCTCCCCCAACTCACCTTTCTGAGCCCTCTTGACATCACCTGGATCCTCTTCTCCAGCACTGTCTGAGAGCTACGAGGAGGACAAAGTCTGTCAGAGACATCCCACTTCGTCCCATGAAGAGTAGACTTTTGTTTTACTAGCTGCCCAGGGTAACTGGCTGTCACCTTCATGTCTTCTTATATAGCAGTTTAAATCACTGTGCTTCACTGAAAGCCACTATCCTAAAATTACCCTTCTGCCACCATTATAAACAATACAGCAGCCAGGGGACAGAATGTCACAGACCCAGGGAAATAAATTACTTCAAGCCCATTGATCCAAGTCAATGTGACTTGTGCCACATCATGAACCAAAAGGAAGCCCTGTGATTAGAACCAGAAGCATGTCTCCCTCAACATTCTCCCTGACACCGTATTTCCAGTTATTTGTGTGACTGGTAGTCCTTCAGAGAGATGAACTAGGCTTCTGGAAGGCTCATATGTCACAGAACACAAATGTGGGTTGGCTCAGACCACAGTTGGAGTCACGGGAGGGTGGAGACCCCAGAGAAGGAGGCTGAGAACCTCATTTCTGCTCCTTACCTCATTCGAATCTTTCTTTTCCTCTTTCACAGTAAACTTGCCCCGCTTGGACCTCTCCTTTCTCCTCTCAGTCTCTTCCTCAGCTTCTTCCTCATCTGAGACCCCGAGGCTCCGCTTCCGGCCAGGGGTAGCCTGGAGCAAGAGGAGAGTGGGAATGTAGGGGCCCCGTTCAGCCCTTGAGGTAATTTCACCTGGCCTACAGGTGGTTTTCACAGAGGAGCTCGTATACCCTCAGTGCCTGCCAGAGGTTAGCTCTCCCCAATACTACTCAGTTACGTAAACAACCTCCTGGCCTCTGCACCCATGAGGATTTTTGCTCAAAGGTAAAGGCTGAGGCAGACTCAAAACAGTTACAGGGAAGCCTCTTAATTCATTCCTCTTCCCCTTAGCCTGCCTAGCTTGCCAACCATGACCTCCCTGAAACTTGATGAACAATGCTGCAGCCCATGAGGCTGTCACCAGGCTACCAACCTAGGCCAACACCATGAAAAGCCAGTGGAAGTGACTCAAGTTTGTGGCAGGGAAAAACTTAAGAGGGAGCAGGAAATGGACTTGGCCCAATGGATAGGGCATCCGCCTACCACATGGGAGGTCCGCGGTTCAAACCCTGGGCCTCCTTGACCCGTGTGGAACAGGCCCATGTGCAGTGCTGATGCATGCAAGGAATGCCGTGCCACGCAGGGGTGTCCCCTGCATAGGGAAGCCCCACGCGCAAGGAGTGCGCCCCTTAAGGAGAGGCGCCCAGGGCGAAAGAAAGTGCAGCCTGCCCAAGAATGGTGCCGCACACAAGGAGAGCTGACACAGCAAGATGGCACAACAAAAACACAGATTACCGGTGCTGCTGGTAAGGATAGAAGCAGTCATGGAAGAACACACAGCAAATGGACACAGAGAGCAGACAACTGGGGGGGTGAGGGGTGGGAAGGGGAGAGAAATAAATAAAAAAAATAAATCTTAATCTCCAAGGCACCAATACAGCTTGGACACCACACGTCCCCGTACCACTGAGGATGGAAGAAGAAAAGCACCTCACCGGAGAGAGTTTATTGGGCAGCTCTGGCTTCTTGACCACTGGAGTCTTGATGGCCCTAGGGGCAGGGACCTCACGAAGGTTCTTGGAGTTCAGCATTAGAGATGGTGGTGGCGGCTGCGTCACAGGGGTGGGTCGGGGCACAGTCTTAACCAGAGCACTAGTAGGCTTTCGGGGTATCTCGGGTGGCTGGAGCAGTCTGGAAGTACTGGCCTCCTCCCGGGTTGCCAAGGCAGGAGGTTTTGGGGCGCTGCTGATGACAGGAGCCTTTCGGTGCTGGCAGGATGGTCGGGGAGCTTGCGGGGGAGGAGGTCTGCTTGGAGCATTCTTAATCACAGCAGGTAAGGGCGGTGACCGAGGGCGCTGCGGTCTACGTGCAGGTTCCTATAAAAAGCCCAGAGTGTGAGATCACTGAACCTATGAGACACCTGAGGAAAAGTCCCTCCCCATGTCCCTAGGATTTACCTCAGTGGAAGGTCTGGTGGTCACTTCCAAGGGTAACTTCTTCAGGTCAGCTTGGGAACGGATGGGTGTGGTTTTCTGCAGGGCAAATAAGATGACAAGGATGTTTGCAAATCTTGGAACATTCAAACAAACTCTTCTTGGATGTCCACTACATGTCTGAGACTGTTGCTAAATAAAAAAGAAAATGTGGGCCACATTCCTACCCTTGTGGTCCTCCCATTCTCAAGAGGGAGACAAAAAATACATACACACGAAACCACCAGCAAACTACAGATTAGTTTAATCCAGTAATTGAGAGACTGGGAATAAATGTCAATGAACTGAATTCCTAGAAAAAGAACAGCCAAAAACGGTGGGAAAGGTTAGATGAGGCCAGACAGGACCAACTGGAGTTAGCCAATGGGGAAGCACACATAAGATGTTCTGCATCTCACAAATAAAGAATCCAGAAAGGCAAACACATTTGTATTAAATACAACAGACAGGATAACATGGAAACCTATTTTTAAAAACTAAATTAAAAAAATTTAACACCCCATTAAAAATGTAGGTGAAGAATAAACAATTGTAAAAGAAACAAACGGACATGTGAAAAAGTATCCCATCTTAGAAATATGAAAGAAACTAAAATTACAAATGCATTATTTGCATAGGAAAAAATTTTACAATTTATAATACTCTCATATACTGCTGTTAAAAAATACAAATTACCACATCTTTCGAAGGATTATTTGGAAAGTTATAAAAACCCACATTATTTTCAAATTTTTTACTCTTTCAATTTCACTTCAGAAAATTATTCTAAGAAGATATCAGGCACTAAAAAAACATGTATCTTTATGTATGTATATGACAGAGTATCTATGTTTCAATTAAAAATACACATGTTCATATGTAAATAGGTACTCAATGAAAAGTTGGATGGATATTTACCCTTACCCCTAAGAAAGTAGGATTTTTATTTTCTGGAATTGTTAAATGTCATAAATGAATTGGACCACTTGGTAATACATGAAATGTGTTGTGTTTTTGTTTGTTTTTTTTAATAAGCAGGACATACTTGAAAAACAGTGTGCCTGGACCGGGAGATAGGTGTTGGGCACCTTTGTTTGGTTAGCACACAAGGGTACGTGAAGGGTGAAGGTGAGCCTGAGAAAACAGGGGAGCCACTGAAGGTTCCTATTGTGGAAGAACCAACAAAGGCTGGCCCATGACCCACACACCTGAAGGGCCTCCAGCTTCTCCTGCTGCTGGCGGATTTTCTCTGTTAGCTGCTTCTGCTTCTCTTCCTGTGTCTTCAGGTCCTTTCTAAATGTCCCCAGGGGAACCTTCTGCTTCTGCTCAGAAGCCTCACACCTGCAGAGAGAAGATAGTAGGGAGGTCATAGCAAAACAGGTTTAAATAGGGAAAAGGCCTTCCTCCTCCTCAGCCAAGCCCCACTATCTCCCGCAAGAGCAACCACATCAGAGCTCCCAAATGCAAGGAATGAATATTCACTGAGGACACCCATCTACTCTTATTTCTTAGGTACTTAACATTAGCACCAAGACAGAGATGTAAGGATATGGGCACTGCCCTTAAGAAGCATTCAGTAGATATATATTAAATAGTTATAATGTGTATCATATATGCAAAGTATAGAGAGAACACTAAGGAAGGGGAAAAAGGACCCACAATTTCCTTGTTAGAGAAAGCACTCACCGGTCCTGCTCAGGATCAGGATTCATGGAACAAACCCAGGTATCAGGGTAATCTTTTTCCACAGAACTCAGCTGGAAGGGGAGGGTCCGCCACTTCAGACACAAATCTGAGACAGAGAAAACCACCGCAAAAAACATCAGCCACACCCACCAACGATATTTGTAACCGTGGCTCCTCACAGCCAGACCAATAGGAAGATGCCCCAGAATTTCCATGCAAAGACCTTTGCTCTGGCTCCAGCTCTGCTTGTCCTTAAAGAACAATAATTCTTCTCAGGGACAGTGATTCCAACAAGGGGATAGAAACTATATTGCTGGGATCTCAACGACCTCCAGCAGAATGCTGGCTCAAAACACCCACTCATACTACATACTACATACAATGTGGCCCAGCTGCAACTTCAGAGGGCTTAGAGGTTGGACAACTTCCTGCCTCATTCAGGAGGGACAAGTAGAGAGCCTGGGGCAGCCCCGATATTGTTCTCACAGGTCCATGCACCAAAGTGATTCATATCCCTAGTGGGACTATAAGTTCATGAATGTCAATGTCAGTAGGCCAACACAGGGATGGAAATAAGAGGATCATGGACCATGATAAATAAGAGTCAGAAGCACCTTCACTTACCACACTGGATGGTGGTTGGGATTTCCATGGCTCTCCGGCGTTTGTAACGTAGCTCACCAGATGGGGGCTGGTTCCAGTTGGCAGAGAGGTAGCCAAACTCATCCCAGAACTTAATGATTCCCCGCTGGGCTGTAAAACAAACACCCACAAATCGCATTAGGAGCCAGTCTCTCGCTCTTCCCGAATTCACAGTGAGTGTGTCTTAAGCCTAGAGGTGAAAAGAAAGATCAGAGGCCCAGCCACTCCAGCCCCATTACCAATGGCAATGTCCTTCCAGTACTGTGCCAGGTGCTCCCCCATAGCCCGCAGCAGGTGCCGGTACTCCTTGGCATCAGCAAAATCCTGCTTGTTGTGTGTAGGCTCCAGGACCAAATAGGGCACATCAACAACCCCAACAACCCCGCCACAGGCCCTGGAGAAAGATAAAGAGCACACCTCTGTCATCCACTGGCCAAAACGCTCCTGCCTCTACCTTGGGGTGAAAGCTCTCATTGGATGGTACTCACATGCCCCCTTCTAGCTGTGGACCCACTTTCTCATACATCTTAATCAGGCGGCTACAGTTGTAGATGAACATGCCATCCAGGTCCCGATGTTCAATGTTAACCCCAAAAATGAAATTCAGTTCCTTAGGTTCCTTAAGTGCTCTGAGAAGAAAGACAAAAAGACTACTCAAACAGATCAACCCATTAGAACACAAACACCATGCTGTTTCAGACGTGTTACGGGTTAAGCAAAAAGTCTTCGATCTCCATTTGATGTGGAACCTCGCTTAGACTTGATAGAGACACATGTTTGTGCTGTGACCCTCAAGTGTAAGACTTTAAGCTTTGGATAACAGGGATGGATTTAGCCATTGCTTTGCAAATCTTTGCAAAGATAGTTACATGGTAGAATAAACATAAAGCCATCTTCACACATTTCCCCAAACCCCTTTAATGTGACGGTAAATTAAAAAGGCAAAAATTCAAAAAACAGTGAAAATGTGAAAGAAGATCACATCGTTTGATTAATGGAAACAAACTCTTGAAAGCTGGAAAGCAGATGGGCAGGCAATGGACTGACTTGGACAGAAGAAACATGAAACCTAACCCAGGGGCGAGGAGGCTCACAAGAAACAAGCCAAGTAATTCAAGCTGGGAGCCCGGAGAGGCTCCAGACATAGAGGTAAGACAAGACATGAAAATAATTTAACACTGAAGGAAAAATGCTCATTCTAGGTGAAAAAATCAGCTACAAAACTCAATCTGTAACATTATTCCAAATTTGTAATGGGTGGGGGTGGGGGGAAGACAATGAATATGAATATTTACATCTATGGACACAGGAAATACATAATTTTAAAAAATAAGAGGAGACAGCACAAGGTGATAGAATTACAGGAGCATTTTTAAAAATTCTTCTCAATAATTTTTTTTCAAGTTTTATACAATCCCTTTTAAAAAGAAACATTTTATACATCTGTTTGAAAAAAGGAGAGAGAGAACCAGCAAGATGGTGGTGGAGTAAGAAGCTCCTGGAGTCAGCTCCCGCTACAGGGCTCTTCCGGAGCTAGCTGAAGCACCCATTTGAAGGCTCCAGGAGGCCAGAAGAGCATCCTCCAACGTCCTTGGGGAAGTGGAAGGAGGAGACTGCTCATCTGCAGAGGACTCGTAAGTAGAGCGCTCAACGCCAGGAAGCCTGGTGTCCATCCTCCACTGGAGGCACAAGCCGCCTCAAGGAGCTGTTTTGCAGCTGGAATCGAAAGCTCCACTTCCCCAAAACGGGGGAGGAAGAGACAGCTGGACACCAATTTCAGCTCTAATGAGGAAATTCAGTGGGCTACAGTATGATCCTGAGAACAGCTAAGGTTTGAGCCTGTCCAGGTCAGAAAGGGGCTAAGAGCTGCCACTTTAACTCCGCACCTGGCACAAGGGGAAGCGGGGTGGACTGAAAATCCCAGTGCTGGTGGGGACCAGCTTCCTCCCATCCAGATCATACTGCAGGTCTAGCCTAGGCCCCAGTGCCACCTCCAGCAGGGAGGAACCTGGAGCCTGTCCGGGAAATTACCGGCCAAGCTGTGGAGGCCAGTGATTGTCCTACTCTGGGGGTACAAGCCGCCCCAGGAGCTGCTCTGTGACGGGTATTGGAAGCTCCATTTCCCAGAAACAGTAGGAGGAGACGGTTGGCTGCCGATTTCAGCTGATTGGGAGACTTGGCTGGCTAAGACATAACCCTTGGGAATAGCTGGGGTGAGAACCAGCCCAAGTCAGAAAGACGCCAGTAGTCACCATTCTGACTCCACCCCCAGCCTAATGGGAAGCCAGGCTGACAGTTTCTTTCACACAGATCACCCTGCAGCCCGCCTAGGCTTCAGCTCCACCTCTGGCAGGAAGGAGGCTGAGGAGCCCTGCACCAGCCTATACAGGTAACTGCAGGCAACGTCAGTTGGCATAAACTGAAAATGAGAAGTCTACCAGGGCAACTGCGGTCATCTTAGGACCCACACTGCACAGACTGCTGCCCACACCTGCAGCTCCATCCCTGCCCCAGGTAGGGGAGAAGGGGATGTGATGTGAAGCTTCATCAGTCTCTCTGGGCAACTACAGTCTAGGCCTGCATGTGGATTATTCCACATAGCTGTGCCTCTGTTCCTACCCGTGGCAAAGGAGAACGTTGGAAGAAGCTTCACTGGTCCCTGGTGCAGTGAGGGCAGCATGAGCCTCCACAGCTTACAGCACCAACCACATGCTTGGCTCCTATTGCATAACCAGCAAGGGAGAAACAATAGGAGGCCTAACTAGAGAGAAAAACTGCATCCAGAAAAAATACTCTAGTAAGCCAGATGCGAAGAAACCATCAAAAAATTACAATCCACACCAAGAAACAGGAAGCTATGGCCCAGTTAAAGGGACAAGATAAGCCTCCAGATGACATAAAGGAGTTGAGACAACTAATAACAGATGTTCAAATAAATCTCCTTAATAAATTCAATGAGATGAGATGGCTAAAGAGATTAAGGATATTAAGAAGACATTGGATGAGTACAAAGAATTTGAAAGCATACATAGAAAAATAGCAGCTCTTATGGGAATGAAAGGTGCAATCAATGAAATTTAAAAAACACTGGAATCATATAATAGCAGATTTGAGGAGGCAGAAGAAAGGATTGGTGAGCTTGAAGAAATGGCCTCTGGAAGTGAACATAGAAAAGAATGAACAAGGTCTCAGGGTACTAAATGACAGCAAAGGCATGCAAACGTACATGTCATGGGTGTCCCAGAAGGAGAAGAGAAGGGAAAAAGGGTAGAAGGAATATTTAAAGAAATAATGGTAGAAAATTTCCCAACCCTATTGAAGGACACAGATATCCCTGTCCAAGAAGCACAACATACTCACATCCGAAAAAATCCAAATAGACTAACTCCAAGACACATACTCATCAGAATGCCAAAGGCCAAAGAAAAGCAGAGAATTCTGACAGCAGCAAGGGAAAAGCAATGCATAACATATAAGGGATATCCAATAAGATTAAGTGCTGATTTCTCACCAGAAACCATGAAGGCAAGAAGACAGTTGTCTAATATATTTAAGATACTACAAGAGAAAAACTTCCAGCCAAGAATCTTATATCCAGCATGACTGTCTTTCAAAAATGGGGTCAAAATTAAAATATTCACAGATAAACAGAAACTGAGAGCATCTCTAAACAAGAGACCAGACTTTCAAGAAATACCAAAGGGTGTGCTAGAGCCTGAAAAGATAGGAGAGAGGGGCCTGGAAGAGAGTCTAGAAATGAAGATTATATCAATAAAAGTAATTAAAAGTGTCTAAAGAGTGGTGAAAATAAAATATGACAGATAAAACTCAAATAGGAATAAACTTAACCAATGATGTAAAGCACTTACATTCAGAAAACTGTAACTCAATGTTAAAACAAATCAAAAAAGGCCTAAATAACTGGAAGAACATTCCATGCTCATGGATTGGAAGACTAAATATCATTAAGATGTCAATTCTACTCAAATTGATAATACAGATTTAATGTAGTCCCGAAAAAAATTCCACCAGCATTAAAGAAAAAATTGAAAACATGATCATTAAATTTATTTGGAAGAGTAAGGAGTCCTGAATAGCCAGACAACATCATAAAAAGGAAAAGTGAACCCTCATCTCTAGACTTTAAATCATAAAACCTACCTATAGTGGTAAAAACAACATGGTACTGGCCTAAAGACAGACACAATAGACCAATGGAACCAAATTTATGGTTCAGAAGCAGACCCTCATAGGTATGGTCAAGTGATTTTTGACTAGCCTGTCAAACTCACACAGTTCGGGCAGAACAATCCATTCAACAAATGGCGCTGAAAGAATTGGACCTCCATAGCTGAAAGAAGGAAAGACCCCTACTTCACACCTTATCCGAAAATTAACTCAAAATGGATCAAAAAACTAAAAATAAAAGCAAGAACCATAAAACTTCTAGAAGAGATGACTGGAAAATATCTTCAAGACATGGTGGTAGGTGGTGGATTCTTAAAGGAGATAAGAGAAGGACTGTGGACTACTGATGTTTAATGTATGTATAAGTTTTAATATTAGCTTTACTGTTAAACTGTGGAAATGTATAGAGTGGATGGTAACATACAGTGAGTAACAGCTAGTTTAAAAATGGGGATATGACTGAAAATGGTAGTCTAGTTATGTAAATGCCAGTTGACAGAATGCTAGAGGATGGTCTGGTAACTGGATAGCACAGTAAACCAAGAGGTGGTGAGAACTGAGGCTGATGGTAAAGATGCAAGAGTGTCCTTTGTTAGCTAGAGCAAATGTATATCACTACTGCAGGGTGTTGGGAATGTGGAGAAGCATAGGAAAAATACAGGGGGAGTGACCTTTAGACTGTGGTTAGTAGTAATAATATAATATTCTTGCATCTATGCAAAAGATGTACTGTGTTGATACTGAGGAGTATGAAAAATGTGAGCCAATTATACATTATGTACATGGCAATAATCAGATGGTATTATTTTATCTGTAGCAAACGACACACCACATTGTGGTGTGTTGATGGAGGGATGTAGTTTGGGAATTCTGAACATGTGCATGATTGTTTTATAAGTTTACAACTTCCGTAATAAAAAAATATATTTAAAAAATAATAATCGGGTGGGTTGGGGGAAAAACACACCAAATGTAAGATAAGAACTATGATTAGTAGTAAGATTTTGACAGTATTCTTTCATAGTTTGTAACAAACATCTCATAGCAATACAAGGTGTTAGTGGAGGGTTGATATATGGGACCGCTGCATGATGTTATGCATGTTTCCTTTGTAAGTTCACAACTTTTACTATACACTTAATTATTTATGTTTATATAGAAATGATATAAAGATAATAATAGGATTGGTTAGGGGAAAAACACTTTGTTTAGTAGTAATATTTTGACAATGCTCTTTAATCATTAGTTAAAAAGGTTTAAAAACAATGCAAGTTATTGGTGGTAGGGTGAGATGTTATATATGTTTGATGTTATATGTTTCTTTTGTAAGTTCACAACTATTATACATTTATTATGTAAGTTTATGTATGAGTGATATATTTCAATAAATTAAAAAAAAAGAGAGAGAGAAAGGCCAAGGCAGTGGCCAATAAGGAGGTTTGGTGTTCAATTCAAGGTGGCAGCCCTTCCCCAGCTCAGGAAGAAACTGAGCACAGGGTAAGACCACTCTACCATGGTGGGCCCTGAAGAGGCACTGGGGATTACAACCTGAATGAATTTCTCAGAGTAGTCTTCAAGACAGAATGACAACTTCAGGGGAGGGGGACTTCCCTCAAGCTCCCTAATTATCTATACTCAGGACTAAAGGTACACAAACTTCAAAGATCAAAGTACAGCCCTAGCACTCACCGCTGCTTGGCTTCCTTGATCCGTTTCTTGACATCAGCTTCTCTGCGCAGTGTAATGGCTGTGTTCTGGACCTGTCGCAACATCACCTGGAAACACGCATTGGCACCAAGTAAGGGGAAGGTCCTCTGGGCCAAAGCAAGTAGCATAATATCCACATCTAAAACTTCTCACTTTAACTCACAGGGATGCAAAAACCACAGAGATTTACTTCTTTCTAAGAAAATGGCCCTCACTGGGGACAGACTATGTTTCCCTTGACCAGGCTTGCCAATATGAAAAAGCAAACAACCTCAAATGGAACAAAAGACACACTACAACAATATAGGGAGGTGTGTGTCATGCTGGTAAGGGTCAAATCCAGCTATGACCTTTGATTCTGTGTGTGACCTGGGGCCAGTGACACAGACCCTTTATACCTCAATTTCTTTCTATAAACTGGAGATAAAAACAAAGCCTACCTCACATGGTCACTGTGACTCTGGCACAGAGTATGTTCAGTAACTATGATTATGTAAACATCATAACATGAAAACATTCCATTTTTCAGCTTTAGGGCACGTGGTTTGTAATTGATCTGGGCTGTGCCAGGCCACCCCTGAGCTCCTAAAGCCCCAAATTCTGGCAGACACAGAGAACAGCTGCATGTATATGGGACCTTACCCTGGAGTCACGTGTGAGATCTCCACCGAGGCGTAGCTCTAATGTCCGAGCTTTGCTCTCTGCCTCCCGTGCCTTCTCTTCAGCTGAAACCCAGAAGAAACCATAAAGAATTCAAAAGGCTCAAAACCTTTGTCATCCCTCCTGGTCCCAAAATACAGTCCTGGGGAATTTCTTACCCTGCTATGCACTGACAGGAAAAGGACAGCTTTTTCAAAGGGGAAGCTGGGAGAAAAATGGCTGGCAAGCAATGAGAAAACAACTTCCATGCTTAGACTACAGAGTCCTTTCAAAAAAGAAAATCTGGCATTCAAAAATTATCAAGAAGGCCCAAAGGAAAACAGGCCCTATTTATATCTGAGACCCTGCTTTTCAAACTTTGGAAATGAATCGTAACAGGTCAAAAACATTCAAAGCATACAGAGTCAAGGCCTCAGTATGAACTGGAAGCTAAAGAACTCTTCAACTAATCACAGCCAAGAAGCCCTGGTCAGCATGACAGAGTTTGAGATTTTTGCCCTGGAGTCAGGAAAACCTATTTCCCAAGCATTCAGACCAGATTCTTCACCCTGGGCAAGCCCAAGCTGAAGAGTTGATAATGTTTTATAAAAGCCCCTATACATGGCTAAGGAGTAAGAATATAGGGAGAAAAAGTACTGAGAGGACTGACATGGGGCAGAAGGGACAAGGGACAGAGGAGGAAATAAGCCAGTCATGGAGGAGAATAGCTTTGCTGGATGATGGATGGGGCCTTTTCCTGTATCCTTGCTGTAGCCACAGTAGTATCCCCCAGAAGACCCCTTCATTCCCTCCATCTGCACAGGGAGTAACATTACCAATCCGAGCTACATGCTCTGCTTTCTTCACCTCCTGCTCTGCCCGGGTCTTGAAACGGCTTGACGTGTACTTGTACATCCTAAAGAGCAGAAAAAGCAACCTCAGAGGGCCCAAACACAATTTGGTTTGGTAGCCAAACCAAGAAGCACAAAGAAAACACACTGCCTTCCTACCTCCTTCCAAGCTGAGCTGTCCTGCCCCTCATGATGAAAGACAAATCCACATTTATTTTAGCAAGACTCGATTTCTTATTCCACTTATCCCTTACCTCCTTGCTCCCTGTCTCTGGTCAACCACCTCACCAACCACCAGGTATGTCATTAATCCCAAAGCAGAAACCAGCTCAGTAATGAGCCAAGGTCTTTGATTTCCTGGGTATATCTAAAAGTTCCTCAGTCCTCAAGCTGAGAGGCTCAGACAGCTCACTGTGCCAATCAGGGCACCCTCCATGCCACAGAAAGCACTCAGAGCCAACAACCTCCTAAGCCTGTCAGCCACCTCTGCCCCTCCAGTCAGGACCCAGAAGGGTCTCTGCAGTAAATCACAGGCAGCTTAAAGGCCCAACCAAAAGCTAGCAGCATTATCAGACCTCTCACAATGCATCCCCCAACAATGCCCCAGAGTAACACTGCCAGGCCCTGTCCTTGGCCTACGGAGAGAGAAGACCAGGGTGGCGAGGCCCTACCTGGGCTTGTACAGGCAGCAGGAAAGTCTCTTGGTCTGCACCTTGTGCCCATGGATGAAGATCCTCATCCGGGGATCTATATATAGCACAGCAGCGTAGGCACGGAAGGAGCGTCGCTCTGGCTTCCTGGAAGCAGCAGGATGGGAGTGTTGGGTGTCACCACGCACCCATGACAACACCCTCTCTGCAGACCTCCACTTTTGCTTTCTGGTCTCATGGGTGCTGCTCCCTCAGCATGTGTACCACATCCTGCCCCACCCCGCCCCAGCACCAGGTATCCCAAAGACACAGATGGTTACTGCTGAGGTCAGGTTCCTATCCCTGCCATTATCCACTATGGAACCCTGGGCCATTCCTTCCCCCTCTTTGGGCCTCAGCAGTTTCTTCTGTTGAATCAAGGAGTTGGACCAGGTGATCATCAATCTTCTTTTGGCTTAGCTGAGGATCTGCTGTCCTTCTCTTCATCCCTCTGCCTTCTTGCAAGAAGACAGAGTGCTCAGCTCCATCAACTTCAATGAAGCCACCAGGCAAAATCCAAGGAATAAGCTCTCTCTCCTTTCCCCAAAGTAACCTCCTGAGCTTTTGCTCAAGAGAATGAATGCTAGCTAGTTCCAAGGACGCCCTCCCTTCCCAGCCACACTCACGTGCCCTCTGGGGAGGTCTCCGCCATCTGGATATCTCTTGGATTTGATATTACATCTAGTTCCGGCTCTCCATTATCCATGAGTTTGAGATTGAAGATGATCACCAGTGTTCCTGAGGAACAGGAATCCTTTCATTCTGCCAGGCACCCACAGCCCACTGCCACACCACTCATGGCTCTGGAGCTCCCAGATACTAGAGGCGGCAGAACTGAAGCCTACTTACCACTGCCCCCAACAATCTTCTCAAACTGGGTCATCACTTCCTCCTCATTGTGAAAGGGGGAGTACTTGTAGATGAGTTCCGTCTCAATAGCAAACTTTTCCACATTGTCAGTGACAGGTTCCCGGGTCTGGGCATTCCAAGTGGGCAACGGGACGATCACCTTCAGAGTAAGCATAGGCAGACATTTTGAGAGAGGCCAAGAAAAGCCTTTTCCAATCTATCTTGTCCTTTCCCCGAATGGCCCTTCACAGTCCAGAGGTGAGGCCCAAGCTTCTCAGCCTGGCAGAAGAGTATTTATGGCTTCATAGCTTTCTTTGCAAGGCTCAGCTTCTGTCTCTTCCAAAGACTCAAATCACACTACTAGCTACTCTCTGGATATGTGGTTTTATACTCTGGGGTCTCTGCACAGGCAGTTCCCTCTGTTTGAGACATCCCCAACCATTTTCTTAAATTGGAAAAATTCTACTCTTACCACTGAGAACAACACATTTTGCAACTATCTCACGAATAAGATATATATAACCTACAACTCAGTCATGCCACTGCTGGATAAATACCCTAAGAAAAATTTTGCACTGTGCACTAGTTAACACATATATAAATACAAGCTGTAACTCTATTTGCAATAGCCAAATATAGAACCGACCCAAATAATCACCTCAAAGTGGATAAACTGTAGTTCATCAATAGAATACTATATAGTGATGAAATGAACAGCCACTAGCATCAACATTGTTGAATCTCATGAACATGTTACATGAAAAAAGATTTTAAAAAAAAAAGGTATGGGCCCTTATGGGAATGGGCCCATTCATATTAAATACATAAATATGACAAACTGAACAATATTATTTAAGGAGACACATAGAGGTAGTAACATTATTAAAAAAAAACAACAAAATGATCATTACAAAAGTCAGGTGGTGGTTTCTCCAGGGACAGGGTAAGGAATATGATTGCGAGGAGCATATGGGGACTTCTTAACATCAGTTAATGATACAATATTTCTTCTAACCCAGATAGTGGCATCGTGGGTGTTCACTTTATAATTATTCTCTCAACTGTATATGTATTAACATACACTTCCAAATGTATGATAGGTATCGCAGTATGGTTACTGTTTATGAATTCCAAAAATAGATTTTGGACCGTGATTGTAAACTGATCTGTTCCTCTTGGCGTATTAGAATGTATTCGATTCAGAGGTTTCACTTTTACTTTATTAAATCAAGATTAGGTCTTTTATTTGACCACATCATTAGAGCAGCTCAGTTTGAGTCCCCATCCCCCCGGGCCCCGCCTTTGTGGGCTAAACGGATGTTCAACCCAAGATAGGGAAGTAAACACAGGGAGAAGGGGACCACAAAGAGTTGAGTTTTGATGCTGGAGTCCCAGGGAGAAAGCCAAGTCAGTCACCTGAGCTTACAGCTGGCCTTGTGGAGAAAGCAGAGCAGCCAAGCCCAGAAAGAGAAGACAAGTCCCAGGAATAGAGAGAAGCCTTATGCCGGCCTACAGCTGAAATTGGAAGACGCTGAGACCATAGAACCTTAAGATGAAGAGGTAGGCTGAAACCTCACAGAAACTGGCACCCATCTTGCTCCAACACATGGCAACAGACTTTGGTGAGGGAAGTAACTTACCCTTATGGCCTTGTAACTGTAAGCTTCTACCCCGAGTAAATACCCTTTATATAACCCAACAGATTTCTGATACTTTGCATCAGCACCCCTTTGGCTGACTAATACAAAATGATTCCCAATATAAGTAACATTTTTAATATTTCTACTCATTTTTCAGCAAGCCTGCCTCAAATGACACATCCAGAGGCCCCAGTGTGCTCCTCCCTCTCCTGAGACCTGGCTGCAAGCAAGTGCCCTGCACAGGTGGTCTGAAGGGACAGCTCATTCAGAGCACAACAGTTGTGGCATCTCTGAGAGGTTCGAACCAGATGGGCACACACAGGGGGAAAAAAGGACCCTGCAATTTAATGAGTTCTAGGGTGAGAAACTGTTCCGCGCATTTTACTGGTTTCTCATAAGCTTTGTTCTGATAGTACTGAATCTCAGGACTGGTTTGAACACATTCTTCACCAGCCGAAAATGATATTTTGAAATCTTGGCAGTTTGCACTAGACTACAATCACAAAGAGTGACCTTGCAGCACCAAGTAAGGAAAATATATCAACCTAGCTTTTTCACCAGGGAAATAGAGTTCCATCGTGTTCTGTGAACTTGTAGCTCACACTACACCTCCTATTTTTCCCAGCAGTCCCAGGTGACAAAGTCCTTACTTCAAAGCACACTCATTCACTTGCCATCCACATACACTATCTCCAATCAACACATTCTTGATTTTTGCTTTTTCCTATGTTTCTGACCACTGCTCTGGCTCCTTTGCCACCTCCTCCTCCACTCCCTGGCCTTTAAATGTTGATGTGCCTGAGGTGCCAGGTCCTTATCTCACTCTACTCTTTTCTAGGTGAGCTCATTTGCTACCAAGAATCCCTGAGCTCTAGACTCAGACTTAATTTTACATGTCCAGAACAAAATTTACACCGTTTCCCTTCACTCCTGCCTCTCTCCCATTTCTTCCCAGCTCCAGACAGCCATCATCCCAAACACCTCTGAGTCATGAATGATTCCTTCTTTCCCTTTATGCCTCTCTATAATCATCCAATCTGTGGGATCCACATCCTTAAAGGATATGGACTCTATCTCTCTCTTGCCTCCCTGCCCTGATTCCAGGCCAGGCTACACCTACATAGCCAGGGCCTCTCCAGCTGGTCCATCGAGTCCCCACCCACAAACTTCCTAACCCAATCACCACATAATAAACAAAATAATCTTTTTAAAAAGAAAATCTGCTACTGCCCACCCTTGCTTAAAGTCCTTTTAATGACTGCTCTTTTGAACAAGTCCCAAACCATACAACAAGGCCCTGAGATCAGGTCTGAATTGGCCCCATCCTGCTCTCCAGAACTCCACTTTTTCAGATCGCCCATATGCCAAGCCCCTCCTACAACCCTTGTGGCCCCAGGGGCCCTTCAATATCCACTCAGTCCTTCCTCAGGAAATATTCCTGAGGACCCCAGCCTGGGTTGCTTCTCCCAGCACCCTGCACTTTCCAGCTGTTAGCACTTAACCTCACTCCAAGTATCTGCTGAATGACTAAGATACTATACCAAAAAGGCAAATAAATCTTATCAATTGCCAAGTAAAGATGACAGAAAAGATAGCCTGTAGTTCCCGGTATGAACTAGTCTGCTATGATACAGGCTCTGATTTTTCCTTGCAGCACCTCTCGGGCCCCTCTCTCAAGCCCCAGCCTCCATTTCACAGGTATGAGAAGGGGTTAAGAGTCCACTCTGAGGCTAGGCAGACCACAGGCCTTCCCTGATCCCTTCTTAAGAGCCAGCTCTGCAGATATGTGAACCTCCAGGCTACAAGGAGAATCAGCTGAACATGTATTTAGCTTATACAGTGAATTGCCAAAATCTTTTGAACTAAGAATATTCTGGATCCACTGGACCATCCTTCTAGCAAAGCAGTAATTGGCCGGGGCTAAGTAGCAACTGCTCCCCAAAGTGAGTCTGAGTGTCAGCTGCCATTTAACAATCAACTTACTCGTGTTTTTCATATGCTCACTTGCTTTACTACCTGCCTGGGCCCTGCAGGTACCAGATTTGTGGCTTCTGATATAGGTGGTTAGAGTAAAGCATTTCCTCAAAAAGAAAAAGCACTCACAGCACATTCCACACAATTACCATCATATGGAAAAGACACTGCTGTTCCTATTACTGTTGCCAACTGTGGTCTCTACCCATAGTCAGGGAAGCCCAAAATACTAATACTCCCCCTGGTAAAACAACTCTCCATGATGAAACCCTCAGACTGAATTCGAGCTGCAGGTCTGGGGGACATCTCCAAATCCTGTTCTTGATTCCTGCCACCTGATGGTCGCAACCTCAGAAACAAGGTAGTGTCCTCTGAAGTACTATGAAATTTCATTTCCTCTTACATTAAGGATCTGTTTTAAGCCCCCAATCAATTCATCCAATAGCTACTCCCGCAACAGGGAGCATGAACTCCATTCCTGCATCCCCAAAGAGCCCAACACTATAAACCATCTATGAAAAAGACCTGGGCAGACCCAGGAAATATGGACGGATGACTTGGAACAAGAGGGCAGGAACCTACTTCATCAATGCCTTCTTCTTCATGAAAGGTGCGCGACAGGAAAAGGCAGGTCATGGTATCTTCCTTCTTGGTGAAGAGGATAAAGTCCTTCCCAATGCGCATTGAGCCCCTGAAAGGAAGGCAGAAATAGATTTTTCTCCCAGGGAGGATTCAAAAGCTCATCTCAAAAAGAAGTAAAGGGAAGCGGCTGTGGCTCAATCAGTTGGGCTCCCGTCTACCATATGGGAAGCCCTGGGCTCACGTCCTGAGGCCTCCTTGTGAAGGCAGGCTCACCTGCACACCACAGAGAGCCACCAGTCCGAGTGCTGCCTGGCCCGGAAGCACCACGGAGAGCCAACTCAGCAAGGTGATGCAACAAAAAAAGAGAGACAAGCAAAAAAAAAAAAAAAAAAAAAAGACAGAAGAGTACGCAGCAAACAGACACAGCAAACAGCAAAACAAGCTACCAGGGGGGGATAAATAAAAATAAATATATAAATAATAATATATAATATTATATTAATATATCATTAATAATGTATAATTATTATATTAATAATATATAATAATATATAAAAATAAACAGAAGAATGCACAGTGAATGGACACAGAGAGCAGATAGCATGCAAAAAGCAGCAAGGGGGGGGAGGGATTAAAAAAAAAAGTAAAAACCACCCTCTGGATAGGACTGAAAATGCCTTTGGAGGGCTCTCCTAAAGGCCTTCCTAAAGTCCCAGGACCTTTAAGTGAGTCCTACCACCCTTGTTTCCTCTCCATTCATCCAACAATTCTCCTTCTGCTCTTCTCCTGCTGGCCTAAAATTCACGAGCCTTTACCTGCAACATTTTTTACAATACTTACCCACCATCCAAGGCCTCTCTCTTCACCACCCTCCTAGGGCATGTTCACCACCAATCACCTGTCCTAGGTTAGTCCCATTCCCAGCCTGTCACCACAATGCTAATAAGTAACCTTCCTGCCCAAGAGATCCGTGTTCATCCTAGCCCTATGAGCACTGCTGTACCCTCTGTCTATGCAGCCATTAGAGTTTACTCCAATAATTGATACCTTAGATACATCATCTTCCAAACTGACCACTTCCAGTTCTCATCTTGTCCTCCTTTCTATCAAAGAACAGCCCAGGGCCTATGCTCACAAGTCCTCGAAAGCTCAGTCAAATATAGGAGCTAACTATACATATTTCTTGACCACCAAAATATAACTCAAGAGGCCTAAAATTGGCTCATGTCCAATAGTTACACCCATCTTCTGTCTTGGAATTGTTTTTGCCACCCAAACTCATTATGACACAGGCAGGTCCCTGCTTTTGGATGCAACTGGTTTCTGGGAACTATGCCTTAAGGCGGCCTTCCATGAGGCAAACCCTGAATGGAATTAACTGCTGCCTTCCTGTTTGGCCGAGGTAAACCATCCAAGAAGCAAGCAGGGACAGGCCTTTCCTAGGCCACATGGAACAGGTACTACTGGAAAGACTGCCAACTTAACAATGGGCTGTTTAGCTTTTTTCTTCTAAGCAGCTTCTGAGGCTTTATGGCTATTAGCTCATTAATACCCCGGGGAGATGATAGAAATGAAAAACCACATTACCCTCTTCTATGTACAAATACAAACCAGATAGCATGCCAAGCACACAAACGAATGTTACGCCCCATTTCCCCAAACATTCACGAAAACTCCCAGGACACTATCCAGAGTTACCCTAAGGGCTGCCAAGTCCTGTTTCTCCTCCTCCAACTCCCAAGGGACTGGCAATTATTCATCCCCTATAATCTCGTAATTCTCCTACTTCCTCTCTGAAGCACACACATAGCAAAATGATGCAAATTATCTTGCCTTCAGTCAAAGCCTGCTTTTGTCCTAATTTGGCAAAAAAAAACTTTCATTTGGTGCTTTCTTCCCTCTTTGATCCTGACCTTAGGGCCTGAATAGCAAGTACCCAAAATACCACCCTCTCTGGTACCTTCCCTGTTTTTCACCCCTATTCTCACTACAAATGAGAACCCTTTTACAATTTCTAAATTGGTTTCAAAATGAATACAACTGTCTACTCCAAACACCATGGGCCCTTTACAAAAGTTGTTCTACTAAAATATGCTAATAATGACACTCAATTTCTGTACACTTTACCGCTAAGCACTCTCAGAGTCACATTTCATTTGCTCCTGAAACTAACTCTGTAAGGGAGAACATCAGAGATTAGAACCAGGATTTCTAGTGGAGCAAACAGACCTTCCTTCAAAGAGGTGAAACAGCTTGCCTTAGGCCACCAAGTAGGAGGCTGGCTTACAATCTATATAGGAACTTTTTCTTCTCTTATATCCCAATGACTCTAGAAAGCCTTAGATCACTTGCTTCAGAATCACCTGGAGAATATCTCTGAAAAACACATTCCAGGGAGCAGGTGTAGCTCAGTGGTTGAGTGCCTGCTTCCCATGCACGAGGTCCCGGGTTCAATCCCCAGTACCTCCTAAAGATAGAGAGATAAGATTCATAGACAGAGACAGATAAATAAAAAAGATTCTATGCCCTATTCCAGACCCACTGAGTCAGGCCAGAAATCTGCCACAGGAAGATAAAAGAAAAACAAAATTAAAAGCCAGAAACCAGGCTCTGAGGCTCTCTCACAGTGACAACATCTAATCCTCAATCTACTAAGTATTATAATCCCAAACCTACAAAGAAAGAAGTTGACAGAGAAGTAATTAAGTGACTGAGATGGGATCTGAACCTTGGTTTGTCTGATTCAACTGAAATGCACAGAAACTCTACCTCTGCAGTCAGAAAGACCTGGTTCTTTTTTTTTTTTCTTCAAGATTTACTTATTTACTTATTTCTCTCCCCTCCCCCCACCTCGGTTGTCTACTCTCTGTCTATTCGCTGCGTCATCTTTGTCCACTTCTGTTGTTGTCAGCGGCATGGGAATCTGTGTTTCTTTTTGTTGCATCATCTTGTTATGTCAGCTCTCCGTGTGTGCGGCACCATTCTTTGGCAGGCTGCACTTTCTTTCGCACTAGGCGGCTCTCCTTACAGGGCGCACTCCTTGCGTGTGGGGCTCCCCTACGCGGGGGACACCTCCTTGCGTGCATCAGCACTGCTGTTGGGCCAGCTCCACACAGGTCAAGGAGGCCCGGGGTTTGAACCGTGGACCTCCCATGTGGTAGATGGACACCCTAACCACTGGGCCAAGTCCACTTCCCAAGACCTGGTTCTTAATCCTAATTGCATTTTTAACATTTTGGGGCAAGTCATTTCACCTCCATACACTTCAGTTTCTTCACCTGAAAATGGGAATAATATTTACACCTCACAGGGTTATATGAAAACTAAATTAGATCATCCATATATAAAGGAGGAGTGCTTATTATTACCATTTAGTTCCTATCCTGAGAGACAAATTGCAAAGTCCAGACAACAGGCCCTGTTATCTTTGGAAACACTCCCTTTCTTCTCCACACACCCAAAGCCTCCTCAAGCTCTGCACCTGGGGCACAAATGATGCTGTTCAAGGATCAAACCACCTCCAACTCTCAAACAAAACAACACGTTTCCACAGCAAGACTTGAAACGTGACTCAATTCCATTTGCACAGACTCCAATTCCACTAAATCTTATTTCATCCAAAGATATGTACAGCTGGAAGTGAGCATTTCAGAAATAGAAACCTTTCTCTTGGGGCTTAACTCAAAACCAGAAAAACACATTCCAAAAAGTGAACAAGTGGGAACCAAGGGTTGAGAAAGAAGCCCCAAGGAATATGAAGACATTAGGTAGGTTCCTGCTATAGGGCCTTCCAAGACATCTCCGTGGAAGCCTCTTCCTCCGGAGGAAGAGCTCACGTCCCTCTTATTCACACTCAATCCCCACTGCCTAGTTTAAAGTGTGTCTTACACTAGATGTAGGAACACTGCTGCATTAAATGAAGCATACCCCACCACCAACTCAGATACATCCCAAACCCACAAAAGAACCATTCACATCCTCAAGCACTGGGTAAAAAGAATTTTCAACAGATAGAGAAGCACAATTCTGGAGCCCAGTGACAAGAGAACACAACAGCTCCTTCCCTCCCTGACCAGTTTTGGATGTTCATAACTTTTCAACATGTGGAGAAAACTCAACTCCAGTTGGTAACAACAGTAGGTAGGCTACCCCAAACTTTTAACCCTCCTTTCTAACTTTCCTCCTGTTCTGGAGTTCCAGTCAAAGAGGGAAAAGGAGAAGGAAACTTAACATCTAAGAGAAGGAGGACATTGTTTACTTTTATCTTGAACCCTATGAAAGGATTCTATTATACCTACGATTTTAAACCATTCCCGTACTGCCCAATCTGGGTGGACTCGGGCGTTCGCTTGGCTGATTTCCCAAACTGGATCACACTGGCAGCATCACCTGAAGTGCAGACACAAGAGAAGATTTGCATTTATTTCCCAGGCTCCTTAGAGTCAAAGATCTGAACCTGCTATAAATCCAAACAGGGCTGTGTTTCTGTTGAAAACCTTGTCCAAAGATATTCCCAGCCATGTGGCAAATGGAGGCAACCCTTGCCTGGCCTAACAGCCCCTCCATCACTTTGACCTGTGACTCTGTTATTACTATAGTCTGATATTGCTATCTTAGTTCTGGCTCCAGAATGTGGGCTGGTAAATTAAATGTTTAGAGACAGGTAATTTGACAGATTTCAAGATGCCGTTTAGATTCTAACTTCTATGCTAGGGCAAGATCCAGCAAATACATTAGTAGAATTAAGCCTGTGATGTTGTAATAAACTTCTCTCTCCCCTGGTAGATCTTCCAATTATAACAAGACAAAGAAAAAGAAGTTTACAAAACAGGATGGCAGTAGAATTTACATCCTCTCAAAAGAGGCAGAACTATCTTCACTTACTTGGATCCATTCCTGCACCATCATCCAAAAAGCAAAGCATAAATCCTCCTCGAAGATCCTCTCGCCTTTCTGAAAAAAGAAGCATCTACCATTACTGGACAGTTACCCACCAGAGGGCAGCAACATGTATGCTCAGGAGGTGGGTCTAGTGAAGCATGGTCCAAAAAGGTCAGGTCAAACCCAGCTTCTCCTTCTAACAGTCTTAGTTTAAGGAAGGAGCTCCCCATTAAAGATTCTCCAATGCTTTCTTGTCTGTGACAAAGCTTGAGACAATGAGTATGCACATATTTCACATATATGCTCTAATATACTCCAATAATTCCCCGCCTCTCTCCACGTGGTTTATTACTGCCTCTGCCCTCTGCCAACAAGCCATGAAAGTATTTCAACTACTACATGCCATACCTTACCAAGACTACTCAAATTCAACAGGTCATCTCTTGTGTGAGTTTGGAATAGCCTTCAGAGCAAAGTGATTCAGCCAGACAAAGCATGGACATAGTGGTGATATCTTCTATCTACAGGATAAGTTACTATATGTAGCTCTCCCTGGGCTAACTGTAGCTTCTGGGCTACTTGCAGTCCTTGTCATACCCCCCTACTTACTGAAGGCCCTTGAAATGGCTCCCCAACCCAAGCATGAGATAGAACAGAGTATAGTGACAGCTGCCTCATTCACAACTAGACCTGGACAGAAGAACAGTCCTTTGACAATAAGATACAGAGCAGCTGTGATAATACTTCCTGGCTGACAGGAAAGGAACACAACAGACTAACTACCAATCCAGTCAGCAGAACTTCTTCCAGCAGCTATCTTCTGTAGCAGCAAGTGGTCACTCAAAGTAACCTGGGTTCAAGTATGTCATAGACATAGAAGAAAAGATCCCTAAATAGGGTCATACTAGATGGTCTCCTAGGTATCTTTTGATCCCATAATGAGGACTAGGTGGGCAAAGGAGAAACAGGCCTTGGAATCACTCGTGGTTAAGACATGAAGGAGAGGAAGATGTGGGGCAAAGACAAAAATCAAGGGAACCTGACACTGTAGCCCCATAGAAACCAAGAAAGAAATCACTAATACCAACATGACCAGAACAGGTGCTGCTCTTAGTCCATGCTTTGCACAGGGATAAAAGGAGCACTTTTACTAAAAATAAAGAAGGTCTGTATAAGATACTGTAGGACCAGGTCCAAGGCTTCTTTGGAGCCTGGTCCTTAATTGAGGATGTTTTTAAACCTCTCCCAAACTGCAGTTCACCAACTTTATACAACTATCTAAGCTGTTTAAAAAGCTGCCTGTACTACCCTCAGGCTAAAGATTCAAGTAGGTAGTGACTGCCTTCTGGTAAATGGACTAGTTAATATAATTTAAAATGCTATTTCAGAAAGGGTAGAAACCATAGAGGTTTTAAATATCACTCAGTGTTCAGGAACTGAACTTGCTGAAACAGTAATAACTGTTTGAAAGTTCAAGGTCAAAGATCTACCTGGAAGTACTACTGGTAGCTAAGAAACATTTCTCCTTTTTGCGGCAGTACCTCTTATCACAGTATGGAGAATCCAAATGAGATATGGCAAGCAACAGCAAAGGCAAGAAAAGTGCAAAAAAGCTCCAAAGTTTCCTTCTGGAGAAAGCAAAGTGTCATGGATACTCAAACTGGGTGACGAACAGAGAGCATGGTAAAAGTGTTTTAAACCTAGTTAAGATCCATTTGCCAAACACTAGCGCCACAAAACGTGCTGGAAGACTCTGCTTTGAGATCTAGAAATTGGGTTTATGGCAAGAGCATTTGAAAAGAATGATCAAGGATTTGAACACTACCCAGGAAGTAGCTTCTAGGCCTTTGTGTTAGGGCAGGACTCAGAAGCTGTTTTAGCACACAACCACTTAGCAGTGGGTCTGGCATTCCTTTGGCTCACGGGCTTCATTTCAAAGCTTTTTCATATGATTTACAAAAGGGAAAGAGATTTCTTCACTTGTGAAGAGGGAGAATCCTTCTGGCCACACAGAGTGATCGATGGCCAGTAAAAAAACAGCAGTGTCCAGGCCCACAGCCATGTGCAACACGGTCTCAGAGCCAAGATACTGAAGCAACCATAACTTCTTCAACTTTTTAAAAAGGTGGTGCCGTGTGTTCGCCTACTAAAATCCTTATCCTAATCACTTGTGTACTTGACGACTATTTACTGAGTACCTTCTCAGTGCCAGCCACTGTGATGAGGATACAGCAATGAACAGTGCAAATGTGATCACTGTCCTCATGGAGCTTACAGTCTAATGAATTCCAGTCTACTCTCTGTGGAAGACAGGGTAAAAAATAAAGGAAGAAAGGCTGAAGCTGAAGGAGGCAGAGAAAATAATCAGCTGGAGGAAAATGTAGTGTGCATAAAAAAACTCAAGAGCTTGTTAAAAAAATAGATGCCCAGGGAGGCAGATGTGGCTTAGGTGACTGGGCTGCCATCTACCCTACGGGAGGCCCCGGGTTCAATTCCCAGGGCCTCCTGGTAAAGGCAAGCTGGCCCACCCTGGCTTGGAGAGCCAACAACAAACAGTGAGCACAAACAACAGGGGGGAGGGAGTAAATAAAATAAAATAAAATAAATAAATCTTTAAAAAACAAAATAGATGCCTAGGCTCCTCCTTGAGAGTGGGGATGGGAGCTGAGGTGGAGCATGAGAATTTGCAATTCTAACAAGCTCTCAAATAAGGTTGATACTGCCAATTTGTGGACCACCCTTTGAGAAGCACTGAGCTAGAGCAAGAGAACAAGGCAGCCTCCCTGTCAAGACTATCACCCTAAATATTCCCCAGTTAGAGATTAATTCCTAACACCTGCTGTTTACTTTAATCAGCCAATTGACTTTTATCTGAAGCCTCCAAAAATGATTCCGACAAAGGAGGGGGAATTCTGGACTGAGCAGAGTCTAAGCAGTTGGGACTATATGTTCCTCCTTGGCAGAAAGACATGTAGGGCAAAAGCGGTCTTTGCTTCAGATCCTGGCAATAGCAAGATAAGATTATCGTCTTAGATTCCCTCAATTTGGCCATGTCTGACTTCTCCAATTTAGCCAAATGTCCCTCCATCCAACTCCCATTAGGAAGAAGACAAGAAAAAGAAAGAAGTGGTAGAAGAGAAGACATGTAAAATAGAGCTGTAAATTAAAAGTCAGAGGTAGGGCAGGCCAGCAGGCTGGCAACTCAGGCAAGAGTTGATATTGCAGTCTTGGGTTTTGAAATGTGTAGGACAAGCTGGCAGGCTGGCAATTCAGGGAAGATTTCTATATTAGTCGTAAGTAGAACACCTTCTTCTAAAGTATACACCAAGGAAGTTCTGGCATTTCAACTTCAGTTAATGCAGGCCACCATTTGCTCCATGTTTTAGCCAACCAACCAAGCTGTTAGATCCCTTTCTAACCCCCAAGGTACATCAAATCCAGAATCTGGGCTTAGTGAGTCCATAATAAATTTGGCTTGATCCAAAGTTATATTCCTTTCACCTATTCCACACTCTTAAAATACATTCCCCCACATATTCCCTAGTGGCTGTCTATATAAACTGGAAAGGTCATGCAGTGTAATGCACCTTCCCATGGATCACACTTTGTACCTCCCTTTCAGGGACTCTGGGAATTAAGTCTAGGATCTAGGAGAGAGGAATGGGGGAGGGGCTGGGTTCTAAAAAGAGTCAGCACTGTCTTGCAGGGCAACCAACTCAAGGAAGGTCTTTACAGGTTCCTCAGGCAAAGCAGGGTTAACCTCCTCAGACACGGAAATGGGCTGCTCTACTGGTAAAGTAGACACAGCAGAATTTAGGGCTTCAACGTCCCCAGAATAAGCTTAGATGTCTCCATTCCAATTTTCAGTACCCCATTCCTTCCCAGCGAATATGTTCAACTTTAACAGCAAATATCCTGTGAGGTTGGAGAATGCATTTTGTTTTGTAATCAGCCACTCCACAGGATAAAACTGAAGCAGGCTAGATAGGGAATATACAGATCTGGAACCTGGCAGAGAGTCCACGTGGACATCAGAAACCCTCAAGATGGCTGCTGGAGGAACCCTACCCCTGGGATTCTGCTGCCCAGAACAAAGACTCCTTCCTGAAAACAAGGAAAAGCCGCGGATATTCCCTAGAAACTTTATCACTAGGTCCTCACTAAAGGATTGATGGCTGGGGTAATCAATCAAAACAGCAAACAGCTGGAAGCCCCACCCCCTACCATTAGCAAAGGGGTGGAATAATAGTTGAAATGCCAGGCACAAACCAGAGCGCAGCTCCCACCCTGCTCTTTTGCCCGCAGACCTGTCCTGCCCTCTGTGCACCACTGTCGCCATTTTTCCTCTGCCATGTGGCCACGCAAGTAAACCTGGGAATTTATAATCTATAATGGGGAACTGTAGCTTGTAATTCAGCCCTCTTCATCCCTTTTCACCCCTTCCTCTCTACCTGAGACCCTTGCTCTGTTATTTTCTGTTATTTTCTCCCATTTATCTTCCCTCCCCACCTGAATAAATTACTGGCCTAACTCACCCAGCGTGCTCTTGAAATTCATTTCTGCAGCACAGCCAAGGACCAAGATAGAAACCAGTAACAAAACCCCTGGATTTGGTTTTCAGAAATCTCATCTCTGCAGCTACCTGAAATAAGGGTTTCTTTCAGGACAAACATAGAAACTTTCAAGTCATTTATACAATGCTTGAGCTGGGAATCTGAAGCCCTAAATTCATCCTTTTCTTTCACCACTTTGTCCAGCACTGTTTAGAAGAATCAGCCAACTATAATCTACTTGTTAGTTTAACAAACGAACAAACATGCTCATCCAGAGCCTCACCTCTTATTTGATTAGGAGCACCCAATGGTGATCTTTTGCATATCCACAGTAAACACTAAATAGTCATTAGTGCCTTCAAATCTAATCAGATTACAGAATCAATTCTAGAAACCCCAGGAACAATTCAGAAAACTCATCCTAAGATTCTGTTCCTCTAGAATCACTGTCAGTACCAGCAGAGAATGTAATGAAATGACGTCCAAAGTCTTCAATGCACTCTTGCAATCAGTATGGGCAGTATTAATTTGTTACTCTTTGACAATTTTCCATTTACTAACCATTGTCTTGGATTCACAAAAGAGATCTTTCATCCCAGGAAGATGAAAGTCAATAGAAAGACAGTCTACTTCTGACAGATCCTTATGGACTAACCCCATTTAATAGAAATGCTTTGACTAAATGAACATCTCTACACTATAACAGGCCAACTCACATCACACCTTTCCTAAATTTAAAGATGGTCTTTGAAACTGTGACTTTGTGGTGTCCTTCAAAATCATATCAGATATTTGGAGAGATGTCCAAAATCTTTATCAATGTAGTTTCCCAATGGGAGGTAGGAAAATATTTCCCCCACATATTAACAATAACTTCTTAGTAGTAAAGATATTATTGATTCCCTCATTCTCCTTCAAGAGTTTGCTTTATTCCTCCTGTCAAATATGTAAATAAGGCACTAAGGTAGAAAAGGGTCAAGTTTTAAGTGAGGGATGCTTCAACACTCCCAATTTCCCCCAGGGTTGGGTGTAAATCATGTCTTTTCCCAAAATGCTATGGTGCCTAAGGCTTCTATCAGACCATTTAATCCTTAACTGTCTGAACTGTTCCCTCAAGATCTAGTTATTGTTCTCTAGTCATCTGTAGAGTGCTAATTGTCTCTCCAATTAGAGACTAAATTCTTTGAGTTAAGGTCCCATCTCACTCTTCTGCAACTCCTCCCAAAGCACACCAGTTTAGCACAGAGCACAGAATAAGTGAGCACTGGGTCTTTTCCTTTTAAAGTGAAATCCAACTATACTGCTGCTTTCTGAGTATGAAGGACTAAATTTCCTGGTTGAAATTCATTCACCATAGGCAGGAGGAGGAGGCAGAAATGGTCTTTTTAACAAATTTCTTCCAAACAGATTTGGCTATTATAACTGTCTTTTTGACATCACTTAGAGCAGAGGCCAATTCTCGTTTGCCATCTGTGCAATGACTGAAACAGCCACCATTTCTTTCAGAAGTAGCTGCTACCACTTCGTCAATACAACACACTAAAATACATACTGTGGCTTGGAAAAGACACCTCCAACTGGCCGAAGGATTCAGTAACTATCTCGTAAAATTCTGCTGTGTTCCTTTTTCCTATTTCTTTCTTCTAAAAATAGGAGGAGCTCTGTTTTCATCACTTTGGCAGAGTCTTTTGAACAGAAGGCTTTCAGAATTTAGGTAATGTGACAGTTTGATTTTTGTGAATCCCAGAAAAAGATTATGTTCTTAAGCTAATCCATTCCTGTAATATGGGGTCTTTTGATTGCATTAAAGTCAGTTAAAGGGCCTTGATTAGATTACTTGATAGGATCACTTTAGGGCTTTTAACTGGACTAAATCAGGGAGGCCTGAGCCAGGTTGGGTCTCCGCCCTCTTGCTGGGTCTGATATAGAAGGAGACACAGAGAGCCATACAGGGAAAGAGATCTCCCCCACTTTTTATTCTGCCATGTGAGAGAAGACTCAAGGATCACATAAGCATGAAGTCCCCAAGAGGACAGACACATTTAACAGTTCAAGGTTGAGGAGATGAGCCCTGCCATATGCCCGATCACCATGTGGTAGAACATCAGGATCACTAGTAACTGACTTTGGTGAGAAAGCATCTCTGATGGTGCCCTAATTTGGACATTTCACAACCTCAGAACTGTAAATTTTAACCCCAAATAAATCCCCTTTATAAAAGCCTACACATTTTTTGGTACTTTGCAAAGGCAGCACTTTGGCAAAGGCAATGTAACTGACTTTTAACTGTTCTGAATATTTTCTTTGCTCCAAAGTCTATCAGGCATAAGGATCCATCATATCTGGGGAGATATATCATAATTAAATGACTTTAAAGGTTCTGAGAGAATTACTACTTGGTTGTGTGCTTGTTTGTCTTTATCAGATTGGTCCACAAAGAAAAGAAGTTATCTAATAAATGTATATTCCCATATAAACAATCTTCTTAGAAGCTAGTCAATGTTCAAAATACTACATCAAATCTTTCAGAAGACTTCAAGAAAGTGTCAGAAAAACAGATCATGCAAGCCAAAATTATTTTAAAAGCTATTTTCCTCTGTTCCACTTCCAAATTTTTAGCATCAAATGACCAAAAAGGAACAAGCCAGCTATGAGAGGTTGGAGATCAATGCAGAGGGGAAGTGGCACTTTGACTAAGAGCAAATGACCAAAAAGGTGCTAGTATGAGTATTCAACAGGCAGAATGCAAATTATTTTTTTTAAAAAGGCCAATGATAATCCCAGGAATTCCTCCACTGTTGCACCTACTCTAGGAAAAAGAGAATTTTACTGCAAAATAGCAGAGCCAATTAAGTAAGCAAAAACAGTACAAGGAGTCAGAACCTTTAAGTTCCTAGCAAAGAAGCCCTCCTTCTTAACATCTGTGCTGAAGAACATCTTCTCAGTAAACCTCAGTGCCCTAACAGTCACCCAGCTGTTAGCTGAAACTGCTACCAACAAGTCTCCAAGATGGGACTACTCCTCAACAAGGTTGCAGAGAGACAAGATGGCCTCCAACAAGATCTCTCCTTGGCTTCAGGTACCACACATGTGATAATTCCTACCAGTAAAATTACTAGTCCCTGGTCATTTTATTCCAATCATCCCCATAAATCCAAAGGTAGCTATTTTGGACATTTTGTGTTAGTTTCTTTAAACCAATATTCTTGGTTGCTATTACATGCCTGGCCAAGGAAACCCTGTTTCAAATTATGCTCTGGAGTAATTATCCCATTTCCCCAAGCTCCAGGAACAAGTTATACCCCACTTATTTCTTAGATACAGTAATAAATGTATAAAAAGGAATTAGGCATTAGAAGAAAAGACTGAAATGTGACTTACGTGTATAAATATCAATTCTTGTGGCATCAGCATCTCTGCAAAAAATTAAAAGAAAAAATCAAGATACAAATGAGAATGTGAAATTATTATTAAAATACATAGTACTTTGTTTATACACTATGAAATACTTCTGGAGCTCCAAATTACTTAAGATAAACACATGACACATAGGGTCTGGAAATGCTTTCTTAATGCTGATTTCATAGTGAAAACATCTAGAGGATAAGTAGGAAATTTTCCTTTACACTACAACTTAAATATGCATTTTCTCTCACTCATTTGATTGCAACTGCAAAAAGATGTTCCAACAACTTGCCGCCTTTTCCTTCTCACTAAGATATTAAGAAAAAAAGGAAAACAATAATCTGCCACAAAGCCTATGAAAAATTAAGTCTCATGATATACACAATGGGTAACTTTATCCTCCCCAACTTTGAGAAAGTACCCCATTAGACTCACCCATCACCTGAAATCATATAGGTGCAGTCATCAACGAAATCATATATAAAGTCTTAGAAAAAAGTAATCTAGTTCAATTTCACCAGTTACAAGAAAGAAGATGAAACACAAACTTTCACTGGTTTTAAATGCAAAAAATCCACTCTAAACCTATATAGAGCTACTGTGCCTATTTCTTAAGATATAAAAACATCTTCAAATATGAGATTACAATCTATAAATTAGAAAGGGATAGGCTGGCAAACTGCGTGGGTAAGTGGGAACACATACTCCCAGGAATATTTCAGTTCACCATGTGACACACAAAAAAGCAGACTGCCACAACATACCATGGTCTTGCTCAGCTGACAAATGGCAAATTATAACACAATTCTACTAAACTACTTTTTAAACTGAATGTAAAAATCATGAGTCATCAGGAATTCAAACAAAAAAACAAGTTTTCTGGTTAAAGAATTTGTTAGCCAGCACACTTCCATGACCAGTCCAGTTAATAACAGTATAATCTGTTACACACACAAAGGTAATCAGGAAATATCAGCAAGCTCATTAACTGAGTATCTTTTTAGAAGTACTTCTATAGTCAACCCTTATGTTGTTCTTTCTTCATTAGTCATCAACATCTGGTTAATAAATGATGTGTTTTAATTTTGTGTGGGCATCCAGCAACAAGACTGAGAATGAGACAATATTTTCGTAATGTAATTATGAACAGAATTCTGATTCTGGACTTTGTTATTTGTTCCTGAACCAACGCAAATTTCTCTTCAACCTGGCATGGTATTGTTTACATGCTTTCATTACTAAGAACTTAGTAGAAGACAGGACTGAAGCATGATCCTTCCAAGTTTAGCTGCTAACAATGGAAGAAGTTTTGATCAACTGAAATCAGCTGACAATAAAATATTTATTTTGGGAAGATAAGGAATTCTGGCAGTTTTTAAGACATTAGATGATGTATTCTCATGGTAGAACAAATTAAATCAGGGCTTGTCTGTCACATTAATTTGATTCCTAAGTTTCTATCTTAATTCCCTGTGTTTCACTACAATTATCTTGCCATAATACACAAGGGAAGGTGGCTACAGAGGTCACAAGTTCACTGTTTTTTGGCTAGAATACAAATAGCAATGAGTGAACTTAAGTTAACAAAGTAACAAAGTGGAAGTATTGACTAACGAACTATTTTAAAATGCTTTTTCACTAAGAGGCCTCTTAGAAGTTGGAGCTGCTATACAGACTTCCCCACAAGTCTTCAGAAAGCATAGATCACATCAACCCAAAGTTTCCACTCCAAGCAAAGATTGTATACCTGAGGAATACATACCTTGCATTATCAACCAGTTCAGCAAGAGCACCAAACAAGAATTCATGAGTGGTTCTGAAATTTAAAAACACTGAAAGTGAGCAAAAAGGATTATGGAATTGAACAATGACTTCTAAAAAAAGTTCATAAAAATATGTATATATATAAAATTATCATTTACATGATTGATTTTTCAGTACTGCAGTTTTCAGTTTAAGCCTTTTCAGAGCACACTACTCCCCTCAAGTGTCAATCTATCAAGTCCTGCTATCTATCCAAGCATGTTTACTTTTCCTATTTTGGTTTGAGAAACCTACCCTGAATCAGTAAAACATTTCTATCTGCACTGACCCAACCACTAAAACCAATGTTTATCACTACATATCACATTCTACTTATAAAAATGCCTATATTTTAGTTTTCACTGCCTTAACATGCTAAACTGTCAGTTCTACATATCTCTAAGAATGTTCAATGAACAACTTATTAGCATTTTGCTTACAATACCTGCGATCTACTGGTGTAAAAAAGGAAACCCACACACTTCTGTGCAACTTATAAGCAAAAATTCCATTTGAAAGAGGGGGAATAAAGAGTAAATAAACCATTTCTTGACTTTCCCCTTGCCGGTAATTTGTAGGAGTGAATTCTGGCTAAAAACAGAACTTTCTCCACATAAAATAAAGGACCCAATCCCTTTTGAACAATTAATTTCTTATAGCAGAACATGAGGTTAGGGTGGTGTCCTAGGGTCATTGTTAAAACTCTAACACTTATGACCAGTGGTCATCTTCCTTGGGAGGCTGCTCAAAGTTGGGTTGTGTAAATACACAACTACTGTGTTATTCAAAACTCAATAAAGATGCTATTTATGCTTAGATGTATCCTCACAATTCTTCCTCCATTTACACTCTAATTTGTGCTATTTCCCCTACTAGACCTCATTAGATTTAAAAGTAGGTTGTGTCCACTAAAACCACCTAGAAAACCACCTTCATTTTTGATTGGAGAAAATCATTAACCCACATAATACACTACCATCATTAACTTTTCAAAAATAAATTATTCCAGCCAATTTTTTTTCACAATTTCAACAAATGGATAAAGTAGAAATTTCTCAAAGTGTAGAACAAGAATATATCAATATTAAATAACTACCAGCCCAGGATCTCTGATCATTTACGGTATTGTAAAGAATAGTGGAAAATTTGCCTACAAAATGACCAAAACTGAAGTGTCCACGAACACTGGATGTACCTCTTTCAAGTAACTCTTCAAATTTTTACAAAGCAAATTTTGAATCAAATAAAACTACTGGTTCTTGGAATTTTAGGAAAAACTTCCCCCCTGAGAACAGTGACTATATCTGTGGCTGATCCAAAGAAGGCACCAATAAATTTGTTGTAACAAAAACTAGAAATGATACCTCCATTTTTGCCTAGAAAATAGAGCCCAAATTCTTCTGGCTAAAATCCAGTTCTTAATTATTTTACATGCAAGAATTCAATTTCTAAAAGAAAAACCAGAATTCTCTATTTATTCAAAATATTTAAGCTCAATAACGGGTTCTTAACAAAGAATTTAAAAAAAAATTATTGTGGGAACATGTTGATGTGGGTGTGATTTACTTATTAAATGATACACAGTATAGTGTGGTCTTAGTAAGGGATCTGTGGTTTTCACTTGACTGGCAAAGAGGTCCATGGAACAAAAAAGGTTAAGAACCCCTGCTCTATAACATCACCTTAAATCCTTCAAATTATCGACTAAAGAAAGGAAAGTTCAAAGTACATCTCAAGATCTCATTCATTTTCCTGACTTATAAGTAACTAAGAAACACTCAAGAATTACTCTTCAACAATAAAGTTTTTTTAACTTTGAAGCGTGTTACATAAAAATATTAAATAGCCATTTCTACTGTAATACTTCTCATTTCAAAATGAATCTGTACTTTAACTTAAAATAAGGAATTTCAGAAAATACAGCTTCTTGAAAATGAGACAACAACTTATGCATAATGCAATATCTTTGGAATAAAGTTAAAAAATGAAATCTCTGGACTTTGGTAATGAGAATAGTGAATATAAATTATCTGGAAAACTAATTCTAAAATCCTCTGCCATCTGGAATGGAAAGCAAAATAGAAAAAGCAACTGTTTCTCAGCAATACATATTTCTATTTGTTTCACATGAAAAAGTGAGACACTGAGAATAAGCAGATCTCAAAAGGGCAAGTACAATGCACCCTGGCTAAGTTTTACTGCTTTCTATACAATGTTTGGAAATGTGAACCTAAAAAAATCCCCAGTGGTGTTCATTGATGGAAAATATCAATGCTGTTCCACACAAACAGAATTCAGAAAAACTAGCATACCTTTTTAAAATTGTTGCTAACGGATACTGTTGTGATGGTAGTTCACATCATAAAAGGGCCTTTGTGACTGACAACTGATGGTAAGGTCAAAGACAATGCACACTCAAAACCTTCACCAGACCTCCAATTCATTCAAGATGGCTAAAGCCAGATTTCTGTATCTCTTAAAATCGTAAGACTCAGAAACATACCAATTGCCTAAGTTTTCCAGTTTTTTTGTTTTTTTAATAACATCTCAATAGGCACACTCCTTCTAAGCTAGCATTTGAGGTAGAATGGATAGATATCAAAAGAAAGTATTTTTTTCACAGAACTAAGATCTATGCCTGTAACTTCAGGAAAGATCAACCATCTGGAAAAAGACAAAGATTTTTAACAAGCTCTTCCACTTTCAGCTGATTGTGGATTTGATACTATTCGTTCCACATTGGAAACAGTTTTGCAGCTCAGCATTTCCAGTGGCAAACTCATGTAAATCAACTAATTATGGGAAAAAATGGTCTCCCTATTTATATTCAGTCTCAATTTAAATCAAGAGATTACCCTCAGGCCCATCATACAGTGATAATGTCTGAGTTCTTGGAAATACTGACAATAATTAAAACTGCCTTAATTGCTAGAAAACAGAGCTGAGAAATTCTGGAGCAACCATTTTACATTCAAATGGTTTACTCTATTTTAGAGTATGAATCCATTTTCAAAGGGCTCATAAGTCCTAAGAAATAGAGTCTCTTTCTAGAGTGACAGGTTCCTCTATATCCCACTTCACACATGGACAAAACTAACTAGATGCATCACATGGCATCTAGTAATTAGATGAGCCAACAGAAATAGGAATAAAGAGTGGGCATTTTATATTTAAGCATCCTGTTCTAATAGATCACTCAGTACCGTAAACAAAATAACAAATTATATACATCTTACACCAAAGGAACATCATCATCACCACTAACTACATTGGGAATAGAAGATCTAGATTATTCAAGAACATTTTACTAGCTGTCATAAATCCCATCACTAAAGACTAGTAACAGTAATTAAAAAACCCTAATTTTTATCATCTCATACTAGCAACATCCAGTATTTTAAAATACTAGCCTATGATTTTCAGGTTATCATGAAAATTTCCCAGGCCTACTTTAGGCCTTTATACTGATGTAATCAAGACAATAACCATCAATAGTTACCACAAACCTAATAAAGTTCAAAATAGATGTTTACTGTCGCTAACAGTTGCTCCATAAATTTACTAAGAATTTATCTGCTTACCATCTAGCACCAAACAGCAGGTTACTACCACAATGACCAATTTTTGTTTTAGATAAGCTGTAAAATAGTAACAAATAATCACCATCCACTTAATGTTTACTCTGTGCTGTTTATGAGCTAAGAACTTTGTAACCATTATCTTACATAATCCTTATAACCACTGCTGTCAGATTAGCCTCATTTTATAGATGAAGAAACTGAGGCTCAAATAAATTGACTTCCCAAGGACACAGTCAGATTCAGGTTTGATTGGCTCCCAAGCCCATACATGATCCTTCCACTGATAATCATGCTTTTAATTGCCTGGACTCTGCTTGCAAGTCTACATTAAATGGGAGGTCAGCAAAGGGCCATTTCAAACACAATTCATCATGGCAATACTGTAGCTGTCAGACCCTCCAAAATGGTTGTCTTTTAAGTTTTTTAAGTGAAGGAAAAGTTACTTTAAGACAAATCTTCCTTCTCTGAAGGAGACTTATTGAACCACTTAACACAGAGGAACGTCTTCCATCACCACCAATGAGAAGTCACACCATATGAAAATTTTAAAACTTCAGTTTCCTCTTCAGGATAAAAACGAACTTCCAGTCAGGCCACCAAGAAAAACAAATCACTTTTAAAACTAGTTACAAACAAAAAAACCTATCTTGGTGTTCTAAGGTTCATAGTTTCTTCTGGTAGGACTGGGCACATTCAAAAGTAGAACAAATTCAAAGGTCAAAGCTGTGGTCCAGATAAGAATTTCAGAGATTCCAAAAATGATATAACCAAACTTCAAATGTCCATACAAGTACCTAGTTCTAATACAACACAGTAAGTCAAATTCATAGAAAATTCTCCAACTTCATCTTAAACAAGTGATTTAACGAGGCTCGCTACTTTGCCCTGGCTCTGTTCACCTATTGTTAATAAGCTACAAAGTTTAAAAAAAAAAAAAAAAAAAGGCGAGAAATATCCCAGAACCCTCAAATTAAAGATCCACGGAGATAAACTCAAATTGAAGACTTTTAAAACTGAAGGACATGCCATTGTTTTTAGACCAAGGAAAAAAACAGGCCTCTGAAGGTAAAACTAACAGTAGGCAATGCTTAAACTCACTAACCTTCTTGGCTCCATAAATCTTAAATCTGTCACAGAGCAGCTGTATAAACTCTGGCATACAACCTCTGAACCTCAGTTGTCTCATCTGCAAAACAGGAATCCTTACCCCACAGGGCTGCCAAGATTATTTCAGCCGTTTAAAACAGTGTTTGGCACAAAGCAATTATTGTTGTTACTACTGTTTTACTATTGAAGTCTCTGGAGAAGTTGGAACAAGAACCAGATGTTGAAGTCCAGTTCGTTTTCTTCCAAGATTTGCCATACAGTCTTAACCATACTTGTCTGACGTCTGAGCTTTGGCTTATCTGAGCTTTGGCTTGTCATGCCAAAATTCAAAACCGAGATAACCATTTATCAAACTCAATCATCTATGAATATCTAAGTAGTCTCCAACGGTTTGTTGTTAATGTGGCAGCCTGAATTTTTAAAAAGACACTGAATGTTTTGCCCAAGGATATCCCATCAACTAGCTAAATAAGGTTAGATCAGCCACCTCCTCTAACTGGGCTTGCAGGCTCATCATCTCTGTGAGAATTCACCTAGGCAAACTCTAAGGTTCCATCTCCAAAATGCTCTAGGTTCAATTAGTTTCCTTAAAAAAAAAAACAAAACCAGGCCCACCATCTGACAAGTCACTTCATTACTCAGAAAAATTTTATTTTCTTTTAAGGAAAAATAGTAAACAAAAAATTATATACCATCTAGATCTCACAAATAACATATCTTTTCCATAAAAGGCTAAAAACATTGTACTATTTATTGGATAATCGAAGCCTATGCTTACAACCTTGAAGCTGGTGCTTTTCAGGTAACTCTGGGCCATTCATTTAGCGGCTCATCTAAAATGGTAGAAAACTTACCCTTATTTCAAAAATAACTGGTAGACGTATTAAAACATGTTAGTAGTTTTGATCCCACTGGCTCTTTCAAGACAGGGGCATAAGGATTGACTGACACATTCCAATACCACATTGGAGTTAGGGTAATCTTCTCATGAACTAAAGAACCATGAACACAATATGTGGCCCAGTTCTGGGTTTGCACACATTTGGGAGAAGGACTATTAAAAATTGATTTTTTAAAATTGCCACTTTTTGGACTTAAGAATCAAGTCCCAGGAAGACGTAAGAACTGGACATAAGAATCAAGTCCCAGGAAGATAAAGCCATCTATTAACTGGAAAAGTAAATAATTTTCTTCCCTAATTGTCTTTTTTTTTTTCCCCCTTACAAGAGTTGTTATAACCCAACTGTTTGGGCTGTTGTCACTAAAGAGAAGGAACAGTTGATACAACAGGCCAATTTCTGGTGGTCCAAAGAGCAGTACTTGGATTCCTATCAAGCACTTGACTGAAACAACTCAATACATTGACTTCAAATAACTAAAGTTTACATGTAGAAAATTCTGGTCCAATAAATGAAGATCAGATTCTTCTGGATTAGCAACAAATATTTCACTGATCTCAGTTCTTCACTAAAGAGCTCAAGATACATCCAGTGATACATCTCACTCCAGTGATACATCCCAAAAAGTAAGAGCGACGTTTCCTGGGGGAAGGATTTCCATATTAATATCAAGGAATGAGTTATCAGTGACCTCAGTGATATCTATGATACTTACGAATTTGTGTGCAGATATTCAAAGGTTAGTTGAGCTCGATTCAGACTGCTGTAATTTGTGAAAGCCATAACTGCAGTGACGTCTCAAGTCTTTTACCCACTGACTGGGAAATGTAATTTTACAATGGAATAGATTTCCCAGGATTCCTTCCAGTAAAGGTTTTCTAAGTCTGTGCTCCTTAATGAGAGTTAAAGTTACCCAGAATCTATTCAAGATATAGTTAAAGTGATGTCTAAAGCTACAGCTGATTCTTCTTTAAGTCTCTCTCATCTTCCCAATGACTATGACGTAGTATTTTTGGAAAACGTCATAAATCTGTAGACCTAAGGCGCTTTCAGCATTAACTTGTGATAGTTCCCTTCCGATTTAATCCAATGGAGACAATCTTGGAGTAGATGGTCTTGGAGTTGGCGGTTTATTACTGCTCCAGCTTCATGTTCTTTGAAAAGCCTTCTGTTTGGATTTTTTTTTCTGTTCCCCAGTAAATTTATCAACCCGAGAATTTACCAACTTCTGTCATAAAACTGGACAATCACCCATGTCTTCGCCATCAGTGATCCCAAGATCCTTAAACGTGCCCTCGCCTGGCGACCATGGCGTCGATGGAGATCATATATGGCGCTAGTTCCGGTTTCACCACCTCCCAACTGAAAGGCCTCCTAAACGCTGACAGGAATTTTTTTTTTCAAAGCCCGCCCCAAACTGGCTGGTTGTCCCGCCCCAATCTTCACAGAATCGCGAGCCAAACTAACCTCACACAGGCCCGCTAAATCTGAGACTCTGAGAAGACCCGCCCAAATCACCTCGGGCAGGCCGCGCCCCTCCCCCACTTCCCTCAGAGAGCCGCCTCAGGCCCTCCCCAGGCCTCGGCTCCGAGGCCTCCTCCTCACGGAGAGCAGTCAGTCCCAGCCTTTAAGGCCGGGTTTGAGGGCAGTGGCGAGCGCACCACCCGACCGGGCGTTGCCGGGCGCTTACAGCTGCCTTTGTCCCTCCCCACGGAATTGGAACCCCACAACCGCAGCGCGCGCTTGGAACCATGTGCTGCCTCCGCCTCCACCTCCACGTCCGCCGCCGCCGGGAGCCCGACTGCACGCGCGCCGCGCTGGATGAAAGGATGACAGAACTCAGCGCGGCGGGCCCAGCGTTTAGGGATCCGCCGCCGCCACAGCCACCGCTTTGTCTTCCCTAGCTCACACAGCCCGGTCGCCTCGCGCACTCCCCGACGCCCCAAACCCCCGAGGCCTCCGCGGCGCATTCGACCAATCACAGAGCCGCAGTTCCTCCCGCCCCCGCCCCAATGCGCCGCCTCCCGATTCGCGGGAAGGAACCCCCACGTGACCGGATCTTGGCGGCCGGGCCCGCCCCCGTCACGTGGTAGCGCACGCCTCTCTTCCTGCTATCTTGACCCTCTCCGCCATTTAAAGAAACAGTACCGGGGGCGGGTCGAACGACGCAGCCGGGACGGTAGCTGCGGCGCGGACCGGAGGAGCCATCTTGTCTCGTCGCCGGGGAGTCAGGCCCCTTACTCGAAGAAGCCCTGGCGCGCCCTCCCCCCCTCCCCGGTCTGGTAGGGCGAAGGAGCGGGCGCGCGGTCGATCGAGCGATCGGTTGGCGGCTCTTTCTCCTGCTCTGGCATCCAGCTCTTGGGGCGCAGGCCCGGCCGCCGCGGCGCGCGCCCGGTGGCCGTTGGCGCTCGCGCCGCGTCTTTCTTCTTGTACGCAGAACTCGGGCGGCGGCCTATGCGTTTGCTATTCGACGAGGAGTCGTCCGGGTGGTCGGCGGCGGCGGGCAGCTGCTCCGCCCCGCTCCCGGGGAGGCGGCGGCGGCGGCGGCGGGATTTGGCGCGGCCGGGGAGGCGGAGGTGGCCGGGGCCGGCCTGGAAGCCTGGCGCCAACCCTCGGGGCCCGCAAGGACCCAGTTGGGGGGGCAGGAGGCCGCCGGGGGATGGTTGGTGGTGGGCTTTTTGCTTTGCCTTTTCCTCCTTATGCCGCCTTAGCGAGGGGCGGGAGCTCTGGAGGCAGCTCCGGGGTGGGGAGACGAGCCCCGGAGTCGGAAGAGCTAGGTTTGCTTCCGGGCCTAGCCAACAGCTGGCCGAGTGACCTTAGGCAAGTCACTCTGTAATTTGTCTGCGCCTCAGTTTCCCCCTCTGCCTATCAATGTTTGTGGAATTGAACGCGCTTTGTAAACTACCAAGCGTCGGTGTATGTAAAGAACGATTATTGTTTGTAAAAGTTTTTTTTGAGTTGAAAGAAAACTTGGCGATTTCCCAGTCCTTGGAGTTTTAACCTGGGAATCTTGGATTGGAAATGGCGATCCCTAAACTCCCTGGAGTTATATGCAGAAATTTGTGGAAACGTGCGTTTTAGGGGAGTGAGGATCCATCGCTATCAAGTTTTCAAAGAGGCTATGACCCAGAAGAGTTAAGAACCATAATTTCTTTATGCCAAAGGGAGGAAACTGAGGCCTAGATGTCGTTTGGGACCCTTCACAACCAATTTAAAGCCCCTGTTTGAGTCCCTGGAATATGTGAGCTGTTTCTATGCATAATGGACATTCCGGGTAACAACACTCCCCTGTTTGGCTTCTGTTCTGAGCCCTTTCTTGTCACCATGAGGTGGCTGAAGGGTCGCTGATGCATATGGTACAGTGGCACCCTGTATAAAGCAGCTCAGACTAGGATTGGGATATGTTCTCTAGTATCAAGAAGCCTATTTAATCTTTGGCCCAGCAACTCTTTGTTTTCTGCTGCTTTTATGGTGCCTGACTATCTTAATCTTTCATTGATCGTTTTCCACGACCATGGTTGCCATCTTGCTCCTTAAAGTACTCTGTATCTCTTGTCTGTGGTTGGTAGTGGACAGGCTTATTTTTTAATGGTGCTGCCAAGCCCAGCTATTGAATGGTGTGCGTGGATTTTTAGCAAGCAGCTCACTGGAACAGACTGAACCAGGCTTGGAATTTGTGAACGTGTTGGGGTTTTTTTTTTCTTTATTAATAGAAGGGAAACATACCCTGAAACATTTTGTTTGTACAACTCCTGCTGAACCTCAAAATCAGTAGATTTGGAAGTGTTTTAACTTTTCCTGGCCTGCCCTGTATTCTCATTGTTTGCAAGTATGATACTAAGCTGGCCAAAATGCCAGTTTTTGCTTCTTTGTTACTTATCAGCTGCTTTTATCAAATTCTAGGCCATTATCCAGCAAACACTATAGAAATGTTTGAACGGTTGGATTTCAAACATTTTCATTTTGTGGAGTGGTGCTTACCAGTGGTACAGATCTAAACAAGTGAACATAAATAAACACGTTTAAATGTCTTCTGTCTGGTTAGATGTTAGCCAGTTCTGCTATTTCATACAAACGTCTGGGGAAAAAATCAATTGACTATTCCCTTTACATAAAAGGCAGAGACAAAGTGATCCTACTTGTAGAGAAATGACTCTTGGAGGAAAATATATTGGTCTCTTAGCTTTTTTGTAATTAAATCTGGATGTACCTCAAAAGAATCTTAAGACTGTGGTGATAAGATGCTTCCCTCTGGAGAAAGGAGGGAAAAACAAAAAAAAAAAAAACAACTGGAATGCAAAGCTTGAATTTTTGTGACAAAACATGATGTGTCCAGGATTGGAGGTTCAGAGTTTTCACTGTCATGTTCTGCACTATCTGGAGCAGATGTTTTTCATTGTAGCTGCAGCCATGGAATCCAGATTTCCAAGAACTGGACCTGGGACCTGAGAGAGCTTATCAGAATGAGGCAGGAACTCTGGAGCTAGACGTTTTTTTAATTTTACATTTTTTGGATTGTTGACCTTGCTGTGAGAAAAGAGGCAACGACTGAGCGGTACTGCCACCAGCATCCTTACTGGGAATTAGAAGACCTGAGCTTCTGTCTCTGAACAGAAACTCTTACGGCGCCCCATCCAAAGTGAACTACGGTACTTGCCATTTTCAAAAATGCCCTGTTCTTTTCCATCTCTGCACTTTTGTTCATGCTGTTCTCTATCCTGGGATTCCTTCCTGTTTTTTCACCTGTCAAAAACGCTGCCATTTCCTCAATATCCAACTCAAATGCTCTCTCCTCCATGAGTCCCTTAACTTCAACCAGGAAGAATACTAAGTTTTTTTATTTTTTACCTTTTGTATATATATACGATGTCATGTAAAACAATTATTGCATGCATTTGATCTCTTTTTAGATAGCAAACCCTTTAAAAGCATGTATCTTATACATCTGTCCACACATACCAACACCCCTGATGAAGCATGTGTTAGAAAAGAATTGAGAGCAAGTTGTCTCAGAATAAGCCATTGAGTGCTTGACTAGAGGAAAAGTCACTGGGTGTGAGCCATGTTTCTTCCTTTATTTTGTGTAATTATATTTTTTAATTCTAAATTTTAAAAGATCTAAGGCGTCCTCAGCTATAAAGAGAAACTGATCTTTTGAGTGACATATTAGAAAAAGGCACACGGATCAGAGCCGTCCCTCGGTACCTTATTCTCCCACTCAAAATGAAATTGTCTTGAAAGGAAAGTTGACAGCTTTTAGAAGGCCAAGGTCACAAGACATAGGAAGGCATAGAAAAAGGAAGAGGGGCGATATTAATTTCCTTTGCTTGGTTGTTGTATTACAAACTTAAAATCTCAGTTCTTGTTGTGCCTTCTGTGGAGCCATTCTCTTCTGCCCTCCTGTGCCCCAAATACTGCCCAGCAGCCTGAACACAATCAGTTTACTCCCCCAATATAGGAGGCTCAGAGTGGATACCTGTCTGTTTTTTGCCTGGGATAGTTTGTTCCTAGGAGTCAGAAAACAGTCTTTATTTGAGAACTCTTTCTGTTCTGATCATTAGTAATTGTTAGTCAAACTTTTTACTATTCATGTACCATTTGTCAGCCTCTGAGCCAGGTTTGTTCATAATTAGTATCAACGCCAGCTGACTATGCTGACAGCAGAACTGCCCCAGTATTAGTCTTGTGTTTGTAATATCATGCATTTGTTATCTTACTTGTTTTGTCCCTGCCCCTTCCAGTCTTGTGCCTCCTGGTTGCTGAGTGTTCACCTGGACCACCTTCCTTATGCTATTCCATCAGTCTGCAGATCTGATACCTGAATTTTACCCATGATTGAGTCCTACTACCTAACTACTGAAGAAGACACCATTCCTGTGGACCACTGTGACCCAAGAGGCATTCAGCCATTATGATGTGGCCTTCACCTCCACTCCTTTCCTGTTCTATCCAGATTCAGCACGCCCTGTATAGTGAAGTCGGAGTCCTCAAGCCAAATAGCTGAAGCTACTTTATTACAACAGAGGCACAGTTTGTTCCGTTGTTCCATGAGTGTTCTTTTTTTTTTTTTCCCTCCCAAGTCAAAGCCTTCAGAGACAAAATGAAATTTGGACCAGGGAATTTTTAGTTATTAATGCTATCTGAAGAATGACAACATCTCTTTGAGAAGAGCATTGGACCACACTCCACAATCTCAAATGACTGAGGTTGATGAGAAGTATCTAAGATCCCATCAAGGTCACGTCAAATCTCTAGTAGTTTCCTGAATCGGAAAGCAGATACTTTGACTTGTTCTTATCAAAACAAAGACATAGAACTCTTCATAGCATCTTCTTTGGAATTACTCAGGAACCAGAACTTTTCACACAAATATAAGAAATTCAACCAAGGAATCCCTTTACCTAACGCATCTCACAAAGCTCCAATCAGATTCCAGAAAAGCCTCCTTGAATACATCAAGGTAGAAACTGTGGTAATCCCTTATGTTTATATAGCACTTTACAGTTTTGAAGCACTTTTACATACACTTATCTCAACACAATAAGTTAACTATTGTCCCTTTTTGAAAATGAGGTAGTGGAAATTTAAAAGGTTAAGTACCCTATCCAAGGTGATGTAGTTATAGAGTAGTAACAGCTAGGCCTTCTGACTCTCAGTCCAGTACTCTTTACCTCCTACTTTACCTGCAGTTTTAAAATGGCTGGAGTTTGAGAACCCCAGAAAAGTTTCCAAATTGTGGAGCTTCCTGATCTTGGTGCCCTCAGTCTGGCAGAATGTCATAAATATTATGTAATCTTGTGATACATAAGATTTGTACTTAGACCAAACTCCCATGGCAACTCCTAAGGCTTAGAAGCAGACTGTCACCCTGATAGTAGGTACTCCAGTCAAAAAGGCACATGTTAATGTGACAAATAATCCCTCCAACATGAAACACAGCTACTTTTAAATCTGTTGTCCATCTTTATGGTATTCCCAAAGATGACCCAATTGAATGGGCATCCCTGTTCATATCATCCCTTTTAGTCTCAGTTATTCAGGACACCAAGAGCTTATATATACGTCCTCTATCCCCAAACTAATAATTATGCAAAATGAGTCCTCCATTTTTTTTACAGTAGTCATTTGCTGACTGTTTATATTATATTTATACATATAGTTTTTCTGTAATCAGATAAGCTGGTAGAATTGTAAAATGTAGGTGTCCTCTTTCCCAATCCATATTGCATTGAGTGTATTAAAGGATCAAAGAAAGTTTACAGCAAATAGTCTCATTTAGCTGTTTAACTCAGTGCGTCTAAAGTTTTAAGTGAGCATGGGATGCTATTTGGCTGCATTCCTTTTAATGGTATGAGAAAGTGTGTTTAGAGCAGAGTAGCCAGTGCCAACAGATTGCTCTGAAGATCCAGGAATAAACAGCATCCTTGAAACCTCCTTTTCTCTTACCTTTTCATTAACTGTGCTTGAATTAGTTGTCCTCCCTCATCTGAGGGTCTTGCACCTTGACCATTACCATTTTTTCTGTCAAGGAAACCTTTGGAAGATTGGTGGGCATAAATAGAAAATGGGAAAAAGTTAATTCTGCTGAAAAATTGAGTGGGTTCCATGACATTTAGCAGTATACTTCTCTGTCCCTATAAGTGTGATGTAAACTTAGTTCGAAGAATTGCCAGTTGGGCTAAATGGAAAAGGAAGGGAGGGGGAAGAGAATAAAGAAAATAGTGTTGGGGGAGGGGGAGATAATTTCTTAGAATTTGAGTTGTGGCCCATTGAGATCTTACCAATGCTTGAATTAAGAAGTCATCCAGCTGTATACCTCTTGGAGTAATAGTTAGCAAAAAAAAATGCATTTTGTAGCTTTACGCTGGCTGCAAAACTCTTAGAGCAGTTGTCATATCCGATAGTCTTATCCTCTGATACTCACTTATAAGCCCAACTTCAGGTAATCAGAATTTATGGCAAATTTCAACCTGTAATGTCACCCATGTTAGGGCAAGAATGAATAGGAAAACACCTTGTCTTACCAGTTTCTGGTTTCTGTGACCTATTTTTTGTATTTCAGCATTTTGTGAACAACTTATTCTTAGATCATTCGTTTTCCAAAGGCTCTGTGGCCATGAAGCACTTTGAATGAAAACTATGCGGGAGCCCTGTGTAAAAGTGACACTGCTCAGGATGAAGCAGGATGGGGGGCCTAAAATCTGCCACAAGCACCTTCCTTACCACCATGGTGACAGCTAAGGGGACTTCCTTGCAACGGCTAGAGTTCGTCAGAACACAGTTTGAAAACTGCCCTAGAGAACATGTTTGACCTGGATGGCATCCTGATCTTTTCAGTACCTCCACCCAACACAGCCCATGTTCAGCTGATACGGAATATTTCTTTTGAATACTTACTGTGTGCAAACCTTAAAAAGTATAAGAAGATGGGCATATCTTTGCCTCCTAGAATATTCAATGATCTGAAAATGGTATCAAAAGGACCTAATTTAACAGCTCTCTGCCCCCAGAAGGACTTCCAGTGATTCCTGATACAGCCAGAGTGATGTATATGTACTCTATGCTGACAAACCCCCTTAACCAACATCTTTCACAAACACCAGACACTCTTAATGGTACTTGAAGTATATATGACTTTGATGTCTTGACCCTCCTTGGATATACAGCAAACTGGTATTGAACCTAAGGCCTCATTGGGGCCATATTATACCACCTTGTACATTTGACCTCTCATCATCAGAAATAATCTAATTCTTCATGTACAAGGGATAACCATCAACTAAGAAAGTAATGTTCAAAGACTGGCAACATTACCTGAAAGGGGCTCAGTACCTGGTTATCTTTCATCTTATTCTCAAACTGCAGGTCACTATATGACTCAACCATTGGCAGTTCACTGCTCCTTGGTTTTTATTCAGCTTAATTACTGCTTTCAGGATAAATGAACTAAAAACCTGCAGAAGAAAAAAAGTCAAAACACTTTCTCCATCACTGGCATACCTGCCTATTCTGCCCCTGAATTGTGACTACTCAGCTCTAATACATATAACAGCTGATCCACAAGAGACAAATCTTAGAACATCCTTCTTCATACGTGATTAAAAACTTGGCCATTTGGAAATTTTTTTTCCTAGCCAATGAGAGGAGTTCTTTTAAGGATGAGTCTTTTGCTCTCTGGTACCATCAACTCTCTAGGTGTTAGGGTTATTTGGAGGCAGCCTCTTCGACCATGCATGATAGCCTGCTTGCTGGGCATTTTAAATCACGTGTCATCCACTTTTTTGCTGGAAATGTAGACTTACTTGAAAAAAATAATCTGCAAAGATTGCAGCTAAGGATTTTATCAGTAGACTTCAGATCTTCCTGCTGCTTCTTCATGTTAAGACCACAGTCCCCTGCCTTTGTGGATGTTTTAATGGAATTTCATCTGTCTCTAGCATCTTTTTACTCTGAACAACATGTGATTCAGAGTGGCTCACTTCATTCCTTGTCGTGAGATACTCTCAGGCACCAAAACAACTTGTCTGTTCCTGAAAAGGATTCAATTCATTAACTCCCTCACCAGATCACTTTGAACGAGGAAACATGGATTTGTGTCTTGAGAAAATCTCATTGTTTTACTTTACAATGGATTTAAAATACAGTTCTCAACTACTCAAGTCATCCAAGTCCTCCTGCACCAGGCTGATCTAACAAACTAAGGCCTAGGTCTGGATGACTAGCCTGCTTGTACATGCAACTATTATTTGTAAAGAAGAAAATACTGAAAAGCTCAATTTTTCTACTACCTTCACAATATCAGCTTTTTCTCCCTCTGCTTTTCCCTATACTTTACAGAAAAAGACATTGATCTACACTGCCAGTCATTCCCTCTGATCCTGTCAAACTCAGTCAAAAAGAGAGATTTAAGATGAGAATGATCGTACCACTCACAAGTTTTCATGTAGAGTGTGTATAAGAATTGGTGGTTGGAAAAGCAAAAAGCCTAAAATTCAAATCTAGAAACTTGCCTACTATCTCCGTGCCTCAGATCTCATCTTAATCTTTCAGTGACACCATTTACCTAATCTGAGGCCTTGACTTACTTTATAAGAGGATTCTGAAATTGGCTGAGTCAACAGAAGATGAAAACATGATTACCAAAGAAAGTAGGGCTGTCCTTGACAAACCTAGCTCCTTCGACCCTACTGCTTCCAGATGTAGCAAAGATTCCTAAACCTAACCTCAAGTCTGGAATGAGCATATGGCCTTCTGAGCTGCAAGTTACCCTGGGCAGATGAGCAGTGAGATGAAAGATGCTATAAGCTGACTGGCCCACTGAGATCAAAAAGTTGTATCCAGAGTAAGCCATACAGATTAACCTGGGAATACCTAGAATAAGAACTAATTTCCAGAGCTTCATTATTAATCTGCCTGTACTTTGAGGTCATATGCTCATTATTTGTATGGCTGGTCCTGCTGAAGGTACCCTGCTTGCCTGTTTACCTGACTTAGCCCTTGCCTACCTTTTTTGAAGTGTTGCTGCAATCAGACTGATTGCGATTGAAAAGAATACAACCAGCCTCAGCCTATTTTGTGCCTAATTCCACCAAGGATTTTGAACAGAAGCAATCCACACCTCACCCCACCAGGACTTAATGTTTATAGCAGAAAGGACCATGCTATACACTCCTTGACCAGCAGCTATTTTTTTCTTTCATGTGCCGAGTAGGCCTCTATACCTTTATGTGTTTGATTATTTTATTTTAAGCACCTGGGACCATTTCTACCAGATCTGGAAGGAGTACAGATTCAAAGCACTGTCCATTCCTCTCTTCTGCAATAATACAGAGATGAGTCTGATTGTATGTATTTGATTGTTTTAAGCACCTGGGACCTTTTCTACAGATGTGGAAAAAGTACAGATTTAAAGTACTATTCATTCCTCTCTTCTGCAATAATACAAAGATGAGTCTGATTGACCAGTACTCACAGAAATGACCAATTCAACTTGGGAAAAAAGACTTAAAGGAACACAAGAAAGGTTTTTCACTGAATTTAAAATTTACTCCTGACTCAATCTCACAAAACTATTTATCAGTGGGGGTTAGTTGTCCTGCTTCACATCAGCAAGATGGTTGGGCTATGAGACTCATGACCACTGAGTTTGCTTATATTTAAATTCTACTGTATTATCATCCAAAGTATGTTATTGGACATGATTATTATTCCATTCACATGGATTTATAGGCTTTCTGAGGAAAGGACAAACTTATTTATCCCTCACGGTGTTTTCAGAATACTTTTATTTATTAACAAGAAAGCAAGAACGCCAGCCGTTAACTATTCAACTACATGAGCAGAGATTAAAGTTTTTCAGTATCTGGACTCATCATGGACATCACTTGTTTTTGATAGCCTAGCATCCATTACATGTTCTTGTAACAACTTGATGTTTCTTGGTACTTGAAACATCCAGTCTGGTTCAGATGGACTCACCCAACCTTGAACTTCATGGGTGGACATATAATTCAGACCTGATCCGTCTGAACAGTTCATCTCCTCGACCATAGCAACTGGTTCAGGGATGGTCATGTGATCCAAGTTGGTCCAGTGATACTCAGCCTTACAAATTTTACTGAAGGAGGAGAAGCTCTCTTTGCTGAGGTTACTAAGCTCAGTGGGTTGAAAAGCTGGAACCAACAGGGCCTACCACATGGAGTGAGCCAGTCAGAGAATAAGCCAGTGCAAAGGAAAGAGCCAAAAGATGGAGAGACTTGAGTTCCTGTTGACATCGTTTGTGCCCCTGGATCCAACCGTGCCTGAAGCTAGTATATTCCCTGGACTTTACAGTTATGTGAACAAATAAATTCCCTTTTTTGCTTAAGTCACTTTGAGTTGGGTTTCTGTTTACTTGAAGCTACTTCTAATATCTATCAACATCAAAACTGACAGATCCAGGTATTTATTAAACTAGCAGTCCTGTCACACTGAAGTTTTTCAGTATCTGGTGTCATCGGGACATCACTGGAAACTATTTTCCAGACCAGGAGACCAAATGAAACAGTAATTTACCAAATGTTACTACTACATGGTAGGGGGAAATAGAGGAAAACCTAAATGTCCATCAGTAAAGGATTGGTTAAATGAGAAAGTTCTGCCATATGAGACATTCTGTATATCCATTAAAGTGAATGAAATACGTTTACTGTGTGTGGATTTGGAAAAAAGGCATTGATATATTATTAAGTGAAACAAGCCATTGACAGAAAAGTATAGTATGAAGTCATTTAAAAATTTGTGTGTATATGGGATAAATGCATAAAAAGTCTACTAATGGCTATGGGAAGTGGAGACTACATGACGCTTTCAACTTTATGCATTTCTGTATTATTTGAGTATTTTACACTATCAACATTACTTTTAAAAAATTAAATTTAGTACTACTGTTTAACTTTGGCAAGTTAACATTGAGCCTATTTTATCAAATGATAAAAATGCCTATCTTTACATTTGTAAATAGTAAGAAATAATGTGTTCATCTATTATGCAAACTGATGGCTTGTTAGGATTCCTTGTTCGAGAAACTCAAATAGACCTCAATAATTGGTCCTTAAATTTTTCAAGCATACCTCTTTCAAATGTCTCAGCTTATTTGGATTATGAGAATTTTATAGTTTCCATGTTTATCAAAGATTATTCCATTTCTGAACTGATGTTAATATATCTATTGCAGTATTCACACTAGGCAAAGGGAAGGGACAATCACATTTTGAGTTACTCTGACCAAGGTCAATAAGGACCTTTTTATAGCTTTTATTAGTCAGCCAAAGGGGTGCTTGTGTAAAGTACCAGAACTCTGTTGACGTTTATAAAGGGTATTTATTTGGGGTAGAAGCTTCAGTTATCAGGCCCTAAAGAGTCCAACTCAAGGTACCATTAGAGATACTTTCTCACTCAAAGTCATTGGCCATGTGTTAAAGCAAGATGGCGGGCATTGTCTGCAAGGGTCCAGCCTTCCTCCTTCCTCTTAAGGCTCCATGATTCTAACTCCTTTCAATCTCAGCTGTAGGCTATCATAAGGCTCATCACTCTCCCCAGAACTTGTATACTTATCAGGCTCATCTCTCTTCTTGGGGCCCTGTGTATGGAGCACTCTTCCTGCATATCTGCTTCTGTGTGTCTCCTTCCGTGTGAAGAGTCAGTTTTATCCCCACCAAGGAGGTCGGGACTCAAACCAAGTCAGTCACCCTAATAACATGGACAAATAAAATCCCTAATCTTGATTTAACAAAGTAAAAGTGAACCTGTGAATCTGATACAATCCGAAATGCCCAGAGGAACAGACCAGTTTACAAACACAATCCAGTATCTATTTTTGGAATTCAGAAACAATACCAAAGTGCCTTATTGCTAAATCAAATACACATGAATCTTATCTGAACTGTCAGCAACACAGGCAACTCCCAACACCTTGAAATACTCTTCTCTTGGATGACACTTGCATTTTCTTTCTGCCCTCCTGGCTGTTTCTCCATGGTTTCCATTATAGGTTCTTCTTATCATTTAAATATTGGTATAGTAGACATCCATTGTTTTACCTACTCAAGATCACTTCCCCTTTACAATAGGTCCACAATTTTCCTTTGGAAAGCTACTCTTTGCATAATTTTAAAAGCCCATATTTTTAGCAGAACTGTGAATTATAGTATACTTGCCTCACACCTACTGCCTGAGGTATGGGTGTGTGATGTATGCTTGTCCAATCAAAATTTCCCTCCCACTGGGGATATGGATCTTCAGAGAAGTGACACTAAGTGATTTAGAGTTGAGTTGTTAGGATAGCATTCCAAAGAAACCACATAAGAGTTGATAGAATGAGATTTCCCAAGGCACCCTGGTTCCTTTTCTCATGTCCTGGTTATGATTATCCGGTGTATTAGTCACCCAAAGGGGTGCTGATGCAAAATACCAGAAGTGGGTTGGTTTTTAAAGAGGATATTTATTTGGAATAGAAGCTTACTGTTACCAGGCCATAAAGCATAAGTTACTTCCCTCACCAAAGTCTATTGCCAAGTGTTGGAGCAAGATGGCTGCCAATGTGTGCCAGGGTTCAGGCTTCCTAGGTTCCTGTCTTCCCAGGGCTCATTTCTCTCCAGGCTCAGCTCCTCTGTTTTCTCCACAAGGTCAGCTGTAGATTATGAGGCTCTCTAGGCTTTGCCTTTCTCCATAAGGCCAGCTTTAGACTACCTCTGGTCTCTCTGTCTCTGTCTCTTTCCCTGGGGCTTGATTCTCTCTGGGTTCAGTTGCTCTGCTTCTCTTTGTGCTTATTTCCCAGGCTCCAGCTCAAAACTCCCAACTAATTCCTTTGCTCGACTTTGTAGTTTTATCTGTGAGTCCGCTCCCACCAAGGTCTTACTAACGTAGCTCAGTCATAGCCCTAATCATAATTTAATCACACCCAGGTACAGACCGGTTTACAAACATAACTCAATATCTATATTTGAAATTAATAAACCATATCAAACTGCTATGTCCAAATTTTCCTCTGATTTTATAGGCTACCTTACATCATTCAAAGTTCTGTTTTTGTTCATTTATGTGGGTTTCTGTTGCTTGCAACCAAAGAACTCTATAAATAATTACAGGGATTGATACCAGAGAGTTTAGTAGACTTTAGACCCTCGGGAACTTAGAATGATCTAGTTAATGCTCTGAGACTGAATTAAGGGTAGCAGTAACTACCACTCTTCCAGGTGTAGCAGTTCATGGTACATAATGGCAAAACAGCTAAAGGAATTCATTCAACCTTGTCATTTGGAACCATAAACCTAATGAGAGCAAAATTTGGAGAACCAGGTGATTTGCTGGCAATAAAACAATTTGAAATGAATAAGGAAGGCCACAGCCATTTAGTCGAAATGATTATTTGTATTGTCTTGGGCAATTTAAAGAGAGGAATCAAATTCAAACCCAGAAATTTACCCATAGGCATAGTATATAATCCAGAGTCTTTCTGGATAAATAAATTTATTTGTACTAAAATGCAAACTAGTACTTGGAGATTGATGTCCCAAAATGCGAACTTAAAATGCTGATGGAATTTGCAGCATTCTAAATCTCTTGTGAGAGTTAAAGCATTAACCAGGAAAGAGACTGACTTTCAGAGTGGTGATAAATGGGAGGATTCAGAGGACTTGGAGAATTCCAAGCCCTGAATGTCTCAGGAATAAAGGTTTGTGTCTCCCCATTAGTCAAAAACCCCTGGCTGAAAAAAATATATATCAAATGTATAGTGGAGGAAGAGAGAATTACCCACTACAGTTCTATGACTTCTTGCAGAAACATATATAGGTTCTAAATACATCTCTCAGTTTGCCTTATTTTCCCTTTACCCTCTATCCATTTTATTTTATTTTTTTAAAGATTTATTTATTTCTCTCCACTCCCCCCCCCCCCAGTTATCTGTTCTCTGTGTCTATTTGCCGCGTGTTCTTTGTCCGCTTCTGTTGTTGTCAGCAGCACAGGAATCTGTGTTTCTTTTTGTTGTATCATCTTGTTGTGCCAGCTCTCCGTGTGTGTGGCGCCATTCTTGGGCAGGTTGCACTTTCTTTGGCACTGGGTGGCTCTCCTTACAGGGCGCACTCCTTGCTTGTGGGGCTCCCCTACACAGGGAACACCCCTGTGGCATGGCACTCCTTGGGCGCATCAGCACTGTGCGTAGGCCAGCTCCACACGGGTCAAGGAGGCCCGGGGTTTGAACCGCGGACCTTCCATGTGGTAGATGGACGCCCTAACCACTGGGCCAAATCCACTTCCCTCTATCCATTTTAGTATTCTTCCTGCACACTCCTGGCTGAGGTTTGAGCATGATCCAAGTTAGTCTAATCAGACTTTTCTAAGTTGTAGCTTGAGCTGTACTGATGACAGTGTTCCTTTACTAATGTGTATGAAGCATCTTGGTTATGGCTAAGTGTGCCAAGAAGTCCATAAATTGGAGGTTGCAACATAGGGTTAAAAACTAGAGAAGAATGAGCATCACCCACAAAACTTAGACAATGCTGGATATGATAACTGGAAATTATTTGGTGTTATCTCCTTTTAGGAAGAAAGTGAATGCATTTTCGATGGTATGTTCAATAGAAGCATTTTTTAAAATTGTTCATATTGAAAAAGAGTGTATGTACTGGACAGCTAAGAGATAGAACATAGTAGACAGTTATTTTTGCCCACCCAGTACTTTTTTGTCTCCTTTTGAGAATAACACCTCACCTTCCCTTTGGAAAGCTACCCCTGTCCCATGCCTTGTGAACCTTATGGAACTGTCAATGAAATTCCCTCACTTGCTCAGATTCCTGACTTTCTTGAATATTCTTGTAAACTGTCTCATATCCTTCCAACATCTTTCCAATAAATCAAATTGCTTGTACAAGCCTGTCACACATAACTATACAAAGAATCTCCTCTACAACCATATGCAGAGGTCAGGGTTGGTTTTAGTTGCTTGTGGTCATAACCCCAACTGAATCAGTGTTCCTCCTATGCCTTAGACCAGGAGTTCTTAACCTTTTTTCTTCACAGACCCCTTACTAAGACCACACTATACTTTGTATTGTTTAATACATATATCATATGCTCACCAGCATATCCCCACAAGAATAATGTTTTTTGGAATTTCAGTTCAAACTCCGGACCCCTTGTTAAGAGCCCCTGCCTTAGACCCTCTTGCCTTTTAGTCTCTTCTTGAGAAATTTTATCCATTACAATGGCCTCAGTTTCCAGACTATATATTGATAATTTCCAGACTTCGTCTTCAGCCCATATGTATTTCCTGAGTTCCAGATCTGAATGTCCATCTCTAACCTGGATATCCCCTTAAAACACACAAATACCTCAGACCCAACATATTAAGCACTGACCCCATCATCTTTCCCTCCAAATCTGCTCTTCCAGTATTCCCTTCTTGATAAATGGCACTATCCTCCACCATGTTGCTCAAACCAGAACATGGGATTTATTCTTAATGCTTCCCTCTCTCTCACCCCAGACACCCATAACAATTATTAAATTATGTTGGTGTGATCATCTAAATATAGCTCAAAATACCGTTGCCACTTCTCTCACCCTTGTCCAAGGGAACATCGTCTGGCACTTAGGACCCTTCTAGTGGTCTCACTGCCTTCATTGTTGTCCCACTACAGTTCATTCTCTACAAAGCAGCCCAAGTAGTCTTTGATACAAAAATGTGATCATGTTACTACCTTGCTTAAAACGTTTTAATAGTTCCCCATTGCCTTCAGAATGAATCCCTAAACTTTATTTTGGTTTATAAGGCTTTTTGTTATCTTACTCCTCTAGACTCATCTTTCACCTCTTCAAGTAGGGACAGCTCAATTTTGCATATTGCAATGTCCTTTAATATTTCATTTTTAAAAAGCATTCCAAATGCTTTTAAAAGAGGACTGAAGGAAAGATTCCATTAAAAGAAAAAGAGGGAAGCAGATTTGGCTCAACTGATAGAGCGTCCACCTACCACATGGGAGGCCCAGGGTTCAAATCCAGGGCCTCCTGACCCATGTGATGAACTGGCCCACGCACGGGGCTGATGCACTCAAGGAATGCCATGCTACGCAGGGGTGTCCCCCACATAGGGGAGCCCCACGCGCAATGAGTGTACCCTGTAAGGAGAGCCGCCCTGCGCAAAAAAAAGTGCAGCCTGCCCAGGAGTGGCACTGCACACACGGAGAGCTGACGCAGCAAGGTGATGCAACAGAAAGACACAGATTCCCAGTGCTACTGACAAGAATACACGCAGACAAAGAAGAACACACAGTGAATGAGCACAGAGAGCAGACAACAGGGGCAGGAGGAGAGAAATAAATAAAAAATCTTTTTTAAAAAAGATACTTGATATCTATTGACAATTCAGAACTATACAGTTAGTTACCTATTATTATGAGTACTATAATTACTTCTATATTTCTCTTTCCATTATATTTTCTAAATTCTGATGTGTAACTGCTACATAAAGTGAGAGAGCTACAGTAAAGTACCTAGAGAGTAACCAAGTCCCTACCTCACAAAATAAGCAAAAATAAATCCCAAAAGGACAGTAGATTTAAGCATTAGAATGAAATGTCAGAAGAAAATTCAGGATACTATTTTTATAATCTTATGATGGGAGATCTTCATAAGAAAATAAGAAACCTGGAAGCCATAAAGGGTATTATAAACACATTTGACTACTTAAAATTGAAATCTTGGTTTTGTAAAAAGACATTTTTAATAGACTAGGGAAATATTTCTAAAATAAGTGACAGATAATAGTAAATTGACAGCTTCAGAACAATCACCCCAATAGGAAACACCCAAAATGTAACTCATGGCAGAAGAAATCTAAAAGATTAACAATAATAATTACTAAGCACCTGTTTAGTGCTTACTACATGGTAGATAGTGTTTCCAGCATGTTACAAGTATTATTTAATCCTCACAGCTTACCCTATGAGATAAGTAAGATTTTACAGCTAAGGAAACAGGCTCAGAGAGAGAAAATAACTTGCCCAAGTCACACAATAGGTGGTGGAGCTATACTTAAATTCGGCCATGTGACTACAGAGGCTGTGTTTTGAGCCCTTTTACTCTAATGAGTTTATATAGGTATATGACAGAGAATCAGCTTTCACATGTGGACAGTGAGGTATGACTCAAAGCAACAACAAGGAGGCTTTCAGTCACTGGCGAAAATTTAGAAGAGCAGCAACCTCCTGTGTTGGCAAGAATTAGGGTAAATGGGAACTCTTGCGTATTGTTGGTGGGACTGTAAATTGTTCCAGATTTTTTGAAAGATAGTCTTACAGTGTCAATGACATTTTTCAAATATATTTTATCTATGCAGTCGTACTTTGCTGACTACCACAACAAAAAGCTCTAAGGTGTTAAGTACAAGGAAGCTTATTGTACATGGCCTGTGGTAGCAGGAATATGGAAACAGTCCAAGAGTCCATTAAAAGGAAATGGGTGTAGAACACCTATACTCTGGAGTATTGTGCAACTATTAGAATATATGAGCCAGGTAGCTAGCTGGGCTTGATCTGAGAGGCATGTTCATGACATGTTTTGTAAGCAGAAAGAGAACGTTGTGGAAAACAGATGTAGCTCAACCAATTGGGCTCCTGTTTACCATATAGGAGGTCCAGGGTTTGATGCCCACCATCTCCTGGTGAGGGCAAACTGGCCCATGTTGAGTGCCAGCTCACACGGGAATGCCTCCCCGCACAGGAGTGCCGCCCTGTGTGGGAATGTCACCTAGCACAGGAAAGCCACCCCATGCAGGAGTGTGAGCCCATGTGGAGAGCTGGTGCAGCAAGATAATGCAACAGTAGACACAGAGAGAAAATAAGAAGATGTAGCAGAACAGGGAGTTGAGGTGGTACAAGAGAGTAACCACCTCTCTCCCACTTCAGAAGGTCTCAGAATCAGTTCCTGGAGCTGCCCCATGAGAATACAAGCAGACACAGAACACACAGCGAATGGACACAGAGAGTAGTTAATGGGGGGAACAGGTGGGGGGGGGGAGAAACAAATCTAAAAAAAAAAAGTTACAAAGCACTGTATATCATGAAAACCTACTTTTGTGAAATTTAAAAAAAACAAATGGATCTAAATGAGCGTGAAAAGGAAGGGTGGAAGGACACATGAGGCTATATGGCTTCAATTGAGGGGTTAGAAGAAACTCAGTACTTCATACATATTGCCATTTTTTCACTAGTTATGGAGAGCACATGTTTTTTTTTTTTACTTTTTAAAGAAAATTTACTAATTTCTAGGGAAAATAATTGAAGTACAATTTAAAAGAAGCAGTGAAATTGTAACTGGACCTTTTCAAATGAGTTTATGCTAGTAGAATAGTTATGGTCCAAAAGAGAGCAATGAAGAGTAATGGTCAGTTAAGTCTTTACATTCAGATTTGCCTTTTGAATTCTGGGTAACTGGTCCTCATGCTTTGGATGGGCCACTCTACAATAGAGAAAGGCTATCTGTTCATCAGGCTGCCATAGTCTGGCAAAGACTAGTTGTCTCACGATAATCTATTCACCCCATGGTAAAGACCACATTTCTAGCCAATGGGACTTGAGCAACTTCTGGAAATTGTCCTTAAAAGGCATGTACCGGGAAGCAGAAATGACTCAGGTGACTGAGCTCCTGCCTATCACACCAATGGTCCCTGGTTCGGTTCCCAGTGCCTCCTAAAGAAGACAGTGAGCTGGTGTGACAGGCAGGTGCGGCAAGCTGACTTAACAGGATGATACAACTAAGCAGGGAGCAGAGGTTCCCAGTGCCTCCTAAAAAGAAAAAAATACAAACAAGACAGCGAGCTGACATGACGGGCAGGCACAGCAAAGCTGATTCAACAAGATGACACGACAAGAGACACGAAGAAAAAACAATGAGAGACACAACAAGGCAGGAAACGGAGGTGGCTCAAGTGATTAGGTGACTTCCTCCCACATTGGAGGTCCCAGGTTCAGTTCCTGGTGCCTCCTAAAAGACACAGCACATAGCAAATTCAAACAATGAGGGGGTGGGGAGAAAGAAATAAAATAAACCTTAAAAAAAAAAAGTCTTGTGCCCATGTTTTAGTTTGACCAACAGCTGCCAATGCAAAGTACCAGAAAATGGATTGACTTTTATAAAGGGGATTTATTTTGAGTAAAAGCTTACAGTTCTAAGGCTGTGAAAAGTCCAACTTGAGGCACCATAAGAGGTGCTTTTCCACCAATCATCTGCCTTGTGGTGACACAAGATGTCGGGCAATCTCTGCCTAACTCACTGCCTTGCCCTCCAGGTTTACTGTCTCCCATTGCTCACCTATGGACAACCAGGCATAGCCCCTGTCTCTTACCAGGCCGCCTCTGTCAGGCTCGGCTGCCCCTCTTTCTTCCCAAGTCTAGCGGCAAGTTATCAGGCATATGGCTCATTTCACCCTGGGCCCCAGCTCTTTGAGCCTCTCCTTTCACATGGCAGGACCAAATATGGCAGAGCTCCCTTTTTCTGTGTGTCTCTGTTTATATCACACCCAGCAAAGGGCAGAGACTCAACCTGAGTCACACCTCACATCCAACTGAAAGAGTCTCACACCCACAAGAATGGATTTAATTCACAAACAGAATCTTTCTCTTGGAGATTCGTAAAATAATTTCAAACTGCCACGGCCCATATCACTGTCCTTCCTGCATCCTGCTGACTAGTCTATGGATTTGATGGCTAGAACTTGAGCGTGTCACTGTTGAACTAAGGGGGGAAGTGCTGCATGTGAAGGACAGGAGAGCAACAAGTTAGAAGGAACCTGGGTTCCTGCTAAATGTGGAGCCACCATACCAGCCCTGGTCTGTTTACCTCTGGAATTGATTTACAAGAAAAATAAACCTCTATTCTCTCTACATCATTGATACTTAGGGTTTCTCTGCCTCGTAACTGAACCTAAACTGACCACAAATAGTTTGATGGGAATAATTCTTAGGAATATCTAATTCCATTTGTTCTAGTTTTGTAGTACTGAAGGAAGTATAAAAACTGCCGAAATGGAAGCGGATTTGGCTCAACTGATAGAGCGTCCACCTACCACATGGGAGGCCCAGGGTTCAAATCCAGGGCCTCCTGACCCATGTGGTGAAGCTGTCCCATGTGCAGTACTGATGCGTGCAAGGAGTGCCATGCCATACAGGGGTGTCCTTGGTGTATGGGAGCCCCACATGCAGGAGGGCACCCCATAAGGAGAACCGCCCCACGCAAAAAAAAAAAAAAAAGCGCAACCTGCCCAGGAGTGGGGCTGCACACACGGAGAGCTGACGCAGCAAGATGACGCAACAAAAAGAGACACATTCCTGGTGCTGCTGACAAGAATACAAGCGGACACAGAAGAACACACAGCGAATGGACACAGAAAACAGACAACTGGGTTAGGGGGAAGGGGAGAGAAATAAATAAAAACAAATCTTTAAAAAAAACAAACTGCTGTAAGGGGCAGTCCCTAGGTAGATGACTGGTTGGGTCATGAACCAGGCATGTAACTCCCATCATAAATTAATAAACTGGCCTTTTTATTATTAGGTTCCCTCCTTTATGCTCCCAGGGCCCCCCATTGCCATGGACATCTGTTGATTTTGTCTGCCCAGCATCCACTCCCATTTCTTTTGATAATAGCATATCAATTTGCTCTCTTGAGTTTCCAGCCCTCCTCCATTTTCTGTCCATGTGCTAACTCCCCCTCAATCTAAAAATGAACATATAACCCATATTGGTCTACTGGAGCACTGCAGACCCATGGTCAGATTGGGTCAAAAGTGAGTAGGTGATGTAAGCCAAGCCAATGTTGTACAAACAGAGCTAATCCTAGGGGTAATGTTTTTAAGAACTGGGAAAGGCATTTCCTTTTTTTCATCCTCTGATTTTAGAGCTATAAGTTGCGAGCCTGGTACTGCTGGTGGCCATCCCACCACAAGAGAATTGCCCGTCTGAGAATGCAACCTACACATTCAGCCATGCCTGAAGCTAAAGTAACCCTGGACGTTTTTTGCAAGCCAATAAAGGCATTTTTTGCCTAATTCAGTTTGTCTTCTCTCTTCATGCAGTGGACAGTCATCCTCATTTCAGCTTATTTCTAACACCTAACACATAATAGGTGTTTAGAAAATAGGAGACCAATTCATAAGAGACAGAAATTTAGAGCTGATCAGCTCCAGTAGATTAAGCCACTCATGTTTCCACACTGGCAAAGTGGAGGGCAGGCATTGTTCTATCATCCTCCAAGATGATTTATTAGGGAGTCGATAGAGTGAAGGAGTTATGCACAGATTTTGTTCCAAGATGGTCTCACTAGTGCAAATTCTGGTTCTCCTACCCACCATGACCCTGGCAAGCAACTAACTGCTCCAAGCCTGTTTATTTGTAGAAAGAAAAAGAGCAACCATCCCTACCTCAAAGATTGTGTGGATTAGGAGGTGAGAGGATGAACACATGGTTTATGGGACCTGGTGGCCTAGTCAGCCCTCCATAAAAAGCAGTTTTGGGGAATAATGTCATTAAAGTGACTGGCAATGCCCTGGAAGCCTCTCCACTCAACCAGCCAGCCATTCCCTTGTCATCTTTAATCTCAACAACTGCCAGTGCCACACATATACTATCAGTAAATCTGCTTTTATAAGGAAAATCAATTTCTTTTTGGCCTCACTACCCTCAGGGGTGCTGGTGGCCAAAACACTGTCACATTCCATTTCTCACATGGGCTAAGGTCCTTGAGCACTGCCTGTGCCAGTTGGCCTGGCATTAGTATCTTAGGTGCCAAGCAAATGTTTTAGGAGGCCTGGATTAAGGAGGCTTAGTTCTCGTTGATAGAAATATGTCTTTCTTCATCTATATCAGGGCAGGTGGCCAGTTCTGGAAGCCTGGACAACCTCCAGGCAGGTGAGTGACTTGCACCACTTCACTGGCTGCATCAGATCAAGGCCCAGTGCTTCCACTGCCTCCTGGCTTTAGAAAGTTGCAGCTTGATTTAAGCACAAGTTATATTCCGGGTCCTTCACACCAATAAGAATAAAAGGTATTTTTCTGTTCTGTTTCCTAAAAATGTTAGAATAGCCTAGAAGACCTTAAGTGCCTCATCCCAGGTTGCCATCCTGAACTGCCAGGCCTCCAAGTCTTAGGGAAAATAGTTGAAATCAGACTTAGTGGTTACGTCAAGGAAAAATGGACTGAAACCCCAACAATTATTCCATCAAGTAACAAGGGATTGGGGAAACCCTAGGTTCATCAATGCTGTTCTGAGACAACAGGAATGGAACTGAGGGTAGGAATCAGATTTGCCTGGTTCAACACTTGGCCTCTTTGGACAGGAACTCTGATTTCTCAGGATCAAAAGATGCCTGGGGCTGTTTTGAAGTTAAGGAGAAGGTTGCCCAGAGAAAGTTCTCAAGCTCAGATACTGTTTTGGGAGGACCAGGACCCTCCTAAAGACACAGAGCAGGGCTTCCCAGTGTATGGGGGCTACAGGGAGGTCATAGCCAGACTTGGCTTCCATGGAGGTAGGAAGGACACTAGGGCCCAGGCTTCGCTCAGATCACGGAAATTCACTGATATGCTCGAAACACAATGACATTTCCTCCTAACAGCTTTCAGTTTGTGTCCCATCCTAAGAACACGTCCCCTAGGATGCACTGTTAATTAAGGTTCTTAAATCTGGTTGTCTTGCAGCCAGCACAATTACATTCTGGGTGTTTGTTACAGCATTCATTGTCCAATGTGATCATTTAAGTTATACTGTGAATTTTAGAAAGCATACGATAAAGAAGGCAGGAAACCAGAGCCCAGTATCATACACACCTCCTACACAGCACCACCACCAAGTTGAGACAGCCCCAGAGGCAGGGCCCAGGAGGGGTCTTCATGCAACACGGCCTATGGCAGGAGAGGAGTCAATGAGGCCCCTCAAAAGGCCCTGCTCATGTCTCCTGCAGAGGAACTGGGTAGAGGTACACACCTTCTCCCTGTCCCTTCCTGGCCTAAAGACCCCCTCCTTTCCAACAACCGCTTTGAGATGTTTCATTATCTGTAACTATGGAAAAGCTTAGTGATCAAAACCGAATGTGGAAAAGTTTCAAGAAACCTCAAGTCTATAATAGCTGGCTTCCTTGGCCTCAGCTGAAAAGTAAATTGATACCAAGTTGTTCTTAGCAGTTCGCCAAATGGATTGCTGGGTCCTCATGCCTGGGGCACCCAAAAAGGGAATGCGGGCTCAGGCTTGTTTATAGCTCTTTGTGTGGATACCTCGGCCAGTTCTCTCTTTTAAGGCAAGTGCCATGCTCCAATAGCATTCTGTGCTGATAGCCTCCTTGGGCCCAGCCCATATGTGAACCCATTTTATGATAACTGGATTCTCTTTGCTTCACTTTCTGTGCTTGACCTTGGCCCTAACAGCCTAAAAAGGAGAGGCAGAGCCTGTTTGTTCCCCATCTTTACTCATCTCTCATTCCCCAGTCTCTCTTCTACTTAGAAAACTTGAGTCCTGCTTCCATGTGCCCTGCATGTGGGCCTTACAGAAACCCACTACCTTTTACACATCTATGAATGCCAGGTCTCTATGGAGGAATCCTCCCAACTCTGGTCTCTAGCTCCTTCCCCATTCTCTCCTTCTCTACTGCCCGCCTTCTTCTTTCCCTCCTTTGAGAAACTTCATAAGGAGGAAGGCCACTGGAGATATGTTGAGACTCATACAAGACAAAGGGCTGTAGGAAGTTTGGAAACTTCACCTGCAGCCTGTGACTGTGAGTGGCGTCAAAGGAATGATATACAGGACCAGCCACCTGATTTGTGGGGCCCATTACAAAATGAAAATGCAGGGGCCCTTGTTCAAATATGAAAATGAAAATGGCAACAATAGAGCATTAAACCAAGCATGGGACCCTCCTGAGCATGAGGCCCTGTGTAATGTCAGGTCCATTGCCCATGAATCCATACCTGGTGGTGTATGATGCTCAAATACCCTTTGGTTAACAGTTTAGGGCGGTGGACTTGGCCCAGTGGTTAGGGCGTCCGTCTACTACATGGGAGGTCTGCGGTTCAAACCCCGGGCCTCCTTGACCCGTGTGGAGCTGGCCCATTCGCAGTGCTGATGCACGCAAGGAGTGCCATGCCACGCAGGGGTGTCCCCCGCATAGGGGAGCCCCACACACAAGGAGTACACCCCATAAGGAGAGCTGCCCAGTGCCAATGAAAGTGTAGCCTGCGTAAGAATCACGCCGCCTACACAGAGAGCTGACACAAGATGACGCAACAAAAAGAAACACAGATTCCCGTGCAGCTGGCAACAACAGAAGCAGACAAAGAAGAAGACGCAGCAAGTAGACACAGAGAAAAGACAACCGGAGGGGTGGGAATAAATAAATCTTAAAAAAAAATACTCATATATAACATTTATATAATGTAAAGCTTCCTTAAAAATAAAATTAAAAAGTTAATATATACACACACACACACACACAAATAAAAAACCTCAATACTCAGCCGTCCAGTCATCAGAGAGGAAGAACTCTCTTAAATCCCACAGTTTGTAAATGGTCTTCTACCCAGGCTTCTAACCAAAGCCTCATCCTCCAAACTATGGGTCTCTTTCTTCCTGGAAATCAGGGGACCCTTTAGGAATTGATTCCTCTTCACTGATCATGGATAAATAACAGCAGAGGCATTTCAGCCTCAAAAACGAGCTTTTGTCATAATAGAATAATAGCTTCCATTTTTCACATCATTACTCTGTGCAAGGCACTGTGTTCTGCAGTCTACATGTACCATCTCAAACCTCAGAACAATCCTGTGGGGTGGTAACTTGTTGCCCTGCTGATTTGTATTGTGGGTTGAAATTTGTCCCCCAGGAAGACATGTTGATGTCCTCACCGACAGTAACTACAAATGAGACCTAATTTGGAAATAGGGTCTTCACAGATGTAATCAAGTTACAATGAGGGACGCGGACTTGCCCAATGGATAGGGTGTCCACCTACCACATAGGAGGTGTGCGGTTCAAACCCCGGGCCTCCTTGACCCATGTGGAGCTGGCCCATGTGCAGTGCTGATGCGCGCAAGGAGTGCCCTGCCACGCAGGGGTGTCCCCCGTGTAGGGGAGCCCTATGTGAAGGAGTGCGCCCTGTAAGGAGAGCTGCCCAGCGTGGAAGAAAGTCTAGCCTGCCCAGGAATGGCGTCATACACACGGAGAGCTGACACAGCAAGATGACGCAATAAAAAGAAACACAGATTGCCGTGCCGCTGACAACAACAGAAGTGGCCAAAGAAGAACACACAGCAAATGGACACAGAGAACATACAACTAGGGGGGTGTGGAGAGAAATAAATAAAAATAAATCTTTTAAAAAAAAAAAGTTATAATGAGGTCATACAGGATTAGGGTTGGACTTAATCCAGTGATCGGTGTCCTTAAAGGGGAGAAAAAGAGACACAGAAAAAAGCCATGTGGAGACAGAGGCTAAGACTGGAGTTGTGTTGCCACAAGCTAAGGAATGCCAAGGATTGCTGGTGACCCCCAGAAGCCAGGAAAGTCAAGGAAGGATTCTCCCCAAGAGCTTTCATAGGTACCACGGCCCTACCGGCACCTGGATTTCAGACTTAACAGGTTCCAGAGACTCTATAAGATTCTGTGAGAATTCTGTGAGAATCTACAGGATTCCGTGAGAGAGTAAATTTTCTGTTATTTTAAGATACCCAGTTTGTAGCATTTGGTTATGGCATGTAGTAAATAAATACAACATGTTTCTGATATGAATTTTATTTCATAGCCCTAGGGCAAGAAACTTCCCATACCTTTCCATTTAATACTAGCCCAGGTAAACTTTCTCACACACAGACCACCTTCCCAGCCATGGACTCCTGTGATGCCAGAAAACAGAAGCACCTCCTGGATGGTCACCACAGGGAGGCTGCTCAGCCTATAATCAGATGCCATGGCCAAGGTATCTTCCTTCAGGTGACCAAGGACACTGGCCTTTATCTCAGTCTCTCAAATGACCTCAAATTTACAGCTGGACCCTCAACCCCAGTGGCATCCCCCAGAACGAGCCATAAGGAGAAGCAAAACCTAGGTCTCCTCCATGTTGAAACATACCCCAAATCCTTACCCCTTTCTTATTTCAGGCTTTTCCATGGCCCTGGGAGTGTGAGGCAGCAATCCAGACTCCTTTTGCTGGAGAAAATCTGGAAAGACAAGTTACTAATACCAGAGAGTAGTTTTTGTTTGTTTAATTTTCTTTAAATAACTTGCCAGGTTACATCAGATGAAGAAACTTTGGCTGGGAGAAGTTGTCACTGATCTAAAGTCCTGTAGTTAAGAAGTAGCAGGGATGGGACATGGTTCATCAAACATGGACCACCAGCTTCAGAATCATTTTAGAAGAGCTCATTAAAATTGTCCCAGCACCACACTAGCCTGCAGAATAAGAATCTCTGGGAAGGATCTGCTTGCTTTTTTTTTCTATTCCACGTTACCTAGAAGCTTCTGGAATTTCTTTGTGGAATTTCTGCCTGGAATTCCAGCCAACCTCACAATATTATGTGTGACAAACAAACTCTAAGCGAGCCCCCCTCCCCCCGACCGTGATCCATGCCTCCTGGTGTTCACGCCTTTGCTTAACCCCTTCCTCTTGAGTGACTTGCTCTAACCACTAGAATTTGACTAAGGTGATGAGGTGACACCCCTTGATTATATTAATGTCCCTCTAGAGACTCTCCTTGCTGATTTGATGAAATAAGCAGCCATGTTGGGAAAGCCCAGGTAACTCAGGGCTGAAAAAGGCTTCCAACCCAAGGAGAGCAAGAAGCCAGGGGCCTTCAGCCCTACAGGCAAGAAGTAATTTCTGCCAACAACCTAAGGTGAGCTTGGAAGCAGATTCTTCCCCAGTCAGGCCTACGGATGAGAATGCAGCCTGGCTGACACCTTGATTACAGCCTGTGGGTCTCTGAGAAGAGGACACAGCTAAGCCATATCTGGACTCACCACCCACAGAAACTGTGAGATAATAAATGTGTGCTGTTTTAAGCCATTAACTTTGTGTTAATTACTAGTTATGCAGCAATAGAAAACCAATACATTAGGAAAACCCATAATCTCCACTAACAAAAGGCTACATGGATGATTCTTCTCTTTTGCTTATATGTACTTAGCATAACAAAGGGCATGTGCTAAACTGCCTGCTTTTTTAAAAATTATTTTTAATTTCTGATTATGAAAAAGTAATAGATGTTCATTGTAGACAACTTGGAGGCCCACAAGTGGAAAATAAAAATTACCAGGAATAATTTCCTCCTACCCCTTCAGATAACCATAGATAAGATGCTGGCAAGTGGCCTTCCCTGATGTGGTTCTAGGCAGAGACACAGGATAAAGTTACAAACAGGGAACGCTCTGTACAGAGTGTTTTGTAACTTGCTCTTTCCACAGCGTCAGACCACATTTTTTAAAGAATTTGAGGCATCAAGGGGTGAATTTGTTCCTGACATTTTGAGACATTGCCAGACCCCCTGTTAATGATCTCAGGTTTTTCCCAGGCTAGGTTTTGGCCAAGGAGACTCATAGCGAGGAAACTGAGGCCAGGGAAAGGAGGATATGCCTAAGGCTAGACAGCCTGTCAACACCCAGAGATTTTGCCCCTTCCTAATCCCCCGTAAAACTGCAGTTTAGTTTACATTGCAGCTGCAATCCCCAAAGCTGTCTCCCTTGAAATTATTACAGTTCAGTTAGTGTAACTTGCAGCCCACTCCCAGAGCTATGAAGGGGTTAGAATAGGGGGAAGCCAGCACACCTCTACTTGAGGCCTGGCTGGTCCACTGTCCATGAGACCCAGTTTTCTCCTGGCCCCTGAGCAACTGAAATCCGACTCCTGTAGCACCATCCCAGTGTTTTTAAGATTTGCTCTTCTAGGAAATGTGAGTGGGAATGTGGAAGGAAGGAAGAAATCAGGAATCATTCATCCAATAAACTTTCATCAAACAAATGTTACTTTTGCCATGAAAAATAATGCTTAATAAAGATTTTTAAGGGAAGGAGATGTGGCTCAAGTGTTAGAGCTTCTGCCTACCATATGGGAGGACCTGGGTTCGAACTCTGGGGCCTCCTGGTGAAAAAGAAGAAGAGAAAGTGTGCCTACACAGCAAGCCAGTGACAGCGCAAGTGCCTGTGTGGTGAGCCAGTGCCTGCACGAGTACCTGTATGGTGAGCCAGTACCCTGCACAAGTGAGTCATGCAGCAAGATGATGATGCATCAAAAAAAAAAAAGAGACAAGGGGAGAGTCAAGGTGAAGTGCAGCAGAAACCAGAAATTGAGATGGCATAATTGACAGGGAAACTCTCTCCCCATCAGAGGTCTCCAGGATCGAATCCCTGGGAATCCTAGAGAAGAGAAGATGACACAGCAAAAAAAAACAGCAGGGCAGAGGGAGGGAAATGGAGGAAAATAAATAAATCTTAAAAAAAAAAAAAGATTTTTAAGAGAGTTGCTGTTAGTTCAACATTTATAAACTTTGTGTTCGTCAGCTACTGCTGTGTAAGAAACCACCTTAAACTTAGTAGCATAAACCAACTATTTTATATGCTTACAATTCTGCAGGTCAGAAATTTGGGCAGTACACAGCCCGGATGACTCATCTGTGTGGTTAGATATCTGGGATATCAGCTGGGTGCCTAGAATAGCTGAAGATGACTGGGATGGCTCCACTAGGACCATAGGTCTAGGGCCTCAGTTCTTTTCCATGATGTGTCTGTTGGGGCAGGAAATACCCAAGATAGAGCCTTTATTCCCATGTCTGTCTCCTGGGTCGATAACATTGGAAACAGCTGGGGGCTGGTTGGGCATCCTTCTCTGATGCTGCCTTTCCCAGGGCTAGTTTGAGGTTCCTCCTAGCATGGCTGTCTTAGGGTATTCAGTCTTCTTAACTGGCAGCTAGCTTCTCTTAAAAGGCAACCAAGACGGAAACTACAGTGCCTTTTCATGACCTCCAAGGTCACACACCAGGACACTTCTGCCTTACTTCATTTGTTAAAAGCAAGCCACTAAATCTAGACTAGATTCAAGGGAAAGGAATTTAAGCTCCACCTCTGGAAAAGAGACGTGCCAAAGCACCATAACAGCAACACAATCTACTTCACGTTGAATGTTAGACACCTCTCCTCACCCTTCTTCCAATTCTCTACTCCCTAGAAATCAGTACAAGTTCCTCCTCTTACCTACTGATGAGAAGTGTAGCTGATTTCCTTATCTCCTGGTCTCTCCCAAACACTCCTGCCCTCATCATCTACCCAAGAGAGCTCAATGCACTTTTCCCCCTCCTTTAGATGAATTCTGGTGCATTTGTTAAAATCATGAAATTTATATTTGTTACAAGAAACTTTATATAGTAATTTGCTTAGGATGAAAATTCTTTCATCCAGCCAAACTGTCAAAACAACATCTGATGGTAAGCACAAACTTCAAAACTTTCTCTCTCATGCACCCTTTCTAAAAATTACTTGAGGATGTAAGCCAGCAAACTGATAAATCCAAGAAAAATACTTAGGAAACAAGATGGTGGAACTAAGGGAGGAGAGAGTTGCAGAAAATACCAGCCTGACAGCTATGCAGGAGACCTAAAATGCAATCCATCAAAACTAAAACAAGTCAGGGGTTTCTGTGTTAAAGAAAATGAAGAAGGCAAGAAGAAAATTGATGTCATTGCACAAATTGAATAGGTTAGAATCTGGAAGTTCTTAAAGATGAAATGAATACAAAAGACTCTGATAACCAAAAGAGGGGAGCACAGTTAGAAACTCCAAGGGAACCAAAATTGTGCTAGAAAGTCATGGTCAAGCTAAAATGTACATCATTTGGGACAACTGTACTTACTCAAACAGTAAGAAACAAAGACCACCAAATAGAAGTCTGAAACAAAGAAACAAAGCTGAATGTATTGCTTGCCTGGCAAGGGAGAACCATGCCACTCAAACACAAGTTCCACTGGTCTTTCAGAGCAGAAATTAAAGTAAATAAAGGGGGTGGGGTAGGAAGTGCACCAAATAAAGCAAGGTTCTGAATTATGACCTCCAGTTGACTCACAAATTAGATTGTCAAATCATCTTTGTAAGCGGTCACCTTCAAGTTTTATGTCACTTATGATATAAAATCTGTATTCAAGCAAGTCCAAGGTAATTATAAAAGATTGTACTAGGCCTCAGGTCATTCAGCAGAGGCAATTAAGTGTATGTGCTCAAAACTTAGCAAGTATAATAAACAGTACCCAACCTTTATTGGACCAAAAATTGAGAGGAGATAGCAGGTTGTAAGCATTTGCCCACCACTCCTTTTTTTTTTTTTTTTTTAACTACAGACAGTTGGTCACTTTTTTTGGATATTATTCTTGCAGATCAGCCTTTGTCCTTTTTCTATTCCTTACTCCTGGAGGAAAAGGATTCAGGTTTTAAATATTCCTTTCAGTAAATTTTTAAAAGAATTTATAAAGTGAGAGTATGTGTGTCTTTAGCCGTCAGCTATCTCTTTCGATTGGCAGATGAAGTTTTATTGCATGGAAATTTAAAAAGTGTTATGCCGATTAAGAAAAACAAAATCACCAAAAATATTAATGTCCCCATTCTTTTACTATTTCACAACCTTTTTAAATCTAGATGAATTTTGGGTGGGGGGGTAGAAAGGGATTTTAATTTCATTTCAGTTCTTTTTCTTCTATTAAATTCTAGTAAAAAAAGTGAACATTTCATTTTTAAAAACTAACACATGATAACTCAAGGTGATGGAATTAAGATATTGTTTTTTTCTTCTTTAGGCTCTATGCTTTTTTCTATTTCCTTTAAAAGTTTGACCATAAATTTGCATTATTTTTAAACTATTAACAGTTATTTTCAAGAAAGAAAACCAAATATATATGTAAAAGAATGTTCATGACAACACTGTTTATAATGATGTAAAATGGAAGCAAATAGAATGTGCACTGACAAAGGAATAGAATGGTTAGTAACTGGATTCCCATAAAGAATTAGGTAGCTATGGAAAAGAACAGAGTAGATAGATGTACATGAAGGAACTTGGGAAAGTACTCAAATAAGGAAAGCTAATTGCAGAAAAATATGTTCTCATTTTTGTGGGGAAAGAAAAAGTTGCCTTTTAAATTACCCAAATTCAATTCTAAGAGCTTTGGGGAAAAAAAGAAAGTATAGTTATAGACATTGACAGATATAAATATAAAGACATTGATATAGATGATACAGATATATTTTAACTTGATCCTGAACTGCAAACTGATACTCAACTGAACAAAGTGATGTTTCCTGATGGAGGAATGCCAACTATGTTGGCCCCACTAGAGAAGGTACAGTATATACAAGACCACAAACACTGAACTTTATGAAAAATGTGAAATATTTTAAGGGTAATTTTAACGATGTGAAATTTTACATCATGAGCTGACTTTGGAAGCCATCACCTCAACACCATATAAGATGTTACTTCATTCTTTTTATGTGGACCAGATTCCTGGGAATATGAAGCCATCCATTTACACGTGCCTGGGGAAGATTCTCACTTTCAATTGTTAACCATAAACGATTCTACATTGTTTGAATTTTAAAAATGTATTATATGATTTATAATTTTCAAAATTTATAAAGATATACGAAAGACTGTATATGAGGTTTATTATCTTTCCATATAAGTGTGTAATCATAACACTTCTTTTAATGATTGCATATAATTGGACACTGTATTAGTCAGCCAAAGGGTGCTGATGCAAAATACCAGAAATCAGTTGGGTTTTATAAAGGGTATTTATTTGGGGTAGGAGCTTACAGATACCAGGCCATAAAGCTTAAGTTACTTCCCTCACCAAAGTCTATTTTCATGTGTTGGAGCAAGATGGCTGCCGACGTCTGTGAGGGTTCCGGCTTCCTGGGTTCCTCCTTTCCAGGGTCTTGCTTCTCTCTCCTCCATGTGCTCACTTCCTGGGGTTCCAGCTTAAGGCTTCAGCATCAAACTCCAACATCAAAAACCCTCCAACTTTGTCCTTTGCCGTGCCTTTTATCTGTGAGTCCCCACCCACCAAAGGGTGGGGACTCAACGCCCTACTAGCACAAGAGGTTTACATAATAATTAAGTAAACCTATGAATCCAATATAATCTAATATGCCCAGAGAAAAAGATCAGTTTACAAATATAATCCAATATTTCTTTTTGGAATTCATCAATATCAAACTGCTTAATATCCTACTTAAGCTTTTTCTAACTTTTCTTATAACCCTTCTTGTTCATAAACCTTTGTTCAGTTTCCCATTTGGTTCTGGTAGGATTTCATCCTAAAGGAAAAAAAGGAGGAAGGGGGTGAAGTAGGCATTTTTTAACGTCTTTGAGAGGATAAACAGAAATCATAATTGAAAAGAGCCTTACCTCTATAATTCTTCTACCTGTCACTGGTATTGGACCCAGATCTGAAGAACACTGAGAGATAAACAAACATCTGGGCTCCATTTCAGTCACCACAGCCTAGGCTCAGTCCCTGAATGGGGCATGGACCTTGACCCTGACCTCAAACAACTCACATCTAAAGGGGAAGACCGATATGAAGGACTGCAAAACAATGCAGCTTGTGTCCCAGTAGAAGTGTGGTGTCAGACATGGTATGCAGTACCTTAACCTGCATACTAGTGGCCTGAGGATTTTTAAAAATGAAGCCCCTGATTCAATAGGTCTGGAGTGGATGGATTCTCCGTCTCATTCATTCCCAAGTGATGGCAAAGCTGGCAACCACAGTTTGAGTAATAAGAAGGATATAGATAGAGGAGCAAAGCTTTATAGATGCCTGAGCAGAGGTTTTAAAAGATGAATATGAATTTCCTAGGCAGTTAATGAGGGAAAAGGAACACTCTGGAAGGCAGCAGCTTAGGCGGAGGTACAGCGTCATGAAAGGGCATGGTTTGTCGGAGCACAAAGTTCAGAGGATGAGGGGAGGACTGGAAAGACCATCACTGGGCAGCACCAATGGTGATGGGACAGAGGAGTTGGGGGCCTTAGGCTGAATCCACACAGGATAACTGACTGGATGTCAGGGAAAGTGGAAGAGGACATGGGTGACAGGTGGGGACTGCTTGCCAACAAGCCAGTGAATAAAGAACCAAGTGCAGGTATGGGTAAGGGGAGTAATAAGTTCACTTTGGGATTCACAGAGGTGGAGGTGAAGGTAGCAATGAGACGTTAGGTGAAATGTGGGTGGGGCTCTGGGGAAAGGCTGGGGCAGAGCTAGAGAAGTTATCACTGTATCAGACAGTCAAAGCCACGTGCTAGGAATGGAGTAGGATTCTTCAAGCCTGAGGGGTTATCATTCTGTGAACCTCAAAACTACCATTGTAAAGCCACAAGCCTGTGATGATGCTTCTCATGCTCTAGCTGAGAATGTGAACCATCAGAAAGCGAAACCAAAATCCTGAGCCCCCCTCCCCCAATTATCAAGAACATCTCATGGGAAAACCTGCACGTGAATGTTTCTGGCACCTTTAATCATAATTACCGACAACGGGGAGCAACCAAGACGTCCTTCAATAGTGAGTGGAGGGAAGCAGACTTGGTCCTGTGGATAGGGCATCTGTCTACCACATGGGAGGTCCGCGGTTCAAACCCAAGGCCTCCTTGACCTGTGTGGAGCTGGCCCACGCGCAGTGCTGATGCGCGCAAGGAGTGCCATGCCTTGCAGGGGTGTCCCCCGAGTAGGGGAGCCCCATGTGCAAGGAGTGCACCCCGTAAGGAGAGCCGCCCAGCAGGAAAGTGCAGCCTGCTGGGAATGGCGCCACACACAGAGAGTTGACGCAGCAAGATGACACAACAAAAAGAAACACAGATTCCCGTGCTGCTGACAACAACAGAAGCAGACAAAAAAAGAAGAACATGCAGCAAATGGACCCAGAGAACAGACAACTGGGGCAGGGGTGGGGGAAGGGGAGAGAAATTTAAAAAAAAATAGTGGACAGGGAAGCGGATGTGGCTCAACTGATAGAGCTTCCACCTACCATATGGGAGGACCTGGGTTTGATCTCTGGGGCCTCCTGGTGAAGAGAAAAAAGAGAAAGCATGCCTGCACAGCAAGCCAGTGCCCATACACCACAGTGCCCTCGTGGTGAGCCAGTGCCCCACGCAAGTGAGTCGAGCAGCAAGACGCACATCAAAAGAGATACAAGGGAAGAGTCAAGGTGAAGCACAGCAGAAACCAGGAATTATGGTGGCGCAGCTGACAGGAAAACTGTCTCCCCATCAGAGGTCTCCAGGATCAAATCCCGATGAATCCTGGGGGAGAGAAAATGAGAAGAGAAGATAACACAGACAGTAAAAACAGCAGGGTGGGAGGAGGGGAAGGAGAGGAAATAAATAAATCTTTTTTTAAAAATAATGGATAAAACCTGGTACATCCATATGATGGAAATTATTCTGTGATAAAAAAATTAAATGATTAAAATGGCAAATTTTATATTGATAGATAGATATAGATATATACATATAGCCACAATAACATTTTTTTAAAAAAAGAAATGAATTGCAAAGCCATGACAAAGACATGGAGGAGGGAAGCAGATGTGGCTCAACCAATTGGGCTCCCATATGGGAGGCCCTGGGTTCACATCCCAGGGCCTCCTTGTGAAGGAAGCTGGCCTGCTCCCACAGAGAGCTGGCGCGGCAAGATGACGCAACACAGGGAAACAAGCAGCACAGAAGAACGTGCAGCAAATGGACACAGAGAGCAGACAGCAAGCAAGTGGCAAGGGGGGGTGATAAATAAATAAAACAAGTCTTAAAAAAAAAAAAGACATGGAGGAATCTTAAATGCATACTGCTAAATGGAAGAAGCCAATCTGAAATGGCTGCATACTGAAGGATTCCAATTATATGACATTCTGGAAAGCACAAAACTATAAAGACAGTAAAATGATCAGTGGATGCCAAAGGAGGGAGGAGCAGGTCAGGGACAAATGGGTGAAGCACAGTGGATTTTTAGGGAAGTAAAATTGTTCTGTATGATACTGTAATGATGGATACAAGATAGTGTGCATTTGTCAAAACACATGGGACTATCCAGCAAAAAGTGTGAACCTTAATGTATGCAAATGTTAAAAAGTCATTTAGGAGGTTGGGGGATCCCAGGAAGGTATGCAGAATGGGACAAAACAGTCTATTACAAATGGATGAAACAACCTCACTGAAGGGATTGGGTGGGGGAGATGCCAATTTAAGCATCTTTTGAAATGAGTAGAGATTCTAAGACTAAAGGCCAGAGGAAGTGCATATCAGCACTGGACTTGAGTGTTTTAATTTCCTAGCTGCTAAAACAAGTACCATATAATGGGGTGGCTTAACAACAGGAATTTATTGGTTCATCGTTTCAGAGGCTTCCTCCTGGGGTCAGCATCTTCTGTGGGGTTCCTTGGCTTTTCCATCCCATGGCTTCTCTCCCCATCTGTCTTCCAATCTGCTTGTAAAGGGCTCCAGTAATCCAGATTAGAAGCCCAACCTGATTCAGGTGGGCCATACCTTAACTGAAGTAACATCTTGAAGAGATCTCATTTACAGTGGGTTCATACCTACCAAAATGTGGACCAAGACCGAGAATATGTCCAAACTGGTGTCCACATCATTTAGTTAAGAATGGGGAGAGCAGATGTGGCTCAAGAAGTTGGGCACTCACCTCCCACATGGGAGATTACCATTCACTTCCTGATGCCTCCTAAAGAAGACAAGCAAGACAACGAGCTGATGCAAAGGGCTGGTGTGGTGAGATGACACAATGAGGAGACACAATGAGAGACACAACAAGCAGGGAGTGGATGTGGCTCAAGCAGTTGGGTGCCTCCCTCCCACATGAGAAGTCTGGGGTTCAGTTCCCAGTGCCTTCTAAAAAGAGGACAAACAAACACAGCACACAACAAACAGACACTAAGAGCAGACAGCGAGTGCAATGAGAGGGGGAGGAGAAATAAATAAATAAAATAAATCTTAAAAAAAAAAAGAATGGAACAATGAAATAAATGATGGCAAATGTTGGAGTGGGATCAACAAGGGGAGGAAGCTAGAATGATCCATAGGGCAATGGATTTGAGTTAGGGACATCAGTATGAACTGATGTATAGATATAGATGGTTACATATAGAAATATTTAAATATATATGTGTATTAGTCAGCCAAAGAGGTGCTAATGCACAATACCAGAAATTGGTTGGTTTTTAAAAAGGGTATTTATTTGGGGTAGGAGCTTACAGATACCAGGCCATAAACATAAGTTACTTCCCTCACCAAAGTCTATTTTCACATGTTGGAGCGAGATGGCTGCCGACGTCTGCAAGAGTTCAGGCTTCCTAGGTTCCTCTCTTCCAAGGACTCCAGCTTAAAGCTTCAGCATCAAACTCCAACATCAAAACTCCAACATCAAAAACCCTTAACTCTGTCCTTTGCCATGCCTTTTATCTGTGAGTCCCCACCCACCAAAAGGTTGTGACTCAGCGCCCCACTGGCTTAAGAGGTTTACATAATTACTTAATCAAGTAAACCTATGAATTCAATATAATCTAATATGCCCAGAGGAAAAGATCAGTTTATAAACATAATCCAATATTTCTTTTTGGATTTCATCAATAATATCAAATTGCTACAACATGTATAAACAGGTTAGGCTAAACACACACATACATATATATATATTTTTTTTTCTGTCAACTGAGGGTCTTTAAAAAATTATATCCAGTAGCAATGAGCATACCTGGTACCCAGGTAACAGTTTCTCATACCATTCTCCAATAAAAGGACCCAGAGCTCCTTGGAGAAATGGCTGGCTCTAGGACTGGGACAGGAAATACACAAGCTGACCCTGGAGCATCTTGTAGTGGCAGAAAGTAAGGAATCACTCAAAACACACATTGATGGGAGTGTGCCAAAGGAGTGCAGACGCCAACTGAAAGAGCTCCCGATTGCCAAGCTGGAAAATTTTTTGAGCAACAAAATAAATAAAGTAGTTTATAGCCCAGAGCATAAACGAAATGTCCATGAGTCTGTACCAATATAAATAAATGAGTGAATAGATCAATAAATGGGGGAAGGCATAACTCCTCATCCCTTAGTTGTAGGCTACACATAATGATCTCTTTCCAAAGAGTACAATGTGGAAAGCGTGGTTGGGGTGGTTACTTTACAATGGAGAACCAGTTGCTCAAGATCAGCATCAGTGATACATCACATCACAATGTGATGAAAATGTCATTTTACCTCTGGTCTCCCTCTCAATTACCCATATTCCCAATCTAATCCAGGCAAATTCCAATCATGGAAAAACCTACAAAATACCTGACCAATACTCCTCAAAACTGTCAAGGTCATCAAACATAAGGAAAGTCTGAGAAACTGCCACCATCAAAAAGGAGTCTAAAGAAACAAGACAGCTAAACGGAATCTGGTAGCTTGCATGGGTTCCTGAAACAGAAAAAGGACATTAGGTAAAAACTAAGGAAATCTAAATAAACTATGGACTTTACTTACTAAGAATGTGTCACCATTGGTTCATTAATTGCAAATAAATGTATCATACCAACGTAAAATGTTAATAATAGGGGAAACTGAGTGAGGCATATATGGGAACTCTCTACAATTTTCTCAATTTTCCTATAAATCTAAAACTGTCCCAAAACACACAATCTACTTTTTTTTAAGATTTTATTTATTTATCCCCCACCCCCCACCCCCTTGCAGCTTGTTCCTTTTCTTTTGCTGTCTCTTCTCTGTGTCCATTCATTGTGCGTTTTTCTGTATCTGCTTGTCTCCCTTTTGTTGGGTCATCTTGCTGCGCCAGCTCTCTGGAGCGCACAGGCCAGCTTGCCCTCACAAGGAGGCCCTGAGATGCGAACCCAGGCCCTCCCATATGCTAGACAGAGCCCAACTGACTGGGCCACAGCCACTTTCCTACACAGTCTATTTTAAAACACAACACAGAAGCTCTCTCTCTCTCTGCTGTCCTGAAGTCCTAATCCCCAGTGGTAGCCATTATTAAACTTGGTGCAAATCAAAAAAAAAAAAAAAAAAAAAAGCCATGAATATCTCCCTGTGATATGACCCCAGTAGGCTGGGTTGTCTTCTCTGGTCTCAACCTGAACTTCCAAGTCCATCCCAGCAACTCTTGTCATCTGGCTGCATGAGCAGGATAGTCTTTCCATCCACTGACTCCACTTCTTAGAGAAACAGTGCCTGAGCACCCCCTACCGAGAGGGCACCCTCCCTGGTCACATCTGATCCACCCACAGATGAACATCAAATTCCAGCTGTGCCCATCAGATTCCATCCTGGGAGTGTGGATTTGTTTATTCCCTCGTAAATCAGCCCCAGGGCCTTGCGCTGGAGGGAAAACAAAGACTTCAGTGGCTATCTGCTACCACAGTTTAGGTAGACTTGATACATAGTAGACACTTAAATTTATGTTCCCAGCATTCACTGAAGTTCAGATCAACATTTCAGAAATCTAGGTTGGCCCAAACTCTAGGAGATCTGGGCATATGCAGGTCTGTGTGGATGTGTACTGGGGTTTGCTTTTGTTATCCTACTTGCCTTCTATAATTTTTATGAGGGGATTTCACACACACTTCCCATGTTCTTGGTACAAAAAGCCACACACATTTAAGATTTTGAAACAGGTACAAGCACAATATTAGATCCCATATCAGTTTAGGAGACCTCATGTAAAATTACAGAATCCCAGTTTCTTTGGACAAATTGGAAGTTCTGACTGGCATCACTGGGTACATATATCACAGTGTTACTATCCTAGAGCCAAGCAATCCCCTTTAGACAGAGCATGTGTCTCCTAATTTGCCACAGTCCCCACCACTCGCTACTGTTTCCCAGCAATGCATTGACTTGACTGTTGTTTTTTATTTTGACTTATGAAAAATTTCAAACATGCACCGAAGTAAAAGGAATAGTATAGTGAATCCCTATTTCCTATTGCCCAGCTTCAATAATTACCTCTATGTTGCCAACTTGTTTCTTCTATACCTCCATTCCCCTTCCCTTTGCTGATTACTGCTTTTTCCAGTTTTATTGAGGTATTTACATACCATAAAATAAACCCATTGTAATTATGCAATTCATTGACTTTTAGTAAATGTAAATAGACATGCAACCATGATCACAGTCATTTTAGAACATTTCTTGTCACCCCAACAAGTTCTCCTGTGACCTTTTTTAAGTATTTTGTTTTATTTTTTCTCTTTCTCCTTCCTCCTCCCCTTTCCCCTCCCCCACCCTACTGTTTTTATTGTCTTTGTCCATTCGCTGCGTGATCTTCTGTATCCACCTCTCTGTCTTCTCCTCTCATCTTTATCCTCCAGCATTAACCAGGATTTGATCCTTGAGATCTCTGATGGGGAGAGTGGTTCCCTGTCAACTGTGCCACCTCAGTTCCTGGTCTCCGCTGCACTTTACCTTGACTCTCCCTTTCGTCTCTCTTTTGCTGTATCATCATCTTGCTATATGACTCACTTGTGTGGGCACTGGGCCACCATGCAGGCACTCAGCTTGCTGCACCGGCACTCACGCAGGCACTCAGCTTGCCATACGGGCACTCAGCTCACTGCGCAGGCACTGGCTCGCCACACAGGCCCGCTCTTTCTTCTTCTTTTTCAACAGGAGGCCCCAGGGATTGAACCCAGGTCCTCCCATATGGTAGGCAGAAGCCCTATCACTTGAGCCACATCCAATTCCCTCGTCTTTTTAGGAGGCACCACAACCTGATCCAGGGACCTTCCAATGTTGGAGAGAGGCACTCAATCACTGAGCACCTTAGCTCACTTTCTGTGACCTTTTCCAGTCATTTCCCACTCCCCTTCTCAACCCCAAGCAACCAATGATTTGTCTATATTTGCATTTTCTGGGGGACGTATCATATAAAGGAAATCATACAATATGTAAATTTTTGTTTCTGGCTTCTGTCACTTAGCATGTTTGAGGTTCATCTGTGTTGTAGCATATATCAATAGTTCATCTGTTTTTTTTTCTGTTTTTCAAAATTTTTTTTATTTTTTTGTCTTTATTTTTTTAATATTATATTCAAAAACTATGAGGTCCCCATATACTCCCCACCCCCCTCACCCCACTTCTCCCCCCATAACAACAACCTCCTCCATCATCATGAGATATTCATTGCAGTTGGTGAACACATCTCTGAGCACCACTGCACCCCATGGTCAATGGTCCACATCATAGCCCATACTCTCCCACAGTTCACCCAGTGGGCCATGGGAGGACATACAATGTCCGGTAACTGTCCCTGCAGCATGACCCAGGACAACTCCAAGTCCCAAAAATGCCCCTACATCTCATCCCTTCCTCCCACTCCCTACCCCCAGCAGCCACCATGGCCACTTTCTCCACACCAATGCCACACTTTCTTCGATTACTAATCACAATAGTTCATGAATAGAATATCAGTACGTCCACTCTAATCCATACTCTATTCCTCCATCCTGTGGACCTTAGAATGGTTGTGTCCACTCCACATCTATATCAAGAGGGGGCTTAGATTCCAGATGGAAGTTCATCCCTTTTTATTGCTGACTAGTATTCCATTGTGTAGATATATCACAATTTATTTATCCCTTCACCAGTGGGTGTACATTTTGGGTTGTTTCCAATTGGGAGTTATTATGTATAATGCCATTATGAATGTTTATGTACCTGTTTTTGTATAAGTATGTTTTCATTTCTCCTGTGAGAAATGAAATGCTGGGTCATTTGATAACTATGTCTATGTTTAACCATTGGAGGAACTACCAGATTGTTTTTCCAAAGTGGCTGCACCATTACATTCCCATCAGCAGTGTGTACATATTCTGATTTATCCATATCTTTACCAACACTTGTTATTGCCTGACTTTTTTATTATAGCCTTGCTAGTGGTAGTGAAGTGATAACTCATGGTGGTTTTGATTTGCATTTCCCTGATAACTAATGGTATCAAGCCATTTGTATGTCTTCTTTGGAGAAATGTCTACCCAGATCCTTTGTCATTTGTCAGTTGGGTTGTCTTTTCATTACTGAACTATAAGAGTGCTTCATATATTCTAGGAACAAGGCCCTTCTCAAATATATTCTTTGCAAATATTTTCTACCATTCTGTGGGTTGTCTTTTTCACTTTCTTGGTAGTGTCCTGTGAAGCTCAAAAGTTTTCTTTTGTTTTGTTTTCAGGAAGCCCAATTTATATACTATTTTATCTTGTTGCTCATGCTTTTGGTGTCATATCTAAGAATCCATTCCAAACCTGAGATCATGTAGGTTTATCCCTATGTTGTTTTCTTCTAAGAGTTTTATAATTATAGCTATGATATTTAGGTTAATTTTTGCATATGGATGAAGAAAGAGTCCAACTTCATTCTTTTATATGTGGCTATCAAGTTGTCCCAGCACCATTTGTTGAAGGCTATTCTTTTCTCATTGAGTGGTCTTGAGACCCTTGTCAAAATCAATTGACCATTGACACATGGGTTTATTTCTGGACTCTAAATTATTTTCCATTGATCTATATGTCTGTCCTTATACAAATGCCACACTGTCTTGATTGCTCTTGTTTTGAGGTGAATTTTGAAATCAGAAAGTATGAGTCCTCCAACTTTGTTCTTTTTTCAATATTGTTTTGTCTATTCTGGGTCTTTTGTAACTCCATAGGGATTTCAGTCATCTTGTTAATTTCTACAAAAAAAAAAGCCATCTGGGATACTGAGAGGGATTGTATTGTCTCAGGTTATGCTGAGGTTTACTGATCCAGGGACTACTCTTCAAGAACCAGTTCATTAAAGAGATTGGTGGAAGATGATGTGGAGAATGGTGAAAAGTTCAGCCAACAACGTGGGTTTGGATCAAAGCTATGTCCCTTACCAGATGTGGGGATGTTATGTAGCTACTCCAAACCTATCAGTAAAATGGGATTGACAATAAAGTAAGGAGTAAAAGAGTTGATACATGTAAATAGTTAAGAGCAATGTCTAACACAAACTAAATGCTCAAGTAATGTTAGCATTTGTTCCTCTCTTGAGATTTAACAAGATGATAAATGTTAAGCCTCTCACACAGGCAAAGTGCTCAATCCATGTTAGTTTTTTCATTTTGTTTTAACAGTGTTGTTGGGATATAATTCATATATAAATCAATTCACCCTTTTAAGATGTATAATTTAATTTAACTTTCTTTTTTTTTTAAGATTTATTTATTTATTTATTTCTCTCCCCTTCCCCACCACCCCCCCAGTTGTCTGCTCTCTGTGTCCATTCACTGTGTGTTCTTCTGTGACTGCTACTATGCTTATCAGCGGCACCGGGAATCTGTGTCTCCTGCTGCATCATCATGCTGTGTCAACTCTCCAGTGTGTGGCACCATCCTTGAGCAGGCTGCACTTTCCTTTGCGCTGGGCGGCAAAGGAGCACACTCCCCGTGTGGTACCGCACTCCTTACATGTATCAGCACTGCGTATGGGCCAGCTCCACACCGGTCAAGGAGGCCTGGGGTTTAAACTGCAGACTTCCCATGTGGTAGGCGGATGCCCTATCCATTGGACCAAGTCCGCTTCCCTAATTTAACTTTCTTTTAGTATTTTCACAGGGTTGTACAACCACTCTTTTGTTTTACTTTGTTTTTTTCAGAGACACCCTTTATCAGGGTGAGAAAGTTTCCTTATATTCCTAGTTTGTTGAGACCTTTTATTATGAAAGGGTGTTGGAGGTTTATTTATTTATTTATTTATTTTTAGGAGGTACTGGGGATTGAACCCAGGACCTCATACATGCAAAACAGGCACTCAACTGCTGAGCTACACCCTCTCCCAGGGTATTAGATTTTGTTAAATTATTTTCCTACATATATTGAAATTATCAAGTGGGTTTTTTTTTTTTTTTTTTTAGTTCTATTGATATGGTATATTACATTGATTGATTTTCAGATGTTAAACCAACCTTGCGTTCCTGAGGTAAATCCCATTTGGTCAAGGCCTATAATTATTATATGTTGCTGGGTGTTTTTTTTTTGAAGATTTATTTTTATTTATTTCTCCCCCCTTCCCGTTCCCCCTATTGTCTGCTCTCTGTTTCCATTCACTGTGTGTTCTTCTGTGTCTGCTTGTTTTCTCATTAGGTGGCTCCAGGAACTAATCCTGGGAACTTCCGGAGTGGGAGAGAGGCGATTACTCTCTTGTGCCACCTCAACTCCCTGTTCTGGTACATCTTATTTTCTCTCCTCTATGTCTCTTGTTGCATCATCTTTCTGTGCCACTTCTCAGAGTCGGCTGGCACTCCTACGCATGGCGGCTTTCCTGTGCTGGGTGGCATTCCCACTCAGGGAGGCATTCCTGCATGGGGTGGCATTCCAGCATGAGCTGGCACTCCGCATGGGCCAGCTCGCCACATGGGCCAGCTTGCCCTCACCAGGAGGCCCTAGGTATCGAACCCTGGACTTCCTATATGGTAAATGGGAGCCCAATTGGTTGAGCCACATCCATTTCCCTATGTTGCTGGATTTTAACTAATTTTTTAATTGGGTCATCTTATTACTATTGAACTTTAAGAGTTGGTTATATATTCAAGAATGAATGCCCTTTGATAAAGGATGCAAGCCCTTTATCAGATACATATTTTGAAAATATTTTCTCCCAGTCTGTAATTTGTCTTTTTATCCTCTTATCTTTAGTCTTAGTCTTTCACAGAGCAAAAGTTTTTAATTTTAATGAAGTCCAATTTATCTTTTTTTTTCACTTGAAGGATTATAGCATCATATCTAAGAACTCTTTGAAGGTCACAAAGATTTTCTCCTATGTTTTCATCTAAAATCTATATCTTTCATTTAGCATAGTAATCCGTTTCAAGTTCGTTTTCATGTATGGTGTGAGACAAGGATATAAATGCATCCTTTTGCATATGGATTGTCCCAGCACCATTTGTTGTAAAGACTGTCTTTTTCTTATAAATTGCCTTGACACCTGTAGCAGTTTGATATTTATGATTTCCACAAAGAGATAATGATTATGTTTGTAAACTGGTCCACTCCTCTGGGCATGATACCCTTTGATTTAAATCCAAAAGTTTTATGTTTACTTGATTAAATCAAGATTGGGGCTTCAATTTGACCACATCATTAGGTCATGCAGGGTTGAGTCCCCATCCCCTTGGTGAACTGATAAAACAGATTCTCACATGGAAGTAGATACACAAAGAAGAACACAGAGGAAGAGACAACTCCATGGACACAACAGAGGCCCTGGGAAGAGAGATGAGCCTGATCATTTGCAGCTGAAGAGAACAGAGCAGCTGAAGAGAACAGAGCAGCTGAGAAGCCCTGAGAGACAAGTCTTACGCCAGCCTACAGCTGAGATTGGAAGGAGCTGGAACCACGGAGCCTTAAGAGGAAGAAGGAAAGCTGAACCCTCACAGACATCGCCCACCATCTTGCTTCAACACATGGCAAATGACTTTGGGTGAGAAAGTACCTCTCATGATACCTTGAGATGGCTCTTTAGGACCCTGTGACTGTAAGCTTCTTCCTCAAATAAATGCCCTTTATAAAAGCCAACAGATTTCTGGTACTTTGCAAAAGCACCCCTTTTGGCTGACTAATACAGCACCTTTGTTGAAAATCAGTTTACCATATTGTGTTCCGTTTATATATGTATCTTTCCTTATGCCAGTAATGCACTATAGCTTTACAGAAAGTCCTCCAACATTGTTCTTCACTTTCAGAATTGTTTTGGCTATTTTCAGCCCTTGCATTTCCCTATGAATTTTAGGACCAACTTGATATTTTCTACAAAAATCCTGCTGGGATTTTTTTAGAGATTGTATTGAATCTATAAATCAATTCCAAAACAATTGCCATCTTAACAATACCAAGTACATGAACATGAATATCTTTCCATTTATTTAGATATTCTTAGATTTCCCTCAGCAGTGTTTTCTGATTTCGATGTACTGGTCTTGCACTTCTTTTTAATAAATTTATTCCTAATTATTCTCTTTGATGCTAATGTAGATAAAATTTTTATTTCTTTTTTTAATTGCTCATTGCTAGTGAACAGAAATACAACTGATTTTTGTATATTGACCTGTGTCCTATGACCTTGCTGAACTCTTCCATTAGTTCTAACAGTTTGTGTGTTGGTGGGGCAAGAGGGGTTCCTTAGTATTTTATGCATACATGATCATGTCATATATGAAAAAAGACAGTTTTATGTCTAACTTTCCAGTATAGTTGCCTTTCATTTATTTTTGCTTTTTGCCTTGTTTTGCACTGGCTAGACCCTCCAGTACGATGATGAACAGAAGTGGCAAAAGTGGACAGCCTGGCCTTGTTCTAGGATCATAGTGGGAAGACATTTCAGTCTTTCACCATGAGGTGTGATGTTAGCTGTAGGTTCTTCATCAAGTTAGAGGGAGTTCCCTTCCATTCCTAGTTGGTTGAGAATTTTTATCATGTACTGGTATCGAACTTCAAATGCTTTTTTTTGCCTCTATTGGAGATGATCATGGTTTTTGGCCTTGCTGCACTGGTTTTTATTTGTGTGTGTTAAATTCCAACCTGGCTTCCTTCATTTATGTTAGCATACTGACACCTGTGGGCATTGCAGCCCTCACCTGGGGGTCAGGGTCAGCCTTACATTTACACAGAAGGAAGGATAGTGGCCACTCCTCACTGGCCTAGGTGACTTACTGCATCATCTCTCAGCAATATCTTGTGATTTTATTGTGAAGGCAAAAGGCTGTTGATTTTGCTGATAACCATTTCCTTGGAAGCCCTATGGCTTGTCCAGGGTGGGGAGTCTTCAACCTTCTCGGTTTTCAGAGCCATTGTCCAGTGGACAGGAAGTGTCCTTTGTCCAGCCTGCCCTGGCTGCCCTTGCCTCCCTCCTAAGGTTTTTGTTTTGTTTTTTTTAGGAGGTACCAGGGATTGAACCCAGGACCTTGTACGTGGGAAGCAGGTGCTCAACAACTGAGCTACATCTGCTCCCCTCTCCTATGTTTTTTCTTTCTTTTTTTTTTTAGAAATAAAGGCAAGAGACAAGGCCTATGGAGTCCCCAGTTTCCTGAAAGGTAGGAATGGAGAGTCATTGAGTATCAGCTGCGACCAGGCAGCCCATCCTTCTGTTTATCTGCCCTGGGGCTACTCAAGCCATAGCTATTCTCAGTTACTTCAGGCTCATCTGAAGAGAGGCTAGACCCAAGGACAAAATAAACATGCTGCTCCTGTCTCAGGCTCCTCCATCCCCTACACTGGCCTTCCGGGCTGCCTTCCATCAATCACAAATGACTGAGAGCCAGCTGCTTCCTCAGGGCCCGAACGCCAGGGGCTCATCCTAAATATGGGTGAGGCAGGTGGTTGCACCTGAGATGAGCGGTTCCTGCTCCTCCACCCTGTAAACCTCCATCAGAACGCCCCTGTCCTTTCAGGACACCTCCTCACCTCTGAGCGTCACACAGTCCCCCGGGTGGGCCTGATTCTCGCCATTCACAGAAAAGGAAACATAGGCAGAGACTCACACAAGGTCACACAGCTTAGAAGTGACAGAGCTGGGATTTGAACCCAGAATTCCAAACCCTGTGCCCTTCCCATCAATGCTGTGCCTTGGGTTCCAAACAACAGTCACTCCACCTTCATGATTTTTGCCATATCTGTGCCCCTTATTATTTACTTAATATTTTTATTTAAATGAACCCTCTTTTTTAGAAAGAGGGTTGTTTTAAGTAAAGTTTAAGTTACTGCTGATAATTTACTGATTTCCATTACTTCTATTTTGAAATAATTATAGATTCACAGGAAGGTACAAAGAAATGTAGAGGGAGGTCCTACGTACCCTTTATCCAGCATCTCCCAGTGGTAGCATCTTACACAACTATAGTACAGTAGCAAAACAAGGGAATTGACATTCGTATAATCCACAGAGCTTATTCAGAGTTCTCCAGTTATACATGCACTCTGTGTGTATGAATGAGTGTGTAGCTCTCTATAATTTTATCACATTGTGGCAATTTGATATAATTTATTAATTCCAAAAAAAAGAGATATAGATTATGTTTGTAAATTGGTCTGTTCCTCTCGGCATGATACCCTTTGATTGTATTAAATTCAAACTTGATTATGTAAGATTGGGGCTCTGATTCCACCACGTCATTAGGTCAACTCAGTTTGCGTTCCAGCCTCTCACTGTGGGCCAAATTAAAGGCATTCACTCAAGATAAACACAGAATAAGAGATACACAGGCATAGAGAGCTCCACAGGCAGGCAGAAGAGAGAACTTGATCCTGGGGCCCCGGAGAGAGATGAGCCATTTGCCTTAGAGTTTGCAGGTGAAGAGACCAGAGCCCTGAGCAGCTAAGAAGGCCCAGAAAGAAATAAGCCCTCCAAACTACACCTAAGATCAGAAGAAAGTGGGCCCAGAGAGCCTTAAGAGGAAGAGGAAGGCTGAACACTTGCAGACATCACCCACCATCTTGTTTCAAAACGTGGCCACAGACTTTGGGTGAGAAAAGTCACCTTGAGTTGGACTCTTTAAGGCCTTCCAACTGTAAGCTTCTACCCCAAATAAATAACCTTTATAAAAGTCAAGAGATTTCTGATACTTTACATCAGCACGCCTTTGGCTAATTAATATACACGTGTAGCTCTATGTAATCACCATCACAATTAAGATGCTTAGCTGTACCATCGCCACAAGACTCCCCCGTGCTACCCCTTCATGGCCTTCCCCAGCCCACCCCCATCTCTAACTCCCGGTGACCAATGGTACAGTGTACCATCATACATCTCTATAGTTGTTATTTCATGTATGTTATATAAACAGGATCATGCAATCTGTATCTTTCAAAATTGACTTTTTTTTTTCATGCAGTATAATTTCCAAGTTTTTGCATGTGTTGGTAGTTTATTCTTTTTGATTGCTGAGGAACATTCCATGGTATGGTTATGCCATGGTTTGTTTAACCATTCATCCACTGAAGGATATTTGAGCAGTTACCAGTTTGGAGCTATTACGAATAAAGCCACTATGAATATTTGTGTATGAGTTTCTGCAGGAAAATAACTTTTATTTCTCTGGAATATAAGCCTAACAGCGCAATTGTTGGCTCCTATGGTAAGGCTTTTCCTGAGTGATCATATCATTTTACATTCTCACCAGCAATAATAAGTGATCCAGTTTCTCCACAGCCTCTCCAGCATTTGGTAATACAACTATTTACTTTTTTAGCCATTCTGATATGTATGTAGAGATTCCTCATTGTATTTTTTTCCTTTTTGTTCTTTTGTTGTTTTTTCTTTCTTTTCCTCTTTGTATTTTTAATTTGTGTTTCTCTAAAAGGCTGTGTTATTGAAAATCATTTCATGTGCTTATTTGCCATCTGTATATCCTCTTTGGTGAAATGTTTGTGCATGTCTTTTGCACATTTTCTAATTGGATTGTTGTTTTTTTATGCTGAGTTTTGAGATTTCTTTATATGTTCTAGATGCTATTCCTTTATCAGAAATGTTTTGCAAATATTTTCTCCCACTCTGTAATTTGTATTTTCATCCTCTTATCTGAGCCTTCCACAGAGCAAAAGTTTTTACTTTTGGTGATATCCAGTTTATCAACTTTTCTTTTATGAACCATGCTTTTGATATCAAGTCTAAGAACACTTTGTCTAGTCCTAAGCCCAAATGTCTTCTCCTGTGTTTTTTCCAGATGTTTTATAGTTTTGTTTTACATTTAAGTCCATGATCCCTCTTGAGTTATTTGTATATATAGTGTGAGATTTAGGTGAAGATTCTTCATTTCCCTTCCTTCCTTTCTTCCTTCCACCCATCCACCTATCTATCCATCCATCCTTTTTCTTGCCTATAGATGTCCACTTGCTTCAGCACCATTTATTGAAAAGCTATCCCTCTTACACTCAATTGCTTTTGCACCTTTATCAAAAGTTACTTCAGGATGGATGTGGCTCAATTGGCTGAGCACCTGCTTCCCACATGGGAGGTCCCGGGTTTGGTTCCCAGGGCCTCCTAAAAACAAAAAAGCAAACAAATGAAAAAACCAAGTCAGGGGAACCAATGTGGCTCAGTGGTTGAGGGCCGGCTTCCCACATACAATGTCCAGGGTTCAATTTCTGGCCCCAGTACCTAAAAAAAAAAAAAGTTCAGTATATTTATATGTTTGAAACTATTTCTGGGTTCTCTAATCTGTTCCAGTGAGTTATGTCTATCCCTCCAACAATGTCACACTGTCTTGATTACTGTAGCCATATATCATAGTAAGCCTTAACACTGGGAAGAGTCATTCCTCTCACTTTCTTTTTCCAAATTGTTTTGGCTATTTTTGAGCCCTTCCATTTCCAGATAAAGCTTATCTATGTCCACAAAAAAACTTGTTGATATTTTTATAGTAATTGTATGAAACCTATAGATCAATTTAGGAAGAACTGATATCTGCAGTGAGTCTTCCAATCTGTAAAGTGGTTTGTCTCTCAAGTATTTAGGTCTTCTGTAATTTCTTTTTACAGATTTTGTAATTTTCATTAGACAGATCCTATACATGTTTTCTTAGATTTACACCTAAGTATCTCACTTTTTAATGCAATGGTGGATTATAATCCATTGATTTTTCAAATAATGAACCTGCCTTGCATACCTGGAATAAAATCCACTTAACCATAGTATGTTGGGTTTTTTGTTTTGTTTTGTTTTAAAGATTTATTTTATTTATTTCTCTCCCCTCCCCCCCCGCCCCAGTTGTCTGTTCTCTGTGTCCATTTGCTGTGTGTTCTTCTTTTTGTCCACTTCTGTTGTTGTCAGCAGCACAGTGAATCTGTGTTTCTTTTTGTTGCGTCATCTTGCCGCTTCAGCTCTCCATGTGTGCGGCTCCATTCCTGGGCAGGCTGCACTTTCTTTTGCACTGGGCGGCTCTCCTTACGGGGCACACTCCTTGCGCTTGGGGCTCCCCTATGCAGGGGGCACCCCTGCGTGGCAAGGCACTCCTTGCACGCATCAGCACTGCACGTGGGCCAGCTCCACACAGGTCAAGGAGGCCTGGGGTTTGAACCACAGACCTCCCATGTGGTAGATGGACACCCTATCCATTGGGCCAAGTCTGCTTCCCAGTATATTGTTTTTATATATTATTGGATTCAATTTGCTAAAATTTTGTTGAAGATATTTGTATCTAAGTTCATGTGAGATATTGGTCTATAGTTTTCTTTTATTATACTATTTTTGTCTGGGTTTGGTATCAGGATAATACTAGCCTTATAAAATTAGGTAGTGATCCCTCTTCTGTATTCTGGAGAAATTGTATTAAATTTGTGTTAATTCTTCCTTGAATATTTGGTAGAATTCTCCAGTGAAACCCTTAGGACATGGAAATTTTTAAAGAGCATTTCAATTACAAATTCAGTTTCTTTAATAGTTATAAAATTACTTAAGTTATCTATTTCACCTTGTCCTAATTTGGGGGGTTTCTAATTGTCAAGGAATTGATCCATTTTTCATTTCTTCTTCTTCTTTTTTCTTTTTTCCTTTTTTTTTTTTTTTTTTTTTTGCATTTCAGTATTTATTTAGATGTTTAAGCTCTTGCAGTAGGTTTTTACAAGCTGGTGCACACTGACAAATTATTTCTCCCACAAATCTATAATCACACATTCCCAGACAGTATAAATACATGATTGAACTAATATTAATACATATCACCATTTTATCAATTATATAATAAAACAAATTATCAAGCATCCAAATATTAAGTTACATAGTCAAAAGGCCAATAAGGTATTAGATGTCTGCTTAATTCATTAGCAAAATCCTACTTCTTTTTTTGCAAGAGATTGGCAAAAGATAAAAAAAATAATACAAACAGGAAAGTGGACTTGGCCCAGTGGTTAGGGCGTCCGTCTACCACCTGGGAGGTCCACGGTTCAAACTCCGGGCCTCTTTGACCCATGTGGAGCTGGCCCATGCGCAGTGCTGATGCACGCAAGGAGTGCCGTGCCACGCAGGGGTGTCCCTGCATAGGGAAGCCCCATGCGCAAGGAATGCGCCCCGTAAGGAGAGCTGCCCAGCGCAAAAGAAAGTTCAGCCTGCCCAGGAATGGTGCCGCACACACAGAGAGCTGACACAACAAGATGATGCAACAAAAAGAAACACAGATTCCCATGCTGCTGACAACAGAAGCAGACAAAGAAGAACACACAGCAAATGGACACAGAGAACTGACAACTGGGGCGGGGGGGAAGGGGGGAGAAATAAATAAAATAAATAAATCTTTTTTTTAATTGTTTAAAAAAATAACGCCAACAAAATAGATGGCAAACAACTTCCAATAGATAGTAAAAAATTACAAGAATTTCTGGAATTTTATGATTAAGAATTATTGTAGCTACCATAACAAAGCATCTCTACCTTTTAAAAAATATTTACTAAATTAAAGACCATATTCTACATGTTCTGCACAAGAGAAAAGCAACATTTTACTAAAAATGTTTCATAGACCCCTCCCGTTCATTTGTCAGGCCCTCCCGGTTAAGTTGCACTACAAAGTGCAAACATTAAATTAACTCTAAGATTTTTTTTTTGTCTGGAGACATTAAAGACATGTGTGCTTCTGTACAAGGCAGATTTTCAAAATAGAGGTTTTCTCTAAAGTCACAAAATGAGATTTTATAGATAGACATTAAATAATTACTGTAAAACTTGGTAAAAATCCCAGCAAAATTCAGTGGTTGCACAAACCTGATATATACTAGTACAGATGTGGGAGACCTAAACATAAAGTAAACAGGCAAATAACCATATAGGCCCTACATTCAATGTTTGAAATAACTGAAGGAATAAACCACATAAGGTCTGGAGTGTTCATAGTTCCTGGGATTTTATGTTTTGTATGATACTAAAAAATATGCAAGTATTGTGCTGGGCATTATGGCACCTAATCTGGTAAGATTCTGGCATGGGAACAGATTTAAAGAAGACATAACTCAGTTCTTCATGATTTCAGGAAAGATCAATTGTTACAAATGATAAGACCATTTTAAATGCTTATGTGCACAAATCCAAATAGGCTGATTGTAACCCACAGAGGATGCAGTCCTGTCAAACTTGAAGCATGGTAAAACTGCTTTTCAGTACTCCTATGGAAGCTTCATTAGACTTATTCACCAACATGTTGGCTAGTATGTTCAGCCAATTAAATCCTCTCTCAAGTTCCACTTGCAAGGCAATAGCATCAGACACCCCAATTTTATTGAATGCAAGAGTTATTTGTGACCAGTGGAGTCTTTGAAGTGCAGCCACATTTTAGGATGGTACTTCTCCAAATACAAAAGTTGCTTGCGGTTAACAGCTCCACACTGTTTCTGTCTTATGAACTGTATTGCATCTTCCTGCTTCATTCCACCTTCAGTCAATGCTAGGGTAATAAGCACTGGAGCTCTACCAAGACCCACAATATAATGAACAGCAATGCAGCAAGCAGGTTCTTCACAAAACTTAATTTTTACATAACTTAACCAGTAATCAACAATCTGGTTGGATGGTGGTACACCATCATCAAAAGGCCAATCAAGAACATGGATTAAAGAAAAAAAAAAGAACGTGGATGCTGTAGCAGTTTGATATTATTGATAAATTCCAAAAAGAAAGATTGGATTATGTTTGTAAATTGGTCTGTCCCTCCAGGCATATTAGAGTATATTGGATTCAGAGGTTTACTTGATTAAATAATGATTAAGGCTTTGATTGGCCCTGTCAGTAGGACGTTGCATAACCATCCCCTTGGTGGGTGGGGACTCACAGAAAAAAGACATGACGAAGAGCAGAGTTGGGAGTTTTGAGCTGGATCCCAGAAGTAAGCACAGAGAGGAGCAGAGCACCTGAACCCACAGAGAATCGAGCCCCAGAGAGAAAAAGGGCCAGTCACCTGATAACCTACAGCTGGCCTTGTAGAGAGAGCAGGGCATCTGAGCCCAGACAGAAACAATCGCCAGGAAGAGAGGAACCCAGGAAGCCTGAACTCTTGGCAGACATCAGCAGCCATCTTGCTCCAACATGTGGCAACAGACCTTGGTGAGGGAAGTAACTTATGCTTTATGGCCCAGGAACTGTAAGCTTTATAAAAGTCAAAGGGGTGCTGATGCAAAATACCAGAAATCTCTTGGCTTTTCTAAAGGGTATTTATTTGGAGTAAAAGCTTACAATTACAACGCCCTAAAGAATCCGTCTCGAGGTTACTTCCTTACCATACTCTGTTGCCACATGTTGAAGCAAGATGGCAGCAGCGTCTGTGAGGGTTCAGCCTTCCTCTTTCCTCGTTAGGCTCCATGGGCCCAGCTTCTTCCAATCTCTGCTGTAGGTTGGAGGGATCTTCTTTCTCCTCGGGCTCATTTCTTCCTGAGCTCTGGGCTCTGGTCTCTTCACAAGGTCAGGAGTAAACTATTAGGCAAATGGCTCATCTCTCTTCCATGTCTATGGAGCTGTCTCTCTTATCTACTTCTGTGTGTCTCCTTGATTGAATTTCCATTTATAAAGTCCACAAAAGAGGTAAGGACCAAACTATGTTGCCCTAATGATGTAGTTGAATCAAAGCCCTAATCTTAACATAATTTAATCAAAGGCATCTCAGCTGAATTTGATACAATCAAAGGGTATCATGCCCAGAGGAAGAGATCAGTTTATAAACTTAAATATCTTTTTTTTTTTGGAATTCATAAATATTCAACTGCTACATTCCACCCTCTGATTCCGAAAAAGATATTACAGTATTCAAAAAACCTTATATCCTTCTGGTTAGCAATGCTAAGTACAAAATCACATCATAATCAGTTTATAGAAAAACAGTTTGTCTTGGGTCAAAATCCCCTCTGACTGTAGACATGAAATTTACAAAACAATTTATCTGTTTCCAATATACAAAGGAACAAAGGATAAACATTTGCACTACCATAAGGAGAATTTTGGAAGGAAACATGAGTCACTGGTCCCCTACATTTCCAAAAATCTGCAGGGCATAGTTCATTAGATTTCAAAGTCTGAGAGTCATTCTTAAGATGATCTTTTCTTCTCATCCTTGGGGCCTCATGGGTGCCCACTCTTTCCACAGACTTGCCCAATGGCCATTTTCTCGGTTCTACCCTCATCAAGCATCTGGGTGGTAACCAAGCTCCAGACTTCACCCTCCCCAGCCTTGGGGAGGATGTGCTCTACCCTTTCTGTAGCCTGGGGCAACAAAACTCTCCCTGACTAGGAGGCTGGAACAGCCACCCTCTTCAACTGCCTGGGCAAACTCACCCTCTTCTGTACATATGGGTGGGGTTCCTCTTTGGCCCAAGGAGATCTACTTTTTTAAAATTAATGTTTTTATGACACATCTTTATCCATTCTTTTATTTTCAAGCTATTTATGTCATTATATTTGAAATGAGTTTACTGCAGACAACATATAGTTGGATCAAAATTTTTATCCAATCAGCCAATCTCTGTCTTTTGTTATATTTAGACCATTTACACTTAAAGTAATTATTGATGTGTTAGGCTTATGTCTGCCATTTTATTATATGTTTTGGGTTTTCCCCATTTCTTTTCCCTTGGCTTCAGGTGGGTTACTTAGATTTTTTTAGTTCAATTTTGACCTATTTATAATGTTTTTTAGTATATTGCTTTTTGTAGTTTTCGTAAGGATCACTCTAGATAGTATCATTTAAATATGTACTTATCACAGCCCACTGGTATTGATGTTTTACCACTTTGTGTGGTATAAATTCTTACTTTCATTTAGGTTCCTTTGCCCTCCCCACTTTTAAATACAAGTATCAAGTATTTCTTCTGTATACATTGTGTACCACATCAGATGTGAGTCAACCATAAAATACGGCCAAAGAAAACCATGAGGTGAAGATTAGTTTACTTCTACTTTTACCCATTCCATTGTTCCTCTTTCCCTTGTAAAGAGCTCACCTTTCTTCTGTTATCATTCTTTCTGATCAGAGAACTTCTTTCATCTATTCTTTAATGATAGGTCTGATAGCAACAAATTCTCTTAGCTTTCCTTCATCTTAAAATGTCTTTATTTTCTCTTTCATTCCTGAAGGATAGTTTCACTGTAGTAAGATGATTTGGGTTTGAAAATTTTAGGAATTTTTTTTTAGCATTTGAAGTTTTCTGCCCCTTCCTTCTGGCCTCCATGGTTTCAGATGAGAAATCCACTGTTGTTCAAATTGGTGTTCTTTTGTAAGTAATATGTTCTTTCTCTCTGGCTGCTTTAAGATTTTTTCTTTGACTTTGGTCCTTTATTTGGGATTTGTTCAGTTTATTGGATCTATATGTTTATGTCTTTTACCAGATTTGGGAAATTTTCACCATTATTTCTTTGAAACTATTTTAGTCCCATACTTTTTTCCCTCCACTCCTGGGGCTCCAAGGACAGAAATATTTGATCCTTTGTTATTGTCCCACAGTTCCATGAGATTCTGCTTTTTTCTGTCTTTTTTTTTTTCTGTAGGTTGTTCAGATTGAGAAAATTCTATTTATCTGTCCTCAAGTTCACTATTTCTGTTCTCTGTCATCTCCACTCTATAGTGAGTCCATTCAGCAAGTTTTTTTATTTAGCTATTGTATTTTTCAGTTCTATAATTTCTATTTGTTTCTTTTTTATAATTTATGTTTTTTTGGCTGAGAATTTCTTTCTTTTTATTCATTTATTTCAAGAGAATATATAATTATTCTTGAAGCATTTTTATGATGGCTGCTTCAGAATCCTCACCAGATAATTCCAACATCTAATCATCTCGATATTGGCAACTTTTGAATGTCTTTTCTCATTCAAATTGTGAATTTCTTTGATTATATTAGGAAAAAACTGTAGATTTTTTATTGTATCCTAGACATTTTGGTTATCATGTTAGGAGACTCTTGACCCTATTTAAATCTTTTATTTTAGCAGGCAGTTGTCCTGTGTAGGTGTAGGTCCTGGCCTACTTTTATGGGCTTTAGTTCCAAAGAAAGCTTAGTTTCCTGACCCCTTGCAATGCTATTCTATATGCTTCATTCTTCTGGTACTACTGAGGCTCCCGCTCAAGCCCTGTTGGTGCCACATGGAGGGAAAAATGGTCCTTTTCTGGGTCACCTGCTGCCTGGGGTTGAGCAGAAGCTGCTGGGCCTCGGCCTCCCTGTGCCCCTGCAGAGAGGGCAGGGAGACACCAGTCTTTGCTGCTGCCAGCACTGTGGATGAATGGGGCCAGCTGCCAAGGTCCTAACTGTGGGATGGAGGCTACTTAGCCCAAGGCTTCGTGCTTCCATGGCTGCCAGCCCGTCATGCAGCCCACAGAGGCTCCTGTTGTGCAGTAGGGTCAACTCACTTTTTAAAAATTCAAGTACACTTATTTACCAACTTCAACTCATTCTAAGACGTAACGATCATGAAATCCTGAGTTTGGAGGTCCCGTTTTAAGTTTTACTCTAACACACATGGAATGATAGCTAGGGAAAAGGTTTGTCATCATACCACCTAAAATCACCTTTTGGACGCCCAAGGCCACTTTTGGGAACCAGCCCTACAGCACCCTGACACCCTGAAGCTTTAGACCTCCCGCCTAACAGATGGATGAGTAGAAATAAACTCCCAAATGCTCTAAGGCCATTTTGTGCTGAAAACACCCTGGCACAGGTCGTGGATGTTGTCACCTCTCCATTTGCAGACCAGAACAGCGATCAGGTTAAAATTCTGAAGGCAGCCTTAGTACCTGTTGGTGCAGCATGGAGAGGCTGCGTGTCTCACCTGGAACAGCAGGCCAGATGCCTGCCTGCTTGCACCTTTACCTGCTCACCTGCCAGCTCACTTTCATGATCACCCGCTCACACTCTTGCACATTTACCTGCTTACATTTTCACCCACTTACGTAGTCGCCTGCTTACTCATTCATTCATTTACATACTGCCTATACAGTTACATGCTTACTCACTGACCTGTTTACTCAATTATATGTTTATACACTTACCTACTTAAGTGTTTACCTGCTGACATGCTTACAGGCCACGTGCTTACCTCCTTACACCATTCACATTCTTACACTCACATGCTAACACAATTGTACACTTACCTGCTTATAGGTATGCTCCAGATCTAGTGTCCCAGCTGCAAGGACACCCAGCCTAATAAGGGAAGAGGGTCGGATTTCAGGGAAGAAAGGCCCTTAGTCACACTGCCAGCAGCCAGGCCCACTGTCATCCCTGGCGCCTGTCTCAAACCAGCCTGTTCATGCAAGAGCCCTTGTCCTTACCTCTGACAGTTGCCAGCATATTTCCTGTGGTCTGGACATTTTTGTGGGATTTTTTTTTTTTTCCCTTTGTCTCCATGTGTGTCAAGTTTGAAGGAAAACAACCAGCATTTTGGGTATTTGTGCATCTGTGACCTTATGTGTAGCCCTCTGTGTCCATTTTCCTCTACAGACTTTTGGCAACTGCAGCTCCCTCTAGTGCAAGTCACAGCTGATTTTCAAATCAGTGGACACTGGCTCTACGGACCTCATGTGCAGGGATCTCTTCCAAAGAAGAGGACCCCACGTATGGCTGGCGGAGGGGAAAGAGCACTGGACTAGGAGTCCATAGGCCTGGAGATTCAGTGTCCAGATGGGCCTCTTCTGAGCTGTGTGACCTTGAGGGAGTCATTTACCCCCTCTGAGTCTCTGTTTCCTTATATGTGTAAATGAGGTGACAGGAGAAGAGAGAGACAGAGAGACTAGATACTTCCACCTTTAGCTTTTATCCCCCAGTCCTGGTTCACAATAGACCCTCAGTGAATATTTTCCAATGACAATAAAACTTGTCAAGGCCTTCATACTCCAGTGAGCACCGTTCTCAAAGTGGGGTTCCCCCTACCTGCATCAGCATCATGACAATGCTGGCTAAATCAATTCCTCTGGGGATGGGGCCCAGGAGTCAGCATTTTAGCAACTTGCATGGAGAAAATCTCTTGTAGGGGGTCATGGAAAACAATTTCTCCTGGCCCTTTTCTCCCCATGATGGATTCTTGTTCACCTTTAAGGTGAGCTCCAATGTCACCTCTACCATGAAACCTTCCTTGACTGGCCCCAGATTGGAATTAATTGCCTCCTCCTCTGTGAGCTCATAAGTTAACTGTCTTACTCACCTTTGGGTCCCCAGCACCTAGCCCAGGACCCAGCTCCTAGTAGATGCTCGTATTTTGAAATAAAATTCAACCTCCCTCCCCTGGCACCTGAGACCTTTTCTTTCTTTTTTTTTCCCCCCTTTTTTCTTTTTAAGATTTATTTATTTCACACACACATCCTCATTTGTGCTCACTGTCTGCTCTCTGTGTCTATTCATTGTGTGCTCTCTGTGTCTGCTCATCTTCTTTTAGGAGGTACCAGGAACCGAACCAGGGACCTCCCATGTGGGAGGGAGATGCCCAGTCGCTTGAGCCACATCCACTCCCCGCTGAGACCTTTTGTGATCTGATCCTTTCCCTTTCCACCCCACCACCTGCCCACCCACCTGCCCAGCTCAACTCTCACTACTCTGCCCCTCATCTTTGATGAGCCTCACTCTGGCCTTCATTCTGATCCTCAAACAAGCCAAGCATTTCCAGCCTCTCAGCCTCTGCTCTCACTGTCCCCTTGGCCTTCAGCTCTTTAAATGGCTGGCTCCGTCCTGCTTGACATTCAGGTCCTAAATCAAATATCACCTTTTGAGAGACCCCTTCTCTGCCCCCCGCCAACCTGAAAGAGCCCCCCAGTAACACCATCTCATCACCCCATTTTTTTTTTTTCTGATACATTTATCACTCTGATTTCTTCATTTGTTTGTTTAAGCGTGTGTAGTTTCTATCTCCTTCCAGGGAACATAAACTCACAAAATGAGAAATCTTTAATTAGTCCAGCTTATTGGTTCTTAAACAGGATTGATTGTACCCTTAGGGGACATTTGGCAACATCTGGAGACATTTTGTGTTGTGGCAACTTGGCGGGGGTGGGGGTGGGGCTGCTACTGGCATCTAAACGGATAAAAAAGTCCAGGATTCTGCTAAACATCCTGCTATGCAGAGGACACAACAAAGAATTATCGGGCCCCCAATGGCAATTGTGCCTCAGTGCCTGGACCAGTGCCTCAAACATTTTTGTGGCATGAACGAATAAAATGTTTGAACTCAATGCTGAATTTAATTTTAAAACCCAAAAGGCCCTTAGAGAGCAATTAAGACACGAGTTTTCACATTCTGCTTCTGCAAGCCTGAGGCGATGAGGCAGGGTTTCAGGAATTCTGCACGCTAGGAAGACTTTTCAGCTAAACGCAGAAGATATAAACTCTGTGAGCACGGTCTGTTTTATATATTGGGGGTCCCAGGAAAATCTACAAGTTCTCTTTTTAAACAACAAAAAAAAAAGAAAGTTAGGAAACCACTATTCCAGACCAGCCCCCTCATTTCACTGAGCTGGAAGTCCGGGGGAGCTCAGAGAAGCTGGGAGTCTTTTAACACCACACGGAGAGCCAGGCCTGGGTCTCCTGAGTGTCCCGCTAATTCCGGTCACAGCCTGGCCACGGCTCTGTGACTCACCTAAGACACTTTAGGAGCAAGAAGATGGGGGGCAGCTGTGACGAGCACAACTCCGGAGGCAGACTGAGCGGATTGTCCTCCCAGCTCTGCCTCTGACCAGCTGTGTGGCCTTAGAAAAACCACTTAACTTCTCTGAGCCTCAGTTTCCCCTGAGGCTCTGTAAAGTGGGGATCATAATGGTACCTGCCTCATAGGGTTGCGATGCAGATGAAAAGAGTTAATATGGGAACAAGATTCGGAACACACACTAAGTGCTGTGTGTGTGGAGGCTGACCAACTCCTCCCAGTTTGCTCAGGACTTGCCCAGTTTCGGCACCAAAAAGTCGCATGTCCCAAGAAATCCGTGTCTGGGCAACGTGGGGCAGTTGGTCATCCTAGCTACGTGTGTGTATTCTGAATTTTTTAAAACTACATTAATGTCCAGTTTGACTTTCATTTCTCGGTCCTTTTCATTACTTGGTACTTTTCACACGCTAGGCACGAGGAAAGCACTTACTGACGCATTAGCCACACCAATGGGATAGTAGGGGACGTCTTTAGCCAACTTTCTAATAATGAAGTAAATGCAGCCGGCGGTCATTTCCTCTTGGCTCCTGAAAGGAGGCCCATAGCATCTCTATTTGGAAAACACTTTTAGAGCCGTTGGTTTGTTACTGGCTCACCTTCAACAAGAGAACTCTGTTTCTTTTTTTTTCAAGAATTCCACATTCCCAACAGTTCGCCACTTCAGACTGAATTTTCCCCAGTAATAGAGCTGGAACGCACTTTAGGAGCCATTTAGTCCAGGCTGCCCATTTTCCAGAGCAGCCCGCTAACTTTTCTGACGTCACACTCAACCGACCGATGACCCTGGGGTTCAGACCCCGGGCCCCGACCCCTGGGCCAGGGCTCTTCCAGGGGTTCTCAAACTGGGCTGCACACCCAGCCGCAGGTCACAGGGGAGGGCAGGGGAGGAGGGGGCGCAGTGTCACTGGGCACCCTCAGCCCTCCACCTTCCAGCTCCGCTTGGACCGTTTTTTTTTGTTCCCTGTGCTTCAGCTTAAGAGGCCGCTGCAAAAGCGTTTGTGAGCTGAAAAAAGAATTTTCTGGAAAGCCATTCAATTCTATCACAAGACATATATTTTCGTCCCTGGAAAAGTTGCACCCATGGAGAAAATGTAACTCTTTTTTCAAACTACATTCCCCCCCCCCCTTTACTGTAATTTTTACATGCTCAATAAAACAGAGGCTCGGGCCCTTTAAAAGCCAGCCGATGAAATGAAAGGCTCATTCACTCACAGGAAGGAGCTGGGTGAGTCAGGGCCCCGGTGACAGCTGGCCCAGATGTGTAACGTCACGTCCATCGCTTCGGAAAACGCTGCCGTTCTTGGATGGACGCTTGGAATGAAGGCCCAGGACGGGCCCGCGGTGGATGGTCTCCAGGGAGCGGCACGGAGGGGGGACCCGAGGGCCGGAGGGACAGCCGAGAGACCGGGCCCAGGCTATCCGAGCCGGGCTGGGGCCAGTGACGCCTCTCCCCTTCCCTTCCAGTATGATTTTAGTTTACGCAGAAACAGACGAGATCCCAGGCCAGGAAAACATCCTGGGGCCCCCTTCCCCCTCCCCCAAGGTGGGAGAGAGACAAGAAATTCATTGAGGCAAGGACAGCCTTTGTGCACGAGGATTCTGGGCTTTCCCTGGAGTTAGCAGACGCTTAAAGGAAAGGGGAGGAGTGAGCTGTGTCACCAGTCCAGAGGGGCGAAAGCCCAGGGCTTGATACTCAACAGATCTAGGGTCGGATCCTGACTCAGCCGCTCAAAAGCTGTGCAGCCTCCGGCAAGTTACCGGACCTCTCTGACCATCCTGTCTTCACTGGAAAATGAAGGTTGTAATGGTACCCACCTGATGGGGCTAATCTCTAAACAAGGAGAGCTCTGTTCCTTACAGTGCTCCCATGCCAAGGAAATACTTGGAGCCATTGTTTATCAAGCACATTGTGCCTTTCTGGGCTCCTCGTCACTGGCCTCTGTGGCCTCTGTTGACCCGGGACTTTACCTGATGCTGCAGGAGTTCAGAGTAGGGCTTTCACCATTGTAATTTGAAGCCAAAATTAGCTTCAGGTCAGAGGACACCCTTCTCCATGGGTGATTGTGTTGAGCCAGTACACAGTAGGAGCTCAGGCAATATTTGTTGAATGAATGACTCAATGACGGAAGAAATTAATGAAAGGCTGGAGGTTGATAAATGTCTCCTACAGGATGGAGGGAAGCAAAAAAACTCAAATTCACAAACACCATGTCGGATGAAATAAGCCAGACACCAGAGAATGTTCTGTGTGATGACATTTGTATAAAGTTCTAGAACAGGCAAGATACAGCTATGGTGATAGGAGGCAGAAGAGCGATTCCCTCGGGGCTGGAGTTGGGGCGTGGATTGCCTGGGAGAGCATAAAGCTCCTTCCTTCTAGTTCTTTTTTTTTTTTTTAATGTTTGGTTGAGTGTTTTTGAGTTTTTTATTTCTTTTTTTTTTTTTAAGATACAGAGATCACACAAAATGTTACATGAAAAAATGTCAGAGGTTCCCATATACCTCACTCCCCACCGCCATCCCACTCCTCCCACACCAGCAACCTCTTCCGTCATCATTGCATTTGATGCACACATTTTGGAGCACCACTGCACCGCATGGATTATAGTTTACCTTCTAGCTCTCGATCGGCGTAGTGGTTACCAGGGTACGCACATATCCAAAATGTCTCCATGTATGCACAAGGTACAAATCGCAAGTGTACCTCGGCTGAAAATAAAAGAAATAAAAAATAAAACAAAACAGGACTCAGAAATAAAAGTGTGGAAAAGAAGGGAAGAGAGAAGGGTGTTTGCACTCCTTGACTGGCAGAGTCACCCAGTCGCATTGGCCTGGGACTGGGGGTTAAAATAGAGTGGGGGGGGGGGGCGTTGGTGCACGCAAATGCTTCCAGATTAGTCTATGGGGATTGGATCGGGCTCAGGATCAATCTGGGCAGAGCTGGGGCCTAAGGTCTAATGGGTCCCTGTCTCCAACCTGTTGTATGACCTCAAGCAATCATCCCGCACCATGAGCCTGGCAACCGTAGCCAGATGGTTGTGAGCTCATTTCTTTGATAATTGTATATAATGCTTTAGCATCACATTTGGAAATAACTTCAAAAGTTGCAAAAGAGTACAAAACTCCCATGCATACTCAGCTCTGCCAATTTTTAAGTTTGCCACGTCTGCCTTATCACCCTCCTCTTTTTATGTGCGCGTGTGTTTATATTTTCTGAATTGTCTGAGAGTCATTGCAGACATGCCCTTTTCACCAAGAATAAATATTTCCCAAGAACAAGAACATTCTTTACATTACCGTGATGCAATGATCAAACGCAGGAAATTAACGTTGATGCAGTACTATTAGCTATTCCACAGACTGTGTTCAAATGTCACCGATTGTCCCCATTAAGTTCTGCATAGCTATTTACTTTTTTTTTCTGGTCCAGGATCATGCCTTGCACTAAGTTTTCAGATCTTTATAATTTTCTTAACTATTATGTATTTTAAAAAGGCGTTAGTCACATGATTTAAAATTCAAACAATATATTCATGTGGTTCAAAAATCTAAGGTTCCCAAAGAATAACCAGTGAAATGTCTCTCTCCCACCCCTGTAACCAGCCACCCAAGTTAAGTCCCTGGACACAGCCAATTTCATGGCTCTCATGTACTGAGGAACAGTGGGCATCATTTCTTAGTGATTGCTGGATGCCAAGATAAGCATTTTCAATGCATTATCTCTTTCATCCCTCTGGATATACAAAGGCTATTCCTTGTCTACCCAGTATCTGTTCCTGTCTTCTTAAAACTAAGCCTACTCAGAATAAAGTCTGCTTATCTCAGTCTCCCTTGCAGCTGATACAGCTATTTGAAAAACTTCCGGTCAATGAAACTTAAGTAATCATTGGGGAAATCCTCATATAGGGCTGGTTCATACCTTTGCTCCCTTATCCCCTCCTCCTCCATCCTTATCTCTAAATACAGGTGTGAGGGCTGGCTCTCTGGCTGCCTTCTTGGACCATGAGGACTAGGACCATGTCCTAGGGATGGAAGAGCTGGAAACTAGATTCCTAACAACTCCACGGAGCTGTCTTACCAGCCCTGGCAGGCTCACCTTCTTTTTCACATACGCATGAAAGAAACTTCTCTCTTGGGTAAGTCACTGTTACTTTGGGGCTTTCTGTCACATGCAGTGAACCTAATCCTTGCTACTAGGAGACTGATTATTGTCCTGCTTGTGCAAATGAGAATATTTAATCACAGGTGAAATCCTTGCCCAATGACACACTGCTGGGGGAACCTGGATACAAACCCACACATCCCTTCCCCGGAGGCCCCTGGGCATGTCACTGTTTACTCCTGCTCTGTTCCCTGGGTCCTCAGAAAGTACACTCCCTGGTCACAGGCCTAAGGGAGTTACAGTCATAGCCTCCACAATCAAGCCCCCTCAGTCACATTGCTACCCCAGAAGCCCCTGCGGGGTGCCTGACCAGTCTCCACTTGCACACCCCCAGCAACAGAGAGCTCATTACCTTACAGGCCTGTGAAGGAGAAGCTTGGCAGGAAAGGTTCCAGTCCCTCGCCCAGCCTCTTCCTCCTGCCCAGCCTCAGCCATCCTCTGACTGCCCCACTCTCTCCTCCCTGTCCAGTCCCGCAAGCTCGTGGAGGGAGGTGGGCAGTGAGACCTGAGACCTCTGCAAAGGGCTTTCTCACTCACCGTTGCCTGACCTTTAGAAGAGGAGGCAAGCGTGTCATAGAGGACGATTTGGCAACAGCTCAACAAGCGTAAACTGTACATCCTCTGGGGCCCAGCCATCTCTCTCCTTGCACACATGCCCAAAGATGGATGTGTGAGAAGACTCACAGTGAAACCTTGGAAACAATGTAAGCATCCGTGGCTAGGGGGTCAGTTACTACCTCCGAGCGCATCCTTCCAGGGAGGGCATGGCAGCCGTTTAAAAGGTTGGGGTTGAGGAATCGACCCAAGAGAAATGAAAACACGTGTCCATACAAAGACTTGTGTGTGAATCTTTATAGCAGCATTATTCAGAATAGCCCTAAACTGGAAACAATCCAAATAGCCCATCAACTGGTAGATGGAGAAACCAAGGTGGGGTGTCCGTAGGATGTGACACTAGTCAGTAATAAAAAGAACATACGTATACAGTATGGATGGGCCTCAGAAGAGTTGTCCTTAACAAGAGAAATCAGATGCAAAAGACCACATATTGGATGATTACATATCTGTGAAATATTGAGAAAAGGCAAATCCACAGAGGCAGAATGTATATCCATGGTGAGCTGGGGGTGGGAGTAAGCATGGACTAGAAACAGGAATGAGGGTACTTCTTGGGGCGACATTTATTTTGCAATGAAAGTGAATTCTTGGGTTGGTTTTTTTTTTTTTTATTAAAAAAAAAATCGAGCCCTTTGTAGAAAACTGCAAAGGAGAGGACCTGGAAACTCTAATTCAATCCCAGCTCCTCCTTTTACAATGAGCGGACCCACGGATTTAGGGAATTGGCGTTTTTAAGTAGTAAATTAGGATGTGTTCAGACTTTGGAAGGACTGCAGGAGTCCTCTAGTCTGGTCCCTTTTGTTCTGACATTGGGGAAACTGAGGCCCAGGGAAGGGCTGGCGCCATCCAGCGTGGGGGTCTCTTTGGGCCTGAGCCCAGGCTGAAGTCAGGGCCCCGGCCAGAGCGCCCAGCTCTGCCCCCGCGCTGCACTCTGCACAAGTTGTTTTATGTCTCCGGGAAAGGGGAGTTTATAAATTTGGCCACATTTTGGAACAACAAAACCATACAAGGACATGGCTGGGGAAGCTGGGAGGTACCTGACCTTTGAGGCTGGGGGTGGGGAGGGGGAGGGAGGGCAGGGCGGGCAGGCCCAGCCACAGCCCTCAGTCTTGCATTGAGGGGGAAAAAAAACTGGAGAAACAGCAAGTGCGGAGGGAGCCTGCAGATTAAACAGGTAAAGGGAGAAGCCAGGCGGGAGCTGGTTCAAATGCCCTCTCTGCCATGGACCAGCTAGGTGACCTTGGGCAAATTCCTTTCCCTCTCTGGGATATGCAATTCGGTTAAAAAAAAAAAAAAAAAAGAAGAAGGAATAATTAAGGGGAGTGAGTGTAGCTCAGCAGTTGAGTTCCTGCTTTGCATTTACGTGGTCCAAGTTTCTACCCCCAGCTTACACAATTAGGGCTACCAAAGTGGGAAGCACAGAAAACCAGGCTCTAACTCTGACTGGTAGGACTCAGACTTCTGCTGGGATGGGGACCAGATGCGTGTATTTTCCAGAAGCATCCCAGGGTAGTGTGACACAGCCAGAAAACTGGAGTTCAGGAGTCAGTGACACCCAGGCCCTTAAAAAAGGCTGCTCAAAATCATTATTTTGGGGGAGCAGATGAAACGCAAGTGGTTGAGCACCTGCTTGTTTCCCATGTACGAGGCCCTAGGTTCAATCTGGTACTTCTAAAAAAAGAAAACAATCATGGGGTGCAGATGTGGCTCAAGCAGTTGTGCGCCTGCTTCCCACATGGGAGGTGCCATGTTCAATTCCCATGCCTCCTAAAAACAAAAAAACAAGCCCCAAAAAACCCAACAGCAACTCAGGGGAGCCTATGTGGCTTGGTGTTTGATCACCAGCTTCCCACTTGAGGTCCCAGGTTCAATCCCCAGCCCATGTACCTCAGGAAAAAAAAAATCATTATTTTTACTAGACTCCATTGGCTAAAGATGAGAGGCCAGGTGGCATAGCACACAGCATTCAGGTCTCTGCATCACCTTGTTGAACTCTTCTGGAGCCTCGTGCTTCCTCTCAGCTCTTCACGGTATTTTTTTAGGAGGTACCAGGGATTGAACCCAGAACCTTATACTTGGGAAGCAGATGCTCAACCACTGAGCTACAGCCACTCCCCTTTCTCGGCCCTTTAAAGCCATCCCTCTGTTCCTTCATCAAGCACTGAAGGTGCATCCTCGCTGCAGCCCCAACCCTCTCCCCCGCTGGAGGTCCAGGGTGGGAATAAATTAAATGCCACCCTCCATAGTTCTCTCCCTTTTCCAAGCACCTTCACACCTCCAAACCTTTGCTCTGGTGGTTGCGTCAAGTTGGACAGTCCTCTCCTACTTCACCTGGCTTCTCTCCTTTTTGTATTGTTTTTTTTCCCCCTTGGGTTTTTTAAACATAATTTCAAATTTCCTGGACAGTTGCAAAAATAATACAAAACGCATACAGAGAACCCCCCATCCCCAGATTGCCAAAATCAGCAATTTTAACATTTTGCTACATTTGCTATATCTACCCATCTATCAATTCATTTATCAAGTTATCTATCACTTTTCTAAAATCTGAGAGTAGATTATTTACATCATGCTCCTTGAACACATAATACTTCATGTACATTTCCTAAGAACTAGTGTATTCTTTTATGTAACCACTTTAAGTATGGCTATCAGGTTCAAAACCATCAACATTGATACAAAGCTTACAGTCTATATTTCAATTTTTTCATGTTTCCCAATAGTGTCTCCTGGGGTCTTTTTTCCTACATTATTAGTTTGAGTCCAAGACCATGTATTGCATTTTTTTGTTTGTTTTCCTTTCTTGTTATTTTTAGTTAGTTTTTTTTTTCTTTTAGGATCTTGTGTTGCATTTAATTGTCATTGTCTCTTTTTGTTTGTTTTTTATTTCTATCATCTCTTTGGTTGCTCTTTTTTTTTTTTTAATCGTGGAAACATATACAACATAAACGTTCCCATCTCAACCACTCCCCAGCAAACCTTCATTGGAATTAATCACATTCACAGGTCGTGCTCCCCTCACCGCCATCCAGAACGTTCCCACCATCCCCCCATCTCAAATCCCTTCACCCGTGAAGCTTTCTTGTGTCACGTCTGCATCCCCAGACTGAATCACCATTTATTCCGGAGCTTTACCTTCCTGATGGATGAATAAGTTCATGAGTGACTGAAAGAAGGAATTCCCAAGTGATGCCCCTCCTGGGCCTGACACACGGTTTGTGGCCAATCATGTTTGTTGACATGCAATGAAAGCTGGCTTTTCTGAATCAACTGTGATCTGAGTGCATCCACCACTGAAAAACATTTGGTCAGTCAACAGACATTTATTGAGTGCCTTCTGTATGCCAGGCACACATAAACAGACAAAAGCACTCCAGAGGTGGACAGTGCTGAGTGGTATGGGAGAGAGCTACTGCAAGATGCTGTTTTGTGTGGAGTGATCAGGAAAGCCCCTTGCAGGAGGCAACGTTGGAGCTGAGACCTAAAGACGGAGGCAGCCACTGCCTGCAGAGGCCTGGAAAGGGTGAGGGGATTTGGGTTTGAGAAGCGATTCTCAGGATGGTGTGTGGAGGTAGGGTGGGGACAGTGGAAGGAGTCAAGAGACTCCTTTGGCTTCCTAGAGAGCCACCATGGGAAACCATGGAAAAGGTCAGGTTTTGGCTTCCTAGAGAGGTGCAGGGGAGGCCATGGAGAAGGGTAGCCTCAGGCTTCCTAGAGAGGTTGGGAGAGGGGAACCATGATTTACAATGGCATAGAGAGGCAAAGTCCAGCTGCGCGAAGGAAGATGCCACAAGCTGGCTTGGGTGGGACATCTGACCTTCCACCCCTTAGATTCCTTGACTCCCTGAATCTTATCTGTTTTAAACGTACACACACACAATTTTTTAAAAAAATATTTTACAATCCTCAGAGCCTCAGAAGTTGGCTAAAGCCCACAAGACTGTTTTTTAAAAATATGTTTTCCCACTGAATCTCCAGTTTTGTGTTTCCAGCATCTGGCGTTCACCCAAGGGGACAAGTTAGCTGGGACAAAGGGGCTTCCGTCCTCCTGTCATTGTCCTCTGATTGCAACTCGCGGCTGCTGTTGGGGGTCATTTCCTGTGTCCTCAGCAGGGCCATGAGGGTGAGGTGTGGAGGCCAGGCCTTCCCACGGATGCAGCTGGGTTCAGGTCCAACTATATTTTCCCAAAGGACACTGCTCTGAGAAGAGGGGGGTGGGGCAGGTGAAAGGGGCAGCCCCCAAGGTCAGGCAAGCAGCTCTGGTCTAACAGTTCATTAGAAAGTCAGTTACTTGAGGTTTAACAAAACAATATGGTAAGGTTCCCAGGCTAGCCTACAAGAATAGTCTACTGCACTGCAGTTGGAGAATCACATTGTGTGGGCTGTGCCACTCAACCACATGACTTAAAACTTTCCAAATTCAGGTGAGGTGACCTGGGAATGATCCTCTGTGGTGAGGCCAGACTATAGCTGGAAGACAGAAAATTCTCCACACCTTCCACAGACCAGGGCATGGCACCCTGACTCTAAGACTGAACTCCTTGACTACCCAAGCCACACATTTCCCACTCCCTTTGCTGAGTTTCTAGGCTCAGGCCCTCCTGGTTACCATCTGGTTTCTTAAGTTGGCTGTCTGGTCCATAATCCTCAAATTCCTCACACAGACCCATGAATCTTGGATCAGATTCATCTACCTCTCATGCCACTCTCCTCTGCGCTCATTACTTCCAGCCACACTGGCTTGCTTTGGGTCCCTCTTTTTTTTTTCTTTTTTAAAGCTTTATTTGTTTATTTCTCTTCCCTTCCCCCCCCCCCCCCCCCCGTTGTCTGTTCTCTGTGTCTATTTGCTGCGTCTTCTTCTTTGTCCACTTTTGTTGTCAGCGGCACAGGAATTGGTGTTTCTTTTTGTTGTGTCATCTTGTTGTGTCAGCTCTCCGTGTGGGCGGCACCATTCTCAGGTAGGCTGCACTTTCTTTTGCGCTGGGCAGCTCTCCTTACAGGGGGCACTCCTTGCGCATGAGGCTCCCCTATGCAGGGGACACCCCTGCGTGGCTCGGCACTCCTTGTGCGCATCAGCACTGCGCATGGGCCAGCTCCACGCGGGTCAAGGAGGCCCAGGGTTTGAACCGCGGACCTCCCGTGTGGTAGACGGATGCCCTAACCACTGGGCCAAGTCCGCTTCCAGGGTCCCTCCTTCTTGCCGCAGGGCCTTTGCCCATGCTGGTCTCTCTGCTGGATCATGAAACAAAGTGCTCAAGGCACCTGTGATGATTAGGGTAATGTGTCAACTCGGCCAGGTAATTGTGTCCAGTTGTTGGGTCAAGCAAGCACTGGGCTAATTGTAATACAAGGACATTTATGGATTTCAGTCACCAGTGAGTTTATTGCATAGATTACTGATTACATCTACAATCAACCAAGGAGACCACCATCAGCAATGAGTAACATTTTATCCAATCAACTGCATGCCTTAAAAGAGGAAGTGATTTCAGCAAACAAAGAGAATTTTCCATCTTGACTTCAGACAGCCAATGTCTTCTGGGGACCCATCAAGGACCTTCATCTTGTGAAATTGAAACTTAGCCTAGTATTATATACTGCCTAATGGTTACCTCTGGAAAGCGTACTTGTTGCTCAAATATGGCCTCTCTCCTAAGCCAAATTCAGCATATAAACACACTATCTACCCCTTATGGGGCATGACTCCTGGGAATAAGCCTTCCTGACACAGAGGGAATATTACCAAGCACCAACTAGCAATGCATCTGGAAACAGACCTTGACCAAAAGGGGGAAATGGTAAATACAAATGTGTTTTTATAAAGAGACTTCAAAGTGAGTCAAGAGGACATTCCAGAGGTTACACTTATGCAAGTCTCAGCAGGATCTCATTGACTGCCACAGCAAACAGTGCCTCGAATAATGGGGTTCCTGAAGGCTCTAGAGACATCCAGAAACTATAAGTAGACAGACAGTTGGGCCTTACTCTGGAATTTATGTTCCCCAGTGTAATAGACTCATTTATAGATTCTCTACACCTGGCTCTTTCTGCCCATTTTACTTGAACCTATAATTAGCACTATGCTTGATAAATATATGCCCCAGAGACTTAAACCTTTGATCCATCCATGTGCCAGTTGAGCCCTGAATTTCCACAGAGTTGCAACTTCTACTATCCAGTTCACTAGACTCACCCAGGACAACTAACAAGGAGATGATGATGAACAATGCTTATCCCAAGGAATAGAGAGTGTCTGCAACTGCAAGCAAGATAGTTCCATCCATATGTCTCGTGGAATCTACGTTCCCTCTCAAATGGAAGCAGAGTGGGCATAACCATCCCAAAATCCTCAAGATTAGGGAATGAACAATGAAATAAATTAGACATTAATATTCTACTACAGACTTATTATTATTCCAGCAATGGAAGAACTCTTATCATTGATATAAAAGCAGTGGCCACCAGAGGTTCTGAGGAATGGGAAAGGGAAGAATAGGTGTAATATAGGGGCATTTTTGGGACATTGGAGTTGTCCTGCATGACACTGCAGTGACAGATACAGGCCACTGCATATTTTGTCATAACCTACAAAATTGTGCAGGATGGAGTGTAAACTATAACTTAAACTGTAATCCTTAGTTTGTAGCAATGCTTCAATATGTGTTCATCAATTGTAACAAACATACCACACTAATGAGGGATGTTATTGATGTGGGAAAGTGTGGGAGGGGAGGGAGTGGGGCATATGGGAATCCCTTATATTTTTAATGTGAAATTTATGTAATCTAAAATTTCTTTAAAATAATTTTTTAATTAACTAAAAAAGAAAAAATAAGACCTTCATTGGAGCCCCTGGTTTGCAGCCTGCCTGCAAAATTTGGACTTGTGCATCCCCATGGTCACTTGAGAAAATTTTCTAAAATCTTACACTATTTACAGATATCGCCTATTGATTCTATTTCCCTAGAGAACCCTGATTAATACAGCCTGGTACCAGGAGTGGTTCTTGAGGAAAAGAATCTTAAACATGGGATTTCTGAAGTGGTTCTGGGAGTTTTGCAATTGGTTCTCTACTCTAATTGGACACAAGGGTACTAATGGCTCCCTTTCCAATACTCAAGAGACCACTAACAGTCCATGTGTGAGTTGGCAATGGAGATGTGCAAAATATCATCACTGAATTCCCCTACTTCCATGCTTATAAGAGGCAAGGATCTGGGTGAAAGTTTTCTCAACACCTTAACAAAGTTTTCTGAAATCAAAAGTTACAATGATATTAGCTGACTCCTCCTAGATACTCTGAATACAGTTACAAAAGAAAGGGATGAGGGAAACGGACTTGGCCCAGTGGTTAGGGCGTCCGTCTACCACATGGGAGGTCCGCCGTTCAAACCCCGGGCCTCCTTGACCCGTGTGGAGCTGGCCCATGTGCAGTGCTGATGAGCGCAAGGAGTGCCGTGCCACGCAGGGGTGTCCCCCACGTAGGGGAGCACCACACGCAAGGAGTGCGCCCGTAAGGAGAGCCGCCCAGTGCAAAAGAAAGTGCAGCCTGCTCAGGAATGGCGCCGCCCACACTTCCCGTGCCACTGACGACAACAGAAGCGGACAAAGAAACAAGACGCAGCAAATAGACACAGAGAACAGACAACCGGGGGAGGGAGGGGAATTAAATAAATAAATAAATTTTTAAAAATTAAAAAAAGAAAGGGATGAGCTAAAGGCTCCATATTTGCAACTTAAATGCTGCATGAATGATGTGAATGTTTCTACCTGTGCTCTGAAAAAAAATCTTGTTTCATGCAGCCACAGACTTGAGATCTCTGAAAACCAGACTTGGAGTCTCATTGTATGAGTACCAGAATTACAAAGGAAACTAAAATCTCAACCTTGCAGGGTGTCTGCTGTTAAAGGGAAGGCGATGTATGGAAAGGAGTGGAACTCTGAGGATTGGGATGGAGATATATGAGATGATGATGATTTCGGTGGGGACCTTGGAACCCTAAATTCTGCTGAGACTTTGCTAGATAAACCTATGATGGCTTACCCAGTGGAGACCACACAATGTCAGCCTTGTATCTCCCAGCCTCCAGGCTGCCTCAGGGAGTACAGACTTCCTTCCAGCCCTGAGGCAGGTACCTGGCAAACTCCAGCATGCACTGCCCAACCTCTACCCTGCCCTGAGAAATCTGCCTTTCAATTCCTGCCTGAGAAGATTAATCCTGTTTTACCAGATGAAAATGCAAAGAAATGCTCTGAGGTCAGTAACTTGCAAGGCATTTCTAATCTTTCTCCTTACCCACCTACACCACCCCTCATCTCTTCAAGACCTATTACTAGACTAAAATCACAATAAGCTCCCAAACATGAAATACAAAGTTTGACTCATGAGGAAATACACTATACTCTTTAAAAACTGCATGAGTTTTCCAACTTAAATAGAAATCAGGGGAATATGTGTGGGAATGGATACTAAGGGTATGGGACAATAGTGGAAGGAATATAAAGTTGGATCTGCCCACTAAGCAGAAATTCTGGATTCAGCACTGTTGCTAGAGGGGCTATAGAGTGCTCTAACAGTTTGTTTGGGTGGCTAACTGAAACATGGGCCAAAAGATGGCCTAGCATGTCTGAGGTTGAGCTGCCCAATTTACCCTGCTATACAGTCAAAGAGGGATTTCAAAGGCTTAGAGAGATTGGAATGTTAGAATGGATTTACCATTTCAGACTTGGCCACACACCCCAGGAATGTCCAGAGGACACACCTTTAACTAAGACTGAGGAATAAATTTGTAAGACTAACTCCAACTTCCCTGAAGATCTCTGTGCTTGCTCTTCTCTGTAGTCCAGACATAACTGTAGGAACCATTGTAATGGAACTAGAATCCTTAAACATTATGGGGATGATTGGATATCTGACTGGCAAAAGTCAAGTATTGCAATTAATTGTCAAAGACAAGGTGGGCATGGCTACTGCAGTGAAGGGCAGGCTCAAAGCAGCAATCAAAAGAGTGTGAGTTGCAAAGTTATGGCATTGGATAATAGATCATGGGGTACCCAGAAGTGAAATAGATGGGCAGTCTACTAAATTCCGACTTGATCTGTATAAGCAGAAGAGTTCTAGGTCAAGTGAACAAAGCCCTAAATTGAATTATAGACACAGAGAATCATGGCTCCTTAACCAATTCCCAGACTTGAGACAGTTTACAGACCCAGAGCCCCTAGAATGAGGAGAAGGCCAGGTCCTCTTGGGGAAGGATCCTGTTATACTGCCAAAATTTTACATGGTTAATCTTCCTCCCAGGTTTCCCAAGGAAACCTACAGTCTTTTTACAAGAGTAACTATGCATTGGGGAAAAGGAAATGATCAGACATTTCAGGGATTATTAGACACTGGCTCAGAAGTGACATTAATTCTAGGAGACCCAAAAATATCACTGTGGTCCACCAGTCAGAGTAAGGGCTTATGGAGGTCAGATGATTAATGGAGTTTTAGCTCAGGTCTGTCTCACAGTGGGTCCAGTGGGTCCCCAGACCCATTTTGTGATTATTTTCCCAGTTCCAGAATTCATAATTGAAATAGACATACTCAGTAACTGGCAGAATCCCCACATTGGATCCCTGACTTGTGGAGTGAGGACTACTATGGTAGGAAAGGCCAAGTGGAAGCCACTAGAACTACCCCTACCTCACAAAACAGTAAATCAACAGCAATACTGGATTCCTGGAGGGACTGCAGAGATTAGTGCCACCATCAACGATCTGAAGGATGCAGGGGTGGTGATTCTCACGACATCCCCATTCAACTCCCCTATTTGACCTGTGCAAAAAACAGATGGATTTTGGAGGATGACAGTAGATTATCATAAACTTAACCAGGTAGTGACTTCAATCTCAGCTGCTGTCCCAGATGTGGTATTGCTTGAGCAAATCAACACATCTCCTGTAACCTGGTATGCAGCTATTCATCTGGGAAAGGCCTTTTTCTCAATTACTATTACTAAGGACCACCAGAAATGGTTTACTTTCAGCTGGCAAGGCCAGAATTATACTTTCACTATCCTGCCTCAAGTGTACACCAAATCTCCAGCCCTATGTCATAATATTGTCCACAAGGACCTTGATCATCTCTTCCTCCCACAAGACATCACACTGGTCCGTTATATTGATGATATGTTGATAGGGCCTAGTGAGCAAGAAGTAGCAAAGACTCTAGGCTTATTGGCAAAGCATTTGCTTGAGAGAGGATGGGAGATAAATCCAACAAAAACACATGGGCCTTGGTGAAATTTCTAGGTGTCCAGTGGTACAGGGCATGTTGAAATATCCCTTCTAAAGTGAAGGGTAAGCTGCTGCATCTGACCCTGCTATGAACAAAAAAGAGGCACAATGCCTAGTTGGTCTCTGGATTTTGGAGACAACACATTGCTCATTTGGGTGTGCTACTCCAGCCCATTTACCTAGTGACCAGATTGGGGACCGGAACAAGAGAAGGTTCTGTGACAGGCCCAGGCTGCTGCACAAGCTGCACTACCACTCAAGTCATACAATCTAGCAGATCCGATGGTGCTGGAACTGTCAGTGGCAAATAGAGATACCACCTGGAGCACTTAGCAGGCCCCTATAGGAGAATCACAGCGCAGACCCTTATGATGTTGGAGCAAAGCCCTGCCATCCTCTGCAGATAACTATGCTCCTTTTGAGAAAAGCTTTTTGCCTGCTATTGGGCCTTAGTAGAGACTGAACACTTAACCATGGGCCACCAAGTTACCATGAGATTTGAGTTGCCTATCATGACCTGGGTATTATCTGACCCACCAAACTATAAAGTTTGGTGTGCACAGCAGCACTTCATAATAAAGTGGAAGTGGTATATATGAGATAGGACTCCAGCAGTTCCTGAAGGCACAAGTAAGTTACATGAGGAAGTAGCCAAATGTCCATGGTCACCACCCCTGCCATGTTACCCTCTCTTTCCCAGCCCACAGCTTTGGCCTCTTGTGGAATCCCTTACAATCGGTTGACTGAGGAAGAGAAAACTCGAGCCTGGTTTACAGATGATTCTGCACAATATGCAGGTACCACCCGAAAGTGGACAGCTACAGCCCTGCAGCCCCTTTCTGGGACATCCCTGAAGGACAACAGTGAAGGCAAATCCTCCCAGTGGGCAGAACTTTGAGAAGTGCACCTGGTTGTTCATTTTGCTTGGAAGAAGAAATGGCCAGAGGTGTGTTTGTACACTGATTCATGGGCTGTTGCCAATGGTCCAGTACTTGAAAGGAACAGGATCGGAAAATTGGTGATAAAGAGGTCTGAGGAAGAGGTATGTAGATAGACCTTTCTGAGTGGGCAAAAAACATGAAAATATTTGTATCCCATGTGAATGTGCACCAGAGGGTGACTTCAGTAGAGGAAGATTTTAATATTCAAGTGGATAAGATGACTTGCTCTGTGGCTAATGCTTAGCCTCTTTCTCCAGCCCCTCCTGTCATTGCCCAATGGGCTCATTAATAATGTGGCCATGGAGGTAGGGATGGAGGTGATGCATAGGCTCAGCAACATGGATTTCCCCTTACAAAGGATGACTTGGCTACAGCTGCTGCTGAGTGCCCAATCTGACAGCAGCAGAAACCCACACTCAGCCCCCAAAATGGCACTCTTCCTCGAGGTGATCAGCCTGCTATTTGGTGGTGGTTGATTACATTGAACCACTTCCATCATAGAAGGGTGTAGCAGTTTGATATGGTTCCTGAATCAAAAAAAGATATTGGATTATGTTTGTAAACTAGTTTGTACCTGGGCGTGATTAAATTGTGATTAGGGTTTTGATTGGGCCACATCACATCAGTAGGGTGTTGAGTTCCCTCCTCTTAGTGGGTGGGGACTCACAGATAAAAGACATGGCAAAGGACAGAGTTAGAGTTTTGCTGTTGGAGTTTTGATGCTGGAGTCTTGAGCTGGAGCCCCAGGAAGAAAGCACATAAAGGAGCATGGTTGTGAGGAAAGAGAAGCAAGCCCCAGGAAGAGAAGAACCCAGGAAGCCTGAACCCTGGCAGACATCAGCAGCCATCTTGCTCCAACATGTGGCAAAAGACTTTGGTGAGGGAAGTAATTTGTGCTTTATGGCTTGGTAACCGTAAGTTCCCACCCCAAATAAATACCTTTTCTTACCAAATCCAATGGATGTGTCATGATGATGGGAACGAGTGTTGTTGGGGGGGGGGGAGAGGGGGGGTGGGGGGGTGGGGTTGAATGGGACCTCACATATATATTTTTAATGTAATATTATTACAAAGTCAATAAAAAATAAAAAAATTAAAAAAAAAAATAAATACCTTTTATAAAAACCAACCAATTTCTGGTATTTTGCGTCAGTACCCCTTTGGCTGACTAATCAAAGGGGCAGCAATTTGTTTAACTAGAATAGGCACATACTCCAGATATGAGTTTGCATTCCCTGCATGCAATGTTTCTTCCAGAACTACCATCCGAGGACTTACCAAATATCTTTACCCATGGCATTTCACGTGGCATTGGTTCTGATCAAGGGACCCATTTCATAGCAAATGATGTGTGGGAATGGGCACATGCCCATGGAATTCACAAGTCTTACTATGTTCCCCATCATCCTGAGGCAGCTGGATTGATAGAATGGTGGAATGGCCTTCTGAAGATTCAATTACGACACCAACTAGGTGACAATACTTTACAGGGCTGGGGCAATATTCTCCAGGAGGTTGTGTATACTCTAAATCAATGTCCACTCTATGATGCCATTTCTCCTTTAGCCAGGATTCATGGGTCCAGGAATCAAGGGGCAGAAATGGGAGTGACACCACTCACTATTACTCCTAGTAATCCACTAAGAAAATTTTTGCTTCCTATCCCTGCAACCTTAAGCTCTGCTGGTCTACAGGTCCTAATTCCAAAAGGAGGAGTGCTTCCACTGGGGAACACAACAGTGATTCCATTGAACTGAAAGTTAAGACTGCCACCTGGTCACATTGGACTCCTCTACCTCTGAATCAGCAGGCAAAGAAGAGAATTACTGCACTGGCTGAGGTGATTGATCCTGACTATTATGGGGAAATGAGACTGCATCTACATAACGGGGGTAAAGATGAGTTTGCCTGGAACACTGGAGATCTTCTAGGGCATCTCTTAGTACTGCCATGCCCTGTGATTAAAGGCAATGGAAAATTGCTACAACCCAACCCAAGCAGAACTAACAATGGCCCAGAATCTTCAGGAATGAAAGTTTGGATCACCCCACCAGGCAAAGAACCATGGCCAGCTGAGATGCTTGCTGAGGTTCACGAGACCATGAAATGGGTAGTGGAAGAAGGCAAGGCAGTGATAAATATGAACTTCGACCACATGACCAGTTACAAAAATGAGGACTGTATTGGTCATGAATCTTTCTTCCTTGTTTTGTTATGAATATGATTGTACATGTACATAAAACTAATATCTTTGTTTTCTTCCCTAACCTTTTCCCTTATCATGTCAAGTTGTATTAGCTTCATGTCATAATATTTAAGGATGTCCAGTTTTAGAGTGAATATTACCCAAGGGCTTGCACCCTATTCTGTAGGGAATTGATGTGTTTCCATTTGTACACAGGATAGTCAAATATTGTTAGGGGGAAATATATATATGCATGTCTGTTATTGTTCTTATTTAGAGACTAACTGTGGTTTAAGGTGATGTGTATGGTTGCCAAGTTGACAAAGGGTGGATTGTGATGGTTAGGCTAATGTGCCAGGTAATTGTGTCCAGTTTGGTCAAGCAAGCACTGGGCTATTTGTAATACAAGGACATTTATGGACTTCAGTCACCAGTGAGTTTATTGCATAGATGGCTGATTACATTTACAATCAACCAAGGAGATTGCCATCAGCAATGAGTAATGTTTTATCCAATCAGTTGAATGCCTTAAAAGGGATTTCAGCATTCAAAGAGAATTTTCCATCTTGACTTCAGACAGCCAACATCTCCTGGCACTTATCGAGGACCTTCATTGGAGCCCCTGGTTTGCAGCCCGCCTGCAGAATTTGAATGTGGGCATCCCCACAGTCGTGTGAGAGACTTTTATAAAATCTGATAACTATTTACAGACCTCTCCTGAAAATGCTTCTGTTTCCCTAGAGAACCCTGACTAATACAGTACTCTAACCTTTTTCTTCTTTCTTAGAGCTAACACCAACTGACAAGACTGGTATGGGTAATAAGTTGCATGATGTCGTCTTCTTCAAAGTACCCCTGTAGACACATGGTCTGCCATTTGCTGTGTGGGGCCTCCACAGTCACTATGGAAGGGAAAAGAGAGTAAGCATGGGTGCTTGGGAGGTTTTTATGAACTAATCTTGGAAGAGGCACACAATTCCCTCTGTTCACATTTCGTGGCTAGAGCTCAGTCACATGACCCCTCCTAACTACAAGAGAGGCTGGTAAATGTAGTCTCACTAAGTGTCAAAAAGGAGGACATGGATATTGGTGCACACCAGCAGGTACTGCCCCAGTGGGGCAGGGTAGTTCCGCAACATCAGAAGAAAGGGATGATGGGGGTGGGGAAGGCGGCAGGCCAAAGCCCCCATGTAAACTGTACACTCCCTCCACTCCCTCTCCACCCCCCATGGCTGGGGAGACACATCTCCTGGGCCTCTGTAAGCCTTTTTCTGTGAGTGTAAGATCAATTAGTGGTCATGCCCTGTAGCAGACACTGGCCATCACCCTCTTGACAATTGCCTCTACCCACTGAAGGTTGCTTACTGCAATCAACCATAAAACTCTATCTGATGGCTTTTTTTTCTGCTTGGGCCCACACATGGTTCAAGCCAGAAGTGCCCAATGAGAGTCAATGCCCCAGAAGCAGCCCTCAACCAAAAAGGATGAGGAACTGGTGGATGTGGTAGTTTGACACTGTTTATGAATTCCAAAAAAGAGACAGTATGTTTGTAAACTGTTCAGTTCCTCTTGGTGTGATACCCTTTGATTGTATTAAATTCAAAGTTTATGTTTACTTGATTAAGATTAGGGCTTTGGGAAGTGGACTTGGCCCAGTGGTTAGGGCATCCGTCTACCACATGGGAGGTCTGTGGTTCAAACCCCGGGCCTCCTTGACCTGTGTGGAGCTGGCCCATGCACAGTGCTGATGCACGCAAGGAGTGCCCTGCCACACAGGGGTGTCCCCGCATAGGGGAGCCCCATGTGTAAGGAGTACGCCCCATAAGGAGAGCCGCTCAGTGCGAAAGAAAGTGCAGCCTGCCTAAGAGTGGTGCTGCCCACACGGAGAACTGACACAAGATGACGCAACAAAAAGAAACAGATTCCTGTGCCGCTGACAACAACAGAAGCAGACAAAGAAGAAGACCCAGTGAATAGACACAGAGAACAGACAACTGGGGCGGGGGAATAAGGGGGTAAGGAGGAAGGGGAGAGAAATAAATAAAATAAATAAATCTTTTTTTTTTTAATTGTGATTTAAAAAAAAAAAAGATTAGGGCTTTGACTCTGTAAGCCAAACTCGGCATGTAAATGCATTACCTTCCCCCCAGCATGGGACATGACTCCCAGAAATGAGCCTCCCTGGTGCAGAGGGATTACTACCAATCATTAACTCGTGATGCAACTAGAAAAAGACCTTGGATAAAAGAGGGAAATGGTAAAGACAAATGAGTTTATTTGGCTAAGAGTCTTCAAAAAGAGTCGGGAGGTCATCAGAGGGATCGCGCTTATCCATACTTCAGAAGGATCCCAGAGACAGCCAAAGTAGATTCAACACCAAGTACTGGTACTCCTGAGGGCTACAGAGACACACAGTTTCTACGGTCATGGCAGTTGGCTCTGGAGTTCAGTGCCTTGTCAGTGGGCCCTACTTTGGAATTTGTGTTCCTGCATGAAGTGGAGTTGGACTCAGATGTGACCTTTCTACACATACCTCTTCTGTCACATTTACTGAACCTGTGGTTGACACTGGGATTGGTGTATACCCAGGAGACTTGAATCTCTGGACTGGCCATGTGCCAGCTGGGCCCTGAGCCTCAGCAGAGTTGAAACACCTACTGTCTGATTCAATGGACTTACCCGGGTCAGTTAACAGGGAGTGAAGATGGTCAACCACCACAACAGGGAACCGAGAGTGCCTACAACTCTAAGCAGGAGAATTGCATCCATCAACCATATGGGTCTAAGTTTCCTCTCAATATAGAGGTGGAGTGGACGTCACTGTCCCAGGGTCCACAGGATGGAGGAATAAAATATGGATTAGAGTGGACTTTTATTCTACTATAGAACTATTGTGACTGGTAATGGAAGAAACTGTAGCATTAATCTGGAGAAAGCGGTCATGGTAGTTGCTGAGCGCAAGGAGAGGGAAGAAGAGATGTGATGTGGGGGCATTTTTGGGACTTGGAGTTGTCCTAAATGATATTGCAGGGACAGATGCTGGACATTATATGTCCTTCCATAATCCACCGAAGGTACTAGAGGAGAGTGTAAACTACAATGTAAAGTATAATCCATGCAGTTGTAGCAGTGCTCCAAAATGTATTCACAAAATGCAATGAATGTGCCACAATGATGAAAGAGGTTGTTGATGTGGGAGGAGTGGGGTTGGGTGGGGTGTGGGATATATGGGAACCTTTTATATTTTTTAATGTAACATTTTTCATGATCTATTTATGTTTAAAAAAATACAATAAAAAAAAGATTAGGGCTTTGATTCGTCATGTCAGGAAGGCATTGATTTCCTGCCTCCTTGGTGGGTAGACACTCACACACCAAAAAAAGACAGCATGGAAGAGAGAAACTCAGACACAGTAGAGGCCCTGGAAAGAGAGATGAGCCTGAGGGTCTATATAGCTGAGTTTGTGAAGAGAACAGAACAGCTGAGTCCAAAAAGAAATGAGCCAGGGAGAGAGATGAGCCCCATGCCAGCCTACAGCTAAGATCAGAAGAAGCTGGGACCACAGTGTGTTAAGAGGAAGAAGGAGGGAAGCGGACTTGGCCCAGCGGTTAGGGCGTCTGTCTACCACATGGGAGGTCCGCAATTCAAACTCCTGGCCTCCTTGACCCATGTGCAGCTGGCCCACGCGCAGTGCTGATGCACGCAAGGAGTGTAGTGCCACGCAGGGGTGTCCCCCACATAGGGGAGTCCCATGCACAAAGAGTGCGCCCTGTAAGGAGAGCCGCCCAGCGTGAAAGAAAGTGCAGCCTGCCCAGAAATGTCACTGCACACACAGAGAGCTGACACAACAAGATGATGCAACTAAAAGAAACACAGATTCCCATGCTGCTGACAACAACAGAAGGGGACAAAGAAGAACATGCAGCAAATAGACACAAAGACTAGACAACTGGGGGGGGGGGGGGGGCGGCGGGGAAGAGGAAAGAAATAAAATAAATAAATAAATCTTTTTTAAAAAAAGAGGAAGAAAGAAGGCTGAACCCTTACAGACATCACCCACCATCTTGCTTCAACACATATACAATGACGTTGGGTAAGAAAGTACCTCTTATGGTACCTTGAGTTGGACTTTTTAGGACCTTGTGACCGTAAGCTTCTACCCCCAAATAAATACCCATTATAAAAGCCAACAGAGCTCTGGTACTTTACATCAGCTCCTCTTTGGTTGTACCCCAGCTCCTTTGCCCATTGGTTGGGATGACAGAGGGATGCTCTGCACTGTTTCTGCGAGTTCCCCAGTGAAATCGTGCTCCAGGTGCCCACCATAGTCACTGGTTTGATAACATTTCCTTTGTTGCTGACTTCCCTCCCCTGTCCCACTTTCGCACTCCCCTACTGGGATTCCCTGGGATTGCCTTCCAAATAGATAACTTGGACTTGATACTTGTCTCAGGGTCTCTTTCTAGAAAAGCCCAAACCAGGGTGGCTCCCCAAGAATAGGGACGGTGACCTGTGCTCTTCTCCCTTACAATGTTCAGCCTTCTGCTTCATGGGTGCTCGATAATCCTCTCTGATTACTGCTTAGAAACACACAAAACCCATGTCCAGGGGTCCTCTGGGGCAGGTCTTTCCAGGGAGAAGTCCTTATGCCCTTGAAAATAAGCCTCAGGATTATCTGCTTGTCCTGTTTCTTTCCCACACACAGGAAATCCTGGGCAGGCAGAGCTTCCTGACCTGGGTCAGGCCAGGCGCTATCTCACAGCATTGGGTCAAGACTTGCCTCCTCATGAAAGGAAATGTGTGGGTCATTTGAGGGAATCCACTGTCCTCCTCACTGCCTGGAGAAATGGAAAGTTTCAAGTTCTGGGTTCTAGTCCTTACTCTGCATCTAGCTCACAATGTCACTCTGGGCTGTAGTGTCCCCTCCTGGGCCTCAGTTTATCATCTATGAAGTGTAGAAGTGGAAAAATTATGCTTTAGAGTGTCTTAGAATTAGTACATCCATCCCACTTCTCCTCAAGACTCATCCTGGCACACTATTTTACTTGTGAAAACTTTTAAGGGATTCAGGAAGTCAAAACAGACAAGTATTTTGAGTACTCTGGAAACCAATATTAGCAGCTTTTAAGAACAGTTAGAGTGGCTTTTCCTGGAGATGGAATTTTCCATGGAAAAGTATTTTTTTTAATATATTTTTTTCTCACTAAATTGGCAGTCACCAGCAACTTTTCTCGTCACCCTTCCTCCAGGCTTGCTCCCATCTCCACACTGCAGCTTTGGTTACCTGCCCAATCCATTCATGTTGGTATCTTGCCTAAAATTTTTCTGTGAATCCCCTTTGCCCAGTGAGGCTTCCTCAGTCCGCTGCACATAGTGGACAACTAATTATTGAACTATATTTGATTTCCAAGCTGCTGATGTCTGAGAAGACAATATAACTATGTTTCATATAACTATGAAACATATAACTATGTTATATGAAACATATAACTAAGAAACATATAACTATGTTTCTTAGAATTGTGTCTAAAGTAAACGTTAAAAAGGCTCTGAGGGAAGGCTAGAAAAGCTTACCTGGGAGAAAGGTGCTTGGGCTCTGTGATGGCCGTGGTGGCATCTTTTTTTTTTTTTTTTTTTCTCAGTTGCCTTTTTGGTTTCTTTTCAGATTCTAGATGACAAATGAAATCATTGCATAAGTTACTCCAGTTAAGTTAGATGTTATTGAGCATGCTAACTGTCTCAGTTAGGATGGCTGTTGGCTGTAAGTTACAGAAATACATGGTTAAAACCAGGAAGACATACATTGTTTGGCTCATCTACATATCTCCAGTTGGGTAGTCACAGAGTTGGTCCAGTTCAATGATGTCACAAAGGATACAGGTTCTGCCTACGTTTACACTCCTCTGTCCTCAGCTTTCAGTGCCTCATGACCCCAGGATGGCTGTCGCTTCTGTAGGCAGCAGGCTTGGTCAGAGAGGGTGGTACCAGTGAGCTTTCCTCTCCCTTCTAATCCTTTTACCAGGAAAACTGCCAAGAACTTCAGCTGACTTTCTTTTATGCCTCATTAACCAGAACTGGGTCATACGGTCATCTGTGTTAGTTATCATTTGCAGCATAACAAATTAGCCCAAAAGTAGTTGCTTAAAATGATAAACATTATTCTCTCTCACAGTTTCCATGGGCCAGGAATGCAGGAATGGCTTTGTTGGGTGATTCTGGCTCAGGGTCTCTCAGAAATTCTCTGATCTGGTTCAGTCTGCCATAAGATTTTGACCTGCAGTCATCCAAAGGTTTGACTGGGGCAGGAGCCACTTTCAACATGGCTCATTCACATGCCTGGAAAGTTGCTGCTGGATATTGTGACCAGTCTCAGCTACTCCCCACATGGGCCTCTCTGCTGAGTGTCCTCACATGATAGTACCTGGCATTCCCCCCGAGAGTCATTCAAGAGAGCAAAGCAGAAGCAGCCATGGTTTTATGACCTGACTTCTGAAGTTACTCTCTGTTTGCAGTGATCCAGCCAACATGCAAAGGGAGGGAACTACTCTCCACTTTTTGAAAGGAGGGTTGTCAAAGAATTTGCTAACCTTTTTTAAAACCACTGGATCATCCCCAGGGAGTCTGGAAAAGCAAAGGAGAACAGGATTGTCACGATTAGTTTTGCCCAATCAATTATCATCACCTGGGCACGTTGCCACCCCAGACAAAATGAGGGTTCAGTTAGCGAGAAAGGAGAGGGAAGGCTGATGGGGAGGCAGTCGACAGGGTGTGCCACAATGATGACGATGAAGTTGGAAGGGGATGGGGTGGCCAGATAAAACATGCCCCATGGTTTCTTGGGACATACTTACCCTAAATGTTATTTTTTGTTTATCTGAGATTCAAATTTAACTGGATGTCCTGCATTTTGATTCGCTACTTCTGGCAACTCTAGGTGAAAAGCAAGCCTTCAAGGAGACCAGTGAGAGGTGGAACTTCTTGGGGAAGGAGAGCAAAAGAGGCTGGGGGTTACCTTGGGGAGGTCCTGGGGGTGGGGTGGAGGGTAGTGAGTTTGAGGCCTCCCATAGTCTCATTGTTCTTTTCTTCTCTCCCACCCACACTCCACGTTCACGGCCACCATCACCTCCACACTGATCTCAAAACACAGCACCGATATCCTGAAAGAGCAAAGCCAAAGTGGGCTCTGAGGTGGTAACTGCAAAATGCGTCTAGGAAGGGTGGGAACTGGAAGGTTCTCCATGTGACACCAGGCAAGATCTCCCTTTCCTCGGCCGTGTGATGAGGGGGATAGGTCAGTCGTCTCCGAGGACCCTTTTCCTTGGCCTACGTGTCTCTCTCCCAAAAAGAAAAAACAAGAGGAAACAAAAAAGACCCGGGTGGTTTCTCTCTCATCCCGTCTCCAAGCCAAATTCAGACGAAAACGTCCAGGGTGACACAGATGTAATATAAACAGTGGTGCATGAATCCTCACAAATACCCCAAAAGGAGTCCCAGATGGGCTATTTTTATCCCATAAAACACACACACACATACTCCGATCGCCCCCACCCTAGAGGAGTTGCTCCAGGCGGTTTTTACAAGAAGACGGAGCTCCAGTTAAGGGTGCTAATTAAACAGCCTTTGACTGCGGGCAGGAGGGAGGCTGGCGAAAGCCTCCGCGCTGGGCATGATGTCACCGCAATTGTGCGTTTCTCATGACCCAAGAATGTGAGTGTGTTTGCACTGCGCACTGGAGCCGGTGATGCAAGTAGGGCCTGGTAAACAGGCCCCAGACAGGCAGGCCCTGGAGGGGCCGCGGTACAGAGTCCTGGCTGGGAGCCCGGCGTGCGCTTTAACTCCTTCCTCTCAGAGCTGGCTGGCAGCTTCAGCCAAGGAGCCTCCTCTGCCCAGTTTCTGCTTCCGTCCCAGGCAGTGTCCCTGGTGGAAATGAGTCCTGAATTTCAAGTCACCGGGACCGGCACCTTTGGGGTTGCGGGTATGTGACTCCCCCAACCCGGGAGACTTACCGAGCGATTGCCTTCCTCTGGAGTGTCAGACACCGAGGACAGGGCTTAGCTCTGTCCGCACTGTGTCCCCAGCAGCCAGCTCGGGACCTGGCCCACATCAGGTACCCAATGATGATTTGTTGAATCAATAGCTCAACTGATTCAGGCCCCATCCATGCTGGGGTGGTGATTATGGGGAAACTGAGGCTAAAGCCTCGGAGCTGGCCAGCTCTAGATCCTTTCCCACAGAGAGAGTTCTGACTTTCCCCAAAAAAGGTAGCTGCTCACATTTCTCTGCCGGCCGCTCGCAAACAGCTTGGTGACCCCCCTCCAACATTCCAGGACGGTCTCCTCCCCTGCTGGCTGGTTCGTGGGCACCGACAAGTTTTCTTTGGCAGAAGGTTGGGCTGATGTGAAGAAGGGGCCCCATGAAGGAAGCTGGGGGTGGGGAAGGGGTGGCCGTGGGTCGAGTAGGGGCCGAAGGTGTCTGGGGAAGAGTTGGGATCTACTGGCCAACCTGAGACTGAGGATCAGACCCTGGGGCCTTCTGAGAAGTGAGGATTTGTCAGCCGGGCCCTGCCTTGATCCTAGGACTGGAGAATTATCAGGACCCACAGGGCACTGCCGGGAAGGAAAAGGCCTCTCCGATAAGGTCTGACCTGCCCCTGACTGCTGTGGGAGACTGAGTAACTCCCTGTCCCTCTCTGGGTTGTAGAATCCAACACAGTGGAAAGGAACTGGGGTTCTGGCCATGGACTCCGGTCCAAGCCCAGACTCTGCCCCTAGGCAGAGAGCGCAGGCAAAGCACTTTCCTCCTCTGAGTTCTTAGATCATCTGTAAAATGGCATGAAGTTATAGGGATGTGGTGTAGTGAGCATGCCTGGCACACGGCAGTGATAAAGGAATGTTAGATCTTATTACCCTTGGCCTGAATAATTCTCCTAATCTGATGCTCTAATTTAGGGACTTAAGTAAAATAATAACCTCATTGTCTGAGCACCTACTATGTGCCAGGTGCTGCGCTAGCTGCTTCGTAAGCATTGTCTCTTTTTATCCTCCCAACATCGATTGAATGGGTACTAGCAGTGTCCCCTCTTTTCAGAGGAAGAGACTGAGGTTCAGAGAGGTGAAATGACTCCCCCAAAGCTGCACAGCTAGTGAGTGGCAGAGCAGGGGGTCTGTCAGATTACGCCTCTCATTCCTTGGTTTCAGAAAAGATCTTGTTCGCGAGATTCCAGGCCCCCAATGTGGCATGTCGGGCAGTACTGGAGCCTCAGTTTCCCTATCTGAACCATGGGGAGGAGGCTCACTGCCCTGCTTCCCCCCATAGGGCAGAGGTGAGGATGCTGGTGACCTTGAAATGACTTTGTAAGCTCTGAGCTGGTGCCGCACCTCCAGGGCTTGGTGGAGGAGAGGCAAGGGAAAGATTTAACCCTCTCCCCACCACCCTGGCAAGCCTCAGACCAGGTCCAGTCACAGAGGGGCTGGAGTAGAGAAAATGAGTGAGGGGCACCTGCCTCCTCCGGACCAGGAAGCTCTGGGTTCAAGGGGCTACACGGAAGCCCAGAATTAAATGTGCAGTGGTCCCTGCCCTCCCCAGCCCGGTCCCTCCCTCTATTAGGAGCTGGGCACTACTGTTAAGAACTTGGCCTCCAGATTCTAATAGATCAGAGTTCAAGTCTCGGCTCCACCCATCTCTGGCTGTGTGACCTTTGGACAAAGGGCTTCCTGTCCCTGAGTCTCAGGCTTCCCAACTGTGAAATGGGGGTGATGATGATAACAACCTCACCAGAACTAGTAATCAGGACCACCTTGATCCATGGTTATTAGTTGAACAATTAGCTCCTGGCTCGTGGTTCTTAAGGGATTTCTGGTCTGGCGGGAAAGGTCGTATGTAGAAAGCCTGGCACAGATAAGTGCTCACTGGATGGACTGATGGATGGATGGGTGGATTGGATGGACAGACAGATGGACAGATGAATGGATGGATGGGAGGGAATGACTTACTCCAGGTCACACAGTCAGGGAGAAGTCACCCTTCCTGCTACCTCACAAAGGGCGCTGAAGTGTGTATAAGAGCTAATCAGAGAGAGAGAAGCACTACAGGTGGCAGGGACTGCATGAGCAAGGCGTGGAGTTAGGAATTAGTGTGGCACGAAAGAGAGACACTGGTCTCACCTGATCTCTTACTGTAACTTGCCCAGCAAGACTGTCCCTCGTGGTTGCTTTGGGGAGGGGGATCTAAATGCAGGCAGAGCTGAGAGGCTGAGTGGGGAGCAGGGTCCCACAGCCCTGACACGCGGGCAGGGGCAGGCCCAACCTGGAGATCGGGCCTCAGAGGCCCTGGTCCATGGCCATATTTGGTGTTCAAGGAGTTGGAAGATTCTTACCAGCTCAGGAGGGAGGCCATCCATCCACAGCTGCTGAGTCAAGCGGGCAGCTGGGGTCAGGGGCAGAGGCCCACCGTGGGGTGACTGTGACACAGTAGGTAAGAGCCTTGCCTCTAGAGTCAGGAAAGTGTGGATTCAAAGCTCACTCCAAAAATATAGAGACGATCATGCAGTTAGTATAATTTGGTGATGTGTTAACGTAATGAGTAGAGAATTATTTCAATGTACTATTTTACTTTTGTACTTTAGGGCATGTGTGGCGCCCAGTATAACAGCAACATATTTCCATCAGGATTTATTCTTAAGTCTGTGTTGCTGTATGGCCTCTGTTAGATAATCTTAAATCTATTTTTAAGCCTAAAATTCCTCCTGCAGTCCAAAGTCAAAAATGATTATACTGAAGCATAAACCTTGCCTAGGTAACTTTAAATAATGAAAGAGCTGTATAAACCCTGTGTTATATTATTTCTGTAAACAACAACACACACACATATATATAAAGTAGGATAGGCCTTGGTTGATTACCTCTGGCCTTTACAATGCTTTTTCTGAGATGCTGGTCTTTATTGCAAGTAGTAAACTGTATGCATGCAGGCCTAAGTATGGAAAAAATTGAAGAGGAAATAGAAGATGTATTTTTCAAGGACAAAGTTTGTCTGCTTTCTAATGAGGAAAGTTAATAACCAAGAAAAAGTATACAAAGGAGAGGTACAACTTTAAAAGGGCTTCATGAATCTAATAAAAAGAGTATTTCTTTTTAAAAAAAATCTTACTCTACTACCTGACTCTGGTCCAGGGCCATTGCCTTCCAGAGGCTCGGTTTTCTTTATCTGTAAAATAAAGGAATAGCAGTAAGGACAAGCACCATTACTGAGCCTGTTCTGTGCCTGCCTGAGCTAAGCCCTCAACCTGCATGATCTTGTTTAAATCTCCTGGCAATAAAGAAGTATTATTATTGTCCCCATCATACAGAACATGTAAGACCAGTGACGCACATCCAGCCACACTCATTCCCAACTCCAAGCCTTGCTCATGCAATCTCCTCCATTTAGAGTGTCTCTCTCTTGTTCACTCTAAGGAGCTCTTATGCATCCTTCAGTGCCCACTATAAGGTATCAGGAGTGATTTCTGATGTGGATTTCCACATGAGAAAATAAAGGCACAGAGAGCTGAGGTCTCATGAAGTAAGAGACAGAGTTAGGAATAACTAGGAAGTGCTTAACATCTTTCCTTATACTCCCTTACATTCACATTTCTGTGACTTAATCCTTTCTCCTTCAAATGCCTCCTTACAGCCCCTGCAAAACAACATCCGGTCCTTGTCCCCCCTCCCAGCTTCCCAAATGTTGCCAAAGCCTTATTGAATCCCTCACAGCAGCTTTGTGCAGAAGGTAGGAGAGATGTGATTCCCATTGCACAGGTGGAGAGACTGAGGCTCAGAGAGGTGAAGCAAGTTGCGTGGGACCTTGCAGCCAATCAGAGGGGCGCCAGAGGTTGACCACAGTACTGTCTGACTCACTGGCCAGTGCTCCCTGCCCACTAAAACAAGCTGACCCTTGATGACCCGAGAAGGGACACCTCACCTCTCCTTCCTGCTGTGTCACTTCTACAGAGATGAAGGGGATAAAGGAGAAAGTTAACCTGAGATCCACTTAAGAGATACAGTCAGGTAGGACTGATGATCAGTGGGACATCTTGCAAATAAATTAATAAATTAGGCCTCCTTTGAAAACCATAAAAGAATCAGATAACTGAGGAAGCTACATTTTTAAATCAGATCACCTCCGTGTGACAGGCAGGAGACCAGAGCAGCTCTCTAAACCCATTATCTCATCTCACTGATCACAGAGGCCTTTCCTGCCCCACTGCGTGCCAAGGCCTCTGCTAAAAGCCAGGCAAATGCTTAACACAGTGGAATCATTTCCTGGTCAGCATATCCCATACTCTGGGATTTCACATTTCAGTAAAATTTCCCCCAAAACACAGTTACTACTATTTTGTGATTTGTCAAAGGACGTTCAAGAAAAGGGAAAATAAATGAATTTAATTACTTTCTATCACCATCATCTCAGAAAATTCAATAAGGACTAATCTCAAACTTAACAATGAAAACAATTTACCTTGGTAAGTAACTCACCACATTGTCCTTTTTTTCTCACCAGCCATGGGTCAGTGAAACCTGCTTCTTTTTTTTAAAAGATTTTTATTTATTTATTTATTTCTCTCCCTTCCCCCCCATTGTCTGTTCTCTGTGTCTATTTGCTGCGTCTTCTTCTTTGTCTGCTTCTGTTGTTGTCAGCTGCACGAGAATCTGTGTTTCTTTTTGTTGCATCATCTTGTTGTGTCAGCTCTCTGTGTGGGCGGCACCATTCCTGGGCAGGCTGCACTTGCTTTCGCGCTGGGCGGCTCTCCTTACGGGGCGCACTCCTTGCGCGTGGGGCTCTCCTACGCGGGGACACCCCTGCGTGGCAGGGCACTCCTTGTGTGCATCAGCACTGCACGTGGGCCAGCTCCACACGGAAACCTGCTTCTTAGATGGGCCTTTGGCCACCCCCAGAGGAGTGGGGGAGATGAAATATTTATGCAGAGAACTCAGCGTGAGTAGCAATATTCATTGAAGGTCTTTGGATTAAGTCACATGAAACTTAATAAAGATTTACTGGAAGGGGGTTTTACTGGAAGATTTATTGGATTCTGAGGGTTATGTAGTAGACAGACGGGTCAAACAACCAACCACTGCTGGCAAGGGCAGAAAACTTCAAGAACAAATGGAATCAGGTCTCATTCCATCTCTGCCTCTCTTGTGTGTTAGCTGTCTTCTCGCTCTAGCTATAGAAGTTTCCTCCAGGTGGCAGAGAACATGGCGGCTAACAGCTTCTACTTCTCATCTTTTATGGCTTCAGCCACAAGAGCAGACCAATCAACTTCTCAGTTCCAGTGTGAAAACAAAAAATTAGGGAAAGTATCTGATTGGCCCAACTGGGTCAGATGTCTACCCTTGGACCAATCAACTGTGGCTGGGATGGGGTCTGTAATAAAATGGCTGCTCCTGTGAAAGCTCCCTGGTTGGAGTCAGAAGGGGGAAGTAGCAGCGCATGGAAGGGGAACTGGGTGGACAACACCACAGATGTCCCCTCTGGAGATGACTAATTTATAGAGGGGCAGAAAAAGTGTGTGGGATTTCAGGAGATCAAGTAGAGCTTCTTTGGAAGAGGTGGCATTTGAGCTGAACCTTGAAGCTGAGAATGATCTGGAACTTATAGACATGCTAAATGCCATCTTGAATTAGTAGAGAAAGATCAGGCCTAGTAGGGCAGAAAGTACCATCCAAAGCTATATATTAATTCCTTACTTTGTCAAGACTTTTATAGCCTTTTTAAAAATTGACATATCATAGAAACATTTTATAGTTTTTTTGGGTTTGTTTTTACTTTTTATTTTGAAATAGTTCTATACTTAAAGAAAAGTCACAGAAATCATTGGGAAATCCTATAATAGTAACCCCTTCTACCTTAGTACAACTATCAGAAAAAGGAAATCAACACTGATACAATACTATTAACGAACCCACAGACCTTATTTGATTTTTGCCAGTTTCCCTTCTGATCCAATCCAGGATCCCACATGCACTGAATTGCCATGTTTCCTTAGTCTCCTCCAATCTGTGATGGTCCATCAGTCTCTCTTTTCTCATATGACCTTGACACTTGAAGACTTGTGGATGGCCATTTTATGGAATACCCACCACCCTTGGGTATATCTGATGTTTTATTGTGATTAGATTATGGTTTTGGATTTTGGGAATACCATAGAAGCAGTAATTTGTGTCCTTCTTAGTGCATCTTATGAGGGAGTCCATTCTGTCGATAGAATTGATTACTAATGTAAACTTTGACCGCTGGGTTAAGGGGGTGTCTGCTGGGGTGCTCTGCGGTAAAAGAACCTTATGGAATTAGTAAGTCTCTTATCAGGAGATAGTTGAGATAATGCAAATATCCTGTTTCTCATCATTTACAGTTCTTTTTAAAAGTACTATCAAATGCACACCTTCTACTTTTATCCAACAAATGTCAACTGTGTATCAGAGCGAGCACAGAGGTGTGGCTTTGCCATGTGCAGCTCCATGAACTTTATGTATAAAACAGGTATTTCTTGCCACTCCGAGCTGCTGAGGATAAATGGGACCGGGCTCATGAAAAGTGTTCTGTGAACTAAGTGGACTTGTTAATTCTCCTTCAGGGGCACTCAGCTTTACCTTCACCCCCAGCCATTGGCAGTCTCCATGTCCGTCTGCCCATCGGCTGCTGTCTGTGCTTACTGGCCTGATTCCCTTGTTCTACTTTGCCAAGCCTTACTTGTGATGTCGTTTAAAACGTTTTGGAGGCACAAGTTTCCTTTGGAGCCTCTGTCTGCAACTTTCTGAGCTGCCTTGAGGTGCCAAAGGACTCCTGAGACCCTGGGGTGGTTGGTGGGAGATTTGCCTATGGCAGAAATAAGTGGGAGAAGTAGGAATGGCCTGCCTCCAATTACACTTTTGCCCTAAAAAGGAAACTCTTAAACCCCTTAGAGTTGTCAACAAGCTCTGATGGATACTTGTGTCTTGCTGAGAGATCTAACATGCGCACGCTTTGAACAACTTTATAGCAACATGAAAGGCTGAGGTCACCCATAATCCAACCTCCTAACCCAATGGCAGTTTTATTTGAAGTACAAAGTTTTAAGGAACGAAGAGGGAGGTGCAGGTTTAGTAGCAGCTCCCAATAAACTTAGCTGTTGCAGTCACTCCTGGAGTTGAATTCAACCCTTTTGAGAGACAGGAGCCTTTTACGTTCTCCTGCTTCTTTTTGATCCTTTGCATAAGATCATTGTGAAGATTAAATATGATAAAGGGTGAAGGTGCTTTGGAATTCCTACAGGGCCAGGTAACTATCAGCTGTTCCCATCCCTGGAGACCATGGCCAGCTTCTTAGGAACTGCTTGCCCAAGACAGCAAGCCTGCCCTCTCTGCCTTCTTCCAGCCAAGCAGATGAACCCCTCAAAAAAGAGCCCCTTCACAGAGACTCAAGAGCATACGTGGCATGGTCCCGAGTCCAGGCCAGTTTTTTCCTTGGCAAGGCAAAGACTTGAGTTTCTCAGGCTCATTTTCTATGTGAAGGACAGGTGGCCGCAGGCTGTACTCATGTCCATCTAGCACCTGGGCAGAAATTAGTGGCAGCAGCTAGAGAACTGTTGGCAGATTTTATTGCCCTCTCCTTGTGGACCCCGGGGAACGCCTATCCCTTGGAGTCCTCCAAGGCAGCAGCAGCTCTCCTGGAAGGCCTAAGAAACTTCAGGTTTAAGAGACACCACCCTGCCCCCTTCTCCACCCCCACCCCCACTTGATTCTGGGGCAATTGAAATTTAAAATCCATTAACCCAAACTGTAATGCAATGCAAGGCTGTAACCAATAGACTGACCAGAATGGAATCTGGAAACTAGAAAAAAATCTTGAGTGGAAAAACAAAAACAAAAACCAACAAACACAAAAATGAGTGTCTTAGTTTGCCATGCTGCTATGACAAGTATCACACAATAGGTTGGTTCACACTAAGAATTTACTGGCTTAACGTTTTAAGACTTGAAGAAGTCCAAAATCAAGATATCGGCAAAGCTTGCTTTCTCCCTGAAATCTGTAGCATTTTAATGCTGACTGTCAGAAATCCTGGGGGTTACTTGGCTTATAGCCCTGCTTCCTGTCACATGGTGATGTCATCTCTTTTCTAGTTTCTGTGACTTCCGGGTTCTCTTTATAAAACCTCCAGTAATATAGATTAAGACCCACCCTCTGGTAGGGGACGTGGCTCAGGCAACTGGGCTCCTGCCTACCACATGGGAGGTTACTGGTTCGGATCCTGGTGCCTCCTAAAGAAGCCAGTGAGCTGGTGTGATGGGCAGGCACGGCAAGCTGACACAACAAAAGACGCAAGAAGAAAAGTATAATGAGGCGGCGGACTTGGCCCAGTGGTTAGGGCATCCGTCTACCACATGGGAGATCCGCGGTTCAAACCCCGGGCCTCCTTGACCAGTGTGGAGCTGGCCCATGTGCAGTGCTGATGCGCGCAAGGAGTGCCCTGCCACGCAGGGGTGTCCTCCGCATAGGGGAGCCCCACGCGCAAGGAGTGCACCCTGAAAGGAGAGCCACCCAGTGCAAAAGAAAGTGCAGCCTGCCCAGGAATGGTGCTGCACACATGGAGAGCTGACACAACAAGATGACGCAACAAAAAGGAACACAGATTCCCATGCCGCTGACAACAACAGAAGCAACAAGAATATGCAGCAAATGGACACAGAAAACAGACAACCAGGGTGGGAGGTGGGGGGTGGAAGGGGAGAGAAATAAAATAAATAAATAAATCTTTAAAAAAAAAAAAGAAAAGCATAATGAGAGACTCAACAAAGCAGGGAGCAGAGGTTCCCAGTGTCTCCTAAAGAAGACAGTGAACTGACACAACAAGATGATGCAACAAGAGACACGGAGAGGAAAACAAAATGAGAGACACAACAAAGCAGGGAGCAGAGATGGCTCAAGCAATTAGGCACCTCCCTCTCACATCAGCGGTCCTGGGTTCAGCTCCCAGTGCCTCCTAAAGAATCAAGGAAGATGAACAGATACAGCAAGTACAAATAACAAGGGAGTGGGGAGTAATAAATTAATTAAATCTTTGGAAAAAAAAAAAGACCCACCCTCATTCAGTTGGACCATGCTGTAAACATCCTCAAGAGGGAGCAGGTGTAGCTCAGTGGTTGAGGGCCTGCTTCCCATGTACGAGGTACCCAGCTCAATCCCTGGTACCTCCTAAAAAATTTTTTAATCACCAAGAGATCCTATTTCTGGTGGGTTCACTCCCACAGGGATACAGATTAAGAAGATGCCTCCTACACGGTCTGGGGGACCCTTTTTTTCTACCTCAAACTTGTCATAGTCTTGAGACCACTTCTCATTCCCTTCCAATAATCCCCTTTCTGCTCCAGGTTATCCAGGGAAGTTTCTGATATTTGCAAACAAAAAGACCTTTCCAAATACCAAAGTAGCCCCACCCAGTAGTCCCTCCCAGCTACTCCAGCCTGCTTAGACCCACCTGCTTCTTAAAGGGACCAAGTCCCTTTGGGGGAGATTCCGAACATTTAAATCTCCTCAAACAACCCAGAAGAGGTTTTCAAACATTAGCTTGGGGATTCCTCACTGTGCCCTGCCCCAGTATTTTCCCTGATGGAGAACTGAGGCTCTTTTCTGAGCTGTCAGTCCCTGGTTCTCCACCCAAACCATTAACTGCCATGTGCATCAGTTAGCTGGAGACTAACTGCTCCCTAATTGCAAACAGGCTGACCAGGTACCAAGGGACACGGGGTCAGATGCAGCCTGCAGGCAGAGATCTTTTGTGCATCGCTTGGTTCCCAGGTTCAACAAATGTGTTGAAGGCCCTCTTGGTTCCAGATGACGTTCTCAGCTTGGGGGACTCAGCTTTGAGCGAAAACAGACTAGGTCTCCACCTTCACAGAGCTCACAGTCTAGTAGAGGACAGATTGCGACAAAAAACTCCAGATAACTGCTGTGAAGAAAAACAGTACAGAGTAACCGGGGTGGGGTGGGAGCGGGGTGCTACAGAGGAGGATTGCGGAAAAGCCCCTCTGCGGAGGTGACATTTGATTTGGAACCTGAATGGGAATTAGGAGCCTGCCAGAGTAAAGATGAAAGAGAAAAAGACTTCCGGTCAGAGAGGACTGCAGAGGAAAAGGCCTGGACAAAGAGCCAGTGCGCTTGTCTGAGGAACACCCATTTGCACCCATTCAGCCCACAGGGAAGCAGGAAGCAGCTGGCTATAAAGCTCGAAGCTAAACACCTACGCCCTGGGGCGGGGGCGGGGCCAAGGTTAAACCCCACCCCAGTAGGAGGAGCTACTTGCTCGATTGGTGATCGGTCGAGCGAAATGTCCTGATTTTTTGAATGTTAACGCCGAATTCAAAGCGTTCCAAAACACTCCTCATGCCAAACTCAAAAGTCACTGGGCAGGACCTGGTCTTCTGTTGGCTAGGGGTGCAGGAGGTGAGGAGTCAGGCAGGACGCTAACTTCTGGCCTGCTGTTCCTTGACTTCCCACCCCGCAGGCGCCTATTATGTGCACAACTCTGTTCTGGGTTGGAGGACAAATGCAAGGCTTTGTATCCCTCTTCCGGGTCTGAGGTGGATGGGTTTCCTGGAGATCTGGATTCCAGTCCTAGCTTTCCCTCCTGTTAATTGCTGTTAATTCAGCGCGTGGCCTGTGTTAACATTAGGGTAACTAAGTTCGGTGAGGGCAGATGAATGAAGGGCCTTGACTGTCTAGGGAGGGAGTTGGGACTGAATCTGATAGGGAGTGGGAGCCACTGCAGGTTCTTTTTTCCCTCTCTCCCTTTCTCCCCCATCCCAGTCGTCTGTTCTCTGTGTCTATTTGCTGCGTGTTCTTCTTTGTCCGCTTCTGTTGTTGTCAGCGGCTCGGGAATCTGTGTTTTTTGTTGCGTCATCTTCTGCATCAGGAGCTATTGGGCAGGCTGCACTTTCTTTCGCGCTGGGCTGCTCTCCTTACAGGGCGCACTCCTTGCACGTGGGGCTCCCCTACGTGGGGGACACCCCTGCGTGGAACGGCACTCCCTGCGCTCATCAGTGCTGCGCATGGGCCAGCTGCACACTGGTCAAGGAGGCCCGGGGTTTGAACCACGGACCTCCCATGTGGTAGACGGACGCCCTAACCACTGGGCCAAGTCCGCTTCCCAACTGCAGGTTCTTGAGCAGGGGAGTGACATGCTGAGGAAAATATTTCAGGAAAGTGAGCCAGGCCTCTTGTGCAGAGAGGAGGGTGTCACACACTATCCAGGTGTGAGGCCTCTTGTGCAGAGAGGATGGTGTCACACACTATCCAGGTGTGGTATAATGAGGAGGGCAACTGAGGCTTATGCAAATGGGATCTTTTCACCCCTAGCTCAAAAACCTTCCATGGTTCCCAGAGCCGTCCCCATGAGTTCTTCCTTCTTAACATGGTCCATGGGCAGGGCTGGCTTTGTGGGAGCTTAGAAGGGCCCTACGTTTGTTTTAATCTTCCACAGTCACCATTTTGAAATTTTTAATAATTTCGGAAAACAAGGGATCCTATGGTTTTGTTTTGAACAAGGGGTCCCATGTTTTCATTTTTCACTGGGCCCTTCAAATTATGTTGCGGGCCTGCCCACAGGAACCCCTTGATCTGGCCGCTACTCCCCAATCCCTTCTCACCACGCCCTGCTCCCCTCCCCCCTTGCTCTTGGTCCAGGAGGTTGTTCCTGCCCCAGGGCATTTGCACAGACTATTTCCCTTGCCTGGACCAACGACTTTTTTTTTTTTAATTTATTTAATACCCCCCCACACCCGGGTTGTCTGTTCTCTGTGTCTGTTTGCTGCGTCTTGTTTCTTTGTCCACTTCTGTTGTCGTCAGCGGCACGGGAAGTGTGGGCAGCGCCATTCCTGGGCAGGCTGCACTTTCTTTCTCGCTGGGCGGCTCTCCTTACGGGGCGCACTCCTTGCGCGTGGGGCTCCCCTATGCGGGGACACCCCTGCGTGGCAGGGCACTCCTTGTGCGCATCAGCACTGCGCATGGGCCAGCTCCACACGGGTCAAGGAGGCCCGGGGTTTGAACCGCGGACCTCCCATGTGGTAGACGGACGCCCTTCCACTGGGCCAAGTCTGCTCCCCCCTCCCCCCCCAGCTAATCTTTCGACACATGCTAGCTCATTGAATGCTCACCCCAACCCTATGAGGCTAGAGCCATTCCTTTCCTCATTTGATGGATGAGGAAATTAAGGCCCAGAAATGTTAAGTAACTTGCTCAGTGCCACACAGCAAGGACGTGACAGAGTTGGGATTTGCACCTACATCTGTCCAACTCTACATCTGTCCTAAGCCCTTCACCACCACAAAACAGCTGCTCAATTGGCTTGCTGTGTGATCTTGGACAAGTTCCTCAACCTCTCTGGGCCTCAGATTCTTTATCTGTTTACTACCCCTTATTTAAGCCACTGTTTTAGTCCACCACAGGGGCGCTGATGCAAAGTGGCAGAAATCTGTTGGCTTTTATAAAGAGTATTTATTTGGGGTAGAAGTTCACAGTTACAAGGCCCTAAAGAGTCCAACTCATAATAGATACTTTCTCACCCAAAGTCTGTCGCCCCATGTTATGCAAGATGGCAGGCAACGTCTGCGAGGGTTCAGCCTTCCTTTTCCCTTTTAAGGCTCCGTGGCCCAGCCTCTTCCTCTCTCAGCTGTAGAGTGGAGTGCTCTCTCTCTTCCCGGGGCTCGTTTCTTTACTGGCTCAGCTGCTCTGCTCTCTTTGCCTGTAAACTCTCAGGCGAAGGTTTCATCACTCTCTGGGGCTCCAGCATCAAAACTAAGTTCTCTCCCCTGCCGTGTCTTTGGGGCTGTGGCTCTTCCTCTGTGTTGTTCTCCTCTGTGTATCTACTTCCATGTGAGAGTCCACCCACCAGGGGGGTGGGAACCCAACCCTGCAAATGCCCTAATGACGGGGTCGAATCAAAGCCCTAACCTTCACATAATCCAATCAAAGACATCTCGGGCTGAATCTACTACAATCAAAGGCTCTCCCACCCGGAGGAACAGACCAGTGTACGAACGTAATCGAATATCTTTTTCAGAATTCATAAATAATATCACACTGCTACAGCCACCATGTGCCACGTGCTGGAGTTAGTTCCTTAGAGATGGTACCTCCCCCTTGACCCTGTAAGGGGACGAATGTGGAGGAGCCAATGCTTTGTGTGCTCATCCGCCCCTGCGGTTAGTAGAGTCATATGACTACATTCTGAGCAAGGAAGTTACACATCACCCCTGGGCAAGGCAGTTAAGAGGAGGTGAGCCTCTTTGGACTTGCAGGCTCCCTTTCTGCTTGCAAAGAATTCAAGAGCAGATTCCAGGGAAGACCTGGAAGTATCACTGCTGGGAAGAGAGCTTCCTGGGAAAGCCCCAACCTACGCCAGACTTTCTGTGAATGAGAAATAAACTCTGACTGAGTTAAGCCACTGCGATTTTTGGTTTCTACAGCTAGCAATAATCACAAGGACTAAAATTGTGCAACCATCATTAATTGCCACAAAAATGCTGCGTAACAAACCACCCCACAACTCGGTGCCTTAAAACGGCAGCCACTTTTTTAGCTCATGATTCTGTGGCATGGTCACCTGGGCTGGGCTCGGCTAAAAGGTTCTGGCCTCGGTTGCACTTGCTCGTTCATCTTTGGTTGACTGTTGACTGACTAAAGCAACCTCAGCTGGGACAACGCCTATCTATCCCTGGTCTCTCTTCCTCGAGCAGGGTAGCCCAGGCTTGTTCACATGCTAACTGGGAGGGTTCCTGGAGAATGAGCAGAAGCTGCAAGGCCTCTTAATGCCCGGGCACAGGACTGGCACAGCGTCACCTCCGCTGCCTTCCATTGGCCAAACAAGTTGCATGGCTGAGTCCAGCTTCAAGGGGGTAAGGAAACAGACTCTGCTTCCTGAGAAGGTAGGAGTTTCAAAATCACACTGCAATGGGGCTCACGTACAGGGCAGCAAATCTTTGAAGTCATTTTTGAAAGCAATCTCCTGCTAGAAGTATTAGTTCTACCCTTTTCAAGTTGAGGAAACTGAGGCTCCGGGAGGTGATATGCCTTCTTCAGTAGGCCAATGAATGGCCAATGAATGGATGAATCAGGATTTAAGCAAAATCGAAGATCTTCTTCATGCCCCAGGCTGCCTTGGTGAGCCCCCTGCCCCCACCGGCCAACCCCCTGCTAGCTAGAACCTGGAATCCAATGTCCAAGCCTTCTGGGGAAGGGGTCCCAGCTGCTGGAAGAGCAGGGCATGTTTTCAGAAACTTGGGACTTTGGAACACCGTGGGCATCAAAGCTGCAGAGGCCCTGACTGCAGTGGCCTCCTCCTCCCGGCCTCTGCAGTTTCGAGTGGTCCCGGAGACCTGCCTCGCTGTGTGACCCAGGCACCCAGGCACATCCCACACTCCCACTGTGCCTCAATATCAGGCTGCAGAGTTTAAAGAACCAGGAACTCAGCCTCTGGAATCACGGCTCTGGGTTCAAATCCTAACTCGCTTACTGGGCAAATCCCTTCCCCACTCTGAGCCTCACATTTCTCGCAGTAGGAAAGGAATCCCCACCTTGGAGAGACTGTTGTGAGAATCAAATGAGAGAGTGCACAGTGGAGAGACAGTGTAAATTACTAAGTACACCCCAAAGCTGGGCTGAATAGCTGGTAAGTAGTTATTAGCATCATCTCATCCAAACCCCCATTTTACGGAGGAGAAAACAGAGGTTTGGGCAGGTGACTGCCTTGCTTAGGAGGGGTAAGGTCAGCAATAAATCCAGGTCTGTGTGACTCTAGAGACCAAATCCTTAACCTCAGAGTTAGAGTGTCCTAGATTTGAGAACCAACTCTGCCCCTCGAAGCTGTGTGTCCTTGAGCTAAGTCACTTCTCTGTCTGGGTTTCAGTTTGCTCGTCTAAATAAATTAGGAGCTGCCTTATAATGCTGTTGGTTTTCAGTAGGAAACTATGTGGGAAGTGCCTAGCCCAGTGCCTGGGAGGAACATTGCATGTGCTCAGGCGTATTCATATTATCACTGGAAGCAAGTTGCTTAACTCTCTGTGCCTCGGTTTCTCCATCCATCAAACGGGACTAATCATATTCTTATCTCATTAGGGTGGTTGTGAGGAATAAATGAGTTACAGTGGGTTAAGCCTTAGCACAGTACCTGGCACATAGTATGTACCTCATAAGCATTTGTTATTATTCATTTTTTTAGGAGGTACCAGGAATTGAACCTGGGACCTTGTACATGTGACGCAGGCACTCAACCACTGAGGTATACCCAATCTCCATAGTATTATTTTTAAAGTGCCCGAGCCTCTCCTAGACCAGCACGAGATGACAGGGGACCCCAGCCCCATGCTGACTACAGCTCCAGGCACTACCTCTGCTGCCATTTGGCTGTTATTAGGCCCAGTGTCCTCATCTCGAATCCAGATGGTAGCAAGGAGGGCGGGCAGGGCCGGGCCTGGTGGGATGGCTGGGAGGCCAAGTTCAGCTTCGGGCCCCGCCCGCCTGCCCTCCCTTGCCTGCGGCTGGTCCAGCTGCCACGTTTACACTTGGCTCTGAGGTTGACGCTGAGCACTCCCTCCCACCGTGGCTGCCTCCTCCGGGAGGGTTCGGAGAGTTTCCGCAGCCTCAGCACTTTCCTGCCAGCCCCAGGGAGGCCAGGCCTGCGTGGAAACCATGAGCCAGACACTGCCCACCTCCAGAGTCTACAACCTGGGGCCAGTCACTCTCCAGGCCACAGGTCTTCGTGCCTCTGAGGAGGCCTATGGGGTCTGCTGAGGTGGAGGGCCCTACGCATCTGGGTTCAAATCCCAGCCCTTCCACCAGTGTGCTGTACAAACTCGGGCAAGTGACTGGGCCTCTCTGAGCCTCAGTTTCCTAAACTTAGCACCTACCTCACAGGGCTGTGGTGAGGCTTAAACCAGTGAATGGCATACTAGGCACTGAATAAATGCTGGCTACTCTGATTCTTTCATGCTTGGGTGTGTCAGGCCCTGAGAAGGAACAGAGGCCCTGGAAGCCTGGGGATCTGGGGCTAGAGTGACTCCACCTCTGATTTGCTGTGTGACCCAAGGCCTGACCCTTGCCCTCTCTGGGACTCAGGTCACCCACTTGGATGGCAAAGCGGGGGCATCCAGGGCTCTGTCATGCCAAGGTTCAGCTGCTGCCCTCACCAGTAGAGAGAAGGAGTAGTTAAGAAACACAGCAAGTATAGGCAGAGCTCCCAAATGGCATGGGTGGCAGGGTGCAGGGATTAGGAAGGAGGGCTCTGAGTTTGAATCCCATTGAAGTGCTGGCTGTGCTGAGCCTTTCTACTCATTTGTATAGCGGGGATCCTACTTCACAGTGCACAAAAGTGATGAAAATTGCCATGTGCGTGTTGAAAAACTGATGTGTTAGTTTCCTAGGCTTTCTGACAAATACCATGAAACGGGTTGACTTAAATAATAGGAATTTATTAGCTTATAGTTTTGAAGCCAGGAAACTGTCCAAATCAAGGCATCATCTAGGCGATGCTTTCTTCCCAAAGTCTGGCTGACCGTGCGCCTTGGCTGTTCTGCCACACGGCAAGGCACATGGCTGCGTCTGCTGGTCTATCTCTTCTCTTCTGGGCTTTGTTAATGTCAGCTTCTTGCTATCCAATAATAGGATCAAGACCTACTCTGAATGAGGTGGATCACACCTTAACTGAAGTAGCCTCATCAAAAGATCCAACGTACAGGAAAGTGGACTTGGTCCTAATGGATAGGGCGTCCGTCTACCACATGGGAGGTCCGCGGTTCAAGCCCCGGGCCTCCTTGACTCGTGTGGAGCTGGCCCAGGTGCAGTGCTGATGCGCACAAGGAGTGCCCTGCCACGCAGGGGTGTCCCCGTGTAGGGGAGCCCCACGCACAAGGAGTGCACCCCGCAAGGAGAGACAGCGAGCGTGAAAGAAAGCACAGCCTGCCCAGGAATGGCGCTGCACACACGGAGAGCTGACACAACAAGATGACGCAATAAAAAGAAACACAGATTCCTGGTGCCACTGATAAGGATAGAAGCAGTCACAGAAGAACACACAGCGAATGGACACATAGAGCAGACAACTGGGAGGGTGGGAAAGGGGAGAGAAATAAATAAATAAATAAATAAATCTTTAAAAAAACAAAACAAAACAAAAGATCCTACAATGGGTTCACAGGAATGGATTAGATATAAGAACATGTTTTTCTGGGGTACATACAGTTCCCAACCACCAAGGGTGATCAGGAGCCAGAGCTCAACCCACTGGGCAGCAGTTATAACTGTATAACAGCAGTTATACAGTGACCCCAGCATGAGTCGTGACCACATCAGGCATCTAGGACACCCCAGAAGTCACAAGAGGTCCAGGCCAGTCCATGGGGCTGGTCTCCTGGGACTCATCACTGCCCAGCAGGCAACTCTGGCCCCCTTCTCCTTCTCAGGTCACAGGGCCCACTGGGCTCCGTGTTTCCTGCATGGAGGAGTCATTCTCTTCTTATCCATCAGCACCTGAAAGTGAGCTCCCAGCTCCTCCTCCAAGGCCAGAAGTTTCCAGGAGAACACAGCAGCTGGATGACCTCATGAAGGAGCTGGCCTTGTCAGACTGGTTTGCCAAACAGTTCCTCAATCCTACTCGCTGGGGCCTGGGAGGCTTCCTGTTCTGCCCCCGAGGAAGAGCACAGCGCCTGGAGAAGGTGAAGTCTCTCGATCCCACCCACCCTTCTGCCCCTCCTCTGGCTTTGTCTTCACCAAGCCCCCTAGCGATAGGATTAAGGCCCCTCCTGCTTCAGTTGGCCACACCTTAACTAAAAACAACGGTCAAAAGGTTCCCTGGACAATGGGTTCACGCCCACAGGAATGGACTAAGATTAAGACCTTCAGGTGGAAATCCCCCCCCATCTCATTTCCTATTCTACCCAGTTTTCCCCACTCACAGTCCTCCTGGCCTTTGCTCACACTGTTCCCCCGCCACGAATGCCCTTCCATGCCTTTCCCCCTCTTCTCTGTGGAGTGAATTTCTTCTCATGCTCCAAGGATTGGTCTCTGTATCTTCCAAGTTGCCCCCACCCTAAAGGCAGCAAGGTAGAGGGAAGGGCCTTCGGTCCTCCTCACAGTTTTACTCCTTCCTAAGCCTTTGGCTGAAAGCTGTCTCCAGCAGCAGGCTGCCCTTTGATCTCTGTATCACCACCGTGACCACCACCAGTCCCACCCCATGCAAGGAAGAGAAATCACCGGGTAGATAGGCCTGGAGAAGGACACAGCCCCTAAGGGCTTGGAGGCAGGACAGGACCCACAGGTCACTTAGGTACGGCCAGGGGCGTGGGAGCCTATGGGCATGTTTGTGGGACTGAATTCCACACACACAGGAGCTCACCTGTGCTACTCCTCCCAGCCTAGGGCAGAGCTGGCACAAACAGGTTATTCATTCGAGCTGATAGCTACCACTCAGGCAGGCCCTGAGAATGGCAGGGGGCTCAAGTGTTTGCAGTGGGACCCATTTGGCCTTGGAGAGCGCTGACCCTCGTTCGAGAGAATAAGATGGCACCTAGGCCAAGCGGAGGGGGCCTGGCTGCGCTCTGCCCAAGGGCAGGGGACCTTGAACTACAGCCTGCACGCTGGGCTCAGTCTTGCCCCATCCCCCGGCCCGCGTGAGTGACCCTGGCAAGCAGCTTCCCTCCTGGCCCCCTGGTTCTCCCGTGTGTAAAGTGGGACCAGCTCTCACAGATGTGGTGATGAAATAACGCGATGCCGTGCGGGAAAGGGTGTCAGAGGGGATTCTGGCCCTCTCTCTAGATGGGGAGGTCACAGAAGCTCTACGGGGCAGGGCTGAGGGTCTCTGCTAGAGTAACAAGCTGAAATCACCTCCCCACAACCCCAGGTCAGTAGGTCAGACCACAAATTTTAGACTCAGAAGGCACTGGGTATGGATCACTGCTCCAGGACCTGTAAAACAAGACAGTACAGTAACTCTGATCTCATATGGTTGTTACAGGATTCTATGCCTGGTACACAGCAAGTGCAATATATATGAGTTGATATTTGTAATATTTTTGTTTTTTTTTTAAGATTTATTTTATTTATCTACCCCCCCCCTCGGTGTTTGTGCTTGCTGTGTCTGTTCATTGTGTGTTCATCCTTTCAGGAGGCACCAAAACCAATTCCAAGACCTTCTGTGTGGTAGGCAGGTGCCCAACTGCTTGATCCACCTCTGCTCCTTGCTTGTTGTGTCTCTCATTATGTTTACTCCTTGTGTTTCTTTGTTGCATCAGCTCACCAGGTCAGTCCACCACTTCAGCTCACTGTCTTGCTCGTCTTCTTTAGAAGGCATCAGAACCAAACTCTGGACCACCCATGTGGTAGGCGGGTGCCCAACTGCTCAACACATCCTCTTCCCTGTAATGTTTTTGATAGACAGGACCCCAAACCCCATTCTCCCAGGCTCCACCCCACCTCAGGACCTTAAGAACTGGAGATGGAATGGCTTTGCTTGGTGGCACTGAAATCTTGGATCCCCTGGCTGACTCCTTGTGTGGCTGTGGACGGGTCAACTCTTTCTGGGCCTCCATTTCCTCCATCTGTTGAATAAGAGCCTGGACTTCGACTCCTGCTGTCCAAGAAACAGACCCTGAATGGCTTGGAAGGGAGAAGCGTGCAAAAGTGTGTAGGCTGGAGAAAGGGTGCTGTGTGCTTGAGCCTATTCTGTCTGAAACGGTCCCGGGCACTCCAGCACAGAAGCAAGGTGCTGCCAGTCCCTGCTCTGAGGTGACCCTGGCCCAGGTGTCCGGAAAGCGGCCTCGGGACCGAGGGGCCCAAACGCTGACGTTGAGAGGGGCGGAGTCGAGGGAGAGGACACGGCCTCCCGAACAAAGAGTAGGGCGGGGAGGGGCTGTCCTGAAGTCTCCACGGCTCGGACAACCTCGGGCCGCTTACCCAGGTTCAGGGCGCCCCTCCTCGACTTGGGCGAAGAGCCCGCGTCCCCCAGCAGGCTCCTACCTGACCCGCGCAGGCCTCAGTGACTGCAGCCCCGGGACTACAATCCTCAACTTCAGCGGCCCGCGGAGGCGGGGCTTCCCTCGGGGCGTGGCCGTCAAATTGAATTTCCCCAATGGGGTGCGGGAGTGGGCGGGACCCTCCCGGGGATTGGCTGGTAGGGCGGGGCGGGGCGGGGCCCGCGGGGCCGCTGGCGCGGCTGGGCAGGCGGCGCTCACACGGTCCCAGGGACGGTTGCTGAGCGGGTCTGGGGTCCCTGGACGCGGCGCCTCCCGCCTGTCCATCCCTCGGTCACCTGTGCGGTTCCGAGCGAGGCAACCCGAGCCCGCGCCGGGCGGACGGGCCGGACTGAGAGGTGAGTGTGCGGGACTCGGGTTACCTCGCTCGGGTCTGGGAGGGGCTGGAACCCGGATATCTGGACAGGGCTTCTGAGACTTCCCACATCTGCAGGGTCTCCCACCCATCCCCGGAAGCCCTAGGATCTAGCGTAGAGTTCTCAGACCGCGGGGAAGGACACCCAGGGCCGCTCCTCTGTGGGGCACATGCCCTGAGGAAGCTCGCGCGGACAGTTCCGAGGGTCCTCACAGTCCCCAGACTGGGGCGGGGAGATCTGGGACTGGAGGGGGCAGCGGTGACTTAGCCATCACGGACTCCTGCTCCTTAGAGGATGCGTCTTACAGCAACTGGTGATAACTGCTGAGCCACAATCCTGGGGGGTTATCCCAGACAAACTGGGGTAGGTAAGAGGCAAGGACCCCAACAGATGGAGGGGGGAAGGTCCTAGCCCACAGGGATGGGGGCAGTGAGCCGACTTGAACAGGCAGAGTCCATCGAACCCCAGCTGTGTGGGTCAGGATCCCCCCCACCCACCCCAGACCCAGTCACCGGATGGGGTGACTCGCCAAGTGACTGGGGGTGACCGAGGAATGAGTCGTCAGGAATAGGGGGAGCAGTCCTGGAGCCATTTCAGTCACCAAATTCCAGAAGGATATTTGGGCTACAGAAAGGAGACAGCTGGGATGGGAGCCTAGAACTTAGGGGTCCACTTTGAGAGGGGTATCCTGTTCTATTAAATCCCTCCCTACCTTCTGGGAACACCTGGGTCTTTGGGTTCCTCCTTCTCCCTGTGACAAATCCCTGGTCCTCTCCCAGGCTCTCGGTTTGCCTGCCTGAAGTCCCAGGGGCTGGACAGGTCACCCTCCGAGGGACCTCCCAGCATGGGACTGAACACTAAGTGTGTGAACTGGCAGGAGGAACTAGGTGCCTGGACAGCTCGCTTCATGGAGTTGGAGGGTCAGGGAGAGGGGTGTGCGCAAAGGGCTGCGCCTCCCAGAATTGGAATACACCACCGACAAGCCCTGTGGGGTCATGGGAATGGCAGTGGCAGCAGGCCCTTGGGCTCAGCCCACAGCCAGCTGAGCTTTGGGGATGTGTGGGGGTTGGGCAGGCCCTGGGGATGGGTGGGTGGGGCAGGAAACTGTGGAGACTGACGGGCACCCCCTGGTGGTGAGCACAGCTTGGGTGACCCTTGCTGGGCCCAAGTTTCTCAGCCCAGGTCCCTGCTTTCCCTCTTTGATGCTCAGACAGGATGAGGGCTGGCCGGCCACACAGCAGGCTGGCGGCAGAGGGGGGCAGGGCTAGAACCAGAGACCTCTACCTTGGTTTGGTGAATTTTCCAGCAGACCAACCTAGAGCAAAGGAAAATTCCCAGGGAGCAAGAATGGGATAGCAACGGATACTCGCAGGTCAGAGAGGGAAACCAAAGCAGAGTCCACGTACTTGCAGTTTCTGGAGACCCCCACAGTGCTGACCCATGTGTCTGTCCTCCTGCAGAACCCCATCAACTGGCGTTGGGTGCCACAGGCATTGGGGAACTCACCAGGAGGGGACGGACGGAGCTAGGGGCCAGCAAGATGGCGGACGAAGCCTTGGCTGGGCTGGACGAGGGAGCCCTGAGGAAGCTGGTAAGTGACCCCATCATCCCACTGTGGGGTATATGAGCCAGGCCTGAGAAGCAGGGCTCATCCTGGCTACCTCTTAGCTGGCAGGAGGAGGTGACTGGGGTGAAGAGGAGAGAAAACTAGGCTGGTTCCGCGTGGCCAACGTAGAGTACCCCATGGTATGTGCCGGTCCACGCCTCAGCCCTTGGCCCCTACTGCTGCCACCTGTTTAAACAGTAACTGCCATGGGCAGCCACCAGTGTGGGGAAGCTGGATTTGCCTCCCCTGAGCAACAGTCTGGGCAATGGCCACCCCCAGAGGCTGGCCAAATGATAACCGCGGCAGTGATGAAAAATGCCCGGGCATGGCAGGGCTGGGAGGACACACGGCTCAGAGAGGTGAAATCGTCTGTCCTAGGGCACTCAGCGAGGAAGTGGCTGCACCAGGATCGAAACTCCAGAGCCGGTATTCCTTTAGACTATGAGGCTTACTGGCCAGGCCAAGGAGGACAAGATGTGGTGGGACTTTTGTGCCCCAAGTAGGAGAGGCAATTCACAGGCTCAGAGCCTGATGGGACCATGCCGGGGACCAAGGGTAATGGAAAAGTCAAGGCTGCAAGGACACAGAGGAAAAAGGCAGGACCTGGGGTTCCTTATGACTCAGGCCTGTTGTTTTTCTACTCTGAGCCTCAGGTTCTTTACCTGTAAAATGGGCAGGGGGTGGGGGAAGTGATCACATCCCAGGGTTGACAGGGAGATGGAAGGAGGCCTGGGGCCAGGTCTTACAGGGGAGAATGAGGGCTTCTCCTTGCCTTTTCCTTTCCCCTTCTTCTCTTGGGGGGGTGGGGGGGGATGGGCTGGGAGCAGCAGGGATGAAAGGGGAGCGAGCTCTCAGGGGGGTGGGCCTGTGCCAGTCTGGGCTGTTAGCAGTGGGGTGGGAAACCCAGGAGCCCCCCTGGGTGGACCCTCCTAAGAGTGGGGCCTCTGCCTGGTCCCTCGTGGGTGGTCACAGTTAAGAGTCCCATCTACCCCCACCCCCCCATGCGCAGAGGCTGGGGGAGACCAACCTGCAGGGCAGGGGTGTGCTCACCTGCCAGGCCGGTTGCCAGCCCCACCCCCAGCCCCTGACCCTTGCCCAGAGGGGAAATTAAAGATTTACCTTCCCTGGGAGAAGGCAGGTGACCCACCCCCACCCCCATACCATTCTCCTGGAGGCCGGGAAAGGGGGGGGGGGGGGCGGCGGGCCAGGGCGTGTTTCCGACACGACGACTGGTCCCAGCCACTCCAACCAGTGCGTGACCGCCACTGCCACAGCCGCCTGTGGGCAGGAAGGAGTGGGGTGGGGTTTCCAGAAGTTCTCCCTACCTCAGCTCGACCTCTCCGCAGGGAGGCAGAGCCCTGACGCGGATAGTGGAGGCCGAAGGTTGGAGACAGGGAAAGCCAGGGCTGTCCGGAGAAGCCCTGAGAGTAACCCCACCCCACGGGGACCACGCTGGGGCGCGGGGCTCTCCAGCCGCCGCGCCTCACCCCATGCCGGGTTGGGGCGCCGGAAAAGGGTTCCAGAGAAGCCGGGCAGGCTGAAGTCCGTCCACCCCGGCCCACTTCCCTGGGAAAGCGCAAACGAGACTCCGCCCCGCGCCCCTCGCCGCGGGCTGCCCCCACCCGGCCCCGCACGCCAGGCCGGGTCCCCGCCGGCCTCGTGGCAGGAACGGGGCTGTCCCGGGCCGGGCTCCTCCCTGCGGGGACGGGCCTTATAGGGGAAAGCTGGGCCCGCTCTTCCCGGCCCGCGCCCCCGCGTCAGGGGGATGCGGGGACCCTGTGGGCCGCTTCCAGCCTCGGCTCCCGCACATTCCGGAGGGCGGAGCCGGGAAGGGGAAGGGTCGCGCCCCGCGTGCGCCTTCTCCACGGTGACAGGTTCGAGTTCCGACTCCAGCAATCACTAGCTGGGTGGCTTGGGGAAGCTGCTCTACTTCTCCGAACCCATCTCCTCTCTCTAGACGAAGGCGGTAATGCACGCGGTAGCGGGGGTGGGGGTCGTGTCTGAAGCCTTCGCCCCCAGCACCTAGTGCGGGACTGGGTGGGAGAGGTCTGGGCGGTCCCCGGGGCGGGAGCGCGGCTCCGGAGCCTGGAGGCCTTCAGCGCCCCCTGGCGAGTCCTCACTGCACTTGACTGGGGGTTGAGCCAGCATCGCCTGGGGCGTCCCCTCGCATGCGTTGGTGGGGAAACTGAGGTCCAGGGTGGCGCGGTGGCCTGCCTGACGTCCCCAGCAACGAGGATAGAAAGGACCCGGAGACCTGAGCCCCCCCCCCGGAGGAGGAAGCGCCCTCTTTCCTCCCGGGAGAATTTCACTGACTGTTTCGGAAACCGCCCCATCCCCTTGCCCTCCGCCCCCTGCAGAGACAATGGCGCTTTGTATTTCCTCTCCCCCCACAACCCCCTCCAAACAGTACGGTGGGGCCAGAAAGGGCGGGGAACGCAGGACAGAGCAGGAACACTGTGGGTGGACCTTTGCCTCCAGAGCCGCAGGGAAGGGTCACTTGGGAGGGTGAGCAGTGGAATGAAGTTGTCCATTCTCTAGCCCTGCCCCGCCCGAGGGGGTGTAGGTTGACGGTTCCATTTTCCAGATGTAGACATGGAGGTTCCAGGGGTTGCAGAAGTGGCCGGGTCCTCACATCACACGTGTTTCAGGGGCCCCGTCTCTGGAGCCTTGGGTTTTGCGAAAGGGGACCCAGGGGACAAAGGGTTAGTCGTTGCACTTCTGGGCCTCAGTTTACCCTCTGCACAGAAAGGACTGGACCAACTGACCCCTGGGCCCCCAAACTCTACATGTGCCATGGGGGACTATGGACCTGAGGCCAGGCCAGACTGGGGAAGAGGTGAGCCTCCCAGGAGCCCAGTCTCGTTCTCCCTAGACCCCTTCTCTCACGGTAGGTTCCCCCAGGCCTCAGGGCACTACGAGTGTAAACTCTTGCTAGTGTCCTCAAGGCCCCTGACATGAGAGAGTTGTCGTCAGCCCAGGGTCAGAGAGACCTGCATTCAAGTCCTGACTATGGTGTTTCCCATATAGACAAGTGACTCCCATTTTCACTTCCCCCTCCCTGAGCCTCAATTTCCTCATCCATCAAATGGGACTAATAAAGTGTCCCCTCCTGGGAATTTTGTGGCATTAGGATATGTGCCTCCTCCTAGAGATTTTATGGGATTAGAACATCTCATAAAATCCCTCCTGGGGATTTTGTGGGATTAGGCAATGTGGAGGAGTTCACTGCATTGGTGAGGCCCAGGCCAGAGCAGGGGGCTGCCCAGCACAGGGTCTGGCCCACAGTCAGGTGTTTAACAAATGTTGCTGATGCCTCTGGGTATCTTGACCTTCCCAGCTGTGCTCTCCTCTCTCCCCCTCCTCTTGACTGCAGAAATCAAGCAGGAAGTTGATGCTTACTGCAACCCCAGCTATCCTGGGGAACCCTTTGTTACTTCTCCTGCCCCCACTCACTGGCCTGAGGCCATTGTCCCGTAGAACAAGTGTGAAAACAAAGCACAGAGAGGTTAAGGGACCAGCCCCTGGCCACCCAGCCAGGACTGAACAGGAGCTGGAGCCATTTGGGAGTTCTAGCCCCACCCATAGGCAGGCCTCCTGACCTAAACCTCAGGAATGTGGAGCCAGAAGGGCCTGGGGAGGGCTCTGTCCCCCAAGACTCTCCCACTCTTTAGACTGGAACAAGCTGGTTCATGGCTGGGTTGGGCCAACCCATGCTCCGTGCTGAAATGTTTTTCCCTCTCTCCTCCCACTGAGCAGGAAGGAATGATCCAGGCGGGGGGCCAGGGGATGTGGGTAGTGCTGGAAAGGGAGGGGGATAGAGGGCTCCTGGGTCCTGGCCAATGAGGGATTATGGGGTGAGGGCAGAGGAAATCACCCTGCCTATCCTTACTCCCATTGGGCTGCCAGACTCACTTTGGAGGCTTGTCCGTCACTGCCTTCCTGGGGGTTCCTGAGCCATTCCTTTCCCCCATGAGCCACAGAGGCTCCCTGGGAGGTGGCTCTGCCAGGTGGAGGTGTTCAGGAGGCAAGGGGATTAGCCCTTTCCCAGATCTGGTTGGACCAGCCACCCCTAATGGCCCAGGAACAGAGGCACTAAGAGGCTGGTCAGAGCACCTGTCCCTCATGGATGTGCTCTCCGGTGGCCTGCATGATCTCCTAATGCCAGCTTCCTCATCTGCACAGGGCCCTGGTATCTGCGATGGTGGCTAAGGTAGGGCCAATAAAAGGAACAAAACGTAGCCCCCAGCCAGGCCAGGAGCTAGGACTCTTGAGCTTCTTGCCCAGCCTTCAAGGAGTCCCTGCCCCTGCCTCAGTTTCCTCATCTTCGCCAAGTGAATCAGCCTGCCACTCCCCTGTGGTGCTTTGTGACTAAGCCAGAGGAGTCTCCCCTGCTCACGGAGAAGGCTCCAGCCAGCCAAACCACCCTGCCGTGCTGCAGGGACACTGTTAGGGGCCCACAAAGTGGACTTTCTCCTTGGCTATGGCTCCCTGTGGGCTCTTAAGAAGTGCAGGAAGGAGAGCTTAGCTTGGCACCACTTACAGTAGGTGCTCTGTGAACCGCGGTGGGCTCTCCAGGAATGCCTGGCACGGTGAGGCTTGCCCGCCCCTCCGCCCGACCCTGGGTGGGTGGGAAGGCACGTGAAGGGCGTGGGCAGAGGGAGTAGAGACAGGCCACTCATTGTGCCCCCAGGCAAAGCTGTGGGCAGCCGGTGCCAGCCCTCCATCCCTGGCAGCCAAAATGACCGGCCCCTTGCCCCCTCCTGCCCCGCAGCTGGAGGTCACGGCGGATCTGGCAGAGCGGCGGCGCATCCGCTCGGCCATCCGGGAGCTGCAGCGGCAGGAACTGGAGCGCGAGGAGGAGGCTCTGGCATCCAAGCGCTTCCGTGCCGAGCGGCAGGACAACAAGGAGAACTGGCTGCAGTGAGTGCCTGGGCGTTGAACAGGGAGGTGGGAGGGGATGTGTGTGCAGGAAGGCATGAGACCACGTGTGTCTGCTGCCCACGGGTGGCATGCAAACGGCAGTGCACGCACAGATTTGGAAAACACGGCAATGTGTGCGGCATGGTCTGTGTGCCCCTCCGTGTCCTGGCCATGCCCCACGTGGATGGCACATCTGAGCGTGTGGTATTAGCGTCGGCGTGCAGTCACAGAGTGCACACAGCTCCATGGCCCTCTGCCAAGGGTCCCCACCCTCAGCCCTGACGGCAGTGGCGGTTATGGTCCCATTGTCCCTGCAGCTCTGAGCAGCGGGAGGCCCGAGCAGCGGGCTGCCCTGGCACGGCTGGCAAGGCGGCTTGAGTCCATGAGCGATGTGGAGGAGCTGACCACACTGGTGAGGCCCAGGCCAGAGCAGGGCTTGGAGGGAGGGGCCAGACCCGGGAGGATGACGGCAGGGCAGGTAAAGACCCTGAATTCCACGGCCCAACGCCCATGGCCCGTTTCTCACCCACAGCTTCGAGGCGCTGGTGAGTATGAGGAACGCAAGCTGATCCGAGCTGCCATCCGCCGCGTCCGGGCCCAGGAGATTGAGGGTACGTGCCCTGTCATGGCCCCCCGCTCCCTGCCCCACTGCAGCCCGTGGCACCTCCTGGCCACTTGCCTGACTCTTGCCCCTTCCCTTCCAGCCGCCACCTTGGCCGGAAGGCTGTGCAGCGGGCGTCCCAACGGCAGCTCAAGAGAGGACAGCAAGGGGCGGGCAGCCCACAGGCTGGACCAGAGTGAGGTAAGGGGCACGGGCAGGGTGCCCCAGTGTCCTGCCCCCATATGCCAGCAGCACAGAGAGCCGGTGTGTCTTTGCTGGACTGGTACTTGACTGAGGGCAGCCCGCCTGTGTTCAGGGGATTCTGGGGCTCTAGCTCAGGCCACTGCCCACTCTCCTGGGCAGCTTCAGGCCACATGACACCTGCTCTAGACTCACTGCCTTCCTCATGCCTTGTCCTCCAAGCCAGCCTATCTACATTGCTCCCACATTCCTGGCCTCCCATTACCACCCCTGGACAGCTTCGCCCAGCCGGGAGCCCTGGCCACCCTCCCTGCTGACCTCCGGCCTCCACTCCTACTCTCCACCCTCTCTTAGCCAACACACCTCCACTCCAGGAGATGGAGCTCCCTGAAATGCAAATCTGACCTGGAGCCTCCCCTGTTTAAACCTGCACATCATGAGACCTCACCCTCCAGACTCAGTCCACATCCTCACCTCGGCTTATCAGGGGCTGCGTGTCAGCCCCGGCTGACTCATGCGGCACTGTTCACACAATCGATTCTATTTTATGGAGAGGGTGGGTGGGAGGTCAGGCCTTGCAGGTGGGAGGGGGGTCAGCATGAGCCTAGCATGGTCCAGGCCATTCCCTTCGGAGCCAGCTGAGGCCCCTGGGTTCCCAGTGCCGGCGGGACCCCATGCCAACCCCTGATCAACCAGCTGAACCAAGGGCCTCGGCTTCAGGGGTCTATTAAGGCTGGGAGTCTCCAGCAGGTCTCCTGCCATCCCCAACCCACGGCACGAGGATCTAGTCCTCTCTGAGCCGTTCTTGGCACGGTGGTGCCAGGAGGCTGGGAAGTCCTGCCCGTGGCGTGCCAACGCCTGTGCTTGTGCAGGCGTGGCCACAGGAACCCAGGCCGGGCCCCTCCGCTTTGCATGCCCTGCCCTGGGCACCTGCCGGCCTGACCCTTAGCAGATGGGGGTGACATTCAAGGCTTGGGGAGCCTGAGTCACAACCCGTGGGTCCTCTGCAGGTGCCGAAGCAGGAAAGGGAGCAGAAGGTGGAGGCCTTAAAGCCACCCGCAACCCCCAAGGCCACCAGCCAGGACGGGACCACAGTGACACTCCTGCTGCGGGTCCCGTCCGGGGACACACCCAGCTTGCCTGCCTCACCTGCCACTTCGCCCACCACTGCCTCCCCTGAGCCTCCACTGGAGCCTGCCCAGGCCCAGCGCCCTGCAGCTGAGGGTCCGGACAGCACCGAATCCCCCAGCTCCCCTGGTGCTTCCAGCCCTGAGCCGCAGGAGCTGCCAGCCCCCGCCAGCACTGAGGAGCAGGTCGTCAACAAGGTAAGTCTGAATGGGGCAGGGATGCCAGGCAGGTGAGCTCTCCAGTCCGGGAGCCAGTCCTTGCCCATGCCACGTATCCTTTGCAGCTCCTGCCTGGTCCCACAGAACCCACTGCTGCCCCAGGCCCGACCGGAGGCCCCTCCCACACAAAGAGAACAGGTGAGGGTCCCTCCCATCAGGGGGAGCTATAGGTTTCCCCTCCCCCAGCCTCCATTTCCTGGCCTCCTGCTTGGAGGACGGGCTCCTGTGCCTGGGCAGCTGCAGCTTCCTCAGGTCCGGGCAGTCCCTGACACAACCCCCCCACTGCCCCCAAAGTGTCCCGCCCCTGGCCAGGCCCACCTCCACCCCCCCACCCATGGCCAGAGGCCTCCCTGCAGCCTTGAAAGGCAACAGGCCTCCGGCACATTCTTTTCCCCAATAAGGGAGTATACCCATCTCTCTGCAGGAGCTATGGGCAGTGCTGACCAGGGAGGGGGGGTGCGAGGTATCCCCCCCATTACCATCAGCTGGAAGGATCTGGGCACCCTTCCTCCAGCCGGAGCCTAGCCCCAGTCTCAGGGAGTGTCCAAGTCACCCTGGGGTCCGTGGGAGGGGAAGGAGGTACTTGTAAGAGAGATGCAGCTGGGTGGGGCCGCCTGGAGCTGGGTGGGAGGCCCAGCAGAAGGGGATGGGGAGGCCGAGAAGGTGGAGAGGGAGGGGACATAAGAAGAGGACCCCCCCCACACCCACTGTCCTTTCTTTTCCCCACATGGCCGCCACCCCCTCCCCAACCTGCCAGACCTACAGGGAGCCCGTCCCTGCCAACACTCCCTGTCTGTGCTCAGCCCCCGCCAGCCAACCCAGAACCGAGGTATCACCCATTCCCTCTACCCCCCAGTCTCCGGCCAGCCCCTCGTCCACCCCACCACTGACAACCCTCCTCTCCCTTCTAGAACCTACTCCCCTTGCCGGTGGACCTTCCGTGTTCCAGCGGGCTGGCTCCGTGCTGGACCGTGTCCGCAAGTTTACGTCCGATTCGCCTATGGCTTCTGGGCTCCAGGACGGCCCAACCCGGACGGCCTTCAGTGCCCAGACCCCTCCAAAGCTGCTGGGCCCCTCCCTGGTCAGCACCACCCCTGCCTCCTCCTCCAGCGGCTCCTCCTCGAGAGGCCCCAGTGACACCTCCTCCCGGCTCGGCAAGGACCAGCGAGAAGCAGCCCGGCCCCTGGCCCAGCTTCGGAGCTGCCCCCGGGAGGAGGGCCCTGGAGGGCGGGGCTTGGCTGCCAGGCCCCTTGAAAACGGAGCAGGGGGGCCCGCAGCCCGCTCAGAGGAGCCCAGTGCCCCACTGCCCGTGGCCGCCGGCGCCGCCGAGCCAGGGGGCAGCATGAAGACCACGTTCACCATCGAGATCAAGGATGGCCGTGGCCAGGCCTCCACGGGCCGCGTGCTGCTTCCCGCCGGCAGCCAGAGGGCAGGTAGGCCTTCCCACCGCCGGGAGGAGCACCTGCGGCCGCCCAGCTCTGCGCCCAGGACAGGTGCTGCAGCCAGGGCTCGAGGCTTCTCCAGGGGCGCCCTCGGGGCCAGGGGCGCCACCCACCAGGGCTGGTCATGGCCCTCGCCCCACCTGACCCTGACAGCAGCCCTTCTCCCCCGACCAGAGCTGACGCTGGGACTGCGGGCACCCCCCACCCTCTTCAGCACCAGCAGTGGGGGCACAAGCACCATCACCCATGTCAGCAGCCCCGGGAACCTGGCCCGGCTGGGCAGCGTCACGCACGTCACCAGCTTCAGTCGTGCCTCTCCCGGCGGCCGGGGAGGCTGCAGCATCAAGGTGAGAGCACCCCCCTCACCCCAGCAGCCTCAGCACCCGTCACCCTCCCAGCGACTGCTCAGGGGTGTAGGGCTGGCAGGGTTCCTCTGCCCCGCTCCTCCCCACTGCACGGACAAGGACCGAGGCCCACAGAGAGATGGTGGCTGCCCAGGGTCCCAGCCAGTTGGTGGCAGAGCTAAAGCCAGACTTCCATCCTATCAGTCCCCAGGAGGAGCCAGAAGCTCCCTCAGAGCTGGCCTTAGGCTGCTCTCAGATCCTTGATCCAAAAGTGGTCTGCACATTCCTACCAAACAGATGGGAAAACTGAGGCTCAGGGAGGGCGGTCGGGACTTGCCCCGCTCATCCTGTGGCAGTTGCAGTGAACTAACTCCTAGCCCACGCTGGACGTCAGCCCCGGGGCTCAGAGCTGCTCAGCCTGGCCCATTAGGAGACTGGAGGCGCGCGATTAGCATCTGCGTCAGCATCCATGTGGTGGCCGGGCAGAGGGCCTTGATGCGGGGAGGGGAGGCAGGGGCCGCCGATCAGGTGAGAAGGCAGCCTCAGCCTGGCAGGTGCCGCGGGAACCGTACACGCCACACCCTTCCATTATTCATTCCTGAGCCCCGGCTCCGGCCAGCTGGGAGCTCTGCCGGGGAAGGGATCCCCAGCAGGCCACCGGCTGCCCAGGTAATGGTCCATATGCTGCGCCGGTAGCAGAAAAGGACTTTAGCCGGAGGGGTTGGTGGGGGGGCTGGAGCCAGCTTTGGGCCTTGTCAGGGGTAACCAGGGGAGGGGGAGGGAAAGAGGGCACCCCCCTCCCTCTGCCAGAAAGCAGGTCCCTCTGCTGAGGGAGTGGGAAGGAATCGGCTGAGGCTCTCAGGGTAGCGGGGGAGGTGCCTGAGTGGGCCCCAGGGCCCACACCACTGTGTGACCTCTCTCCCCACCTAGAACCAATACGGCATAGATGATGCCCCTGTAATGCTCTTGCTCTCTAAGTCTGTGGTTAGATCTGAGCACCATGGGCAGCCCAGTGGGATGCTGGTCATGGCAGATTGCTCAGTCCACCTCTCTGTGCTTCTGTTACCCCCCATCCATCTAATGCTTTCTAAAGCAGCATGGTGTGAGGGCAAAGGATTGTGGGCTCGAATCTGGAAACCTGGGTCCTCCCAGCTACTGTAGACAGTAGCCCAATTGGGCCCCTTCCCTGCCTCAATTTCCCCACCTGTGAGCACGGGGCCCCGGCCATGGTAATCCTTCAAAACCTGTGCAGCCTGGCAGTGCCATGGGTTTGTGATCTCTTCAGGGCCAAGGCCAGGCCTGGCGTCCACCCGCTTGGCAGGCCATCCCTCCCCCACTACCCCCTCCACAGGGAGCCCAGAATAGGTTTCTATTTGGGCCACAGCCCCAGCTGGCGGGCAGCAGGCTGGGAGGCCGGCAGGGGCGGAGCAGGCCCTGCTGCCCTTGCCTCGCCCTCGGACCAGCTGCAAAGGCTCCGACACTGCCAGCCAGAGGCAGCAATCCTTGCCACTCTTCCCACCATCACCCCCATACAGCCCCTGGTGGCACCATGCCGGGGGTACCGGGGCCCGGGCCTGAGCTGGCCGCAGCCCTGGAGGAACGGCTGGGCCAGGCGTTGGAGGAACTGCGGGCAGTGGCTGAGGCAGGCCGGGTGGCAGTGACCCAGGCAGCCGAGGCAGCTGCCGCAGCCCTGGAACCAGTGGCCCGGGCAGCCGAAGAGCTGCGGGCCGAGACAGCGGCACTGGGCCGGCGGCTGGATGCACTGGGCAGGCAGGTAGAGGTGCTGAGCCTGCGGCTGGGGGTCCCGCTCGAGCAGGAGCTGGAGCCCAGTGAGCTGCTCCTGGCCGCTGCTGACCCTGAGGCCCTCTTCGAAGCGGCCGAGGATGCTGGGACCCCCGTGGCCCACCCACCTGCCTTCAGCACCTGCCGCCGCTCCTCCGCCGGTCCCTCCCACAGCGGCAGTCTCGTAAGTCCCTCCGGGCTGGGGGGAGGGGTAGTACTGAGCCAGGCTCTGTCCCTACTGAGTGACCTGAGGTATGCCACCACCTTCCCTGAGCCTCAGTTTACTTATCTGTACAGGGAACGGGGACTCTAGTGCTCCAAGATGGGCATGAAGGTGCCAAACTCCTGGCCCCGGGGCACGCGTGGTGGCTGCCCTGGCAGCCCCTGGCCACAGCCCAGCCCCCAGCCCCACCCCAGCCTCCCCGAAACAGCTGCCATCACGGCTCTCCTTACCCGCACAGGCGGGCAGAGAGGCCCTGCCAGGAGGGGAGGGGCTGTGACAGTTGGGCCAGGGACTTGTCTGCAGGGGACTAAGGAGATGCCCTGAGAGGGGTGGGGAGGCCAGGCAGAACCTTAGAGGGTGGTTCCCAGTGGGGGTGGGGGTAGGGGAGTCGAGGGAAGGAGGGACAGGCAGGACTTGAGAGAGGACTTGGCTCCGGGGCAGCCGCAGCCAGACACCTGGTCAGGAGCCTGCGGGCCCTGGTCCAGCCCCCTTGGGGAGGGGTGGCATGTGCTGCCTGGGCACTGGCCCAGGAGGACCTTGAGAACTGGCAGGACAGAGCAGAGCCTGCCTGGGAGTGAAGCTGCAGAAAGAACTCAGGCTCAGGGCTTAGGCCAGCCACGGGCTGCCTCACCTTTATAGAGAGACTCTGGCAAGTCATTCAGTTACCCTCAGCCTCAGTTTTCCCTGCTGTTAAATAGGGACAGTAAAACCCCTAAGACTTAGACAATGTTTACTACTGAATTATTGCCATTATTACCTGTACTTAAATGATTCTGGGTACATGAGAAACCCCTACAATAGGCTGTCAGTGCCTCCTCTCTGAACCAGAGACCAACATGGCCATCCCTGGGCAGGCAGGCTGGCAGATGTACCAGCTACTCCAGGGCCTGTTGCCCTGTCTACTGGGGGCATGGCTGATTTTACCCACAGCCCTGCTTAAAGCCCATGCCCTCCCCAGCCCCTGCCCCCGACTCTGCAGATGGAGCCCGAACCAGTAGAGTCCTCCTCTGTGGTGGTAGAAGTGGCGAACGGTGCCGAGCAGGCCCGGGTTGACAAAGCACCAGAGAGACGAGGCCCACTGAGCGCAGAGGAGCTGATGGCCATCGAGGATGAGGGCGTCCTGGACAAGATGGTAGGGCTGGATCTGGTGGGCTAGTGGCTGGCAGGGGACAGGGATCAGCAAGCACCAGGTGGGCAATGCCAGGGCTCTGTCTACAGCTGGATCAGACCACGGACTTTGAAGAGCGGAGGGTCATCCGGGCTGTGCTACGTGAGCTCCGGCAAAAGAAGAGAGGTAGAGAGCCAGTACCCTACACGAGATCCAGCTGCTCCATTCCCCAGCTTCTCTCCTCCCCCTGGGATCCATATATGTCTACTCCAGCTTGGCAACTGCCCTTCATAGTTTCTTCTTGACTGGACCCAGTTGTTTCTTCACTCAGCTATTTTCTTGATGGATTCAGATAATCCCTCCCTGCACCTGGCTACTCCTTCCCCTGGATCCCGGTGCTCCCTTCCCTAGCTGCTTCTCTGCTGGGTCCACTGATGGTTGCACTAGTTACTGCCCCCAACCAGCTTCTCTTCTCCTTCCTAGATCTAATTACTCCTTTCTCTCTCCCAGCTCTTGCCCCTTTGATCCAACTGCTTCTCCAAGTATTTTCAACTACTCTTTCCCTGAACCCAGATTCTCCTTCTCCCAGCTGCTCCTCTCCCACTGAGGTCTATTGATGGCCACCTTAGCCTTGACCCCACTCAGCTTCACCTTCCCTGCAACAGCTATTTCTTCTCCCAAATGCATACTTCCTCAGATTCTAGACTCATTTCTTCTCTAGATACTCTCGATTACTCCCTCTCTAAATCTAGCTGCTTCCTTCAGAACCCACTGATGGCTGCCTCTGCCTCTATCCCAATCCATCTACTTCTTCCTTAGGCCCAATTATTCCCTTCCCCAGCTTCTCTCTCAGCTACTCTCTCCCTGGATCCAAATGCTTCTCAGGTACTTCCAATTACTCCCTCCCTGGATCTCAATATCCCTTCCCCTAGCTACTGTTCTCCCCCTTTTTTGATGGGCCACTCAGCTCTGGCTCTAACCCACATTCTCCTGCCCTGACCTTAGCTCCTCCCTCCCTAGTCTGGATAATCCCTCTTGGCTCAGCTACTCATTCCCACAGAAAATCCCTTCTTGGATCCAAATACTCCCTGTTTGATTTCCACTACTCCATAATCCCTCTCATCTGCCTGAGTGCATTGTCACCTTCCCACCCCCCTGCCAACTTATAACTATCCCTTAAGCCCCAGCTGCTCCGAGAGGGGCCCTTACCCCCTGGGTCAGCGTTTCTAACAAGCCGCCCTTCACCCCATGTTCTGTGCCCCATGTGTCTGCATGTCCATGTTGTGTGGGCATTTGGCGGCCCTTCTGGGTATGCATGGGGCACCCCCCCCCCCACCCAGACCAGCGGGACAAAGAGCGGGAACGGCGGCTGCAGGAGGCACGGGCCCGGCCAGGGGACAGCCGCAGCAACACGGCCACTGAGACCACCACGCGGCACAGCCAGCGGGCGGCCGACGGCTCAGCTGTCAGCACCGTCACCAAGACTGAGCGGCTCGTCCACTCCAGTAAGGGACCCAGCAGGGCTTGGGGCTCAGGGTGGGCCCACGTCCTCCGTGCTGGCCCTTGTACCGCTCATACTCTCTCTCACCCTCTGCCTCCCCAGATGATGGCACACGGACGGCCCGTACCACCACAGTGGAGTCGAGCTTCGTGAGGCACTCGGAGAGTAAGGCCGCCTGGCATCGCCCAAGCCTGTCTGCCGCCTCCTCAGGCGCTACCTCAAGCTCTTTCTCCATGCCTTTGCCTGCCTGTCTCTTTGTCCCGCCATCACTTTCTTCTCTCCATCTGTGGCTACCACAGTCTCCTTGAACAACCCCCAGCCTGAACCCAGCCCAGACCTCACCATGCTCCCCTGCCCCCTCTTTGTAGATGGCAGTGGCAGCACCATGGTACAAACCAAGACCTTCTCCTCCTCCTCCAAGAAGATGGGCAGGTGAGCGTGTGCACACACACCCCCCACCTCCAACCACAGAGAGGTCCGCGCCGCACATCTGTTCTACAGAAGTGCTAGGAGGTGACAGGCATATAGCCAGGGAGGGATAGCGTGGGAGCCAGACTCCCACTCCTGCTCACATTGTCCCCCATCTGTCAGCTGCGGGACCCGGAAGGAGGCAGACATAGCGAGGCCAGATACTCATTCAGATTCTCACAGCCCTGGGTGGCAGCCATGGCATGAACCCTTAGAAGGACCCGCCTGCCACACTGACCTGCCTGGTGGCAACACGGCTTCCCAATATCTGCAAACTTCATCCAAGATCGTGGAACTCCTTCACACCTTAGCCCAGTGAGAGAGGGCTGAGCGCCCATGTTATGGAGGATGTCAGAAAGCCGGGCCAGGGACAGAATCCAGGCTGGGAACCCAGGGTGGCCGAGCACTCTGAGCCAGAGGGATCTGCATTCAAGTCCCGGCTCTACCCGTCGTGCTCTGGGATCTTAAGCAAGTTGTTACCAGGAACTTCAGTTTCTTCATCTTTAATGAAAGTGGCAAGGGCTCCTCTCTTTTGTGATGTTTAAAATGCATGCAGGAAATGAATGTGCAACAGACTTGAGTCGTTATTACGATTATTGCTAATATGATGCGGGTCAGCATTTAGTTATAAGTGCTCAGACTCTGAATTCACCTAGAACTTGACCATTCAATGAGCCTTCTCAGAACATCCCTGGGGTCGGATTGGCTCCCTGCTTCCTGTCAGTTGAGCCTCAGCATCCCCTGTAAAGTGGGTGTGAAGGATACCATCCTCTGTGGCCAGCTAGGCAGGTCGTGGAGCTCCCCGTGGGGGAGGGGTCCGTGGGGCACGTGGCACGACCCCTCCCCTCGGCGAGTGGGAGCTGAGGCTCGGGACCTAGCAGCCCTCCTCCACTGGGCTAACCGTCCTCACCCCCTCCCCTCATCTCCCTCAGCATCTTCGACCGCGAGGACCAGACCAGTCCACGACCCGGCAGCCTGGCGGCACTCGAGAAACGCCAGGCAGAGAAGAAGAAAGAGCTGATGAAGGCGCAGAGCCTTCCTAAGACGTCAGCCTCCCAGGCGCGCAAGGCCATGATCCAAAAGCTGGAGAAGGAGGGCCCAGCGGGGTGAGTACGCCCCCGCCCCCAGGCTGGGCTGTGGTGGCGGGGCATGAGGCCCAAATGGGCGGGGCCAGCAGCTGGGAAAGCCCAGTTGGGCCGTAGTGGGCGGGCCTAAACCGAGGTGGGTGGGGCCAGGAAGCTGGGCTTGAGCCCTGGTGGGCGGGACTTGGGCTCCTGCTGTGATGAGAAGGGCCTGAAGGTCTTGGAAGGGGCAAATCCTTGGGTCCGCACCATGGGAAATTGAGGTGGCGCCTCCAGCATACTCGTGACCCTGCTCTCAACACCGCTCCCCACAGCAGCCCTGGCAGTCCCCGTGTAGCCGTGCAGCGCTCTACCAGCTTCGGCGTCCCAATGCCAACAGCATCAAGCAGATGTTGCTGGACTGGTGCCGGGCCAGACGCGTGGCTACGAGGTGAGCCTAGTGAGGCCAGGTCACCCAGTGGCCACCCCGACCCTTGCTAGGCAGCTCCCTTGTGACAGAGTTCCTTCTCACCATGTGATCAGGAAGGAAAGATGGGACAGTTTCATATGGACTGAGGAAACTGAAACCCAAAGGGGACACATAACATGGCCTCAGACACCAGAATAAGGGAATAAGTGGCAGGGCCCACAACTCAGGGCCAGATCCTATCCTTGGAGTCCCCTTCTCATTGTTCCATGCCAGGGCTGGGTCAGGCCCTAGAGGTCAGGGCAGGAGTGACTGAGGGCATGCCTGTGGTCTTAGCTGGGTGGCACAGGGCCTCTCGATTACTCTGTCCCCCTAAGTAACAGCTCTGGAGTTGACAGAGTTGGAGAAGACTTATGTTCCCACTGATCATCTACTGTGCAACTTTGGGCAAGCCACAGGGCCTCTTAAGCCCAGAATGCCCAAGTGCTAGAAGGTAGGAGCCACCAGGGAGGTGGCCCCCAGGGCCCTGAGCAGCCCTCCCATTGCCCTTAGCATGTGGACATCCAGAACTTCTCCTCGAGCTGGAGCGATGGGATGGCCTTCTGTGCCCTGGTGCACAACTTCTTCCCTGAGGCCTTTGACTATGGGCAGCTCAGCCCACAAAACCGGCGCCAGAACTTTGAGGTGGCCTTCTCGTCCGCTGAGTAAGTGTGGGCCCCGGGCCTGCTGGTGTCAGCTGGGCTTCTGGGGCTGGGCATCTGGGGCAGGCCCAGCTGCTCTGAGGCCCCCCTGGAGCCAGTCAGCCACACTGTCAGACAGTGGCTGAGACCCCCCACTTCCCCAAAGAGCCCCCATCCTTCTCCACCCCACCTGCCCGCTGCTGAGCGTGTGCCAGGTGTCCGCCGGAACGAAGGAGCCGCAGGCCCGCCTTCCAGCCCAGTCTGAGGCCCACCAGGTGGCCCTGTCCAAATCCCCTCCTTCCTCACTTCGGCTCCTTCTCCTTCTCTCCGTTTCTCTGTCCTACTCTTTCTACTGTCATCAGAGCTTCCTGCTCCCACGGGGTCCCGGCTGGAGATTCCAAAAGGAGGCTCCTGGCCCGGGCACCGTGCCCGTCCAGCCTATATAGGTGCTGCCAGAGGCTTATATAGGACACCGGCAAGCCCTCCACTTTGGAATCGTTGCCCCCTCTGCTCACCTCACCCTCAGCACCCTCCTCCATCTGTCTTTCTTTCTCTCCCCTTTTCTTCCTGGTTCCCCCAGATTTCTTCCTCTTCCTCTTCCCCCCACTTCCTCTCACGCCTCCCTCACTGCCTCCTCCCCACCCTGGGGCACAGCCCTCGTCTCCAACTCCGGCGCCATTGCCCCCCACCCTACCCCATGTTCCCGCTTGCCCCAAGAGTTCTCTGCACCTGTGACTGGTCTGGTCCTCCACCCCTGTCTGCATTGCACACCCTTAGTGACCAGTAGTGAGCGGGCACGTCACGATGGGGAGGGGGCATGCGGGGGGCTGGCAGGCTGCAGCACGAGAACGTAACTGAATTCATGTCTCTGTGTGTGTGTCTCTGTTCTCCCTTCTCTCTTCTCTGCCTCTTCCCCCGTCTCCCCCATCTGGGCCCACCCCCCCTGCCCCTTCCCGGCCCCTACCCTCCCCAGGACTCATGCGGACTGCCCGCAGCTCCTGGACACAGAGGACATGGTGCGGCTTCGAGAGCCTGACTGGAAGTGCGTGTACACGTACATCCAGGAGTTCTACCGCTGTCTGGTCCAGAAGGGGCTGGTAAAAACCAAAAAGTCCTAACCCCTGCTCGGGGCCCCACGGTGAGAAACGCTGCCTTGCCCACCTGCTCGTTTCACCAGAATCTGCTCAGCAGGGCAGAGAGAGGGGCCCGGGAGGTGGGGAGAAGCAGGGAGGTCCTGTCTGGTAGCTCAGGGCCTAGGAAAGGAGACCATTCTCCCCAGTGGGCAGTGATGAGCCAGGTGAGTGGAACTGTGACAGGAGAGCCCAGAGGAGGCACCTGGCCTGGGCTGCAGGCTCAGGACAGCGTCTGAAAAAGGTACAAACAAGTTCAGGCTAATGGAGGGAGAGGGAATTCTAGGCAAGGAGATCAGCCAGTAACAGAGCTGGCCAGGAGAGAGAACAATACCATTGCACTTCCCAGAAAGGAAGAAAGTTTAGTCTGGGTGTGAGGGGTGGGGGGAAAGGGGCCACGGTGTAAAGTTTAAATTTCCTCTTGAGGACCATAGGAGCCATAAAGGAAGAGGAAGGGTGTGGTCAGATTAGCATTCTAGAACAATCCTTGGATGTGCAGGATGAGGGAAGGGGTGGAAGGTGATGGACTCGACAGCTAGAGCAGCTTAAGAAGCTGAAGCAACAGGCTTCCAGATGGATCAGGCTGAGGGAGGCTTCTAGTTTGGGCCTTGGGGACTGAGTGGTGCCATGCTCCGGGGAGGGGGCTCAAGAGCAGTGCTGGTTCAACCAGAAGTTTCTGGCTGGGGAATCCTCAAGTCAGCATGGCATCTCCTCTCCGGTCTGCTTGCCTCAGGGCCACAGGAGAGAATTCAGATCCTGAACTGTCCGGGTAAGGACCAGAAGCTCAGGGAGGGAGGGGGCGTTAGGTCAAAAACTGGGGCCAGAAACTCAGGCTCTAGACTCCCTGTTCAGTGGTTCTTTTCCTTGCCCCATTGCAGCTCTCCCACCTACTTTATAGAAAGAAGAAAAAAGAAAAAAGAAAAGCCCAGAGGGAGCAAGGAGATTGCCTGATGTAACTAGCTTGAGTCAGGGACAGAACTAGGAGTGTACTCAGATGCCCCTGGGCGCCTGGAGCCATTGTGGGGAGGCGATCCACATGTCCACACATATTACTCAGAGGAGCAGTGCAGGTGAGGAGAGGATGAACTGGGTGCTATCTCCAGGTCATATATGGACTCAGGAGCTGTGCCCAGCAGGCTGGCCTGGAAGGAGAGGGGCCCAGCCCGGCCTGGATCCAGTTGGAAAGTGTGACTCAGCTGTGCTGTTGCTCTCGTTGCCTGTTGCTCAAGTTGTTTGGCCTGTCGCTGGGGCAGCCTGAGCCCTGAGCCCTGAGCCCTGAGCCCCAATGTAAACAATGGCTTTATAAGGTCTCTAGGGAAGGCACCAGGGGTGGGAGGGAGCTACAGGTTGGGGGAGGGAGGACAGGATCCCCCGGGGAGATAGTCACAGCTGGAAGAAGCCTCTGCAGAAAAAGGCTGCCTCTCTGCTGTAGGACAGGTCGGGAAATAAGCCCAGGCTGGGAAAGGGATGACCCCAAGGGCACACAGACCATCAGAAAAGCTAAGAACCCCTCACTCACCCTGAGTGCTTCCAACATCTCAAGTGAGGCAGGGAATGACTATACTGTTATAAAGATGGGGAAACTGAGTCACAGAACAGGGCAGGGCCTTATCTAGCATCCACAGCTAGACCACGGTAGAGCCTGAGCTGAAATAGAAGCCTCCTGCCTCCCTAGCTTCTTCCCTGAAGGAATCCAGGCGAGATGGAGAAGAGGTACCAGCCCTATAGGTCCCTGCCCCACCAAGGTCCCGGGTTTGACCAGGAAGGTACAGGATAGGAAGTGGTCCTAGACCATCAGAAATAGGAGCAATTCTTGCCCTTTTGCCTTTCCTGCTGAAGGAGACACTCATTCAACTGAGTGAGTGCTTACTATGTGCCAGGCATGGAAGATGCAGGAGGGAGCAAGGCAGGCTCTAGAAGGGGAAATGAAGCCAAGGAGCCAACTCCAGCTCCAGCTCTGGGGCTGTCAGTTGCTTAGCAGCCACAACCCACTCCCACCCAGAGTAGGAAGATGGCACCAGGCAACACCCAGGGCCGGAGGCCAGGGTTCCATTGGGTCCATGCCCTGAACCCACCTAGCTGTGAGTCTTGAAACAAAGAGCTCCTGTGCTCTGTGACTCAGTTTCCCTGTCTGTAAAGTACCGCCAGCAAAGCACTCTGGAGGTTAAACAGAAGGGTGGCCCTGCCCCGAGTAAGGCTGGGACCCTCATCTGTGTCTCCTGCTCTACCCGAGGCAGGTGAGACATGAGGGTCCCCTCACATTCCCTGGCCTCCATCTCATGTAGCAGGGATGTTCCAGGGGCAGAGACACAGCTTCCTGAGCCTCTTGCAGGAAGGACCAGGCCAGGCAGCTGGTGGACTCATCTTCAGGGGCCCAGAGGGACATGGGCCATACTGGTCACCGAGGAAGATTTGTCAGTGGCAAGGCCTCTAGTGCAATCTCAGCAGAAAGGCCTGTGCTGGTGGAGTGTGCCTCAGGGGGCCACATCCTCTCCCTAGAGGACGTGGGCGGGGTCTGGAGGCGGGTCCTCCCCCGGGCTGCAGGAAAATTATCCACCAGCACCTAGCCCTGCCTTGTCTCCATCGCTGCCTCCACCTGCCTGGCTCCGCGCCCCCACGGGGATGCTTCCAGGCTTGGATGAGTGGAGCCTGAGGTCTCCAGCCTTTCTGGAAGGCTTTCCCCCATTCAGTCGGTCAAGAGTCTGGAGTTTGTGGAAGAACCCGCAGGCTGCGGCAAGGCAAGACCTCGGGGATAAAGGGGCGTGGCTGGCGCTGATGCCCATCCCCGTGCCCCCTCCCCACAGGATGCTGGTGGACTGCGTACCCCTGGTGGAGGTGGAGGACATGATGATCATGGGCAAAAAGCCCGACCCCAAGTGCGTCTTCACCTATGTGCAGTCGCTCTACAACCACCTGCGGCGCCACGAGCTGCGCCTGCGCGGCAAGAACGTCTAGGCCTCCCCGCCGGCACCCCGGGTGCCGCCCGCACCCCACCCCCGGGCACCGCTCTCTCCCCGTGCGCCTGCCCACCGCTGCCCTGTCTGTCGCAACACCCCACCCCCCACCCCTACACGCAGCGTTTTGATAAATTATTTGGTTTTCAACGACCCTGACTCCTCTCTGGCATTCTTGGGGGATGAATGGAGGGCAGCTCGGGAAGGTGTGCCCGCACCTCCCCGCCAGGAGCCCGAGCCCTGACCCGGCCAGAGCCAGGCAGGCAAGGCAGCAGGTCTCCCCCGGGTACTCCAGGGGCTCCGTTCCGGACCTCCCTCCCCACCCGCCCGCGGCAAGGCAGGAATCGAGCCTCAGTGAAGGCCAAAAAGGTTTAGTGGAGCTAGGGTGGGAAGAAAGGGGGTTGGGGAGGAGCCCCCCAACCTCACCCACGCCGGCCCTAGGACAGGGCGTCGGCCCTCAGCGAGGGAGATGCTCCCGGGCCGCTGAGCGCTTCATTCGGTCCCCGGGTCTCCGGCAGGATGGCTCCACCTCGGCCGGGTCCTACAGGTCGGCGCGGTCCGGGTCGCCCTCAGCGGGTCTAGCGGGCGCCCGCAGGTATTCGGGGGGCACGGGCGCATCGGGCGCCGCCTTGCGGTAGAAGCCGAGCTCTTGCACCAGCGCGTTGATCTCCTCGCGGGTCATGTCGCTCAGTGGGATGCGCTGAGGCGGGGGAAGAGGGCGGGGTAAGCGCGCCGGGCCCCGCCCCTCACCCCGCCCCCGCCGCCGGGCCCCGCCTCCGCCCGGCCCCACGGCTGGGGGGAAGAGGGCGGGGTGAGCGCGCCGGGCCCCGCCCCCGCCGCCCGGCCCCGCCCCCGCCCGGCCCCACGGCTGGGGGGAAGAGGGCGGGGTGAGCGCGTCGGGCCCCGCCCCCGCCCGGCCCCAGGGCTTGGGGGAAGAGGGCGGGGTGAGCGTCTCGGGCCGACCCCGACGGCCTCACCTCCAGCTCTTCGTTTCGCGTCGGACCCCGCCCCTCGCCCCGCCCCCGCCCCGCCCCACGGCCTCACCGCCAGCACTTCGTAGCGGTCGGGCCCCGCCCCCGCCCCGCCCCACGGCCTCACCTCCGCTCTTCGTAGCGCGTCGGGCCCCGCCCCCGCCCCGCCCCGCCCCGCCCCGCCCCACGGCCTCACCTCCAGCTCTTCGTAGCGGTGGTCCAGCAGCACGAGCTCGGGGTCGGCCCCCGGGAGGTGTTTCATCACCAGGTTGTGGCTGGGGGCGGTGTTAAGGGGGTAGCGGTGGGCAGAGGTGGCAGGACTCTTTGGGGCTTGCTGATGTGCAGCACAGCCGCCTTTGCTGGGCGCTTACGCTGTGCCCGGGATCCCCATTTACAAGGGAGGAAATGAAGACTCAGAGGTAAAAATGACCCTCACTGCATGCGGATGCCCGAGGCAGACACCATCAATCAATCTCTGGAGGCCGCCAGGTTCAGAGACCACCTCAGACTCCTCGGCCAGGCACTACAATCAATTCCACTGTCAGAGGAAAACAATAGCCCCAGCTCTGAAGTTAAGGGAGAGGAGATTCTCCCAGGCTCCCTCCCCGTTCGCCCTCCCCCAGGACAAGGGAGGAAGGATACTAGAATGGGATGTCCTGGGTGACGAAGGCCTTCACCTGGGAAGGAACCAGAGCATCAGAGAACATGACTCCAAAGTCCTGGGCAAACTCCGGTCCATGAGGTCACATGGGCTTCTGACCCCCAGCCCATGGGTCCTCCCTCACCCAGTCATTGGGGCTGTGTTTCCACCCCACAAGGGACTCAAAACTAGGGACCCCTTCCTTCAAACTCACCTCCTTCAGGCGGTTCAGCTGTCATCCCCCACAGGTCTGGAGAGGGACAAAATGGAGTAGGTCAGGAGCCCCTACATCTGCCCCAACCACACCCCAAAAGCCATTTCACCTTCATCTCAGCCTTAAGCCAGGTTGTGAGTTAACCCTGGAGCAGCAGTTACCAGGTTGTGAAGGAGATGGAGGCCCTTTGTGGGCATATGGGACACTGTTATACAGATGGGGAAACTGAGGCCTAAGGTCAACCAGGGAAAAAGAGGGGAAAAGACAGACACCCAAAGGCTTGCCGGCCTCAGAGCTCTTGCTTATGCTTCCTACTGACTGGTGACTCATTGACATCCTCTCAATGCCCAAGAGAAATAAGCCTCTCAGGCAGCAGAGACCTAGGCCTGGCTGGCCTTCTGCTCCCAGAACTTCAAGGTAGAGACAAACCACAAGGAAACAGCTTAGAACTGCCCTGGGGGCACCCATTAGAGACATCCATCATCTGGTCCCTACCCTACCCCACTCAGCTGGTCCTCCCTGCCACCTGCGGCCCAGTCCCACTGGACCATCTTGTTGCTTTCCTGAAATGGGGGTTGGGAGGGCTCCTCTCTGCATTCCCTGCTGATGGAGGGAGGGGGGAGGCACGTCCCAGCAGTAGTCCAGACTCCAGGACTATCCATTCCAGTACCCAGCATCCTTTTCTCCCCTTTTTCAGACAGAAAACTAAGGCTCAGAGGGGCTGTGATGGTCCAAGTCACAGAGCAAGGCAGACTCAGGCAGGGAATTTTCCAGCGTTTGTGGGGAGTGGGGCTAGTCTGCATAGTAAGTGCTGGCAACAGGATTCCCAGCTCCCTTCTGGCTCCTTTATGGGGGGGGGGGCGGGGGGGGGGGGGGGAAGGCGCCCAGAAAAATCTCTCCCAGATGAAGAAGAGAGACCCTCTGAAACCCCAAGCCGTGGAACCGGTGTGGGGGAGGAATTCCAGGAAAAAGTGGAGTGATGGAGAGGATATTGAGTTGGGCGCCCAAGGGCAGATTTGGGGGAGTCCCGGGATGGGAGAAGAGTTGTAGGGCAGGGCCTGTGTTTCTGGGGGTTGGTTGTCCGGCAGGAATGGGAGGCTGAAGAGGGGTTCCAGGCCTCAAGGTCTTGGGTGTCTCGATTTTCCGTGGTGGGTGCCGAGGCATCCTGTGGTTAGGGAGCGGGAGGGATGGTGCCAGTGCTGGGAGAACTCGGGCAGGGTCCTGGAGCCGGGGTGGGAGGTGATCCCAGGTCAAACAGGCCGCAGGGTTGTGGAGCCATAGTCGGGGACTTGGGGGCCGGGCGCTCACCTCTACCCGGGCCCGCGCCAGGCCGCGCAGACGGTTCCAATCGGGCCGGAAGGTGGTGGCGGCGGCGGCGGCGGCGGGGGCCGCGAGCGCCGCGAGAAGCGGCAGCAGCAGCGCGGGAGGCAGCAGGAGGCCCATCGGGTCCGGAAGGGAGAGAATCCGCAGGCGGGACCCGAAGCGCGCGGCCTCTGCGCCACGTCTGGCCCCGCGGGTGGCCCCGCCCCGGGGCCGCAGAGACCCCGCCCCCGAGCCCTCCCGCCTCCGCGCCTGGGCTCCCTAAGGCCTGTGCAGGGTCCTCCTGCCTGCTCCCGGCGCGGCGCGGGCTCCCGTCTGGCCCTGCAGCCCTCACTTCCTGTGTCCCAAGTGTCCCCGCTCCCTCTTGACGACAGAGAGCGTGGACGCCCCTGCAGGATGCGGCCGCACAGCGCCACCTCAGGTCGGCAGGGGGCGCGGGAGGGACGCGGATCGACGCTGGAATTTCTGAGCCAAATCCTCGAGTTGTAGATGAGGAAACTGAGGCCTGGGGTGGGGATCCTTGTTTGTGTTTTATTTCTCTGAAAGAAATGCCCATAAAGGTTTCGAGTCTCCGGAGCTCACATTTTGGAGATAAGAATATTCCCTATCCCGTGGGGTTCGGGAGAATAAAAGAGTTACTCCATGTAAGACTCTTTAAAACACTATGTGATAGCTTTCATTTTTATTTCATTCCTTTCTTCACAAAGACCCAAGAGCTTGGTTTTGCAGATTAAGAATCAGGCTTAAGAAGGAAAAGGGATCAAATTGGTGACTCTGAGATTCGAACCCACAAAAGTCACTGTGCTTTTGTGACCAGACCACAGATGACTAAATCAGGATGACACTCTCCCTTTTATGCTCTTTTTCCCTGAGTCTAGACTGGAACTCTGAATCCTTCTCAATGTGGAGCCAGTCATGCATTATGATTTTCCTGAGCCCTAGCGTTTTTGCCTGCCTGGGCCTCATGGTCCATTAAAAATAAGATATAAAATAAAATAAATAAAATAATAGATTTTAGAGAAGTGGATGTGGCTCAAGCAGTTGAGCTCCTGCTTCCCATTTGGGAGGTCCTGGAGTCCGTTCCCAGTACCTCTTAGAAACAAAACAAAACAAAACAAAAACAAACAAAAAAACAGCTCGGGGGAGCTGAGGTCGCTCAGTGGTTGAGTGTCTGCTTCCCACACACCAGCTCCCAGGTTCAATCCCCAGCCCCCAGTATCTAAAAAAAAAAAAAAATATTTTACAACAGCTTGGTATAAAGACAAATATAATCCAAGCTGGATAAATTATTATTTATTCGCCATTACTGTTCTCTTCTTTTTCCCTTCTGATTAAAAAATAAATAAAAATAAAACATTGGCCCTTCCTTAAAAGTCTGGCCAACTTCGGATGCAGTGCCAACTATGCCTAATGGATATCAGCTCTGCACAGAGCCCTTTGCTTGCACCCTACTACCTCTTATTCACTTACTTGACTGTAAAGATATAGAAATAATAGGCTTAGAGCTGTTATTTAATATTCATGACTATAAATACCCAAGGACACTGTAAATATAATTGGTTCTGTCCAGACTGTTTACACGGTAGACTATGTCTAACACTCTCTTTGCTGCTGTGGAAGTGTGAATTCATCCAAGCTTTCCAAAGGGCAATTTGACTCAATAAATCAAAACCCTAAAAAAAGTTTGTTCGACCCAGTAATTCTACTACTTAAAATTTGTTCCAATGTAATCATCAGAGAGGTGCCCAACTGCTAGGTCAAGGTTGTTTATTGAAGCAGTTTATCTTGGTGAAAATTGGAAAAATAACCTAAGCATGTCACAGCAGAGGATGTTACATAAACGATCATACCTCCAAAGGATGGAAAACCATACAGTTGTTTAAAATGTTGTAACATGGTGCAGAACGACAGGGTGAATGTTCACAGATGTCATATTAACAGCAAAAAAACAAAGGCTGTGAAACAGAAGTATCACTTTGGAGTTGGGATGCTCTAGGGTGCAAGTCACAGAAACCCCTATTTAAACTGGCTTAAGCAATAAAGAGAGTCTGTTGGCTGAAGTAACAAAAAGTCCATCGGCAGGGAGGGCTGCAAGTGCGGTTCGATCTGGCTGACGAAGTTACCAGGATCTTTACTCTCTCCATTCAGTCTCTTTTTCCACAGCATCAGACTAGTTCCCTGCACTGTGTCAAGACGTAACCAAGGCTCCAGGGTTTTTCATAGATATCTTATCATAGAGCGGTCATCTTTTTTGTTAACTTCCTCAGAAGAGGAATCAAACTGTCTTTCCCAAAAACCCTCAGCAAAAGCCTCCTTATTTCTCACTAGTCCTTCCACGATCCGATTATGTGGCTCCAGGAATGGGAATTGCTCACTAGCGTTAGCCAATCAGGGCCCATTCCTAAAGCTGTGGGCACGGTCCATCATATTCCAGATTCCTGGTAAGGAGGGTATAGGCCTGCAAGAGAGGTGGAGGCAATGCAGAAGCCAGCCAATTTGGTAAAATAGGTAAATATAAATAAATTTGCCTGGACAAAAAAAAAAAAATCTAGAAGGAAACATCCCAGAACATCAACAATGGTCAATTCTTAGTGGACAAAATTATAGGTGAATTTTTTTCTTTTTTACAATTTTTGTGTGTGTTGTCTGTAATAAGCACAAAGACTAAACTTATTTGCAAAAATAATGGGACGTATCTGTGTGGTTCCCTTTACCCCATTCCTTCCCCAGGAAGGGCCCAGAGTGGCCAAAGCGAGACACCCATGGAGCCTGCGGTTTTTCTGCTGACAGAGCCAAACCCCAGTGCCCTGTGGGCCCATGCTGCTTTTTTGGACAGATGCCACCAAACCACTTACATCGCATTAACCAGGATGCTGTGCCTAGAGGGGCCACAGGCTGGGTTGCTGAGGGTTTGACCAACCAGCCAGTAGAACTGGCAGTGGTGACAATGCCCACAACAGTACCGGGAACATTCTGGCATCAGCAGCCAAGGGAGGCCCTGGAGCTCCCAGAGCAGGCCTCTGCTGGTAATCCATGCCTCTTCTAGGGCATCTTGTCATCTAGGCCAGCAGCCTTCCTCTGGTGGGACTGGAGTTGGGGCTTAGTCTGTGATGGGGTAGTCTCAGACAGGGTCAGGGTTAGCCCTTACCTAAAGCCAGATTTGGAGCTAAGTCTGGGATTGGAGTCAGAGCTCAGTAATAACTGGGTCAGGGGCTCAGTCTGTGACCAGAATCAAGGGTCACTTGTGACCAGTATGAGGGCTCAGTGAATGACTGGGCTCAGGGTATAGGATTAGGGCCCAGTCTGCAGTCAGGGCTCAGCAGTGTGACCAGACTTGGAGTTCAGTACATGATCCAGGGTCAAGGTTCAGTCTGGGATAAGGGCTCAGTCAATGACTAGACTTGGAGCTCAGTCTGAGATCAAGGATTAGTCTGGACTGGGGTTAGAGTTCAACCCCTGACTAGGGCTCGGTCTTAGGCAAGGATCATTCCTCAGACTGGGTCCAGAACCAAGGTCTCAAACTGGGATCAGCCTTAATCAGGCTCAGATCAGGGCTCAGTATGTGACTAGAGTCAGAGTTCAATCTAGAAGTGGAGTACAGCCCCATCTGGGCATGGAGTCAGGACCTAGTCAACATCAATATTAGGGCTTAATTGACCTAGGATTAAAGCCATGACTAGGACTTAGTCTGACTCCATGCTCTGTTCTGAGCCCAGTAAAGAAGTTTCTGGTGACATGGGAGCCCTGGGCAGGTCTGCCTGCAAGAAATGAGAGCCCCCTACCAATCGTGCTTGACCCCAGTCTCTTTGGTAAGTCTCCTCTTGCTTGCTGAAGCCGGATGTCCTAGAGCCTTCTAACCTACATGGCGCTGCTGCCCGAGATCCCCTCGCACTAGAATAAAAATAGCTGCTCACTTCAGAGCAGCTGACAGCGGGTGCCGGGCTGCCTGGGAGGAGGGGGAGCTGAGAAGAGAGAGGAGGGATGCCTGAGCCCTGCTCCAGCTGTGTGACCTTGGGAAAGTCACTCCTTCTCCTTGAGCCCATTTCCTAGGGGACAGAATGGGGAGTGAGGATGATACCTGCCCCAGAGGCTGGGAATGAGGGGCCAGAGATACAACATGGAGTATTTGTTACTAATAGTGAACCATGGGGTGGAGACTTGGAAGGAAGAATGCTCCTCTGTGCCCTGAATACCTCCTTCTCGGGAAGCCCTCACCGATGCTTACCACTTCCACCTTCCCACAGTACCCCGTATTACCCTCTATACCTCGAGGCATTTCCCACAAGGTGGCCACCAAGCTTGACTCCCTCATGATGGACTTGGGGACACGGTAGGATTAGCATCCTAAGGAGTCCCTGGGAAGCAGGCCGAGGAAGTGGAGGAGGAAAGAGGAAGTGGGGAGCGGATGTGGCTCCAGCCGTTCGCATTCGCCTCCCATGTCGGAGGTCCCGGTTCGGTTGCCAGTGCCTCCTGGAAAAGGACGAGCAAGCAATGAGCAGATGGATGACAACCATCTGGGGGAGGGGTGGGGGATGAATTAAAATAAGTAATTAAAATAAATAATGTAAAAGATAAATAAGTCTTTTTAAAAAATGAGGAAGGAGAAAGTCTTCTCTCCTATTCCCTGCTCATGGTACATTTACTGAGCTAAAAGGGCCAGGGGGGCACGCATCCAAATTTTGCATCCCTTCACAGCCGGAACCTTCCACACTCCATGTCTTTACATCTGCTGCTCCCTCTGCCTCCTGGGATATTTCTTCTCTTTTTGATTTGGCAACACGGGCTCTCCTTCAAAGAAGGGTTTCAACAGCCACTTTCTCTGTCTGGGGGAGAAGTACCCATTACCTGCCTGGGAACTCATGCTCTGTCCTCTACTGGCTATGCAATCCCTGGGTCTCAGTGTCTTTCTCTGTCAAATGGAGATCTTATTTCCAACCTCACGGGGCCCCGACAGAGAGTAATTGAGACAATCTATTCCAACCATCAGCTCTGTCTTCCTTTCTCTGCCCCAAATAGTCGGAAGGATGGCACTGAGAATTTCTAAGAGGGGCTGGGCGAGCTGTACTCTCTGCCTTGGCACCCCACCCCTCAGAGTGAGGGTAGGGAGGGAGCCAGGAGGGACCTCTGGAGACAGCCATCTCCAGGGGGGCGGCTCTCTTTGGCAGCTGCCCCCAGCCTGCCGCCCTGAGCCCCAGAGCCTGTTATCAGCCTTCTTAGTCATCACACGAGGAGCTCAAATATAGCTCCCAACCACTCCCTTCTCAGTCGGGGTGCACCCCTCCGCCCCCTTCCCCTGGCAAGGCCGGGCCTGGGTCTCAGAGCCCCTTGGCCTTGCTTCCAGGCATGCACACATGCGAACACTCCGGGCCTCAGTTTTGGCATCCATCAAATGGGCAGGCTGGGTAATGATGGTGACGGTGATGATGATAGTGTACAGTAGCAGCTGCCTTTCCAGAGATTTCGACTGTGCTAGGCTCTGTGCTAACCATCTCACACACATTATCTTGTTTAGTCTTCACAACAATCTTTGGAGCTATCTACTGTTTTTATCTCCCTTACACAAATAGGACTCTGAGTCACTTGCCCAAGTAAGTCAGTAGCGGGGCCAGAAACAATGTCCCCTGCAGGGTCTAAGCTCAGGGAGGGGGCATTATGGAAAATCCTGGTTCTCCCTGCTGGGGTGGAGGAGCCCTTTGCATGCTAATTTGCATGGAATTTGCTTTGCTTCCAAAGGGCATTGATGCCTCTGTCCTGATCCCAGATGACTGAGCCCTGGGACTGGTGCCAGGGGCCTGGGTCTGTCCCCCTAACCCATCCAGAATTGCATCAGAAGTCCAGTCCTCTTGGGGACCTCAGTTTCCTTATCTGTAAAATAGGAGTCAGAGGTCTAGATAGGGTGAACTCAAAGTTTCCTTCCCTCTCTGGTGACCCTCTCACCACCACCACGTCCATTCTCACCTCCTCCCTTCACCACTACCACCCCTTCACCTGCAACTCCACAACCAACTCTACCCTCACCATCTCTTCTGTCACCTCTCCTCCACTACCACCATCAACACCATCACTACCACCCCTTCATTCTACCACCTCCACCTTCACCATAACCCACACCCTTGTTATCACCTCCACCATGGCCAGCACCATCTCCTCTTCCACCTCCAACCGCCACTGGAAGCCCCCACGTCCCCAGTCCTAATTACCTACGTCATCAGCGCCATCAGACATCATCACCTCCACCATCACCATCCACAGATATTTCTACCCCAAGGCCCCAGTATGACCTGGGTCCCTGCCCCTGCAGATTTCAGCCTCATGGAGATGCTGGCTTAGACACACGGATTAGACTCTAAGACAGTTAAGCAGAGGTGGGAAGTCTATTCAGGAGAGGAGGGGAAGGCATCTGTCCATGACCTTCAATGGAGGGGACCACACAGACTCATGAGGATGTAGAGGTGACTGCTGACCAACTGGGAGTTTTAGGCACAGAACTTTGGACATTTTCTGCCTAAACTGGTCAACATTGCTCTTCTCTAAGCATTCCCGGAAGAACTGGGGTTTCAGGACTGCTTAGCAGATAGGAGTAGAGGGAAGGGCCCACAGCTATATATCCCTAACCAAGTCTGACCCTTGAGTGACGCATTCACTCTTCTCATTCATTCATTCAACAACATTCCCCTAGTCCTGTTGGGTACAAGACCCTGAGCCTGTTTTTGTTCTTCCTGCCAGTTTGTTCCCCCACTGCTGGGCCCTTTTTCCACCCCAGTGCCCTTCCCCAAATAATCCAATTGGCTCATGCTGGTCTTGGGTCACTCACTGCGGAAACTCCCTTTTCTCACTGAGACTCAGGAGAGCTCCCCATTTGCTGGGTGACCTTGAACAAGCTCAGCTCCCTCTCCAGACCTGTGTATTCCCCCCACTGAAATCATGCCCAGTGAGCACTGAAAAAGGGAATGCTGAGAGGAGCTGGACAGGGACAGGGCCGACTGTGAGGACATCTGATGGAGACGAGGTGTCTGCAAGAAGAGGAGAGGCCAGTGCTGCTGAGGTTGAGAAGGGAAAGGGCTCGGTGGCTGGAGCCTGAGTGTCTGGCCCTGGAATGGGAGATATGAGGAACAGAGCAGAGGCGAGGGTGGGGGGGCACCAGGGCTTGAAAATGGGGCAAGGGTGGGGGCCAAGGCAAACCCTGAGCTGGCAGGGACTCAGGAAAGTTACAGGCTCAGGGCAGGGCCTCGGGTGTCCCTGAAGCCCTGGAGAGGGTACCGACCTCTGAGCCACCTGTCTTTACCTCACCCGCAGGTGTGTCAAGGTCCCTCCCCCAAGAGCAAGGGCGGGCCAAGCCTACAGGAAGGAGGGTGAGGGCAAACTGGTGAGCACACCCCATCCCCAAGGCCATTCCAGTCTGAATAGCCAGCCCAAGGGGTCCACCAGGGGGAGGCCACCTTGCCCTCGCCACCTCCTAGTTGGGAAGTGGGAGCCTGTGCCTTTAAATTCTCAGCAGGTTGAAGTGGCTGATGACATCACTGGTTCCCGGGAGCAGCGGAGGAGCTGGAGCCAGAGCCTGAGGGAGCCCGGGCTGCTGCCGGGGGCTGCAGACATGGAGGGCCAGAGTAGCAGAGGCAGCAGGAGGTCAGGGACCCGGGCTGGCCTGGGTCCCCTGCCCATGCCCCAAGAGGTTTCTCAAATTGGGGCACCCTCCAAGGTAAGACCCCTAGAACCCAGGCCCCCCATTCCCCATCCCTGGGCCCACGCCCCCCCCCCACCAACACCACCACCACTGCAGGCACCCTGGTGCCCTGGGCAGAGGGGTTGGTACTCGCCTCTGACCACCAGGTAGGTGCTGGGCAAAGAGAGTAACCTGGGGACTGGCGGGGGGTGGGGGCAATAACAGGACACTCAGAGAGATGGAGTTAGCCATCTCCAGAGGCCCCCAGGGGAGCTGTGGACTGTGCTACCCGGAACCCAACTCTGCTCCAGTTTTGCTGTGTGACCTTGGCCAAGTTGCTTGTCTTCTCTGAGCCACTACAAAATGAGGGGGCTTGTCCCTGAAGACTAGAACTGTGACATCTGGGATGTCTAAGTTGTTAGTGCTGGAGGTGGCAGTGTGGGGGGAAACACACAGTGGGGCACTTAGAGCCAAGGAAGATGCCCAAAATGCAGCCTCAAAGAGCTGAGTTTGAGGAGGGAGGTGGAGGCAGTGTCAGGTTCTCTGAACCGAGAAGGACATGGGACACAATCAAAACTGCGTCTCTGGAGGCAGGGATAGGGCAACTCCAGGGTGAATGTAGACCTTCTGCCCTCCTTGGGAAAGGATGCTTCATCCTGTCTTTTGGAGACAGGGGACAGCAGAGACAGGAGACAGATGCGGAGGTGAGAGGAGGTCCACACAGGGCCCTGCTCTCCCCTCACCCCCTAGCACTTGCCAGACCTAAAAGGATATGTCCGTCCTCACAGGTGGGAGAGAGGGTGAGGGGGTAAGAGAAAACAAACTTGGGCCCAAAGAGGTGCCAGGACAACTCACTCTAAATGTTAGATTCATTCACACTCGGTGAGAATGGACTATTCCATGGGGCTCGTTGGGAGTCCTAGCAAACGCTGGGCTCACAAATGCACTGAATCTGAGGCGAACATTCCCCAGGATATGGTGTGACCAAGGACCCTTCACTCAGCCCCTTCATTGTACAGAGAGAGAAACTGAGGCCCTGGGCAGAGAGGGGCTTGCCTCAGGTCACACAGAAGCTGGACGTGGAATCTGCATGGCCATTCCAGCTCCGGGCTCTTGCCCCTGCATGGAGCTCTGGGAATGGGTAGGAAGGACAGGGAGGGCTGTGGCCGGGGGATTGGGGAGGTTTTGGGGGAACCTGAGAGTTCCTGGGCGCCGTGGAAGAAGGGAAGGGGATTTAACAGGCTGGACCCCATGTGTCCAGAGTGGGCAGACCTGGGGTGAAGTCAGCAGGGTCTGCAGTGGGAGGGATGCCCAGGAGAGCTGGCTGCAGCCACCCAGCACTCTAAGGTGGGCAGAAAGTGGATGCCAGCAAGAAAGGCTAGGAGAGCCCATGGGTTCAAGCTCATACTCTCCCTCATCTGCTTCCCCTGTAGGCATCTTAGTGTCCCCACCTGTGCAAGGGGTTTCTAAGAGAGGAACTGACCTGCAGCAGAATGGATTGAGATGAGCTGGTAGTAAGGATTTCCTTGGAAACGTGTCTTTCTTAGCTAGAAGGGGTCTGCCTGGGACTCTCTGGAAGGTGGGGCCCAACCTCCTGACCAGGGTCACCCTGAGTCTTTGACTTGTCCTCTGCAAGGTGGACTCAAGTTTTCGGCTCCCGGTGAAGGAAATTGCTACCCCATTACCCTCGGAACCAAGGTTGGCTCTGGCACCTGTGGGGCCACGAGCAGCTATGTCACCTTCCTCAGAGGGGCTGAGGCTGGCTCTGGCGTCTCCCCGACCCATCCTGGCTCCACTGTCCACTCCTGGGGGTCAGAAAACAGCTCCAGCCCGCCGCAGCTCCAGCCTGGCTCCGACATCCGTGGGCCAGCTGGTGATGTCGGCCTCGGCGGGGCCAAAGCCTCCCCCAGCCACCTCAGGCTCCGTCCTGGCTCCAACATCCCTGGGGCAGCTGGTGATGTCGGCCTCAGCTGGGCCGAGGTCTCCCCCAGCCACTCTGGGGCCCAGTCTGGCTCCGGCTTTCAAGGACCAGAAGCAGGTGCCACCCGCCTCCGTGGGACCCAAGCCGGCACTGGCAGCTTCGGGCCTGAGCCTGGCCCTGGCTTCTGAAGAGCAGCCCCTGTCGCCCCCCTCCCAGCCCTCCTCCGTGCCCAGTCCGACTCTGTTGCCCTCTCAGGGACAGACCCCGACTCCAGCATCTGTGACATCAGCCCCGGCCTCTGTGGGATGGACACCAGCTAGACAGAGGAATGCCCCTGGCCCTAGCCCTAGACCTCTCCCTGCTTCGGAGGGGCATCTCCAACCTCCAGCTCAGGCATCTGATCCTGCAGGTTCTCCATCCTCAACCCAAGCCCCCTCAGACGCCCGGCTCTCCCCCTCTTTCCGAGCCCGGCCCGAGGCCCCTCACAGCAGCCCTGAAGAGCCTGTCCTGCCCCGGCCACCCCAGACCCTGCCCCTGGATGTGAGCCAAAGCCCTCCAGAGCCTGGCGCCCGTTCCCCTGGACTGCTGTCCCCCACCTTCAGGCCAGGGGCTCCCTCCGCCCAGACAGTGCCACCTTTGCCCAAACCGCCCCGGTCTCCCAGCCGCTCCCCCAGTCGCTCCCCTAGCCACTCCCTCGGCGCCCCCCCAGCCCCTGAGATGGCCCTGCCCAGGCCTGGCACCCAGGGTGTGGGTCCTGGCGGGCACCTGAGCCCCAGCCTTCAGCCCCGAGAAGTCCCAGCGCCGGTCACCACCTCCCCTTCTACGTCCACTTCGTCGTCCTCTTCTTGGTCTGCTCAGCCCACCTGCAAGAGCGACCCCGGATTCCGGTGAGGGTGCCCCTCTCTCAAGAAAGGTTCTTGGGGCTTGAGCTCTGAGACTAGCCATTCTTCCAGGGTGGCTCGCCCTACTCTGCCTCAGTTTACCTTCCTGCAGAACAGTCCTTGGGGGAACTGGGGCCCACCCTGGGACCCACTGAAGACAGCATCCTCTCCTAAGGGACTTGCCCACCCCTGCGTCAATGAATCTCCCCGGGAGAGTCTGGAAGGCGGGATGCTGGTCCCCCGGGGGCCCTTCTGTGGGCTCGCACCCTCACCCCGCCTCAGTTTATTTCTGCAAAGAAAGCCCCGTGGGAGAGGGGTTGAGAGTGAGGAGAGGGATGCCCTGCAGTAATCCTCCTATGCCACCGCCCCCAGGATCACTGTGGTCACCTGGAACGTGGGCACCGCGATGCCCCCCGACGACGTCACGTCCCTCCTCCACCTGGGTGGCGGCGATGACAGCGACGGCGCCGACATGATCGCCATAGGGTGAGGGGGCGGGGCTCACGGACCGCCTCCCGGGGTCCCCTCGGGCCTCCTCCCCAAAGAGGGACCTCTAGGCCGCCCCCCACCCCGACGGCCTTCCCCCACTCCCCAGACTGCAGGAAGTGAACTCCATGATCAACCAACGGCTCAAGGACGCGCTCTTCACGGACCAGTGGAGCGAGCTCTTCATGGACGCCCTGGCGCCCTTCAACTTCGTGCTGGTAACGCCTCCTTCAGCCCCCGGCGCCCCCTGGCGGGTCCGTGAAATGGAGGGGAGACTTAAAGGTCCCGGGAAAGGCAGGGGCGGGCCGGGGGAGCCGTGCCCTGTTCCCAGCTCGTCGCCTCCCCCGCCACAGGTGAGCACCGTGCGGATGCAGGGCGTCATCCTGCTGCTGTTCGCCAAGTACTTCCATCTGCCGTTCCTGCGGGACGTCCAGACCGACTGCACGCGCACCGGCCTGGGCGGTTACTGGGTAAGCGCGGGCGTGGGGGCCAGAGTTTAGCCCCCTTCCCCCTGCCCATCCGCAGGCAGGTCCCTTTCCAGAAGCCGCCGCTCACCCCTTGGCTGGACGACTCCTACCCAGGTCATCCCCCACCCCCCGTTCTTCCAGGCCTCGCCCCCTTTCGGGGGTCGTCCCCTCCACGCTCCGCCCCCGGGGCCCACCTCCTGGCCTGGGCCCCGCCTCTGATCCGCCCCCCCGGGCTCCCCAGGGCAACAAGGGCGGAGTGAGCGTGCGCCTGGCCGCCTTTGGACACATGCTCTGCTTCCTGAACTGCCACCTGCCGGCGCACATGGACAAGGCCGAGCAGCGCAAGGACAACTTCCAGACCATCCTCAGCCTCCAGCAGTTCCAGGGGCCCGGCGCGCACGGCATCCTAGACCACGAGTACGGCCCGGGCAGAGGGGCCTGGGGCGGGGCTAGCGGGGAGGGGCGGGGCCTCCGGGGCCAGTTTCTCCGCCAACTTGCAGCGAGGACCCTGAGCAGGGGGGGTGGGGGGCTACCCACACTTCCTCTAGGGTCACGAAGGTAGGTAAGAGTTCGACGGGGAGGGGCGGGGACTAACTCTCCTCCAGACCCGCCTCTCCTTAGTGGTAACGCAGGGCTGTCTGGTTGAATGGGGGCGCGGAAGGGACCCGGGTTGAGCCCTTCCACCCCGATGGACCCCCACCGACCCTCACTCGCCAACAGCCTCGTCTTCTGGTTCGGGGACCTGAACTTCCGCATCGAGAGCTATGATCTGCATTTTGTCAAGTTCGCCATCGACAGCGATCAGCTCCACCAGCTCTGGGAGAAAGACCAGGTGCGGGATCCCAACACGCACTCCAAACCCCTGAGCACGCAAACGCGCCCCCAGGACCCTCCCGGAGCCTAGGCCGTGGTCCTCCCTGGCCCTGCCCCCTGGCTGGGGTTGGGGCGCCGGAAGTCGGGGAAGGATCTGCCCCGGCTGCTGTTTAGTTCTGTCTTTCTGGCCCCCCACAGCTCAACATGGCCAAGACCACCTGGCCCATCCTGAAGGGCTTCCAGGAGGGGCCCCTCAACTTCGCACCCACCTTCAAGTTTGACGTGGGGACCAACAAATACGATACCAGGTGAGCTCACTGCTAGGGTGAGGTGGGGACGAGGGCGAGGGTCTCCTGGACTGGAAAGGGTGTGGGGAGAAGGGGGCAGGAGGCGAGGCCGCCGGCTGTGCCTGGACCTCCAGACCCTGAAACGTGGGCCACCCCTGCCCCCCTGCAGCGCCAAGAAGCGGAAGCCAGCCTGGACCGACCGCATCCTGTGGAAGGTCAAGGCTCCGGGTGGGGGTCCCAGCCCCTCGGGACGCGAGAGCCACCGGCTCCAGGTCACCCAGCACAGCTATCGCAGCCACATGGAGTACACGGTCAGCGACCACAAGCCAGTGGCCGCCCAGTTTGTCCTGCAGGTGAGTCCTGGCCTCACCTGCTCTCGTTGACATACTCAGGCCCAGCTCAGCATCCCACGGCCACCAGTAATCCCTGCCCCTGCCTTTGGCAGGGTGGGGATAGAGTTGTGCTCTCCATTTTCAGAAGAGGAAACTGAGGCTCAGAGATGTGTCGTTGCTCAGAGCCCAGGGTCCCACAGCTAGTAAAAGGAAAAGTTAGGCTTTGAACCCAGGCCAATCTGATCTTAGAGCCTTTTGACCAGTCTTCTCTAGCTCCTTCCGAGAAATATTAGGGCAGCGTATGCTAAGATTCATGTATATAATAAGACCAGTAAAAAAAAAAAATCCCACATAGCATCCATGCATATTTATTCATTCAGGACTTATTTATTTAGTTACCACATGCCAGGCACTATAAAAAATGGTAATAGGCAAAATGAGGAAAGATATCAAAAATACAAAGCTAAACTCTAAACAGTTACTGTAGTTTAGCATTGTATTTAGGGTTGAGGTCCCTGGTTGCCAAAGTGAAAAGGGCAATCCTAAAGTGTCACAACCAGACCTGAGAGACCATCTAGTCCAACTTTCTGTTTTCCTGTGGGGAAACCGAGGCTCCTAGAGAGGCACACATGCACCCACAGGCTCAGCAGCCAGTGTGGGCAGATCCTATCTTTCCATCTCCAAAACCCAACTCTGGGCTCTTTGCTTCTCCTGATCTGATAAGGAGGAGCCCTGCAGGCCAGAGAGTGTTTTCCCTAGTGACTTTGTCACATGATCAGTCAGTGGGATATTGGCCAATGTCTTTCAGGTAGGAATGGAAATCTGCCCCGTGCCTGGCCTCGCGTGACCTTTGGTAAAGGGCTTGGGTGTGAGGTTTAACCCTTAATCGGGCACCCGGCCTTGGGAACCACTCCTTTTGGGCACCCCACCCTGTCATTCTCTCCTCCTTCAGGACTCTGTCCCTTGTGAAATGTTGCCTGTCGAGAACCTACCACATGTTAGGCCCAGGGGAGGCCATTTTACCTATGTTACCCCTTTAATCGTTTCAGTAGACCCAGAGGTGCCAACATTCTCCTGCCTGTTTTCCTGGTGGGGGAGAATGAGGCTCAGAGAGCTTAAGTCCCTAACCTGAGGCAACACAGTCAGAACTGGGCTCAGCGGGGGGTTTAACCCTGTGAGCCCTCGGGGACATTTCTGAGGGCCCACCCTGGCCAGGCTCTGCTCTTGAGAACGCAGGGATGAAGAGAGAATGGGCCGGTCTCTTCTGGAGCTGCTTGACTGAGAGGCCGAGGAAGGAGGATGGCGGGGAGGGAAACCCAAAACCAGATAAACAAGGGAAGCAGACAAAAGCCTGAGGCGGGCACCACTTGAGCCCTTCCGGGAGGGACAGAAATGGAGTCAGTACCCTGGCTGCCTGCCACCCTCGGCAACCCCACCTACGTGGGTGGCCCCCTGATCAACTCGGGGTGACCCTGAAGGAGAGGATACTCATGGTTTTAATTTGTCCTCGTGGCCTGATGACAAGGCATTAGTGGCCCTGTAGTGCAGGTGGGGAAACTGAGTCTCGGGAAGGCAAGGGGCTTGCCTGAGATCACACCAGCAAGTTAGTGGTGGAGCCTGGACCAGGCCTGCTCTTGTCCACTCAGGGGTGTCCAGCTTACCCTTGTTAGCATATGAGCCAATCATTTATGGAGCTCCTACTGTATACTGGGCATTTTATGGGATGTTTTACAAACAGTATCTCTGACTCTTCGGAACAAGTCCAAGAATTAGATAAGAGCATCTGCGCTCGTCACAGAGGCTGTGGGCAGAAAGCATTGGATTGGGAGGCAGGAAGCCTGGCATTGAGCCCAGATCCATGCGGTCTACCTCAGTTTCCCAGTCTGTACAAGTGCCCACGAAGGCCTTTCCTCTCAGCCAGTTTGCACTGACTCTGAGAGGCCCAAGAGCCCTAAGTACATGGGACCTTAGAGGGTGGCCCCTGATGTCGCCCCTTGCCCCCGCCCTGCCTGGGAAGTTTGCCTTCAGGGACGACGCCCCCCTGGTGCGGCTGGAGGTGGCAGACGAGTGGGTGCGGCCCGAGCAGGCTGTGGTGCGGTACCGTGTGGAGACCGTGTTCGCCCGCAGCTCCTGGGACTGGATCGGCTTGTACCGGGTGAGAAGGGCCGGGGCTGTTGGTGACTCAGGGAAGGAAGGGGCCGGAGGAGCAGCGGGCAATGGGGTGGGCTCACTGGGCTTGTCCAGAGTTTGAGGCCGCCCCTGGAGGCTGCTGGGGCCAGGCTTTAGGGGTCACAGCCCCAACTGCTCTCGCCCAGGTGGGTTTCCGCCACTGCAAGGACTACGTGGCTTACGTCTGGGCCAAACACGAGGACGTGGATGGGAGCAACTACCAGGTAACTTGAGGGGAGGAGGAGGAGGGAGGAGAGGAGTCCCGGTTGCCTCCCTAACCTCACCGGGGCCTTTATCCCCTGGCCCACCAGGTGACATTCAGTGAGGAGTCACTGCCCAAGGGCCACGGGGACTTCATCCTGGGCTATTACAGCCACAATCTCAGCATCCTCATCGGCGTCACTGAACCCTTCCAGGTAAGGCCAGACCGGCGTCTGGGGCGCCAAGGCCCTCTTCCAGGGCCTTGAGCTCTGGGACCTCAGACACATAACCTGACCTCTCCGGGTCCCCCACGGGGGAGGGTGGGAGTGGTCCAAGAGACCTCCGTGGCCAGCTCGGGGAGCCCCAGTGACTGACGAACCCCACCCCCCGCCCCCCAGATCTCGCTGCCTACCTCAGAGCCGGCCAGCAGCACCACGGACAGCTCGGGCGCCAGCTCAGAGGACGAGGATGACAGCACCCTGGAGCTGCTTGCCCCCAAGTCCCGCAGCCCTAGCCCCGGCAAGTCCAAGAGGCACCGCAGCCGCAGCCCGGGCCTGGCCCGTTTCCCCGGCCTCGCCCTGCGGCCGTCGTCCCGCGAACGCCGAGGTGCCAGCCGCAGCCCCTCGCCCCAGAGCCGCCGCTTGCCTCGGGTGGCCCCCAAAAGGGGCGGCGAGGGCAGCGGCCAGGGCAGCGGCGAGGAGGGGTCCTCCGCGCTGCCTGGGCCCTGGGCCTTCCCGCCAGCTGTGCCTCGAAGCCTGGGTCTGCTGCCTGCCTTGCGCCTGGAGACCGTAGACCCCGGCGGTGGCTCCTGGGGCCCTGAGCCGGAGGCCCCGGTCCCCGACAGCCTGTCTCCCAGCCCCCAGGGCCGGCAGGGGCTGGAGGAGGGGGGCCTGGGGCCCTGAAGGGCAGGCGGGCAGGTGGCCCCCGCTCTGCGCCCGTCTTCCACACACCCGCCTGCCTCGCTCCCGCTGCTGCTCCAGCCGAAGCTGAACTTGCCACTCCGAGTCCTGGCCAGAGGGGACCTGGGGTCCCCAAAACGTCAGTCCCAGCACCTCAACTGGGACAATCGGCAAAGGCTTGACTTGGCCCCCATCTGGGATGGGGGTGGAGGGAATCTCTGGCAGATGTCCCAGTCCTGAAGGTCATCCATTAGGAATTAAATTCTCCAACCTCACTCCCGCCTCCTTCCTAATTTGTTAGCGGTCTGGGGTGGGGACGGGGGTACATCAGAGCAAGGGACTAAAGAGGAAGGGGGATGAGAGAACTGACCTTTATCTGGTACTGTATATAGACATTCTACACACATGTCCTTTCATCTGTCCCCAGTCTGGATTCAGTGCCATTCCTTTTCTTTCTTTCTTTTTTTGAGGTACCGGGGCCAGGGATTGAACCTGGTGAGCCTGGGACCTCGTATGTGGGAAGCCGGCACTCAACCACAGAGCCACAGCGGCTCCTCTGAGTTGTTTTTGTTTTTGTTTTTTTTCATTTATTTGCATGTTTACTTTTGTCTTTTTTTTTTTTTTTTAATTCCCCTCCCCTCCCCCGGTTGTCTGTTTTTCTGTATCTTTTTGCTGCGTCTTGTTTCTTTGTCCGCTTCCGTTGTCGTCAGCAGCACGGGAAGTGTGGGCGGCGCCATTCCTGGGCAGGCTGCTCCCTCCTTCCCGCTGGGCGGCTCTCCTTATGGGTGCACTCCTTGCGCGTGGGGCTCCCCTACGCGGGGACATCCCTGCGGGGCAGGGCACTCCTTGCGCGCATCAGCACTGCGCATGGGCCAGCTCCACGCAGGTCAAGGAGGCCCGGGGCTTGAACCGCGGACTCCCATGTGGTAGACGGACGCCCTAACCACTGGGCCAAAGTCCATTTCCCTGTTTACTTTCGTCTTTAGGAGGCACTGGGGACCAAACCTGGGGCCTCCCGTGTGGGAAGCAAGGGCTCAACCCCTTGAGCCACATCCGGTCCCCTCAGTGCCATTCTTAGACCGATTTTACAGGTGAGGAAACTGAGGCCTCCGAAAAGTTACGTGAGCCTCTCGAGGTCAGACACCCTAGCACAGTTTGGCTGTGTATTGGGGGGGGGAGCGTTTACTAGGTACGAAGCACTCTTACATGCACTGGTTCATTTAACCCTCAACCACCCCGTGAGGTAGGTAGCTCCTGCTTACACTCCCCTTTCTCAGAGGAGGAAATTAAGGCTCAGAGTGGAGGGGTGGGAGGGATTGGAATTTAGGTGTAGGGCCAGCCCGGGGGAAGTGCAGAAGCTTTTACGAGAAGGGGGTCCTGGGGTGGAGGACATTGGGAGACCCCTGCCCAGTGCCCCCCCCCATGCTGGATTGGGACACAGATACTTCCGTGGGCTCCCGCCATGCCCCAGCCGCTGCTCCAGGCCTCCCTTCAGCAGCCAGGTGTGGGGGCTCCCTGGGCAGGTCCTGGAGACAGATTCGTTCTGCAAGGTGAGCTTCATCCTGGCTGTTGAAATAAGTGACCCCTGCCCTCTGTCTCCATCTGAGCATGAAGTTCCCTGGCAAGGTCCAAGAGGAAGTCTTCTAAACACCACACGTGGGCACAGGAGGGTTGTGCTACCAGCCCAAGGGCACCCAGCACGGCAGGAGCCGGGGCCAGCACTTGGGCCTTGGCGCTACCACCCCGCCATCCAGCCTCCCAGCTGTCCACAGGAACCCCAGCTATGCTTCAGCCTAACCCTTGGCGAGGAGGCCGAGGCCCCCCCGCAGTGGGTAGCAAAGCCAGGGACAAGGTCCAGGAGAGCTGGGAATTGAGATCACGGGCTCCAGGATTTCTGTGGCCCACCGGGTTTTCGGGCTGCCTGGGTCAGCTGCAGGCACCGGTCGTAGAATGACATGGGGACCCCTGGGGGCTCCAAAGGCCACGCCTGCCGTTCGTCTGGAACCGTAGCCCGGAGCTGAGGTCGCCTCCGCCAAAGCCGCCGCAAGTGCCGCGCTGACACCCTAATGGCTCTAAGGTCACTGGGACAGCTGTGGGGAGAGAGGTGTGGAGCAGGCAGTCAGGGCTGGCCGAGAGCCCCCTGCTCTGCAGAGAGGAGCAGGGGTGGGCTGGGGTCACCTGCAAGGCAGGGAGGGGTGAGACACACCTGGGGAGGGGGGCAGAATAGACCCTGGGGCGGTCTGGTCATCAGTCTCCTCACTTGTGAGCAATGAGCTAGGTAACAAGGGGCAGGCTTTGAGAATGGGAATCCAAAGGACATTGTGGGGAAAGCAGATGTGGCTCAACTGATACATCATCTGCCTACCATATAGGAGGTCCAGGGTTCAAATCCAGGGCCTCCTGGTCCATGTGGGAAGCTGGCCCACCTGCAGTGCTGCTGCATGCAGGGGTGTCGCCCATGTAGGGGAGCCCCACACCCAAGGAGTGTGCCCCACAAGAAAAGCCACTTCGCCGAAAAAAGCACAGCCCTCCCAGGAGTGATGCCGCACACACAGAGAGCTGACGTATCAAGATGACATAACAAAATGAGACACAGATTCCCGGTACCGCTGGGAACGTGTTCTTGCAAGCGGACACAGAAGAACACACAGCAAATGGACACAAGAGAGCAGACAACGGGGTGGGGGCAGGGAAGAGGTGAAAAACAAATAAAATAAATCTTAAAAAAAAAAAAAAGCAAAAGACATTGCGGGGTAGGAGGAAGAGTGAAGCAAGTGTGTCACTCACTATGTGCCAGGAAGGTGTTGGGTTAAGTGCGTCATGCATACGTCATACCCCTTGGCTCCTACAACCATTTCACAGATAAGGAAGTGGAGCCCGGAAAGGTGAATCAACTTGGCAAGGCCACTCAGGAAGTAAATGAAAGAGCTGAGATGCTGACCCGGGCCATCTGCAGAGGTGGAGCTGGAGCTGGGTGGCAGGGGCACTGAGCAGGAAGGGGGGTGATGACACTGGAGCTCAGAGGCCTCCTGACCCCGTTCCCAGGCACACAAAGGGGATACAGGGGACCCACTCCTTGGGAGAAGCCTCTGGCCTGGCCCTGCCGTCGCTCACCTTTCAGCCTCGGCACAGGCCAGCGGAGGGGCCAGCTTGAAGCAGCTCACGCCCAGCAGCTCCCCAAGCGATTCGGCACCCGCCGGTGGGCCTCGGAGCCTCCAGAAGCGTGCCAGACTGAGGGCAGAGGCAGGCTCAGGCCGGGGCAGGTCCTCACTGGCCGGGGGACCCTTCCCAGTGCCTGGAGCAGGTAGGCACCCCCCACCCCGAGGGTCCGAGCCAGCCTCACCGGCGCGTGCAGTTGCAGTGGAAGAGGGTCTCGTGGGCGCTGTTGAGCAGGTGGAACTTGGTCTCCTGGGGCCTGATCTGATGCTCGCACTGGTCTAGGCGGCGGAAGCTGCGGCAGGCCCGGTGGGCACCTGGGGGGGTGGTGAGCGTGGTGATGAGGAGAGCTCAGGCCCCCGGGGAGTCTCCACCATTGCCCACTGCCACGCCGGGGCCGCCCCAGCACGCGTGCTCCATCCCCCACACACATCTAGGTCTCGTGCCCTTCGTGTTCTGGGAATGCTGCACTCGTGGGAATTCATGGAGAGCCCAGGATGCTGAGTGTGGCCGGAAAGGCTTCCTGGAGGCACAGGCAGCTAATGAGGCCGAGGGGTGGGCGGGGAGGGTGGTCCCGGCAGCAGGAACCACGTGTGCAAAGGCCCAGAGGTGGGAAACAGTGTTGATGGGACTGGAGTGCCGAGTGGGAGGAAGGTCTGCAGGGCCAGGACCGGGGGGCCCCGGGTGTTGGGACGTCACTGGCCAGGATAATGGGGTGCCATGGCGGGCGCTTAGCACGGATAGTCCTGATCAAGTTTGGCTTACAAAAATCCCTTTGACAGCAGCGTGATTTGATGGGAGAGGTGGGAAGATCTAGGAGGAGCTTGGAGCAGGAAAGGAGGCAACCCGCCCCCCGAAACTTAGACACAGATGCAGAGCCACCCCCTCACACCAGGAGCCTCCACGTTAACTCCTGAGCTCACCCTGAGACTTTTGTGGCCCCTGGAGGCCTGGGTGGGGGACCTCCGGCTGGGCTGTGGGAGCCACTACAAGCCTGGGGGAGGCCTCGGGGGCCGGGAGGGCCGTGGCCTTGGCTTTGCTGGGGAGCTCGGGACCTTCCCGCTGTCGCGGCCGCTTCCGAGAGTGCTGCTTTCGTCGGGGCCCGGTGGGGGCCAGGCTCTGGGAAGTGGGAGCCCCGGGGGTGGTCGGGGGTCTCCAGGTGGCGTTGTAGAGGATCCTGGGCTGGAGGCGGGCAAGGGGCACCGATCCATACGTCCTACAGCTGGGGGGTGACAGTTGGCGGCAAATGGTGACCGGAATCTCCCCTACTTCCAGGATCCACTACCAAGACTCTGCCAGGCCCATTCCCCACCCCCCTGGGCTGTGGGGGGCACTCAGGGAGGGTCTGGGGTCTTGGGCCCTCCCTGAACGGAGGACAGGCAGGACATGGCATCATTCCCTGGAGGACGGACAGACAAGCTTGGAGCCTGGGCTCCCTCTCTGGCCGGGAAGGGACCCAAGGGGAGCAGGCACGTACCCGCCCCACCAGTACCAGGCCACGCAGGCCTCCTGCTCCTCCAGCACGAAGCAGGGCACCTCCACCACGTTGAAAAAGGCCACGCCCACGAGATCGGAGATGGAGTCGCGCTGGTCCCGCAGACATTGCTGGAATCTGTCCGGAGCCGGTACTCAGTGACCAGAGAGGGCCGCCTGGCATCTCCCCCACCCTGCCGCTACCAACCGGTGATTCGGCGTCCAAAGGCCCCTTCTCCTCTCCGGCCTCAGCTTTCCCACCTGCACAGTGGGTTTGGGCTGGCCAATGCGTTAGGAGCCTCTGGAATTCCAGAGTCCGGGCACTCTGGGGACCTGGGCAACTCCTTGCCACCCCAAGCCCCTGGCCTTCCCTGCCCTCGCTACCTGACGTCACAGTCGCAGTGGGAGATGGTGTGGAATCGGAAGTTTCGGATGCCGTAGCTGTACTGGAAGGGCGAGATGTTCTGGGGGCAGAGGTCGTGCTCCCGACAGCAGAGATCGGGGCCCTGGAAGATGCCTGCAGAGAGGAGAGGGGGCACCAGCTCAGCGGGGCCCCGGGCACCCCCCGCCAGCGATGCCCACCTGATCTCAGGAGAGCAGGCACCTGGTGTGCACCCCAGCCCTGATGCAAGCGCCCTGGGTCACCTCAGGCCGGCCGCCCTCCCTCTGGGGGACTCTCACAGTTTCCCCTTGAAGAGAGTCCCAGAGTTCCTGAACTCACAAGCCCAAGGAAAACTCCGAAGGTGGGAAAGCGCATGTGATTGAATTGGCCAACAGGCAGGGTGTCACCTTCCTTGCTGGCACAGTGATGCGTTGCCAGGATGCCAGCCCCCCACTCCGACTCGGAAGTGCCAAGTCCCACCCCCGACCATCCACCCAACTGCATGGACTGCTGTGCCAAGAGTGAAAAAGGGTCATCCTGGGGCGACACCATCCGAGGAAAGGCCTTCTTTCCTGAGCACCTGCCATGTGCCAGGCAGGTCCCGTCCCTAAGCTCACAGCTGCCCTGTGCAGGAGGCATCATCTCCATTCCCCAGGTGAGGGGAAGCGGCTTGCCCGGCTTTGATGGCCTGAGCTGGGATTTGAACCCAGGCGTCTGGGTCTCAATGCCGGCTCTGCTGGGCCTCCACCAGGGGGCAGGATGGGAGCCCGTAAAGCCTCCTCTTGGGTAGTGGCTTTGGCTCAGTGGACCCTGGAGCCACCCCAGCGCCCCCCTCGGGATATGATTAATGAGGACTCTGTGGGTTTGAGTAGGACCTTCCCCATCTGTGGCCTCGAGGTGAATCATCACCCCCAGTTTACAGATAAGGAAATTGAAGTTCAGAATGGTTAAGTGACTTCCTTGAGGACACACAGCCTGCACTCCCCACTCCAGTCCCCCAGCTCGGATCCCCGTGGCTCATGTGGCTCACCCAGCTCTGAGGAGTTCCCAGCAGAGTCCCCGAATCCACACCACAGCGTGCCGGGCATGGTCCAGCCTCTCTTGACTCTCCGGTGCCCTCCGCCGGGTGCTCCATCCTTCCCTGCTGCTCGCTTTTCCCTGGCCCCTGCAGTGCTCTCCGCAGGCCCTCGGCAGGCCTCCCCCTGGCTCTGCAGGGTGGTTAGGGCTCTCTGCAGCTCCGGCCCAGGGGTGTGGGTGAAGGAGCCCCGGGTGATCTCATGGGCGCAGAGGGCCCCGAAGGCTGCTGTGAGTTCGGGCTCATCCTGCCAGGTACAAGCCTGGAGCCCCCCGTGCCCATCCCAGAGGGCATGGAACAGGGCCAGCCCCTGGGCAGCCTGGCCCAGGAAGCTCAGGGAACTCAGGGGACCGCCAGCTGTGGGCAGTGCCAAGTGACAGGAGGTGCTGTCCCAGCGGAAGGCAGGGGAGCCCCCCAGAGCCGCTCCCAGGAAGCCCAGCACCCCCAGCAACTCCGTCAGAACCCCCATTCCGTCCTGGCCCTGCCCGGTCAGACAAAGCCCCCCGGGATGCCTGGGCCCGCGAGGCGGCCGGAGCGGAAGCGGTGCCCGCCAGGCCGGTGCGGCGGGGCCAATGAATGGGGCTGCGGGAGGAGGAGGAAGGCGGCTTGAGTATCGGGTGATCTTGGGCTTGTAACCGAATCCACCGGCCCGGCAGGCCTCTGATTGGCCGAGGAGGGCACACGCCGGGGGCCCCCGCCCCCAGTCACCCTGCCCTCCTCAGCGCCATCCAGTCACCTGCTGCCAGCCCCACCCAGATGGGGACTGTGGGAACCGAAGCCCTGGGCCCTGGGGGGCAGGGGCCAGGAGGGGTCTCCATCTCTGAGGGGAAGAGAAGAGGGTTCAGCAGCTTGGAGGAGGCCCCCAGCACCCGTCCTCACTCCCCCCACCCCCGGGGTAGTGGCCCCTGCACCCACCTCCTTCAGGCTGGCAGGGGGCCATGGGACAGCAGCCAGGACTGGGTGCAGGAGGAGAGGGCAGATCTGGGACTCTGTGGCCACCGCCCTTGGAGCTCCCAGGGCTTCTGGGAAAGCAGCGCCCAGTCCTTGGCCACCGGGAATACTCCCTCCCTCCCCCCTCCCTCCTGTTTCTGGTTCTTAGAAAAGCCCTTGGCACACCTCCAGGGGCAGCGGCCCCAGGGCTCCTGCTTCCCGGGCCTCTGAGCACCAGTCTGGCCCAGGAGCAGTCCTGCTGGTCTGATTGGTTGTGGAGACGCGGCTGGAGCACCCCTGGAGAGCACCATGGGTGGGGCTGATGCTCTCAACCTGGAAGGACCCAGGTCCTCAGAGGAGGAGAGGATGGCTCAGGGGCCTGGGTCTGCAGCTGCCTCCATCCCTGGGCAGTAACCACCTCGGGGGCATCATGTTTCTCCTAAGAAAGAGGGGTCCCACCACTAGCAGTGGGCAGCACCCAGCACTTGCTCCCGTATCCCAAAGCCATCGGTGAAACTGGGACAGTTACACCCAGGGTGCAGGTGATGCAATTGAGGCTCAGCCAGAGTGAGGAAACTTCGTAGCATAGTCAGGCCCCAGCTGGGGAGGGGCTAGAGGCTGGGTGTGGAGCCCCTAGGACGCATGGCTGGGAGATCAGAGCTGGCCAGGGCCGTGACTTGTCTGTCCGTCCATCTGCCTGCCAACCTCCTTCTTCTCCAACATCCCCCCGATCTCCACCTGAGTCTCTTCCTGGAGGCAGAACCCCAGGGCAGAGCTGGGGGTGGGGGTTCGCCATGCGTGCAGGGGCCCTTCTCTGCGGCCTCAGAGCCAACCTGGGCCTGTGGCTCCGAGAGTCACGGCTGGGGACAACGAGAAGGAAGAGGGATAGGGTAGACCAGGGAGCCAAACTCCTTCTTTCCAGGGGTCAGAAAAAGGCCCATGGAGTATGGGGTAGGGTGAGTGATGGCAGGAGTGCAGGGGAGACCCAGGATTCCAAGGACAGGGACATGACCGAACAAAGGTGAATCCCTCTAGGAAGAAGTCTGATGTTTAAGAATCATTGTTCAGGGGAGCGGGTGTGGCTCAAACGGGTGAGCTCCTGTTTCTCACATGGGAGGTCCTGAGTTCGATCCCTGGTGCCTACTAAAAAGAAAAAAACTAACAAGTAAACAAATAAAGAAAAACCAACTCTGGAGTCAATGCGGCTCAGTGGTTGAGTGCCAGCTTCCCACACACGAGGTCCCGGGTTCAGCAATCCTGGCCCTGGTACCTTAAAAAAAAAAAAAGAATCCAGACCCACTATGCCCTGTTTTCTGTATTTTAGTTCTTTTTTTTTTTTTTTAAAGATTTATTTGTTTATTGAATTCCCCCCCTCCCCCGGTTGTCTGTTCTCTGTGTCTATTTGCTGCGTCTTGTTTCTTTGTCCTCTTCTGTTGTCGTCAGCGGCAAGAGAAGTGTGGGCGGCGCCATTCCTGGGCAGGCTGCACTTCCTTTTGCGCTGGGCGGCTCTCCTTATGGGCGCACTCCTTGCGCGTTGGGCTCCCCTACGCGGGGGACACCCCTGCGTGGCAGGGCACTCCTTGTGCGCATCAGCACTGTGCATGGACCAGCTCCACACGGGTCAAGGAGGCCCGGGGCTTGAACCGCGGACCTCCCATGTGGTAGACGGACGCCCTAACCACTGGGCCAAGTCCGTTTCCCTGTATTTTAGTTCTTGACCATCACCCGGCAGGTCAGACAGATGGGCTTGGGTCCCGGCACTGCATAGCCAAGGCTTCTCTGTGCCTCAGTTTCCTCGTCTCTCCCACGGGCATTGTGGCAGTAGTCACCTCGTGCCGTTAACTGTTGGGTGAGATGGCACAGTAACTGGCACAGAACACTGTCCCTGGAGCATCAGGACATCCCTAGGCAGAAAGCAGTTTGCCCAGGGGTAAGTCAAGACCCAAGGCTTTTCGGCTCACAGCTGTGTGGCTTTGGGCTTGTCCCTGCCCTTCTCTGGGCCTTGGTTGCCTCCTCTGTAGAGCGAGGGCCTTAGAATCGACCTCTGAGGTCTCTTGCTGTCTGGGTCCCAGAGGGAGGCAGGCTGGGGCCTGCCCAGGCCTACAGGGAGGGTGTCACTGGGCTCCCCCCTTGGCCTCCACCCAGACAGCCACGTCAGTCTGTCCTCAGGACAAGCTGGGGCTCCCCAGAAGCCTCAGAGCAAGGGCTAAACCAGCAGGACTGGCTGGGCCCTGCAGGTGGAAGGGGTGGGGTAGAGAGCACGGCAGGTGCCAGTGAGCAGTGAGGGGTGGAGGCCGAGGGAGAAGGCGTCCCCTCCTCCTGTCCGTCCGTGCGTCCCTGTCCCTCTCTGCTTCCATCAGTCTCTGTCGCTCTTTTTTAATTTTTAAATTTTTCTTCTCTTTCCATTTCTCTCCAGCACTCTTCATCTCCTTCTGGCTTCTCTCTTCTCTCTTCCATCTCCTCGTCTCTTTCTCTTCCCCACTCTGACTCTGATTCTCATTTCTTTCTATCTCCTCCATCCTTCTCTCTCTCCATATTTCTCTTTGACTCCATCTTCTTCTTTCTCTCCTCTTTCTTTACAGTTTTTTTTTTAACCATCCCTCCTTCTGTTTCACTGTCTCTCTGTTTCAGTCGCTCTCTCTTTTTCCCTCCCAATTTCCGATTCTTTCTGCCCTCTGGTCTCAGTGGGCATCTTTCTGTGCTTCACTCCCCCACACTCTCTTTCCTTCTTTTTTCCATCTTTTCCTCTCCTTTAATTTCTCGCCTTCATTGACTTGCTCTTTCTCTCCTCCATTCCTCCTTCTGCCTCTCTTGTTTTGTCCCGGGTCCTTTTGTTTCTCAGTGTGCATCTCCCCCCCTTCCCTGTTCTGTATGTCCACCCCTCCGTCTCCCACTTTTCCCTCTCGTCCTCGCTTCTCTCTCGGCTCTCCTCTCCTCTGTGGCCCCGAGCCCAGGACCAGAGCAGTGCCCTGGGTGCACCCCGCCCTTTCCCGCATGCATCTTCCCAGGCGTGACCTCAGCGGGTGTCACAACCCCTGCCCCTCCCTGGGGAGACAGGCAGGGCAGGGCTTCTCATCCACTGTAGAGATGGACAGAGCGAGGCCCGAGGCCCCAGAAAGGAGAGACGCTGACGATGAGGGGAGAAGTGGGTTGACCTCCCTCGTGTATGTGAGGAGCGGCCTCTCCAGGATCTGGGAGACTCTCGGGTCCCAGCAGCCTCCCCATCTCAGGGCCTTCCTCCTTACGGCCCTGGCGAGGTGCCCTCCCTCTACCCTTGGGAGCTCGCCCTCCCAGCCCTACCCCAGGGCTCTCTGCCGCTCTCTGTGCCAGAAGAACGGGGCAGGCAGCGCCTAGCTCCAGTGCATTCTGCGCTCATTCACAAACAGTTACTGAGTGTCTGCTATATGCCAGGTGCAGGGCGAGGCCCTGGACAGAGCATGCCCATGAGAGAGGAGGGGACGGGGTCGGGCAGCTGGAGAGGGAGCAGGGCACCCACCACGAAGCAGCTGCTAAGCCAAGACAGAGTGAGGCGGGCAAGAGCTTTATTGGAGGAAATTTCTTGGAAAGATTAAGGTGGAGGGGAAAGCAGACGTGGTTCAAGCAGTGGGGTGCCCGCCTGCCACTTGGGAGGTCCCAGTTCAGTTCCCAGTACCTCCTAAAGAAGATGAGCAAGACAGTGAGCTGGTGCGACAGGCTGGCACAATGACCAAACGCAACGAGGAGACACAATGAGAGACACAACAAGCAGGAAGCAGAGGTGGCTCAAGCGATTGGGCTCCTCTCTTCAAGTGTGATGTCCTGGGATCGGTTCCCTCCTAAAAAGAAGATGAGCCGAGACAGCACACAACAAACAGACACACAGAGCAGACAGCAAATGCAAAACAACAAGGGGGGGGGGCAGTAAATAAATAAAATAAATGTTAAAAAAAAAAGATTAAGCAGGAGGGAGTGAGATTGGACAGGAAGAGCCTTCAGATGTGGTCTGACATCTAGGAGCAGAGAGAGGCGGAAGGAAGGACGATTGAGTAGCAAGAGTCTCACTCTGCGGAGCCTCTCTGATGAGGTCTCAGTTATCCAGCAGGGAGCTCTAGTGCAAAGATTGCCCAGAGAGGATCCCCAAACTCAGGCAGAAACAGCCTCCTGGTCGGGGGCTGCCCAGGGAGAGAGTGGCCTCTATTCCTCTGCTGGAGATACAAAAGGGGCTGCAGCTGGAGGCTGTCGGCTTACTGTGCTCCTTAAGGCTAATGGATGCTAGACCCAAGTACTAACCCACCCATCTGACTGGAGCTGGCCCACTGCAGACCAGGAGAGGAAATTTAAAAAGCTCAGCAGGCAGTATGTTCCGGGAGATCCTAGGGCTAAGATTTTGGAAGCTGTGGGTACAGGACCATCCCCGATAGAGTTCCAGGTACGAGTCTACCCCCTAACACCGCTGGTACAAACGGGGCCCAGCTCCAGGCTCGAGAGCAAAAAGAATGAGACTCAACATGTCTAATCAATAGCTAGAAAGAAAAGCATTAGATTCAATTAAACAGCTCATTAAACATGTTATAGAAGAGAGGGAGAGAGGGCTAGAGAGAGCACATGAGAGAGTGCTGGGGACTCAGAGAGCCCACAGCAACCATTCTACCTGATATAGTTTAAAAAGATGTGCCCGTGATGGAATATTATGCCGCAGGAAGAAGAAATGAAGTCGGGCAGCATATGACAACACAGATGAACCTGGAGGGCAAGATATTGAGAAAAGCAGGCCAGACACAAAAGGGCAAATACCGTAGGATTGTGCCACCATGAACTAAATATATTGTGTAATCTCATGGAGTTAATAATTAGAATATAGAAGGAGGATAGAGAATGGAAAGCTGAGGGTTAATCTGTGCAGAATTGGCAAAAAGGTTGTTTGTAAATCTTAGGAAATGAATAAAATGGTGAAAGCATATCGTGGTGTTCATACCTAGCAGAGCTCATGTGGGTATGTCAGGTAAAAAGGTTGAAAGGTAAAGTCGATTGCTAGAAGGAAGGCTAAAAACTGTAACATGGGACTGTATAAGATAGTAAAACCTCATGTAAAACACGAATATAGGTAATATCGCATACATAAGACTTCTTACAAAATATAAATACCAATATACTAGAGAGAAGGAAACAGAATAGCAGCTATGTACAGCAGGGGAAGCATAGAGAGATTAAGAGGTGATGAGTTTTGTTTGTATTTTGTTTATTATTATTTTGGAATAGTGAAAGTGCTCTAAGAATGATGGCAGTGATGAATGCACAAATATTTCATTACAACGAATACCACTGATTATACACTTTGGATGGATTTATGCTTCATTAACGTGCATCAATAAAACAGATTTGTTAAAAAAAAAAAAAGATGTGCCCAAATTCTTCGATATCCTTCCTTCAAAAGGTGCAGCCCTATTCCCCTGCCCTTGGGTAAGTATGAGCCGTGTTTAGTTCTTGCTTCTAATGAATAGAATGTGGCACAAGTGACACACCTTTTGAGACTAAGTCATAAGAGGCATTGTGCCTTCCTCCTTGCTCTCTCTCTTGGATCACTTGTTCTGGAGGGAACCAAATGGCATGTCATAAGCAGCCTTCGGAGAGGCCCACGTGGTGTGTGGCCTCCTGCCACGGCTTTGAGCATGTGCCATCATGGAAGCAGATTTTCCAACCCCAGTCAAGGCTTCAGGTAATGCGGTCACAGCTGACAATTCTTTGGTAACAGCTTTATTGAGATATAATTCACATACCACACAATTCATCCCATTAAAGTGTTCAACTCAGTGGTTTTTAATATATTCACAAGACTATGCAGCCATCACCACTACCTAATTCCAGAACATTTTTACCACCCCCGAAAGAACTCTGTACCCACTAGTGGTCACTCTCCAGCCCACTGACAACCACCAATCTCCTTTCTGTCTCTATGAATTTGCCTGTTCTGGACATTTCATGAAAATGGAATCATACAGTATGTAGTTATTGTCAATTAGCTTCTTTCACCTAGCATGATATTTTCAAGGCTCATCCATGTTGTAACATGTATCAGAACTTCATTCTTTAAAAAAAAAAAGTATTCCAGTAACATATTTACAACCTAAAATTTCCCCTTTTAACCAAATTCAAGTATAAAATTCAGTGGTGTTAATACATTCACAATGTTGTGCTACCATCACCATCATCCATTACCAAACTTTTCCATTATCCTGAACAGAAATTCTGTAGCAATTAAGCATTATCATTCCTCTTTACTGCCAAATAGCATTCCATTGTATGGATATACCACATTTAATTTATTCATTTATCAGTTGATTGACATTTAGATTGCATCCACTTTTACTTATTATGAATAACACTACTATGAACTTCATGTATAAGATTTTATGTGGGCATAAGTTTTCAGTTCTCTTGGGTATATACGTAGGAGGGGGATTGCTGGGTATATGGTAAATTCATGTTTAACATTTTAAGGAACTCCTAAATTATTTTCTAAAGTGGCTGCCTCATTTTACATTCCCACCAGCAATGTATGAGTATTCTAATTTCTCCACATCCTCGCCAACATTTGTTACTATCTGTCTTTTTGATTATAGAGTTGTTCTAGTAGACATGAGTAGTATCTCATGGTGATTTTTGACTTGCATTTACCTGATGACTATGATGTTGAGCATTTTTTATGTGTTTATTGACCATTTGAACATTTTCTTTGGATAAATCTGGCTGACACTGACTATAATTCCATGAAAGGCCCAGAGCCAGAACAACCCAGCTAAGCTGCTCTCAAATTCCTGACCCTCAGAAACTTTGTGAGATAATAAATGTTTGTTGTTTCAAGAAACTAAGTTTTGGGGTACTTATCAAACAGCAGATGATAACCAACACAGAAGCAGTCCATTAAAATCAGGAACAAAACATGAATGCCCACTATTAATGCTACTGAAAATACTAGCCAATGAAATAACACAAGAAACAGAATTAAGAATTGTCAAGTTTGGAAAGGAGGAAACAAAAATGACATTGTTTGTAGATTGATTTGCTGCCTAGAAACTACAGGCGTATCCAATAATTGGGGTATAAGGGAAGCAGTGAAGTGTAATGGAATAAGCCCAGGACAGACCTGGATTTAAGTCCTTGCTTTTTCCTTACTATCTGTGTGATCTTGGGCAAGTTCTTTTCCCTATCTGTGTCTCATTGGTAAAATAAAGATAATGATAGTACCTACCTCATGAGGACTAATGTGAATATAGGTAAAGGTTTCAGTGACTGACACAAAGTAGGGTTTTGACAAGTGGGGGTCTCCATTTAAGGAGGGCACTTGAGGTAGGAGCCAGGGAGGATTGCAGTGTGTCTGACTTGATGCCCAGTTCGTTTGCCTGCAGAACGTGGGCTCTTTCCATGCCCTCACCTGGCCCCAGCCTGACAGTGGAGTCAAGAGAGGCCCAGGAGGAAAGTGGACTTGGTCCAGTGGTTGGGCATCCATCTACCATATGGGAGGTCTGTGGTTCAAACCCCAGGCCTCCCTGACCCGTGTGGAGCTGGCCCATGCGCAGCGCTGATGCGTGCAGGATTGCCGTGCCACGCAGGGGTGTCCCCGCGTAGGGGAGCCCCACGTGCAAGGAGTGCGCCCTGTAAGGAGAGCCGCCCAATGCGAAAGAAAGTTCAGCCTGCCCGAGAATGGCGCCGCACACACGGAGAACTGACATACAAGATGACACAACAACAAAAAAACACAGATTCCTGTGCTGCTGACAACAACAGAAGCAGACAAAAAAGAACACGCAGCAAATGGACACAGAGAGCAGACAATGGGGGTGGGGGGTTGGGGGGAGAAGGGGAGAGAAATAAAAAAATAAATAAATAAAAAAAAGAGAGAGGCCCAGGAAATCCTTATGCCCTAAGATCAATCCCTGGTTCCAATTTCACTCACTGGGCAGCGTTGGGCAAGTCGCTTACCTTGGTTAAGCTTCAGTGAGGTAAGCTATTGATTGGGATGCTTGTGCCTACCTTTCTTACTTCCCAGGAGGTGTGGTAAGGATCACAGAAGAGAAAAGGAGCTAACAGAGAAAAAGAGCGCTTCAGTGGGCCAGGAACAGCCCACATGAGCCCTTCATGTGGCATGAGACCTTTCCACTCCAAGAACTACGGACAAACCCGATAGGGACATGGGGCAGAATGGGCCCTGAATGCTCCCATTTAGCTGTTCAATCAGGGCCACAAAGGGAGAACAATATTAATTGCGAGAATGACATCCCTCTTGTTCAGACAGCACTTGAATGTACATTCCCACCACACCCCAAGAATAGGGGTGCTAGTTAAATTTGAATTTCAGAAAACAGTGAATAATTTGTAGTATAAGTATGTCCCACATATTACATGGGGCAACAGTTATTTGTTGTTTATCTGATATTCAAATTTGACGGGGCATCTGATGTTTTTATTTGCTTTATCTGGCAGCCCTGCCACGTGGAGGAGTAGGGGTGGGGTGAGCAGAGCTGCAACTTGTAATCCCATTTCACAGGGGAGTCACAAGGAGGAGATCGGACTTGCCCAAAGTACTTATTCACCGTTTTGTTCTACACAGGGTGCCCTAGCTGAGGTTTAAACCTGGGCAGTTTGTGTTGGCTCTAACTTACAGACCTTAGCTCGCATCCCTTTCTTCCCTCTCAGGACTGGTTTCGACTTTGGGGCCCTTGAGAGGTGCTAGGAGTCTCAGTCACTACCTTTGGGAGGCAAAAAGGAGGATCCAGAGGCAGGCAGAAGAGGCTCAGAGATGGTCCTCTCATTTCTACAGACAAGGGACTCGGGTTCTCAAGCACAATTTTATCTCTGATTTTGCACAAGGTCATCCTCAGAGGAGAACTGGAGCTACGACCACACGGGGAGACCCCTAATGCCCAGGAATCTCCTTACTGCTCTGGGGCCTGGGAAAAAGCCCTGGGGGGCAGCATCCTGGTGCCCAGACCAGAGCGATGGGAACAGGAAGGACTGTGGGAAAGCAAGGTGGGCCCCTGGGTTTGGGCTGGTCTCTGCTGCCATCTAGTGGGCATCCTGCACCAGGACTTCTTTGAGAAACTCCTGAGTGAGGTTGTCCTTGTGTGTTTCTGGGCGTTTGTTTCTCTGGGCCCTTCTTGTCCCTGCCTGGTCCTCCTTGTCCTTTTTGACTCTCCCTTCTCCATGACTTGCTGTATGACCCTGGACAAGACTTTTGTCTCTCTGGCTCTCAGATTCCTTTCCTAGAATGAGGGTTCTCCAAACGGTAGCAGGCCTGATATTTCTAAAGTGCAAATTTGCTGAGGTCCCGCCTCTGTTTAAATCTGTCCCCTCCCCTCCCCACCCCGGCCCTCAGATCGAAGCCTGGCAGGCCCTGCATCTGAGCCTGGCCAATCTCACCCTCTCCCCACGTCCGCACTCCAGCCACACAGAGCTAATTTCATTTTTCCAATTATGAAGCCTTCTCAGGGCCTTTGCACATGGTCTCTATACCTAAAACACTCTTCCTCCTCCTTCACTTAGCTTGTTCCTATTCATCCTTCAGAGGTTGATTTAGCCACCTCCTCCAGCTTCCCATGATGACCCCACGCTAGGATGGACGATCCGCCTTTGGGTCTCCACCAACGTCTCAGGAGGGGATACAACCCTGGAAAAGGTTAAATGGCAGGCTACATGGGATTTCTGGTCAGGCACCATGCTCAGGACTCAGGCTGACCTGATTTCCCGTCCCACTCTGCCACTGTTGGTCAGTGTGGCCATCAGCCAATGACGCCACTTCTCTGAGTCTCTATCTTACAGGAGAACAAATCATTTTCTGTTTATACCAGCACTGAAGAATAGAACGCTAATGCAAACCATCAACACAATATTAAATTTCTAGGAGGCATATTTTTTAAAAAATAAAAGAAACAGGTGAAATTAATTTCAATAATACATTTTAGGTAATCCAATATGTAAAATATTATTTCAGCATGTTGTAAGGATTTAAATTATTTAGGAGCTTTTTTACCATCTTTTTTCATACCAAGTCTTTGAAATCCCATGTATATTTGCACTTCTTATCCATCTCAGTTGGGACTGCCACATTACTAGCACTCCACAGCCACGTGAGGCTAGAGACCACCATACGGGGCAGCGCAGCCTGTATCTTTTTTTAAAATCAATTTTATTGATGCAGATTAATAAAGCATAAAATCCATCCAAAGTGTACAATCAATGGTATTTGGAATAATCACATAGGTGTGCATTCATCATGTCAATCATTATTTGAGAACTTCCGCTTTCCCAATAATAATAATCTTCAAACAAGCAAAAAAAAAGCTCTACCCTTTAATAATCACCTCTCCCTCTTAGATCTTCCTTCGTGTGATTAGACTAGGGTGTGCATATGTAAAAATTTGTGGAACTGAACACTTAAGACTTTTCTTTGTTGTATGTAAATTATATCTAGTCTTGGGGGGCAGGAAAGTCAGTCATAGATGGACTTGAACCTAGATGGATGAAGGGGAAATTTTCCTGAATGGCTGAGGGTGGTCCGGGGAGGCTGATATTCTGAGGACCTTTGTCCCTTTTTTTTTTTTTTTTTTTTTTAGGAGGTACCGGGCATTCAACCCGGGACATGGCAAGCAGGCACTCAACCAAATGAACTACTCTCCCCTTTGTCCCTTTTAGTCCTCATTGTGGCCAGGTCCTGGGAAAGGTTCCAGAGTTGCTGGCCTATTTGCTGTACAGACCTTTGCTGCTGCCTGGTAGCTTGGAAGCAGGTGGCAGGCAGCCAGTGGCGCCGGAGCCTGGGCCTCCCCAGGGCCTGACAGACGGTCATGGTGTCACTGAAATTTCCTTCCTGGACCTCCCAGTCCCAGGCTCTGCCTGTCCACACTGTCAGGGCTGTGGGCATTTTCTCTAACTAGGATTGCCAGATGTAGTAAAGAAAAGAAAAATACAGGACACCAAGTTAAATTTGAATTTCTGATAATTTCTGAATATTTTTTTTAGTATAAGTATGTCCCAGGCATGTTTGAGACATACTTATACCTAAAAAATTATTTGTTTATGTGAAAGTCAGACTGAACAGGGCACCAAATGGACCAGAACTCTCCCCACCGAGGGGGTGTTCTCCTTATCTGGCAGGAAAGACCTGAGGCCTCAGGTCCTGAATCCTGTCCTTCTCCTATCCAATAACTTGCTCCTTCCAACTCTTCAACTTCCCTGGACCCACAAACCCCTTGGCTCAGGCCCTCACTCCCCGTGGGACTCTGCAATAGCCTCCTGCTTGCCTTGTGTTCTTAGTCTTCACCCCTTCCCACTGCCCACTGGGGTGGGTCTGAATGCCTCGCTCCCAGCTCCCACTTCCCCAGCCCCTTCCTTTCTTTCCAGCCCAATCCCTACCTCTGTCCCTTCACAGACAGCTTTCTGGACCAGGGAAGTAAAGCAGCATTTCAACAGGAGTAGGTTTTGTAGGCGGATTCCAATTTTGAGCCTGATTCTTATCAGCTGTGCAAGCTTGGGCACATTGGTTAACTTCTCTGTTCCTCATCTGTGACAATGGGGACAGTAATACACACCTTGCAATGCTGGGATATTAAATTGCATTAAGCCCTTAGTGCAGTGTGTGGTACATTGTAAACATTCAATAAATATTAGCTGCTTTTTATCATCTTTTTGAAGGTAAAGTGCTTCCAAGTCTGTTACTTCCATAACCATTATTTCTTGGAAAACTATTTTTTCCTTAGGAGGTAGCAGGGCTTGAACCCAAACCTTGTACATGGGAAGTAGTCACTCAACCATTGAGCGACACCTGCTTTGCTGCCCTCTTGGGAATTATTATTATTATTATTTTGGGGGGGTGCCAGGGGCTGGGGATTGAACCCAGGACCTCGTATGTGGGAAGATGGCACTCAGCCACGGAGCCACAGCAGCTTTCCTGAGTTCGTTTTTTTGTTTGTTTTGCTTATTGTTGGTTTATTTTTTTTCCCCAGGAGGACTGGGAACTGAACCTGGGACCTCCCATGTGTGAGGCAGGTGCTCAGCGGCTCGAGCCTCTTCTGCTCCTATTGGGACTTTTTAATTACAAGAACAAGAAGAAACAGACACTGCTGGTTCCCTGACATGTAAGTTTCAGGAACGAGCTACTGCTTTCCAGAGAGACTATGAGAACGATCTCATTTCTGAGAAAGAACAAGTTGAACTCCCTCCTTTAGTCTGTCTCATGAACTCAAAAGAAAAAGCAACAGGGAATATGAGCAGCAAGTTTTAGTTTAAGATAATTGCTGTTTTTCCATAATGATAGTCCTCTGCGACTTTTCCAAAGGAGGTAGTAGCCCAAGCAGGAATTTTTTAAAGTATATTGAGAACTCACTCTGGGCTAAATCTGTTCCAGTCATCTTCACAATAATATATTTTTTTACTGTTTTTTTCAAAATACACTTTCAAATTTTTTCAAAAGATACTTAGATTATGTAAATGTTACATTAAAAATATAGGGGATTCCCATATGCCCTGATCCCTAGTCCCCCACACACATTTTCCCAAATTAACAACAACCTTCATTGGTGTGGTACATTTATTACAACTGATGAACGCATTTTTGAGCGTTGCCACTAAGCATGGACCATAGTTTATGCTGTAGTTTATTTTACACTCTCTCCCACACAATCTTGTAGTTATGGCCAGATATATAATGGTCTGTATCTATCATTACAATGTCATTCAGGACAATTCCCAAGTCCCGAAAATGCCCCCATATTACACCCGTTTTTCTCTCTTTCTCCCCTCAGAACCTCCAGTGACCACTGCCTCCACATTAATGATGTAAGTTCTTCCATTGCTAGAATCACAATAAGTCTATAATAGAACACCAGTCAGTCTACTCTAGTCCATCGTTCATTTTCCAATCCTGAGGATTCTGGGATGGTGATGTCCACTCCACCCCTAATCGAATGGGAGCTTAATCCCATGGGGCAGATGGATGGTATTATCTTGTTTGTAGTTGCAGACTCTCTTTGTTCCTTGCGATGGTCATTGTCCATCATCATCTCCTTATTAGTTGTCCTGGGTGAGAACAATGAACTGGAGAATAAGTGTTCCAAATCTGTTGTGATTCAAGACCCAGCTGGCACATGGACAGCCCAAAGATTTAAGACTTTCACAATAATCTTTTGAGATAGGAATAAATCTCTCCATTTAACACATGAAGACATAGAGGCTTCTGTAAGTTACACTATTCATCTACAGTCCCATAATTAGTGAGTATGGGAAGGGTCGATGGCCTCTAACTAAAGACTACCAGGAACACACCTATGATCGAACAAGTTGGGTTTATTACTCATTGCAGGGAGGGGAGAATGCAACCGGTGAGGAACCATGGACCATTCCAGTAATAAAATGTTAGAAAGAACTTATAGGTGATTTTCAGTAGGGTTTAAGGAAGTGGGACTTTGTTCTGGATGAGATGCTATGATTGGGTATCTTAACTCTTATCTAGAAGGAAGGAAGACTAGACTTGAGGCTAAGTCTGTAATTGGTAGAGACATAACAATCTTCATGTAAGACAGAATAGGGAAATGTTCAGTCCTTTTTGTGGTCCTGACAAGGCCTGTGTTTTGTCTGAGTTGAGTATGACTATGGAGTTGTCTTTTTAGCTTGATCCATCATGATCACAGAGTGGCCTTTTCTGATACTGATGTCCTGTAAAGTTGTTCAACAGAAGCACCAGCTCCCAGCAACCCAAGGTTTGCCTGATAGTTACCAGGCAAGTTTCTGGATGTCAGGGGCTGCTTTACTTTTTCTCAGAGGCTGGACTCGAATCCAGATCTGATTGGAAACAACTCCTGTGTTACTGCCAGTTCACAGGAACCAGAGAGAAGGCTGATAGTTGAGGAATCTCAGAATACCAGCCTCTGGGAGCTAAGCAGGTACATCTCTGAGTTAGTTTCATATACTGCCTTCATCCCAATTCAGGTCCAATCCCTAACATGGTATAATTGTAGATACTTAATAAATGTTTATTGAATGAACGAAATGATGATGACAATTATCAAGAACTCCAGAGAACAATTGCCTGAGTTCAAATTGCAGCTCCACCACCTATCGGTATGTGATGTGAAAACTTTTAACTTTTTATTTAATGATAAAATTGTGCAAACTTCTGAAGGTTTTCCTTTCCCTATCTGTAAAATGAGGTAATCACCAAATCCACTCATATGGCCCCTTCCTGTGAAGGGCAAATGACACATTCTGTGTAGCATGCTTAACAAAGCGCAGTACATGTTAGCTATCGTTTTTAAGATAAGTGTTCAATTAGCTGTGTGAATACATCTTACTGTGTTTCTCACTAGACTTGGAAGCAAAGATCTTATCTCTCACTACATCACCAGTGCCCGGCACAGGAGCTGGAATGTGGAAAACAATTAATAAATGTTTAATAGATAAATACATTAATTGGCAAGGACCCAGGCAATTTCACCCTTTCCATTTCTTGTTAAATTTTAATTTTTATATCATTTTACACATAAAAGTTGCAAAATTTATACAAGGAACTCCCATATATGATTTACCTAGATTACCTTTAAAATTGTTTACATATTATCTCATTTGCTTAATCATTCTCTTTCTACATATATATTCATTTTTTCTGAATTTTTTGAAATCAAGTTGGAGACATTGTGCCCCTTAACCCCTAAATACGTCAGTGAATATTTCCTAAAAACTAGGATATTTTCTTAATATAGCACAGTACGATAACATTCAGAAAATTTAACATCAATACATGTTAACTACTCTGCAATCTTTATTCAAATTTTGTCACCTGTGCCAATATTATATGTTACAACTATTTAGCTATTCCCCTTCAATTCCAGGATTCAGGTTAGAACCACGTATCACCTTTAGTTGCCATGTCTCTTTAATCTCCTTTAGACTGAAAAAGTTCCTCAGCTTTTATTGTAGGACACTTTTTGTTTTTAAGGCGGTACTGGGATTGAACCCAGGACCCTGTACATGGAAAGCAGGTGCTCAACCACTGAGCTACACCCACCATTTATTTATTTATTTATTTGGTACTGACATTTTTGAAGAATACAGTTATTTTGTAGAATATCCCTTGGGCTTATCAAAGGTTTCCTCCTGAAGTGGGAATACAGTTATTTTGTAGAATATTCCTTAGTTGGGTTTATCAGAGGCTTCCTCCTGGAGTGGGGTTATGCATTTTTGGCAGACATATCAGAGATGGTGTGTCCTTTTCAGTGCATCTTATTAGGAGGCACACTATACCTACCTGACTCATTTCTGGTGATGTTAACTGTAATTAGTTTGACCACTCATCCCACTAGGTTTTGCCTCTGTAAAATCACTCCTTTTCCCTTTTTAATTATAGGTAATTTATGGGAGGCACTTTTATCTGTAAATATTCTGTTCCTCTAGTTTAACCATCCATTGTTTATTTTATAACCATGGTGATTATTATCTGGCATTCTACTGCAAGGGCTTTCCTTACTCCCCCATTCACTTATTTACTTTTTTACGTCAGTAAACACTCATGGTTATTCTATTCAATTACTTATAACTCATTCATATCATTACGTATTTTGATGCTGAGATTGTCCGGATGTGGCCAGTAGGATCCCTTTAGAGTTAGCTCCTGTGTCATTTAACATTTTTAGAGTACTTTCTCACATTCTTGTGCAATAGGATGTTTCAGGTTCATTTGATACTTTTCTTGCCCCGACTCTGCAAACGACTTTTTCTTCAAAGAACCCCGACTCTATCTGAAAAACTAACAGCCGCTGCGTCCCTACGCTTCCGGTCTGCGGCGGAACCTTGGAATCAGGGACTTAGGCGGGAGAACTGTACGGTGGACAAACCTCTTCCGGTTAGGGCCGGAAGTTTTTCGGAGAGGGGAGGCCCTGCGTCAGGTGACCAGAGTCCGCGTAGAGTCAGAGGTCCTGCGGCGGAGACCGAAGGGACCGGCTGTCTGGCGGGTTGGCAGATAGGCCAATAGACTGGGTCGGCCTTGGTGGCGTTAGCTGCGCGGAGGAGGCAGGTATGTGAGGAGCTGGGGCGGTGGTTAGGAACCGTCGAGGTTGGGAGTCGGGGGTCGGGGGTGCCGGCCCTCCGCCTCAGAACGTAGGTCATGTTGACGTTGTGGTCTTACTTCCTGTGATTACAGAGTGGGAAAACTGAGGCCCGAGAAGTCGCGGGGCTCCCACGAACTCCCATCCAGACAGAGACTTATCTAAGTGCCTTTTTGGCCCTCGCGCGGATCCGCCCCTCTCACGTTAGGTTACTTTTACGAGTTTACCCTGCGTGAAGAACCCGAGGCTGGGAAGCGTGGTGAACAGAATTGGTTTGGAAATTAGAAACCTAGGTTCTAGACCTCGCCATCCACACGCCACTGGATTGTACGTTTTGGGCCAAATCCCTTCCCTGCCCTGGGCCTCAGTTCCCTTTTGTAAAGCGGGACAGTGTTTCTCAAAATAAGGTTCTACACCAATAGCTTCGAAATCTCCCGGGATGCATGCTATTTAAAAAAAGGCAAATTTCTGGGCTTCACATCGATCTCTGATTTAGAATCTGGGTAGGAACCGGGGGTTCTGCAGTTTGAACGTACCCTGAGGTGTCCTGATATGAGGTACTGATATTTGAAGCCCTCCGTCTGCTTTCTTGCAGTGAGTACTAGATATCCATTTTTCACTTTGAGGCATGTGGAACATGTGTAGGATCTTGAAAGAATTGGGATATTTAGTTCAGAAAAGAGCACTGGAAGGGAACTCTCTTTAAAGAATTATTATGGTGAAGAGGCTTTCTAATTCATCCTTGGGGATGAAAGAGGCAGAACTAGACCAGTCGGTGAATTCCACAGGAAGACAAGATTTGGACTTAATGGAAGAACTGTCAGAGGTGATCAGCAATGGAATGGTTTGCCCCCAAAGGAAGTGAACTCCCTCTCAAGGGAGGAATACAGGTATTAGATGGAGTTCCTTTCCAACTTGAAAGTCTTTAGTTGTAACTAGTTCTTTAGATTCTTTATGATACTGACTCTGCCCACAGAGTAAATGTGAATCTTCTTTTTTCTTCCTCCTTTTCTTGACACCCCACCCTCCAAAGTAGGGCCCACTGGCACCCTCCATCCTCCATCTCTGGGAGCAAGGAGCGTTATAACCTTATGTAATTTCTTCCTGCCTTGTCCTTTGAACCATTCTTCTTTTCAGGGGCTTTGGAATGGCCCAACATCTGATAGGGTCTTGAATGAAAGCAGGGCCCTCTCTCCATGGCTTAATAGCTTATTTTCTTAGGACACCTTGGAAATGCCTCTCAAGTCTTTGCATTTGATCAGGAAAAGCCAGTGAACTCTTTAGATCACAGAATTGAGTTCTCAGTTGGAAGGGCCCCTTAGGGTTGTTCAGGCCGGCCTTCTCCTCTCTAGGACATAAATCCCTCTAATCCTCTCTTTAGCAGTGTGTTGAATAGATATCATGCCAAATGAGAGAATTTTTAGAGTCATCTGCTAACTTTCCATCCAGCATATAAAATCAGTCTTCTGGAATTGCCAGTTCATTCTCACTTATAGAAACAGATAAAGTTGCTAGCATATCATTAGTTTTCAATCAAACAACAAAACTTCTTTCAAGGAGATCCCTTAAAAACCTGATAGAGTGCTTAAAAATGTTTAAGTTGCTCTATGGACAGAGATTCCATGTTATGACCCAGTTCTGCTGATGTGCCAAAAAAAAAAAAGGGGGGGTTAAGCCAAGACTTCCTGCTTGTGTTTATCTACTTGCTTGTTTATGTTCTCCAGGACTTTAAAAATTGTGAAATGCTTGTTCAATATTAAAATGATCTTAATTTGGTGGTGAGGAGATAAGTGTTTTTAAAACTTCCCAATTTGAAAGTTTCCTTTTAAAGAAGTACGTAAATTGACTGTTCTGAAGTGTGTCTTTTAGGCCACTGGCCTGAAGAGATGCCTCTGAAAAAAATGATTTTATGGTAAAAAGAAGTTTGAGGAAAACTACATGTTTTCCCTTCTTGGAGTTTCTCAGTGTATAGTACCACATAATGGCACTGAGAAATTCTACAATAAAGAAATATGTTTAATCTTAATTTAGTGATGCCAGATTTATTTGATGTGAAACTTTTTTTTTTTTTTTTTAATCTCACACTGGTAAATTCTGACCTAGAGCACAAGAGTCTGCAGACTTTGACCTATGGGCCAAACCTGGCTGCACTGCTAATTTGTATGGTGCATGAGCTCAGAATGGTTTTTATATTTTTAAGTGGTTAGTAATAAATCAAAGGAAGAATTATATTTCATGATATGTAAAAATTATAGGAGATTCAAAGTTTAGTGTCCAGAGTAAAGTTTTATTGGAACTCAATCATGCCTTTTCATTTCTGTGTTATCTTTGACTGCTTTGTGCAACAGTGGCAGAGTTGAGTAGTTGCCAGAGAGACCATATGGCCCACAGAGTCTAAAGTATTTATTATAAGGCCCTTTTCAGAGAGAAAAAAAATTTGCTGACCTTCAGCATATATCATGTATAATTTTTTGAAATATATTTTTATTTATTTTTAAAAGATACATAGATTACATAAAATGTTACATAAAAAAATATAGGGGATTCCCATATACCCCACTCCCCACACTTCCCACTTTTCCCACATTAACAACTTTTTTCATTAGTGTGGTACATTCCTTGCATTTGATGAACACATTTTGCAGCATTTCCACACAGCATGGATTATAGTCTGCATTGTGGTTTACACTCTCTCTCACTCCATTCTGTAGGCAATGGCAAGATATGTAATGCCCTACATCTGTTCTTGCAGTTTCAGGACAATTCCAAGTCCCGAAAATGCCCCCATGTTATATTACTTTTTCCCTCTCCCTGCCTTCAGCAACTCCGGTGGCCACTGTCTCCATCTAGAATCACAATAAGTCTATAGTAGAATACCAGTAAACCCACTCTAGTCCATATTTTATTCCCCAGTTCTGAGTATTCTGGGATGGTGATACCCGTTCTACCTCTGATTGAGAGGGAGCTTTGATCCCATATGGCTGATGAATGGGACTCTCTTGCTTGCAGTTGTAGACACTCTCGGTTCCTTGGTGTGGTGGTTGTCCATCCTTCCCTCCTTTTTTTTTTTTTTAAATATTTATTTATTATTATTATTTTTTAATTACATTAAAAAAATATATGAGGTCCCATTCAACCCCACCGCCCCCGCCCCCCACTCCCCCCACAGTAACACTCTCTCCCATCATCGTGATACATCCATTGCACCTGTTAAGTTCATCTCTGAGCATCACTGCACCCCATAGTCAATGGTCCACATCATAGCCCAGACTCTCATGTTCCATCCAGTGGGCCCTGGGGGGATCTACAGTGTCCCGTAATTGTCTGTGAAGCACTATCCAGGACAACTCCACATCCCGAAAACGCCTCCACATCTCATCTCTTCCTCCTGTTCCCCACACCCAGCAGCCCCCATGGCTACCGTTCCCACACCCATTCCACATTTTCTCTGTGGACATTGGATTGGTTGTGTCCATTGCACACCTATGTCAAGTGAGGGCTTAGATTGCACATGGGTACTGGATGCACTCTTCCCGCTTCTAGTTGTAGACACTCTAGGCTCCATGTTGTGGTGGTTGACCTTCTTCAACTCCATGTTAGCTGAGTGGAGTAAGTCCAATAAGTCAAAGTGTAGGAGCTGAAGTCTGTTGAGGCTCTGGGCCTGGGTGTCATATTATCAGTCCAGAGATTCAAATCCCCTACATATATCTTAAACCCAGCACCAACTACAATTCCAATAAAGTAGCATGCAAGTCTTGTGAAAAGAGATCCCCTCTGAGTCCATTTCCATCACGCAGAAACACCAGCTCCAAAGAAGGGCCATCTGTCATGGCAGTGAACCCCTTCTGCCATGACCATAGAACCCGTGGGTCTCTTTATCCCTCAAAAGAACCAATACCTGGGGTTGTATCTACCTTATCTGTCTCTTAGACTCTGTTTAGTTGTACATAGGGGTAGTCCTTCTGACAACCTCCAGACTCTTTTTTAGAGACTCACAGCCTTATAATCTCATTTCTCCTTTCCATTTCCCCCTTACATTAGGTCAAACCGCTTCCCGAAGTCATGTTATTATATGTAGACAGGTATATTCTGCTGTTCCGCATTGAATCTTTAATTCAAGGTCATTTTCTAGTTGCTTCTTCAGCTGGTATGTGGTAGTGATCCCTCGGTGCCAGGGAGGCTCATCCCCGGGTGTCGTGTCCCACGCTGGGGGGAATGCATCACATCTACACACTGAGTTTGGCTGTGAGAGTGGCCACATTTGAGTAACATGAAGGCTGTCAGGAGGAAACCCCCAGGCACAATGCTACTCTAGGCCTTGTTCTTATTGCAGGTGCATAGGCTCAAAAGTGTAGCCATTAGTATCAAGAGCCCACTGTTGGGCCCTCCTTCCTTCCTGGTTCTTGCCGTTGCACCTGGAGGATTGCCGCTGCTCTCCCAGGGCCCACAACGGTGACCCCCCGGCCAGGAGCCCAGTACCCCCCCAGCTGTTGTTTTTAATTGTTTCCACTATGAGTATATATAGACATTACCATATACCCTGGGCATATGCCCTGTATAACTCCCTGTCAACCATATATATCCTGTCAATAACATCCCATATCAGTATTCCTCCGCTGCCATTGTTGAACCACTCTGTGATCCAAAACTTCCCTTAAAGTGAATCCCAACATAATGTCAGCTTCAGAAGAGTCTTAGATCACCAAAATTCATATATACAATATACAGTATTTCCCCAGATCCACCATTAAACCTTTTCCCTTCCACAGCAATAATCTTTTAACTTATTCATATCATATTTCCTGAAACTGATGTACAGATTCCGAAACTATAGTTTTCAAACAAGGTAACATTTGTGCTTACTATGTGGTCCATACTTTAGGTTGTACAGTTTTCTAAATTTTTTAGTTATCCTATGTTTTGTCTTATGGTTTTCATTATTAGTCTGTCATCCCCTATATGTTTTTGGTGTAATATTAGCTGTTTTATATTCATCCTCGTGTACTCTCACATAACTCCTCTTTTGCCCCCTTATTTACCTTTGTTCCATCCATTGCACGTCCATTTTCCCCTCCCCTTAGGGCCCACAACGCCTGCCAATCTAATGCCCTGGGAGCCGTCCTTTCTCACGAGAGATACAGTTCTCTCTATTCGATGGCATTAGTCTTCCCCAGGATATGGGTCCACCCCACCCAATGGTAGAACCCACCTTGGCAAAATGAGCCTTCAGCTATTCCCTCCGGAGTCCGTCCCGCATCAGACCATACCCCCTGAGCGTCCTAACCAGGTAACCCTCCTACTTATACTTTGATACGTTTTACTCAACATTTAGTTCTCAACGAACTTCTGGCACTCTCCCATGTTTGTATGTTGCCCCTCCCTCCCACCTATTTCTTGGACCATATTACCCCTCTTCCCATCCCCAGCCCCCTCAAACCCAGAAAACCCCACCCGAAGGTAACCCCTTGCCCCCATTTTGTCCCTTCTTTGTGCTCATACTTACCCCCAGCTCATCACAGATTCCACCCCTACAGACATTCACTCACATCCTTCCTCCACCCCCTGATTTCCAGTAAGCCACATCGTTTCAGATGAGAAATCAGCACTTAATCTTATGGAGTTTCCCTTGTATGTGATGGTTTTCTTTTCTCTTGCTGCTTTTAGAATTTTTTCTTTGTCTTGAGCATTGGATAATTTGATAAGTATATGTCTTGGGGTGGGCCTGTTGGGGTTTATGACCAGTGGAGTGCGCTGTGCTTCTTGGATATGTACATCTGTCTCTTTCAGTAGATTTGGGAAGTTTTCATTCATTATTTCCTGCAACACTCCTTCTGACCCCTTTCCCTTCTCTTCTCCTTCTGGAATGCCTATAATACGTATGTTTGAGCGTTTTGCGTTATCATTCAGGTCCCTAAGTCCTATCTGGATTTTTTCTACCTTTTTATTGACCACTTCTACTATCTGTTTGATTTCCAATGCACTGTCTTCCACATCACTAATTCTCTGCTCTGCCTCTTCTAGTCTGCTGATATTTGCTGCAAGTGTATTTTTGATTTCTTGAATTGTGGTGTTCATTTCCATCATATCTGTTATTTTTTTGCGCATGTCTGCAATTTCCCCTCCAAGTGTTGTCTTCACGCTGTTAACCTCTTTCATTACTTCATCAAATTTGTCGGTGATAAATGTTCTGAGATCTTTCATTACTTGTGCGAAGTCCTGCCCCCCTTCCTGTTTGACGGGTTTAATCAGTTCCTTAGCTTCTTTGTCTAGTCTTGGAGATTAATTAGCTGTTGTTTTTGCGTAAGTGTTATATCTTCTCTTTGTCACTTTGTTCTTCTTATTCCAATTTCTTATTGCTAGTTAAGCTCACTTTAAAGGAAAGTATTAGTGCTGGGGAAAGTCAATTGTGTAAGGAAGGAAAAAGTGTGAAGTAGTATTGGTGATATATGTTTACAAAGCAACAATATGAGTTCTGGGAGGATGGAGGTTAGATCATGTAAATTGTGTAGAGTTATAGTAGTAGGAAAGTACCTATAATGAGGTAGACGACTGAATATGGGAGGAATGTGGTACGTACTAAGAGGCTATTGTTTTCGTGAGACAGGGAAAGAGAAAAGAAAGGTAATAGTTTCAGGGACGAATACCAGATGGAAAACTAAACAAAGGTATTAGAAATTAAGAGTTAGACACTTTGTGGATCAAAGAAAGGGAGATGGAATATAGGAGAGATAGCAGATGGTGGAGGATATCAAGTTGTAGGGGAAAGGGGATAGTGTAGATAGGCTAAATCTATTCACAGAGAAATGAGGCAGTGGAGGGTGAGGAAACCCAGCAAATGTGAGGTATTTCCTGTAGGACCTATTGTATTGTTAAGGTAAAATAGTATAAGAAGAATATTGGGGACAAGAAAGAGAGGATTGAAAAAAAGAAAAGAGAAAAAAAAACAACAACAAGAACAACAACAACAACAAAAAATAAAAAAAACAAAAAACAAAAAACAAAAAAAAACAAAGAACAGAAACCCCACCGCCAGGCTCGGCTGGGCTCAGCTAGGCTCCGGTCCCCCGCCCGCCGCGGCTCGGCTGGGCTCGGGTCCCCCGCCTGCCGCCCACCGCGGCTCGGCTGGGCTCAGCTTCCCCTCCCGCCGCGGCTCGGCTGGGCTCGGCTTTCCCGCCCGCCGCCCGGCGTGGCGCAGCGCGGCTCGGCTCTCCCGCTCGCCGCCTGGCGCGGCGCGGCTGGGCTCAGCCGAGCTCAGCTGGGCTCGGCCCCCCCGCCCGCCGCGGCTCAGCCGGGCTCGGCCGGACTCAGCTTCCCCGCCCGCCGCCGCGGCGCGGCTAGGCTGGCTGGGCTTGGCTCCTTTGCCCGCCGCCCGCCGCGGCACAGCGCGGCTTGGCTCTCCTGCCCGCCACCCGCCGCGGCGCGGCTAGGCTCGGCTGGGCTTGACTCCCTCGCCCGCTGCCCGGGCGGCTCAGCGCGGCTCGGCTCTCCCACCCGCCGCCCACCACGGCACAGTGCGGCTCGGCTCTCCCACCTGCCGCCCGCCGCGGCGCGGCTGGGCTCGGTTGGGCTCGGCTTCCCGGCCCGCCGTGTCTCGGCTGGGTTCGACTGGGCTCGGCTGGGCTCGGTTCCCCCACCTGCCACCCGCCGCGGCGCAACGCTGCTCAGCTCGGCTCTCCCGCCTGCTGCCTGCCGCGGCGTGGCTCGTATCCCCCGCCCGCTGCCCACCTCGGCCCAGCTAGGCTACCCTGGCCGCCTCCCGCCGGGGCTCCGCGCGGTGCTAGCTGCCTTGGCTCCGCCTACCCAAGGAGGGAGTCCTCCACACGTAGCTGGGATCTCCGTGTATATTTCACAGATGGATCCTCTCTGTTACCTTCCCTCCAAATCGATGTCCAGACACCTCCGGACCAGGAAAAATCCCGAAACAGCCGGTCCCAAAGAGTCTCCGACACCTCCCAGCCGATTCCCCCCAGGAGCTAGTAACCGGGAAGTTCACTCAGCCGCCATCTTGCCTCCCCCTCCTGAAAAGTCCCAAATTATATCTTATAGACCAGTCCTTTCCGTTACCTTCCCACCAAATCGATGTCCAGACACTTCCTGCCCTGAAAAAATCCTGAAAAAGCCTGGTCCCGGAGAACCTCCAGCGGTGCCCAGCTGCCTCTTCCCAGGAGAGACGGCAAGGCAAGCTCACTCAGCCACCATCTTGCCGGAAGTCTCCATCCTTCCCTCCTTGTTAGTTGTCCTGGGTGAGTCCAGTGAGCTGGAAAGTAGGCGTTGCATCTCCGCTGATGCTCAGGGTCCAGCTGGCACATGGACAGCCCAGAGATTCAAGTCTCTTGGATATACACCTACCAACTCTAGTGCCAACTGTAGGTTCAATAGAAGGGACAGAAGAGACGTGTAGAGAAGTAACATCTGAGTCCAACTCTGCCACACTTAGGAGTACAAACTCCAAAGTAGGGCCCACTGGCAAGGCACCAAACTCCAGAGCTATCTGCCATGACCATAGGACCTGGTTGTCTCCGTAGCCCTCAGGAACCCCACTATTTGGGATAGTATCTACTTTGACTGTCTATGAGATCCTCCTGAGACATGCATAAGTGTTACCTCTCTGATGACCTCCTGACTCCTTTTGAAGTCTCTTAGCCATATGAACACATTTGTCTTTACCATTTCCCCCTTTTATTCAAGTCTTTTTCCAGTTGCGTCACCTGCCAGTATTTAGTAGTAATCCCTCAGTGCCAGGGAGGCTCATTCCCAGCAGTCATGCCCTACTCTGGAGGGAAAGTAATGCATTTATATGCTGAGTTTGACTTAAAGAATGGCCATATTTGAGCAACTTGGAGGCTCTCAGGAGGTAACTCTTAGGCACGCCACAACACTGGCTTGAAATTTTAAGCATAGTCATCAATATCAAGGCCCATCAGTGGACCATCCTTCTTCACTGGTCATTGCCCCTGTTCTTCAGGGATTGCATCATGTATAATTTTTAACTTGTTATTTTGAAATATCTTAGACTTAAAAAAGGATTGTGAACATAATACGCAAACTTCCTATGTACCCTTCATCCATCTTTCCCTAATGTTAACATCTTATATAACCATATTAAAATTATCTAAACAAGAAAATTAACACTGATGTAGTACTAGTAACTAAGATATAGACCTTATTCAGTTTTGCCTTTGTCCCACTAATGTCCTTATTCTGTTTCAGGACTCAGTTCCAGATCCTACGTTGCATTTAGTTGTCAAGTCTCCTTGGTCTATTCTAATTTGAGGCAGTTCCTCAGCCTTTTTTTTTTTTTTTAATTTGCTTGCTTGTTTTTCATGAGTGTTACACTTATGAAAAACAAGCCAAATTTTTTGGCAAGAGACTTGCCAATTATTTGGCAAGAGAATGAATATCTCTCCATTTTTTTTCGTATAGCATTTTAAAGTGTACAATTCAGTGGTTTTTAGAACATTCATAAGATTGTGCAGCTGTCATCACTGTCTGATTCCAGAACATTTCCATCATGCCAAAAAGATACCCTGAATGGCTGTTATTAAAAAATGGAATATAAGTGTTAGCAAGGATGGAAAGAAGTAGGAACCCTGGTACATTTTTGGTGGGAATGAAATATGTAGCTGCTATGAAAAACAGTTTGTGGTCCCTTCATGAGTTAAAACATAGAACTACACATATGACCCAGCAATCCCACTTCTAGGTGAACACTATTAAGAAATGGAAACAGGGATTTAGACAGATATTTGTATGAGGTTGTTCATTGGAGCATTATTCACAGTTGCCAAAAAGTGAAAGAAACCCAAATGTCTTTCAGTAGTGGATTATATGGGAATCCCCTATACTTTTAAGGTAACTTTTCTGTAATCTAAAACTTCTCTAAAAATAGAGTATATAAAAAAAGAAATAATAGGAATACAGACTGTAAGTTTGATATCAATATTAAATTTCTTGCACTTGATAACTAAGGTGATTACATAAGTGACTATCCTTATTCTTAGGAAATGTACATGGAAGTATGTGTTCAAGGAGCATGTTTTTACAATCTACTATCAAATGTTCAGAAAACAGATAAAGTGATAGGTGGATGGATAGATGAATGGATGGCTAGAGTGATATTTGCAAATGTGACAAAATGTTTAGAATTTGTAGATCTGGGTATCTGGGGCAGGGGTTCATTGAAGTTCCCTGTATGGGTTTTGTATTATTTTTGCAACTGTCCTCTAAGTTTGAAATTATTTCAGAATAAAAAGTTTAAAGGGAGAATAAAAGAAACCCCCAACCTGTTAGCAGTCACTCTCCCTTCCCCCTTCCATCATCCCCTGGCAGCCACAATCTATTTTCTGTCTCTATGGATTTTCCTATTCTGGATATGTCATGTAAATGAAATCATACAATATGAATCTTTTGTGTCTGGCTTCTTTCATTAAACACGTGTGTATTTTTTTATTAGAGAAGCTGCAGGTTTACAGAAAAATCATACAGAAAGTACACTGTTTCCATATCCCTCTCTTAACACCTTGCATTAGTGTGGTATATTTATTATAATTAAAGAATATTACTTTTTTTTTTAAAGATCTATTTATTTATTTATTTCTCTCCCCCCCCCGCCCCACCCTGGTTGTCTGGTCTCTGTGTCTATGCTGTGTCGTCTTCTTTGTCTGCTTCTGTTGTTGTCAGTGGCACGGGAATCTGTGTTTCTTTTTGTTGCGTCCTCTCGTTGTGTCAGCTCTCCGTGTGTGCGGCGCCATTCCTGGGCAGGCTGCACTTTCTTTCGCGCTGGCTGTCTCTCCTTACGGGGCACACTCCTTGTGCATGGGGCTCCCCTACGCGGGGGCACCTCTGCGTGGTAGGGCACTCCTTGTGCGCATCAGCACTGCATGGGCCAGCTCCACACGGATCAAGGAGGCCCGGGGTTTGAACGCGGACCTCCCATGTCGTAGACAGACGCCCTAACCACTGGGCCAGGTCTGCCACCAAGAATATTACTTAATTGTACTATTAATTATAGTGTGTGGTTTACATTAGGGTTCCCAGATTTTTTTATTATTATAATAAAGTAACATACAACTTAAAATTTCCCCTTTTAACCACATTCAAATATATAATTCAGTGTTGTTAATTACATTCACATAGTTCACCATCATCACCATCCATTACCAAAATCCATCCCGACCCCTGGTAATCTGTATTCTGGTTTCTGACTCTATGAATTTGCTTTATTCTAATTATATCAGTGAAATCTTTGCAATATTTGTCCTTTTGTGTCTGGCTTATTTCACTCAGCATGATGTCTTCCAGATTCATCTGTGTAGTGGCATGTATCAGAACTTCATTCCTTTTACTTTTTACTGCTGAGTAATAGTCCATTGTATTTTTATACCACATTTTGTTTATCCATTCATTGGTACATGGGTGCTTGGGTTCCTTCCATCTTTTGGCAATCATGAATAATGCTGCTATGAACATTGGTGTGCAAATATCCATTCAAGTCCCTGCTTTCAATTCTTTTGTGTATATACCTAGAAATAGGATTGCCAGGTCATATGGTAATTCTATGCTTAACTTTCTAAGGAACTGTCCAACTGTCTTCCACAATGGCCGCACCATTTTACATTGCTACCAGCAATAAATGAGTGTGCCTATTTCTCAACATCCTCTCTAGCACTTGTTATTTCCTTAATAACAGCCACTCTAATGAGTGTGAAATGTTATTTCGTGGTTTTGAATTGCATTTCCTTAATGGCTAATTATGTTGAGCATCTTTTCGTGCTTTTTGGCCATTCATATATCTTCTTTGAAGAAGTGTTTATTCAAGTCTTTTGCTCATTTTTTAAGTGGATTGATAGTTGAGTTAAACATAGTGTTTTCAAGTCTCATCTGTGTTGTAGCATTCATTCATTCTTTCTTATGGCTGTAATAATATTCCATTGTATGTATATAACATTTTTTTAATCCATTCATCAGTTGACGGATATTTGGATTGCTTCCATCTTTTGACTTAATGCTGCTATGAACATACATGTACAAGTTTTGTGTTTTTTTTGTAAAACATATGCTTTCAGTTCTTTTGGGTATATTCTTGGGATGGAATATACGTAAGAATATACCCAACTCCATGTTTAACTTTTTGAGGTGTTTTCCACAGCACCATTTTTACATTCTCATTGGCATTGTATGAGTGTGCCAATTTCTTCACATCTTTGCCAACACTTGTTATTGTCCTTTTTTTTTTTTAAAGATAGTAGTCATCCTAGTGGTGTGAAGTGGTATCTTACTGTGGTTTGATTTGCATTTCTCTAAAGTCTAATGATATCTTTTCATGTGATTATTGACTATTTGTAGTCTTCTTTGGAGAAATGTGAATTCAAAGAGTGTGCAGATCCCTTGAGGTCCCTTGAAGTAACTAGAGTGAACTGAATGACAGATTCTGAGGCAATGCCAGTAACTCCGAGATCTGAATGTTATTGAATGTGAAATGTTGAACTCCAGTGTAGGTTGTCTGTTTGAGACTGCTGAGCATGCAGAGTTGGGGTAGCCATGGTCAAGTGAAAGGGGTGCAACTTGAGTCCAGGAACAACAGCATCCTCCAAGATATGAGGAGAACTCTAGGAAATCCTGCCATTTGGTGTCTGCTCTGGTGTTTGGTCATAGCCAGGGGGTAGAGGAGTCAGTGGTGGTTTGGAATGCTCAGGATTGCTGATGGTCTTGGTCAGCTGCTCTGCCAGTAGACTACTAGTGCGCCCAGGCTTCTCTTGACCCCACAGCATTTGGCTGTAACCAGACAAATCTTTGACATTTATTTATAAAAGAAACAAAACATTAAAGTTAATTATAAAATAATAGGTGCACTTTTTAGACATTTTGTTGATTACAGAAAAGCCCCTCTCCATCTCCCACCCTACCCCAGTCACCCCTAGAACCAGTATCAACTATTTCCTTCCTGTTTTCCTGGATCACCTTTTTATGGTTATCATTTAGTGTACACAGTTCTATATCCTGTTTGTTTCTATTACATTTTTTCTCCTTGTTTTGTTGCCAACTTCTTTTGTAAACATTACTTCTAATACCTGCATAGAGTTCCATTTACTTAACCTTTAACTTATTCACTAAGTCAGTAAGCCAATAATTAATAGTGTAGACAGAATGTTAACAACTTAGCATGGTCTTAGTGGAGTGGAAATGGCGTTTTTAAAGTAGGAACCAAATGACTTCTAGCCACAGAGTCTCAGAGGTGGCCCTGTGCTGCATGACTGTCATAGACGCTATCCCTCTCTCCTTCACATCTGCTGGGGCAACATAGATCCATCTCTTCATTGGTCAGTGGGAACAAAACACCTGAGTAGTGAGTCCTGGTCCACCATTGGCATAAAGACACAGAGGGAAGCAGATGTGGTTCAAGTGATAGGGCTTCCACTTACCATATGGAAGGACCTGGTTTCGATCCCTGGGTCTCCTGGTAAAAAAAGAAAAAGAGAAAGCTTGCCTGTGTAGCAAGCCAGTGCCCGAGTGGCAAGCCAGGTGCCCGCGTGAGTGCCCGCATGGCGAGCTGAGTGCCCCGGTGGTGAGCCAGTGCCTGTGTAATTGAGTCACACTGCAACAAAAGAGAAACAAAGGGGAGAGTCAAGGGGAAGCACAGCAGGAACCAGGAACTGAGGTGGTGCAAGTGACAGGGAACTTCTCTCCACATCCAAGATCCCCAAGACCGAATCCTAGTGAATCCTAGAGAAAAAAATGAGAAAAGAAGACAAAAAGAGAATCAGATACAAGAGATTGTGCAGCGAGTGAACACAGACAGCAATAACAGCATGGCGGGAAGAGGGAAGAAAGAAAAAGACACGTAGAACCCAGAAGCAGCACTTGTGTAGTCATTGAATCAGGCTCTGTCTGATTCTATGGAAATGGCCTAGGGGACTGCACAGGCAATGCCTGCCTGGGACCAGTTGCCAGGTTGACCCCTGTCTCTAGCATCTGGCCATTTAATATCCACTCTTCCAGTTGCCCTTCAGAAGTCCCTTGTGGTGGTGTAGGAATGGTGGAGGTTATTAAAGATGGACAGCTTTGTGAATGTGGGAGTGGACCCTGGGCAAAGCCCAGGAAAGTTTTCTTGTTTTTTCTCAACACTATCACCTCTGCCCGGGTGCTTCTGAGTGTGAGGCGTTTTTTTAGAATAACGGTTAAATTCTGACTAAACCATGGACTCCATGAGAGCAGAGCCAGAATCTTGCCTAATTTTTGCCATTGAGCCCTAGGCATGCTATTCTCTAAATGTTTGCTCATAGTAAACACAATTAATGGAGGTTTGTGAAGGTCAATATTATAGACTATTCAAAATACTCAAAAGGTATCATTTTGATTTTATTATTTTTAAACACAGGTAGTATATCATAATGTTCTCCTGATGGTCCTCTTCTGAACCTATTGAAAGGAGAGATGAGGTAGTTGTTTTCTTAGAAAGTTTTCAGGAGCAATCTGTTGTCAGTTTTAGTCATTTTTATTTTGTACTCTGCCTTCAGAGTATTTTACAGGTCTTTAGCTCAACCTCTGGTAATATCTGAATTAATGAGATATGTAGACTCTGAATTAATGAGATTTTACTGATGGAGTGAATACAAAAACAACTCTCGGGAAGCAGATTTGGCTCATCTGACAGAGCATCCGCCTACCACATGGGAGGTCCAGGGTTCAAACCCAGGGCCTCCTGACCCATGTGGTGAGCTGGCCCACGTGCAGTGTTGATGAGTGCAAGGAGTGCTGTGCCACACAGGGGTGTCCCCGCGTAGGGAAGCCCCATGCGCAAGGAGTGCGTCCCGTAAGGAGAGCCGCCCCGTGTGATAAAAGTGTAGCCTGCCCAAGAGTGGCACAGCACACACGGAGAACTGACACAGCAAGATGAGGCAATAAAAAGAGACACAGATTCCTGTGCTGCTGACAAGAATACAAGCACACACAGAAGAACACTCACCGAATGGACACAAGAGAGCAGACAACTGGGGGGGGGGTAGAAATAAATTAAAAAAAACAGCAACTCTCATTTTGTAAACTTTCCTGATAACAAAAGAGAAGCAGCAACAGTGATCCCCGTTTTCAGGTAAGGACACTAGCTTGGTAAGTGGCAGAGCTGAACCTCACACTGAATCCTCTGGTTCCAGATTGTTCCTTTCCCTGTATTATACTAGAAATCCACTCAGATTTCTTCACTTGGATCTGTCTGGTCTGAAGATCTTTTCTTTAATACAATATTTTCCTCAGCTGTGTTGGTTTGACTTGAAAGAGGCCAATCCCTGTCTCATTCACATTTATTGAGCATCTCCTCTGTGTCAGGCACCATGCTGTTACCTCTAGGAGGTGTCTAACTAGAATGGGCAATGGACACTTCAGTGAATAATTAGTCTTCTGCATGAGTATTTTATGTCTACTGGAGGTGGACACCAATTTAGGAAAAGTTGAACCTTTTTCTCGTCGATCTTCCCCCCTCCCTTTTTTTTCATTTACGAGTTTTGGGCAATACTTAAAACAAAAATTACCCATTCTAAAGCAGTTACATAATGTTTCTAGTTCTGAAAAATATAGTCACTGAAGAATGTCTTGTTCTTTTAGAATAATGATTTTCCACATATTTAGTTGGCCAAATTGACTTACTGAACTTTGCAGTTGTAAATATTCCTGGGTGTCATCAGATCTGTCAACCCACATACTTTTATGTGGTGCTTCTGAGGTGCTTGACCCTGCCTGAGTGAGTAAAGCATCTGGAAGCTAGATCCAGGCTTAGGAAGACAGACACACAGTCACATCACTGATATGCCATTTGTTAAGCACATTGGCTTGGGGGTTGGGAAACTTTGCCTCTGACTGGTTCTGTGACCGTGGGCAAGTGACCTCACTACTCTGAACCTTAACGTCACCATCCCAGGGGAGGCTAATGATGATCGTAGTGTAAAGGCTGAGCAGAGTGTTAGCTGATGTTATTCATTATACTTTGGGGGAAATCTGAATTTGTCTGGATCAAACTGTGTCCCATTCTGGATTTCCTCTCAGTGCATAAACACGTACAGTTCTGTTGTCTCACCTTTGGCTTCAAGGAGCATTGTTCGTTCAGCAAATCAGCCAATTACCTGCTAAGATTGCATAACTCTGTGGAGAATACAAAGAAGCGGTATACCTTCAGTGTACTCAGAGAACTTACAACTGTGGGAATTAACATTTCTTGGGTACTTCTGCCCCTTTATTTTTTTTTTCTTTTTTAAAGATTTAGTTTTTATATATTTTTCTCCCCTTCCCCTCCCCCCCTTGTCTGCTCTCTGTCCAGTTGCTGCATGTTCTTCTGTGTCTGCTTGCATTCTTGCCAGTGGCACCACAAATCTGTCTCTTTTCGTTGTCATCATGCTGCGCCAGCTCTCCATATGTGTGGCATCACTCCTGGACAGGCTGCACTTTTTTCACACGGGGCGGCTCTCCTTACGGGGTGCACTCCTTGCGTGTGGGTCTCCCCTACGCGGGGGACACCCCTGCGTGGCATGTGCACTCATTGCGCGCATCAGCACTGCCCATGGGCCAGCTCACCTTATGGGTCAGGAGGCCCTGGGTTTGAACCCTGGACCTCCCATGTGGTAGGCGGACGCTCTGTCAGATGAGCCAAATCCTCTTCCCTGTCCCTTCCTTTTGTAGCTCTAATCCTTACAGCTATCCTGTGAGGAAGTTCACAGATGAATAAAACAAAGTCTTAGTGAGTAAATAACTCACTATGGAGTAGTGACAAAGCTCAGACTTGAACCCAGGCCATCAGATTCTGTGTACCATGCTAGTTTTTTGTTTTCTTTTCTCTCCCCTTCCCCCCTCCACCCCCCAGTTGTCTGCTCTCTGTGTCCATTCGCTGTGTGTTCTTCTGTGACCCCTTCTATCCTTATCAGCGGCACTGGGAATCTGTGTTTCTTTTTTGTTGCATCATCATGTTATGTCAGCTCTCCGTGTGTGCGCATCATTCTTGGGCAAGCTGCACATTCTTTTGCGCTGGGCGGCTCTCCTTAAGGAGTGCACTCCTGTGTGTGGGGCTCCCCTACATAGGGGACACTCCTGCATGGCACGACACTCCTTGCATGCATCAGCACTGCACATGAGCCAGCTCCACACGGGTCATGGAGGCCCGGGGTTTGAACCGCGGACCTCCCATGTGGTAGGCTGATGCCCTATCCATTGGGCCAAGTTCACTTCCCCCATGCTAGTTTTTAAGGACAAAAGTCCATAAAAGTTAAGACAGTGATATTAGGAACAACAAAAATTAACCTCTTGGATGACTTAAAAGCTTGTGACACTGGTAGTCTAAATCCCATTTTACCCTTCCTTACAAATCCTGGTAATCCTTAAGAAAAGTTATTGGAGGGGAAGCGGCTGTGGCTCAATCTGTTGGGCTCCCATCTACCATATGGGAGGCCCTGAGTTTGCATCCTGGGGCCCCCTTGTGAAGGCAGTCTCACCCGCACAATGCGGAGAACCACCAGCTGGCCCAGGCTCCATGGACTGCTGCCTGGTCCACCCACAAGCGCTGCTGAGAGCCAACTCAGCAAGGTGACGCAACAAAGAGGGAGACAAGCAATAACACAGAAGAGCACACAGGGAATGGACACAGAGAGCAGACAGCACACAAAAAGCCACAAGGGGAGGGATAAAAAAAAAAAAGTTATTGGAGGGAGTAGATGTGGCTCAATTGGTTGAGCACCCATCTCCCACACAGGAGGTCCCGGGTTCAGTTCCCAGTTCCTTAAAAAAAACAAAAACAAGCAATATAAATGGAAAAAACCAACTTAGGGAAGCTAGTGTGGCTCAGTGGTTGAGCACCACCTTCCCACATACACGTTCAAAAAAAAAGTCATTGGAGTTTAAAACCAAACAATTAAAAAAAAAAAAAGCTTTTCGGTTCAGAAATAGTGGAAGAGAAGAAAATGTGAAAAAGCAGGAACAGTTGACCCTAGAATCTCCACCTAAATATTTGTTGTATTTGAAAATTGCTGTATCTCTAGGGCTTAGCACAGTGAATAAAACTATCAGTCTCAGTAACTAGTTAGTGAACAAATTATTGAATTTAAAATATCTTTCAAAACTGCCAGAAATTATACATTCCTTGTTTCAAACACATGTTATTGGCAAAGACATCAGGAAACAAGCAATCTTTCCTAAAGGGTATCCAAATTACGAAATAGACATCTTTTTGACCGAGGATTTCTATTTCTAAGATTTATCCTAAAGGTATTGTCTAGTATCATTGGTCTCCAAGGTAGGGAATGGGGTAGCTGGTGCCAGGGATGGGAGAGAAACTTTTCAATTTATATCCTTTTGTTTCTTTTGAATTTTGAGCAATGTTAATATGTAACTTATTAAGATGTAAATCAGTAAGTTTGAAAAATGGTCAAAACTCCGGGAGAATTATTCTGCTAAGGACCATTTATACCTTACTGAGAACTACTTTGCTTTCCTTTTTGTTTTCTATCAAGATCTGAAGGGACGGGTCTTTTAATATTTTCCCTTATTTTTTTCTGGTTATTAAAACAATAACACAGGGAAGCGGATTTGGCTCAATGAATAGAGCATCTGCCTACCACATGGGAGGTCCAGGGTTCAAACCCAGGGCCTCCTGACCTATGTGATGAGCTGTCCCACACGCAGTGCTTATGTGCGCAAGGAATGCCATACCACACGGGTGTCCCCCGTGTAGGGGAGCCCCACGTGCAAGGAGTGCACCCTGTAAGGAGAACTGCCCCTTGTGAAAAAAAGGTACAGCCTGCCCAGGAGTGGCACCGCACACATGGAAAGCTGACGCAGCAAGATGACGCAATAAAAAGAGACACAGATTCCTGGTGCCACTGACAAGAATATAAGTGGACACAGAGAGCAGATAACTGGGGGGGGGGGAGGGGAGGGAAGGGGAGAGAAATTAAAAATAAGTCTTAAAAAAAATAATAACACAGAGAAACATGTTTATCGCTCTCCTCAGTTAGCACACATCATGGCAACCCCTGCCCAGCAGCTTCCTCAACCTATTGGTGGGAAGTATTAAGGGAAGACGCAGTATGTGCAGGGCAGACAGGCTCGGCACTGCAACACTTGGAGCCTGGGCTATAGGACATCCTTAACACCTGAAACATGAATAAGTGCAAATGCATAGAGGAAGCTTACAGCCTGCTCAACAAATATGGTGGTGACATGCATGGGCCGGAAGAGTTTATAGAGAAGTATCTGCAGGCCCTTTGGAATTGAGGAAGAAGACAATGATATGGAGGCTGCCTTGAAGAAAGAGGTTGGTGACATTAAGGCATCTGTAGAAATGAGGCTGAGATTCCATTCATTGGAGAGTGGAACAAATAATGTAGTCTTCATCGGGACATTTGAAATAGAACATGAGAAATTGGTACATCATATCCTCCCGGATATGTACAAAACCAAGAAGACTCCTTAGGTTATTCTATGAATGTTACCCATCTCTAGCACATGGAAGGCTTTTTTAGAGTATATAAAATACATGCAGAAACATTTTTGGAACCCTGGTTTAAAGCTCTAAATAAAAGGGCATTTAAAATAATATATAAATCTCAAAATAAGTCACATGAATAGAGAAGTAATCAAAGAATTGGCGGGAATTGTTGGCAGCCTCAATTTGGAAAATAAAGTGAATCTCACCAACCCATGGTACGCAGTGGTGGTAGAAATCGTCAAAGCTGTCTGTTGCCTGAGTGTTGTGAGAGATTACTTTTTTTCCAGAAAATATAATCTCCAGGAAGTGGTGAAGAGTGTTAAGGACCTGTCATGGTGTAACCCAAAGCAGACAGCACAAGCAGGAAATGTGAAAGAAGCTAAATTGGAATCTGTTGACAAATCAAATCAAAGTGACCCAGAAGAAGGAAAATAACCAGTAGCAGGTGATATAAGAGAATAGTGAGGAGGTGGAGCAGACAGAACCAAAATCTGAGACACACTGAGTGAGTGAGGCAGGAGCTAAACGTGAACTTCCAAGTCAAGTCACAGAAGAATCCAGTCAAATGAAAATGACCTTTCATAGGGAAAAAATATGATCTGGTGGGGGCGAGTTTTACAACTTGGGTTCCATTAATATGTAAAATTAACACTGAAAATACTGTTTTAAACTTTGTGTGCTGTACTCCCAAGTAGTGAACAGTGAGCTGCTCTGTTAACAATTTTTCATCTTTCAACCCTGTATGGCAGTGTGCATTTAGGCCCACGTGCATTTGGTGGGAAGCTGTTGATTATTGGTGGAACACTGTATTATATGGAGGAAGAAAGGTAAAACAATAATGTTGGCCTCTCCCTCATGATTACCTTCCCCAGCCTTCTTCATGCCCTGCCCTCTGACCTGGGAGTGAACGAGCTCTGTGTAATAGGAAATTTCCCTTCTAAGGAAGGAATTTTTACTTGACAACTCAGATGTCCCTGCCATTTTGTTGTAAATCTTTCCAAAATGTGGATTGTATAGGTTAGAAATTGTTTTGTGAAATTTTTGTATTTTTGTATGAATTTCCTTAATTATTATGCTAGTTTTTGTATTTTATTAACATTTGTTTGTTAAAAACAAATCTGATGTGATCCAGCACTATGCTGTTTGAAATCATGGTGTGTGATAAAAGAAGACCAGTCTAGATCTAGATCTAGATATAGATCTATAAGGTTAGTGATGAAGAAGTAAAATCTTCTGAGTTATTTCAGTATACTAGTGCAATGGGACACAAAGTTGTCTTCATAATGAAAGCTCCTTATCCAGGGTTTTTTAGGTACTCGCAAGTTGTCCTGTTCCATTGTGCAATGTCTGTGGCATACACTTAAAAATACAACAATTGCTCCAACAATTGTAACTATAAATCAGAGGCATTTGACAAGTAAAGATGTTGATTATTTTAAATGGCTATTGGAATATCAAAACATAGTAAATTTTGTTTAAAAAGTTACACACATTGAAAAGGCTTAGGAAGCAAGTTATTTTGTTAAAGAACTTACCCCAGAAAAGAAAAATTTACAAATCTGGTAGGAATCTAATAATGCCAACATCAAAATGCTAGGTGAATAAAGTGAAAAGACTTATTCTTGGTATAGTAGGTTGACTTATTGATAAGTCTCATCATAATGAAGAGGTTTTGTGTAATTAACTAAAAAGGAACAGCTTCTTTATCTCGGTTGATGAGTCAACAGATTTCACCAATATTTGTCCTGCTATAGCATTTGTAAGATTCGTAAATGATGGAGAAATTCAAGAAAAGTTTATCTGCACAGGGCTGCCTGAAACAAATGGCAATATATATTTAATGTAGTGTCTCTTATCTGGAAACCAAGTCTGTCTTCTATACTGTTGGTACATTGGTTGGCTCCATGACAAGTATTGTCTCGTGAAAAAAGAAAATCCAAATGTTAACATTACAGCACATTGCTTTCTTCACAGAGACCTGCTGCTGTCAAAAACTTGGAGACTGAAGAAAATTCTGAATAATGATATAAAAATAGTTAGCTTTATTACCTGCTCATGTAAAAATATTTTTAAAAAACCAAAAATAACTAAAACCCGAACAAAGCACATAAATTTCCTACTACAAACAGAAATCCAGGGTGGGAATTGAGTGCTTTTTTTCTTTAAAAAAATAGTCAATTAAAAAAAAAACCAAAAAACTCTAGTGTGATTTAACTTGTTTTGTTCTAGAAAGGAAAGAGTGTTAAACTCGGTATATTTTTAAACATGTTTCTCTAAAGTTAAACATGATTTTCAAATGTTATTTGTATTTCACTTTTGCTACAGCCAGAATATTCAGCTTATTTTTCATAGTCCCTAATATTTTCAGAAAAAATGAAAATAAATTTTTCCCTAAAAACAAAACAAAAAACGAATAACACAGTACTCACTATAGAAAAACTGATAAGTTCGGTTAGGTGTTAAAAAAAGAAATTTTCCCATAATTCCACTATCTGGAGATGACTGCAATTAATATTTTTGGCCCCATCTAGTTTTTTTTTCTATAAATTTTCAACCTGCTGCTACACAATATATTCACTTTTGTATACAATTATGTGTCCTCTTTTTTGCTTAACGTTATATTATGTAATTAAAATTCTCATGTAAGCAAAATCCCTACCTAAGTATCATTTTTAGTGGCTTTGTAGTTTGTCATGTAGATGTACTAATTAACCCAAGAATGAGATTGGATGGGGAGAGAAAGAGACTGTGGAATCATGAAGCCCTTTGGAAGGCTGGATGGTTCTGGGTTAGGTGCCCCAATAGGGAGTGTGAAGGTCAGGGCCGAAGGGCACTTGGCATCTAAGCTTTCTGTAATGAATGGCATGTGACTCCTTCATGATCTGGCCCCTGCCTGCTTACTCCTTCAGTCCCAGCCCTTGCTGCCCCCACACCCTCATTGTGCCCTGAATGGCACTGGGAGTTGTCCACTTGTCCCGCCTGCTGTGTCTACCTCCTCCCCTGCATCTCCTGCCTTCATGCACTCTACACACCCCACTTAGCATCTGACACACTGGTCCTGAATGCCTGGTAAATAATAGGAGTTTAATAAATCTTTGAAGACAGGAGAGGGGGTTGATTGAGTAGATAGGGAGATAAGAGGTTACCAGAAAGGACAGACCCAAGAAAAAGAGGCTAGTCCTCTCAGCCTCTTCTGTCCCTCTGGACCTGAAAGTCCACCTATGCCCTTTGTCTTGTCTTTGAGGACCAGGCCTCTGCCAGCCAACCTAGGAGCCCTAAACACCAGTTAGCGTCTGAACTTTAGAGCCTAGTTTCTGTGTGTTCCAGGTTCCAATCAAGTTACTCAGATTTCTTCTCCAGTCTTCTGTGAGTGTGATGTAGACATTCTCGGAATACATATCCCATCTGCTTACATGTGGTCCAGCAGCAGCCCAGTGAGCAGCTCAGACAGATTCAGGAGTGCCAAAATTCCTTTGCAGAAGGCTTCCTCGTGAATAAGCATGTGTCGGCAGGAACAAGACCTCTGCTGGGTCCCCTTTCAAATTGCGCCATTTTTTAATCAACCAATTTTGGAATCTTCCTACCTAGAATGAACATTTCTAGGGGCCTCTGTGCACCCTGCTCCTAGAATTCTTAGAGTTAAAGGGTCAGAGAAGGCAGATTATGTACATCTTCAGTTCTGTAGAACCTGAGAAATGAATAGGAAAAAGCTACAAAGAGATTTCCTCATGAGGTCAAGTTCCCTGGTGGTTCCTGCTGGCATACACAACTCTTGGATTTTCTCCCTTGCTCATTTCTAGTCCAATGCAGGGCAAGTGGACCAAAGGCCAGCTTTGGGGAAGGTAATAGAATGCTGAGTTAATCAACTTAGCTGCCAGGATCTGCATTTCTAAAGAATCATTTAGTATTGCAAATCTGCTCTAGTCCCAGGACTACGTGTGTCACCCTGGGCGTCATAAGTTGGAATTTTTTTTGTATGTTTTCAAAATAAGGTGTAAACTAGTTTCTTAAAATAGCTCTGTCCCAGGTAGACCAGGTGCTAGCTGGTCTGGATCTTAGCAGACTTACCCCTCAAGTTTATCTGGCTTTATTGTGGTTCCTCTGGACAGCAGCTAGGGCATGTGCGTTTCTGAAGGTGAGACCCCAAGGTGACTATCCCTCCTTAAGCACTACTGCTGTGGTGTTACTTTGTAATTTTGGTATAGTTCTTTGTTCTAGAGCTGAGTTTCTAAAACTTTGCTTATCAGAATTATCTGAGGTGGCGTTGGGGGGAACACTTATTTAAAAATATAGATACTTGGAACCTATCTATATCCAGATTTTAAGTCCTTGGAGGAGTCTGAGAACGATTTTCTGGGAGTTTGCCTGTTTAGGAAAAACAGGCAAGAAACAGGTGAGTTTGATGTTTAAGAATTCTTAATTATACATGTGCCTTCCTTAGCTCCTGTTCTAGTCTACAGGACCTCAACTTGGTCTTGCTTTTTTTTTGTACACATCCCTCACTCCCACCCCTCAATCTCCCTCTCTCCCTCATTGGAAGTACCAGGGCTCCATTGTAGTTGGTACTGGGGAGCTGTTGGTGGAATGAATAAATTGATGATTGATGGTTTTGCTCTGTATTTATTTTTTTTTAAGATTTATTTTTAATTTATTTCATTCCCCCCCCCCCCCCCAGTTGTCTGCTCTCTGTGTCCATTCACTGTATGTTCTTCTGTGACTGCTTCCATCCTTATCAGCGGCACCGGGAGTCTGTGTTTCTTTTTGTTGTGTCAGCTCTCCGTGTGTGTGGCACCATTTTTGGGCAGGCTGCACTTTCTTTTGCGCTGGGTAGCTCTCCTTACGGGGTGCACTCATTGCACGTGGAGCTCTCCTACGTGGGGGACACCCCTGCATGGCACGGCAGTCCTTGCGTGCATCAGCACTGCGCATGGGCCAGCTCCACACGGGTCAAGGAGGTGTGGGGTTTGAACAGCGGACCTCCCATGTGGTAGGCAGATGCCCTATCCGTTGGGTCAAGTCCGCTTCCCTGTATTTACTTTAAAGAGCTCAAAAGTTATAGCATTGCACTGTGAATTTAAGGAGAAACATACCAGGTGTTGAATTTTGTGCATATTAAAGGAATAGCACAATTAAAATTTTAAGTGTGGGAAGAACACTGGATCTCATGCTATGTAATCTGAATTTGTCACTGTACAGTGTTTTTCAGTTCTCCGGCAAGATCTCTAACCTCCTTGGCCTGATGTCCTCATAAATGGGTGAGGATCAGAAGAGGTGATAGAAGTGAATGTGCTTTAAAAACTAGAAAGTGGGTTCAGGTCAGGGGTGAAGAATGATTAGGGTAATGAAAGGGGCATAGAACCAGCCCCAACAAAGTTGCTGTATATTTAAGTCAAAGTCTGTAGGCCCTACAGGGACCAGAAGAGATTTTTGCCGGACATAGATCAGGTTTTAGAGTCTGCTTCCCTTTTGCTCTAATTTCTGAGCTGACCAGGCAATTCTGGACCCTCTGTCCTCTGGGCCGCTATCCCGTCATGCTGGGCTCACGAGGCTATGGCCACATTCTGTGGTTCTGTAGGTTCTCAGTGGACAGTCTCCTGGGGATGCTGCTCACTTCTGCCATGCTGCCCTGGTGTGGTGAGGTTCCCATGGATGGGGGTAGGGAGGAGGTGAGGAGAGGAGGCCCCAGGGTTGTGGGCGTACTACTTGGGGACCCTGACTGTGTGGCAAAGAGGTTTGTGAGTTGCTGGCCAGGGAGTTGACCAAAATCAGTCATACATGCCTGCATTCAGCAAATATTTGAATACCTACTGGACCTGAGGCTCTAGGTCCTGGTAGGCTGTAGGTGCCATATGGTCAGTCTACTTGGAATTAGAATGATAGTTGTATTATTTATTGGTCCACAGAGAGTTGGGATGCATGAGCCTGCACAGTGCCTGACCCCCAACTGCTAGCCTGTTGGAAGGTGCCACTCCTTGAAAACTCTTGAGCTGACCTGTTCCCGTCTCCAGATCATTTCCACCCCTACCTCCTGCCTTGACCCTCGTGGTTCCCTTGTGCCTGTTGTGTAAGAATGTGGGCCAGGCAGAACCCGTGAGCCCAGGCACTGGGAAAGGCAGCAGGCCAGGGGAAGTGATATGTGTGAGCACCTCCCCAAGAGCAGAGCCCTCCAGGTCACTGTGTTATCTCATGGGGCCACCTCAGCAATCCTGTCGGAGGCATGACACCTTGCTTTTCAGGTGAGAAAAGAGATTCAAGCCATTAAGGGATTTACCCAGGGACACATATCTAGTTAGTGGTAGAATCAGAACTTGAACTCAGAGCTTTTCAGGATTGGGAAAACCTGAAATGTTAAAGATTTTTAAAAACTTGTTTTTGTTATTGTTCTGCCTGATTTCAAAAGTAATACATGTAAAAATGCCAGTATTATAAACATGGAGGACTTAGAAAATAACAGTCATTCTCCCAGCTCCCCACCAATTCAGAGAACCTGTCTTATTTGTCCTGTGGAACGTCCCACATTCTGAATTTGTCTGATTGCATCCTCATGGAGTCGTTTCACACATTCATTGTCTGCCCGTTTTCTTTGAATGGGTAATTTGTTTTAGAGGCTTGATTAGAACACATCATAGGTATTAGTGTGTACTTCAGGAGGCTGACTCATGGGCCAGTGAACCTAATTTGTATTGTTGCCCTTTCACATCTGTGCACATAGTTCTTAATTTTAAAAAGATACATATTTTTAAACAAACATACATGGGTTGGTACTTGGGGTACTTGACCCATAATGCAGCTCTCAAAAGCAGGCTTCACCCCAAAGAAGAGAGCAGATGGTCGTGTGTAGAGCAAGAAGCACCAGGCGAGGGGGAAGGTCTTGGAGCCGAGGCCGGGAAGGCACAGTACTGCAGGCAGCCAGCTGCCCTTCTGGGACATCATGTAAAATGATGTAACTGACGGAAAAGTGGTAGTGAGCCGGCCTCCTCTCCCTTCTCCAGTCACTAAGCTCCTGTCGTGGTGAGGGATGCTCCTGAGCCCAGAGCCCTGAATCCGTAGTGTGAAGGAAAGCTTCTTAGTCTGAGGCAGCCACGGGTCCTTATCTCCTCTTACTCAGGAATCTGAAATTAGGGTAGTCTTCCCGTGCTACAGTGGTGAGTCCCAGACTTGTGGAGGGAGGGACTGCCCTGTTTGGGCGGGGTGGGTAAAGTATCGTGGAGTAGCAGTCTCAGAGATGGAAGGGGAGACCTTGGAGACCACCTAATCCAATGCCTCATTTTACAGATGAGGAAAGGGAAGGGAAGTTTCCCAAACAAGCTGGCAAGCTGGCTGAGACCAACACCAAAGCTCTGGTTCTCTGACTGGTGCCCAGCTAGTATTTCCTACTGGGTTTCTGAGATGGTGAGGGTGGCCAGATCAGGCTTCTGACAGATTCTTAGTCTGTACCTAGAGTTTCTGGGTCTCTCTGGTGTTGGTGTTCTCCTCCTTCCTGTTCAGCTCCTGGCCAGGTTCTTTGACTTGGAGGTGGTAGTGAGCAGCACTTTTGTTTCTACAACATTTGGTAGCCAGCTTGGTCTGTGGTGGTACAGTTGTTTGAATATATCTTGAACATCTTGAGACTCATCTCTGTACTAGTCAGCTAGCTGCACGATCTCAGACCTCAGTTTCCTAAAGAGATTGAACCAGATCAGGTGTTCCTGCAGTGTGCCAGATGATTTCAGGTGGTATGGAGATAAACAACTTCTTTTTCATTACAGTCATTACTTAAACTTCCTCTTTAGATGTATTTGGCTAGAAAGTTGATAGATTTAAACAATATTGGTGTTATTCTAACATGGCAGAAGGGGACACACAAAAGATTGAAGTGTGGAAGATACTGAACCAGATGACCTTTCTGGTCTTTCCCAGCTCTGACCATTCACAGTTATGGAATTTTCTTTTTTAAAAAAAATATATATTCTGGCATAGGCCAATCATGAGCTTCTAGCCCAAGCAGATTCATCTGTCAATATAGTGGTTGTCGAAAGAGCTAGAGGATATCCTGAGGGTTCAGTTTGGGATGGTTATCATGGAAGAGTATAAAGACAAATGAGATAGGGTCCTGGTTCCTATGGAGAATGATCCAGAGATGGTCTCTAGATTTGTGCAATTCAGGGTATTTGTGTGCTGCATTCCAGGCTGTGTACATGGGAAGTTTCTGAGTCATTGCCCTCCAGGTCATTCTCCACCGCTGTCTTCCTCTGTTACCTCTGGGAAGTCTACACAGGGGTTTAGCCATAATCTGAGCTTCTGGTGCTGAGAAGAGGTGGGGGTGTTAGCATGGAAGCTGGGAAGAGTGGGCTATGGAAATGGGCAATTAAGTGCTATCTGCCTTTCAGGATTTCCCTGGGGAGAATCTTCACTCAGAGCTTTGCTGCAAGCCAAGGATGGCGAGCAAGGGGCCCTCGGCCTCTGCTTCCCCTGAGAACTCCAGCGCAGGGGGGCCTAGCGGGAGCAGCAACGGTGCTGGCGAGAGCGGAGGGCAGGACAGCACCTTTGAGTGCAACATCTGCCTGGACACAGCCAAGGACGCTGTCATCAGCCTGTGTGGCCACCTCTTCTGGTCAGTACCCTACCGCTGCCCTAAAAGACACTACCAAGTTTGGAAAGTCTGTGGCGCCAGGCAATTTTGGAGCAGAAGGCTTTCTGCTCCTGACACACCAAGTCCAAGAGGCCTGGGTTCCCATTTCACCCCTTCTCCTGATGAGCATGGTATCCTCAGACAAACCCTGTCCCCATCCTGTGCTCCAGATTCCCATCTCTAAAGTAATAATACTGACCATTTAGTGAGCACTAACTGTGCCACTTGCTGTGCTGAGCAGAGAGGCCATTATTACCTGTTGGTTAAGAGCTCGGTCTGTGGAGTCTAACTGCCTTGTCATGTCACCTCCTCGCGTGGGGTTCTTGGGCAAAGTGCCTACACGGTCTGTGCCTCATTTTAGTTGTTTGTGAGCACTAAATGACTTCACATATGTAAAAGCATATAGCACAGAGTAAATACTGTTTTTGCTGAGCACATCATAATTGTTACTATGGTTTATGTATGTCAGAATGAACTGGGAGAGAGAGAAAAGAGAAAGGAAAAAAAAAAATGAACTGGCCAGTCAGTGTTCATTCCAACCTGGATGATTACAGAGTTCCTCCTGGGTCTAAGAATCTTGATGAATGTTGAGATTTTATGTTTTCTTTTGAGATTTTGAGCTGGACATTGAAGAGTGGGTTTGTGTAAGTAAAGGGTTGAGAATGTCAGCTAAGGCAAAGGATGTGCTGCCTGAGGCAGGCACGTGCACTGTTGGGTACATCTGTGACCCCCAGAGCTACTGCATACCATGCACAGGCCCCTGGCTGGGGAGCTGGGAGTGTTAGGAAACAAGAATGGTTAAGGGAAGATCGTGCCAGATTATCAAACCCAGATTTGACTAAGTAGGATATGGAGCAGGGTAGGGATGTGAAGGATCATTTAAGCAGTATTTAAGGAGTTTAATTTGGCAACAATGTATAAGATAAATTTATTGCTGAGCTACTAGAACAGGGCAGAGTTTTTTGTCCTGAAGGCTCTTGCTCTAGTCGTTGTTTTACACAAAGACTTTGTTGTGATTGAACCTTCTAGAAATTGTAGCTATTCTGGGGTTTCATAAAGCCAGCACTTGAAATGCATGACAAAATTAAGAAATAAGAGAGACACGTAATCAGAGGAAAGAACACACTCCAAAATGAAATGGATGCTTCCAGTCCAGGCTGTATGTCCCTGGATGTATGCTAGCTCTTCAGTTTCCTCATCTGCAAAATGAAGATAATTATACCCCTGGTAGGTTCATGTGACCATTCAAGACTGTAACAAATCCAAAGCTATTCAGCCATAGTTCAGTGCACAGTAGGTGCTTAGTAAGTGGCAATAATCATTATAATTTTTCTATCCCAGGTAGTTTCCAGGAGTGTCATTCAGTCACCTCCACTTCTCCCCCACTGCTTTTGGGGGAAAATTGCCAGTGGAGATCTGCCACAATTGGGGGTGTTATCACCTCAGCTTGGAGTAACATTGCAAGTTTAAGGTTGGAGCCAGATGTCAGGCTTCTGTACATCCAGGGAAATTGTGTGTCTGGTTTGTGAAGCTAAACCTCCTTGGTTTCTTTGAATCCATATTTTACTCAGCTAGAGAAGATGCATGTTATGTGAGAGACAGAAACCATGTCTCCATGACTGCTGTCCTGGCACATAGTAGGTGTGCCGTAGATATTTGAGTGCATGTATATGTGAATGAATTAGAAAGCAAAAGAAAAATAAAGAACGTGGAGTTAGAAAACTTATTTTTCCTTTCAAATCCGTAAATGTCAGTGTAACTCACTGAGCTGAAGTTAGCCCTTTCTGCCAAGTAACAAAACCCATTCTTTCCGTTATTTAAAGAAGTTTTTAGAATAGGCCCAAATTTTTATCCTAATCCTGCCAGCAAAGCACTCAAGGCTGAGGGTAGCCTGAAGATTTTGTTAAACCGGATCTGGACTGCCTGGGAGTTCACACATTCCATGAGGCTGAGGAGTCTATGAATCCACTGAAATTGAGTCTAAAATAGTGTGCAGGTGTGTATGCACGTGTATGCTTGGGAATGCTCCCATGTATTTTTCTGCGCAGAGCTTATTGGATTCCTTCAGAGGCCATAACCCCCCAAAGGCTATTGCGTAGGGAAGCTGGCTCTGGGATGCTCTGGGACCTGGGGTCTCACATGGAGTGTTACCCCTGAGCAGAGACTGGGATCTTGTACCCATTGCTGCATTTTTCCTGTGGTTTTAGTCTACTCTTGCCTTTCACATTTCTACTTCCTGACATCTGCCAACGGAGCCCCTGGTAAGGTAGTTCCAGGAGAAGAGATGAGCTGTCTGTTTGGGGGTGGGGGAGTGGGGGCAGTGCTCCCTAGTCTCATCCTTTTCCCATCTTACTGCTCCCATCACTGTTATCTGCTAATGAAAGCATTTTTCTTCCTTTCCCCCTTTCTCTTTCTCCTTGATGGCTGGTTGCTCTGGGGATTTTGGCAGTTGGCCGTGTTTACATCAGGTAAGATGCATTTCATTTTACTTTGTCTTTCATCAGCTGTGGTTGCACAATATACCTCTGGTCTCAGGAGACTGCTGTCAGAAGTCGCAATCTCCCCTGCTTGTGGGCTCATTTACTTGTTTCCCCCAGCCCTCTTTATATAGTTACTTAAGTAAGGGGCCAGTGTGGTAACCAGAATGGTCCTAGCTCTGCCACCAACAGCCTTTGTGGCCTTTGCAGGCCACCACCTCTCTTGGCTCAAGTCTGTGTTTGTAAATTGGGTTGGATTTGATATATGTTAAGTCCTTTATATTTTTGAGAATCTACCCCTAGAAAAAGTACCTCCTATCATATCAATAATCTCCCCCACCGTTAAAGGTATCTTGAAAATGTTAGGAAGGGAAAACTTTTAAAATTTTAACAGAATGCTTTTGTAAGGAGAAAAAGTGTTTTCCCAGCTTTATATTATTATGCAAACCAGTTAGTATTCACCAAGACCCAGGCACCTGCTCCGTGAGACAGAGCTGGGCCTGGCGTTCACAGTCAGCTGAATTCACTGCAGGCTGTTTCTGCATAGTGGGCAGTAGAGCCCCATACTTTATAGGTGGTTTAGGAATGTGGGGGCCAGACAGAAGTTCCAGACCTCTAGTGCTTTGGAATCTGGATTGAAGAAGAAAGAAGGGGACAAGAAAGGCATCTCCATTATACCCAGGGGTGCTCATTCTGACCCAAGCAAAGCCTGACAGAACAAGTCAGCTCTAAGTTTATGAAGAGCATATGACATGTAGGTTTTGGAAGTACTGGCAGTAAGAAAGGAGGTAAGATATAAAATCATTAAATGCTCCCTTCTCCTCATCCTGAAGTCCTAGGCTGATATTTTTGTATACAATTGAGTCTAAAGATGGAATTTATATTTGAAAATAAATGTCAAGAAAAAATGTATATGTATTAAATATTATTTAATGTCTATAAAAACACTACAGGAAACACATTTTATCATTTTTATTTGTTTTTAAGAAAGTTAAATGAAGTGTTTTTAATATAACCAGTGAAATATCTGGGAAGCCCAAGACAGGATTCTGGGTTTTTTAATATTGAAAGAAATAATTGAATGCAAAATCAATAAATTAAAAAGAGTAAGCAAATTTAGATAATGAGTAAAAACTATCCTTTAGCATAGAGTAAATCACCAGAAAATTATCAGCTTATACCTGGATGCTGATGTCTGGGATACAAGGTTGTTGGGGAAGTATTGTAGAAATAGGAAATCACTGAAAGAAAAAAATGACACCTGAATAATAAAAAGTTGATCCACTGGGGAAGACAGAGATTTAAAGGTATTATGCCCACATTGGCAGCCTAAACTGAGGATGGGTCTGTCAGAACTCCTGATAGAGCCCCAGGCTTATGGTTCTTTCCTGCTCTATTTCTGGGAACCCCAAGAGAGAAAGCTTAAAGAAGCCTATTTCATGTTAACAGAATTTAAAGGCAATTTTGATTTCACTATTAATAAATATTGATTGAGTGCCAGGAGCAGGAATCAAAGAGTCAGGTTCCTTGAGATATTTCGTAGTTTAGAGGCCTCTGACCCTCTAAATCAGATCTTTGTGCTCGCCTGGGGTGGGTTGTTCTGCTGCTGAGTCTGACTGGCCACTGTGTCGTGGGTTGCAGGCCGGTCATGCATTTTTCTCTTCCATTTGCAGTGGTTGGAGACCAGACCTAACAGACAGGTGTGTCCTGTTTGCAAAGCTGGCATCAGCCGAGACAAGGTCATCCCACTTTACGGCAGGGGCAGCACTGGGCAGCAGGACCCCAGGTGAGGACTTGGGCCAGCTCTCACATGACCCCATGGACATGAATTCATTTGTGTTCAATACCACACCCCACCCTTTACTGACTACTTGCCGACTGCTCAGGTCTGAGACAGTCAGGATCCAAGTGGGCATTGGCCATGTGGGGAGAGGAGCCAAATTGCCACTTGTTGCTCTGTAAAACAGATATCCACTGGGCGTCTCCCAGTGGGCAGGCACCGTGTGCTGGATCTGCAACCCAGCAGTGCCCCAAATAGCACAACTGCAAGTGTGCAAAGGGCTGTGAAGGAGCAGCCCGGGAAATGGGATGGACGGTAGGTGAGTCTCCAGACAGTGGAGTGGCTCCAGCAGTGAAGAGGGTATATAAAGTAGGCAGAGAGAAGAGAAAGGGGGTCTGGTAGGCTTTGTGGAGGTGGGGATTTCCAATAATGGAGGCAAGTGGGTCCAGCATTCTACAAAGAGGCATGCTGAAAGCCCTTCAGGGTCTGGCATCTGCTGACCTCTCTGGTGGCTTCTCTCACCTCCTCCACACCATTCTGGCATACCCTGTACACCGGCCATATTGGACTTCCCCTGGAGGGACATACACTTTCACAGTGATGAGACTTCATATTTGCACTGCCTCTGCTTCTGTCCCTCCCGGTCTTGCTTATCCCTCTCTTCCTCCTCTAACTTCTTCCCATCTTTTATGAGCAGTCCTAAAGTCATCTCCTCCTTGAAGCAGTCTTTCAGTCCCACAGTAGTTGCTCTCATCTGTGTTCCCACCACACACACCCTTAGTTTATAGCTCTGTTAAAGAAATCCCTTCCCCTAAATCATGAATACATCAAGAGTAGGGTCTTTGTATTGTCTTAGTCTTGGGAGTGTCCCACCTAGTGCCTGACGTGTATTCACAGTGAGGGATGGGAGGCTGAAACTGCAAGGCAAAAAGAATAGTGTGGGCTACTTGCCCAAGAGCAATGGGAAGTAAAGCTGAGGTTAGATAGGGGCAGATCAGAGAGGTCCTGACTATCAACCCTTTCTGCTGATGAGCTGTTTTGGTTTGGGGTGAGGATTTCTGACATCTTTGCCTCCATGACCCCTGTATCACAGACTCAGGAAGGGTCTGGCCATCTTTCATAGCCACCAACCAATGAAAGGAGTAGGCTGCAATCTGATGAATATCTCATAACAAGCTGGTTTTCTACCTGGTTTCTTTACAGTTAGGAAAAAAATTGCAGGTTGAATGAATTTGGCATAAGTTCATTTGGGCCAGGTGCTGGGCAGGAAGGGGACACAGCCAAATATAGAGAAACTTTAATGCCCTGGCCTTGCTGGGGAAGAGCCTCTCAGTTCACAGCATATTATAATTTTACATATTTCTGTTTCAGAGAGAAGACCCCACCCCGTCCTCAGGGACAGAGGCCAGAGCCGGAGAACAGAGGGGTGAGGAACATTCTAGGAGAAGCTTTTAGAATTGAGCCCTGGCTTTAGAAATTTCCCTCTTGGCCGTACAGTTTTTCTCTCTGATTGTAAAAGTGAAGGAAAATATTTAAAATACAGAAAGGAAAAAAGGGGGAGAAAATCACTTACAAGCACACCAACTGGAGATAACCCCTGGAAGATAACCACTGGAAACTGTTTGGTCTATTTTCTTCTTTTCTATTTTTCTATATACACACACATACACTTTATAGAGCTATTCATGTGTATGTGTGTTTTGTACCTACAGAAAATGTATGTCTCTCTCCCTAAATATATATATATAATTTGGCTCCTGTTTTGTAAGCCCCTTTTAAAATGTCATTCATTCTACAGATACTTAAGTGCCTTCTATATCCTGAGCATTATTCTAGGCACTCGCAATATGTCAGTGAACATGGCAAAGATCCCTTAACCGAGTTTATATTCTCCGAAGGGAAACTTTCAACAGTATGTCTTGGAATTTTACATTTCAGTAATATTGTGTTATGGACTTAATTTATTTAACTAATCCTTTGTTGGACATATAACTGTTTTTTTCCCTCTATTTTAAAAATAACTCTTAAGAGCTTATAGATAAATCTTTGAGCAGACTCACAGTTATTTTATTGGAAGACAATCTTAGACGTAGGATTACTGCCTCAAGAATGTTTCACATTTAAATAAGACCTTAGTCTTAAAAAGCCATTTCTTGTTAAAATGTCATTGAAGAAACTTTAAAGACAAAATTTTCATCCATATGGTCAGAATCCCAGCATAAGTATATTCTCATTCCTCCATGTTCTCATCATCTGTATGCTTGTGATACGTATGTTTATGAAGCTATTGCCATTCTGTTTACTGGAAGTATTTTCCATTGGCCTTAAGTATTTTTAAAGGCTGCTGTTTATTCTATTGAATTTTGATACACTGTAAGTTTTGTTCTGGTTTTCCTCATTGGAGGACCTTTCAGTGCATTCCATATTTCGCTACTGTAAATAATATTTAGAGACCACCTTTGTATACATTTTTTTTCTTGTTTGAATTATGGCATTTCCTTAAGATTCCTAGGAGTAGGATTTTTTAATCAGGGACCCTGCTAGAAATTGAGGCTCTCTTTTCCAGATGACCCTTACTAATAATGGCAATCACACTTGTTGAATGGTTAGTATATGTGAAGAACTATTATATTAAGAGCTTTATGTGCAGGATCTCATTCACTTCAATATCAGCCTTCTAATAGAAGAGGAAACTGAGGTCCAGATAGGTAAAGTGACTTGTCCAGGGTCACACAGGGCTGAAACCCAGACGGGGCTGATTCTCAAGTCCCTGTTCTTGACTTTTAGGCAACACAAATTTAACCTTTCCTAGGCACTGGTTCCCCACAGACCATTAGCTCCTGCTCAGGGATAAGAGGCCCCAGGAAGCCAGACACGCTGGCCATGACGACTGCATTTCACATATCTTCTGCTTTTTTTACAAGTACCTGCGTCCACCTGTGATGCTGTTTGCATACCTTGCCCCAGAAACATAAAATCACCATATGTGAGAACATGTAGGATTGTGTAGATGTTGCTAGAAGGAAGGCCAGAGGTCAGTCCTTAGTATTGCGCTAAATGAAACAGTGGTTCCTGATGAAACAATTGCACTTTCCTGGGTAAGGCAGTCACAGTCCCAGGAGCCCTCAAACGCTGCCATGCTGGGTCTGAGCAGGAGGCAGAGGAGATAGAAACTGGTTGTTTTCCTTCCCTGTAGGTTTACTGTCTTACTAAGTCAACCATTTCATAGGTAGTGCCACACAGCAAGAAGTTTGAAGCTGGGTGCGAGCCTGCTCAGCATGGGACAGGGTGTGACCACTTTTGTGACTTGCCAGTGACTCAAAAATGAAGTTCATTTGGCTTACTATGGAAGCACTTGCTTTAAGGATCTAGCAAGGGAGGCAGGGGATGAGAGAAATTTTTTAAGATGTACACAATCATTAAGAGTGAGGATTTTCCAGTCAGGTTGACCTAGTTTTAGATTTAAACTCTACCTCTTACTAGCTGTGTGACCTTGGTTAATTTATTCTACCTCCCTGAGCCTCAGGTTGGTCATCTGTAAAATACAGATAATGCTAAAGTAAGAATTAAATGTGACACTGGTGTCTCAGTGCTTAGCACGGTGCCCAGAGCATCATTTGCGCTTACAAAATGGTGGTTATTGATTCACACTATTGTTATTCCTACTGAAGCTTTTCAGTGAAAGGTGATGCAGTGTAGAATGTGCATAGGGAGAAAATGCTCAAGACAATACACCAAACCGCTAACAGTGGTTATTTCTGGGGAAGGGAGGTATGAGATGGGAGGGCCAATAAGGAGACCTCTGACTTTCTGTATCAGTTATTCTTGTAATGTTTGAATATCTTAAAACAAGTAAACTCTACTTTTGTCAGTCAGAAAAAGTTTTAAATTTTGAAAATTATATGTAGCAATATTAAAAGAAGTTTTTGAGGGAAAAAAACTAACCCATATCTTATCTACACACCTACCTATTATCAAGTACTTGTGACCGTCTTATTCAAACAATTTTGTTTCACAACTTTATCCCAGAATATTTCTGTGTTGCTGCACAGTCTTCATAATGGTCCTTAGAGAGCCTGAATCAAGATTTTGATAATGACTTCCATTGTTTGCTAACTAGGGTTCTACTTTTTTTGCCATTACAGATACTATGTAGTTTGTTTTGACATTCTCTTGTAATCAAGCAAATAGTGCCATTTTTTTGCTCTTACAAAAATGTAGATAATGTCAGTAGCTAGTGTGGGACTTTGGGAAAGAACCTCAAGATCTGAGAGGTCAGCAGGGTGTTTCACTTTGGATCAGAGCCATTCCTTTTGGCCCATTCACACCTTATTAGCTGGAATCCAAGGCTAGAAGGGCAGGGGGGCCCCAGAATTCCTCTGCTTTATAGTCTAGATTAGAGAAGAAGATGTATTCTCCCTTGGAAACGGATGGCAGGGGAAGGGAGGAGAGGTAGGGCCCCATGAGTTTAAGTGCCCACACATATAGTGTGCTACATTTGATAGGTGCAGGAGACACTTGCGTCTCACCTTAATTGCATTTCTTCCACACAGGGCTTTCAAGGGTTTGGATTTGGAGATGGTGGCTTCCAGATGTCTTTTGGAATTGGGGCATTTCCCTTTGGGATATTTGCCACAGCGTTTAACATAAATGATGGACGGCCTCCTCCAGGTAGGAACCTATCTCCTTGAGAAATCAGGAACATATCTTGGTAATCCTGCTTGAAGCCTCCTTAAAATTCAGCAGTGTATCCCTTACAGATAGTCATCACAAGATGGATTACAAGCCTTTTCAAAATGTGCTCAAGTGTTTTCAGATTACTGGCAGTCATGCCAAGGATAGTGAGTGCCTCCTGAGGTGGGAAACAGTGTACAGAGCCCTCACCATCACCTGTGGGACAGGTGTGCGAATTGCTCCATTTTATAGGAAGAAAATGCTCAGAAAAATTTATCCAAGATATACCCTATGTCCATAAAATAGAAAATTATAAATGATGCTCACTTTGAAACAGTTTGGGGGTGGGGAGGGTGAGGTGATCCGCCAAGGAGTCAGAGCCTCTGGAATCTCTGGCATCACAGTCAGCATCCCCCAGGGCTACGGCATGGGACTGGTCTCGAACCTCAGCTCTTTGGGAACCCTGCCTAGGGGTGCCACCTTTTGCTGCATTTCTCCTTCCACCTAACTTGAGAGCGCCTTTGGTGTAGAGCTGGGTGGTGGGCTGGGTGGCCCAGATCCTTATCAGGGAGCCTGAGGAGATGCCATCGCCAGTTGAGCTCTCTTCGCCCTCCTTGGTGCCTCATGTACACTGAGCACAGTGCTGGATACAGAAATGACCAGTGTGTGGTTCCTGATGGCAGAATCTTCTGAGCTCGGGGCTCACCTGGGTTGTCTTAGTTGCTGCCCATCCCACCCTGGTGCTTGGCACATGGCAGGCCATCAGTGAGCCTCTGTTGCCTGCCTGCATGGATCCATGAGGGCTTTCACCTAGTGAATCTGGTACAGCACCGAGAGATCTTGGGGATGCCCTTCCTCACCTTATATGCCTTAAAATTTTCTGCTTGGTGCATGCATTGCTTTTTCAGAGGAAGGAGACCCCAAGGGGCAGGGCATTCTCTGCTCTGGGCAAAGGACAGAGTCCTGTGGAGGCAGCCAGAACCTGCCCAGTTCCTGACTCAAGGCTCATACTGTGTTCCCCAGTTAAATAGCATTCCACAGCCAGCTGGGCTCTGGATTGCTTTATTCCCCTGCTACAATCACAGGAAGTTTTCTCCTGTCATGTTTGGATATAGTTTCCCCATCCTGGATATAGATTCTCTTCCCCTCAGTCCGGACAGGGATCTGTAAATTATAGCTGTTCTCAAAGCAGAGAGGAGTAGAGCCCAAGGTTCTCATCCCAGTTTGCCCCTAGCCTGTTATGTGATGATGGAGATAAGTCACTTTCTCCCTCTGGGCCCTAGTTCTCCCATCTGGAGAAAGAAGGCATTCCAGTGCAGGGCTTTCTGAGGCCCCTCCTTGCTCTACAGTGCCAGAATCTTGTGACTCTGTGACACAGGGGGACTGTTGTGGAGAGGTTGGGAGTATGACTGTGGAGCTCTGCCAGATGAACCTCATGAGCTTGGGCAGGTCACCTCATACCCCCCACTCCCATGCTTTGGTTTTGTCTTTCATAAAATGGGAATAATAGTACCCACCAAGGAATGATGTGTACAAACCACTTGTCACATAGAGGATGTTTAACAAACAGGTAACCTTTCTGCATCTCAGGCCAAAATGTTTTAGGACAATTTGGAGACCTTGTCCTCATTGTTCTGTTGTTCCACATGTTTTTGTTTTGCCTGGTATTTGGGGGGTTTGGAAATCATGTGCAGGATTTTGTTGTAACAAAGACTGATGTTCTCAACGCCTGGGCTGAGTGGGCAGTGTGTCCAGTTACAGTAATCTAACAGCCTCTCTTCTCCCTCCTGTGTCTTCAGCTGTCCCTGGGACGCCCCAGTACGTGGATGAACAGTTCCTGTCACGCCTCTTCTTGTTTGTGGCCCTGGTGATCATGTTCTGGCTCCTGATTGCCTAATGCTGGGCTCCCAGCCTGCATCTGTGGCAGGGCCTCTGGACTGGTGATGCGCTACCCCCACTTTGGTGTTTGGCTCTTTGGCTAATACTGACCTGTAGAATCAGTGGGGTCAGTACACATCAAGGAATCTTGCTTCTTTATCAGAGCTTTGGGACTCAGGACCATTTGGTGAGGACCCTTGAGTGTGATCATCACTGGGAAGACCTACTATAACTTTACTCAGGCCTTGGCGTTGAGTCCCCTCTCATGAGTGACACCATGAAATCCTGTTCAGCCAACTCAACAGGTTCTGGCTCCACAGGAACGAGGCAGGAAAAGAAAAACTGCCAGAATACAATTTCATTTGAGGCTAATAGTACAAAAAACAAAGGGATGAACCAAATGGTATTTATGGAAACTTTCTTTCATCAATATAAATACCCCTTGGTAAGTGGCCTCCAAAGCCAGTGGGGCTCCTCAGACAGAAAGGCTCCCTTTCCAGATCTCAGTGCTGCTCTGTCCTCCTCCCTCCCCCTCTTCCTTCACATCAGAGAGGCAAGAAATTGCTCTCCCGTAAAGATCATAATTGCAGCAGCTGAAGTTGGAGGTTGTCTAGTCACATCATGAATTCACCAGAGACCCAAAGATCTTTTATCGGCCTTGGGTCATGCTCACAGTCTTTGTCCCCAGAGAGCAGCTTGAATGACCTCCTGATTTCCCAGTATAGCTTACCCCAGTGAGGCATGTGACATAACTCACAGATTTCCCATCAGCTTTCCTTCCCAGACTGTGCACATCCACCTCTCTTGCCAGAGGGAATAGAGCTCAGACTCCAGTGAAGCCTGGACTGACTGCTGCATGGTAGGAGAGACCTGGGCTTGGGGCTCCAGCAGGATTTGGAGCTTTGATGCAGGAGCAACTGAGTAAGCAGTCCTGAACTTGAGGCCACAGAAACTCTGTTGTATCCTCTCCCAGAAGTCATGCAAAGGAGTCTTCTCAAGTCAGCTTAGCTGCATGTTAAAGACTACTCTCCTCAGAAGCCCGTTTGTCCTTGATGAAGAGGCAGGGAGTGGGGAGACCACAAGTAAGCCTGATTGTGGTATGGCTTGATGGACTCCCCTGAAAACTCCTTGTAGGTGTGCTAAAACCAGGGATGCATGTGACTCCAGAGCACGCAACCCCTGATGATTTCCAAAGCCAGATGGCAGGCCCTGGGACCCTCAGCACAATGATAATGATTTCTTCCTTCCTGTGGAATCCAGGGGACATTATACTTTCCAAGCCCCCCTTATTATTTTTTATTTCACAGGCTTCTTTCTCTGAATCTGATCAAAGGAATTTGGTGCTGGGCAGGTAGGACAGTTCACCTTGTGAAGTAGGTCTTGCTCTGCCTGCAAGGCCTGGAGACCCGAAGAGGGGAAGATGGATTTCCTCTGGGGCCTCTCCTTCACGTTGTCAGTCTGCACTGCTCCTGGCTCACCCCCAGCAATAGCCAAAAAGTGGCAAAAGCCCCACCTAGTGCTTTTGTCCAGACATGGCTCTGCATAGTGAATGGTAACCAAGGTCTTGAGGAAGACAAGAAGCTCTTTTCCCCACAACCCTCTCCCCTTCCCCTTTGCACCTATCTACACCAGAGTTCAGTGTTTAAACAGATAAAATACAAGTATTGAGTAGGTGGTTCACTTGCTGATCTATTCTGTAGAAATAAGCCGCAGCTTTACTGTGTGCCTGATGGATTTTAAACATTCTTGGGGCACCCACTCAAGAGTGCTCTTTTCATTACCTTCCAGAAATCCCCATGGTCAGATGGGGTCCTGGAGTTTCAGCTCTAGAGAGGATTGGTGGGATACTTCGTTGCAGTGGCCCCATCTAGTGGTGGGAGAGAGGACTTCAGTTGGATGGCCACAACAGAAGTTTATTTACAGAAGAAAGGTTCAAGAAGGGTTCTGGTTAGGAAGATTAATCATTTGGACTTTTTAACAAAATGGAGTGAGCCCAGGAGAGTTCCACCAGCAGAGGCATCCCAAGAACCTGTTATCAAAATCAGATTGGCTGTGTGCCCTTTCTTTTTAACCTTGTAGTTCCCCACTCATCCTCTGCCAGGAGCTGGGACAGGAGAGCAGTCTTGGGATTGCTGGCCCAGCCCCAGCAGGAAGCCCCTTTCCCCCCATGCACCGTCAGGCTTACCACCTCATCTTCTGCCAAGTTAGTTTTCCTTTCTTTTGTGTGTCTGTGTCCATCCCCCTTCCACCCCTCCGCCACCACTCTGTGGACTTGGACCAGATCCCAGCCACAGTTAGACAGTGACATTATGTACAGTGGCACACCTTGACAGTCACTAATTTTCACTGTTGTGAAAGTGATTTGATTTAGAATTAAACAAATGGTTTTACATTACTGTGAGCTGTAGACTTGTCTGTCATGGGGGACGTGGATGGGGGGGAGTAGTCATACTGGTCTGGCCTCTGGGACACATCTGCATCCTTGGAAATGTCACACTGAGGATGAAAGTTTTCAGACAGCTGTTGGTAATTAGAGACTAAGAAACTTCATTCACTGCCCTGCCCAAGGTGTGGCCTATCTGACAGGCGGCCCCAGTCCTGACAAGTACATGGAATTCCTCAGTTTGCAAGTGACAGGCTGCCAAGATGGAGCTGAGTTTGTTGACAACCAGGGCCTTGAGGATAATACAAGTTTATTCAGGGACAGCACCTCTCTGCATGACAGGGTAGGTGGGTCCCTGAGCAGTCCACCTGAAAGAGGGGGTGTGCCCCTCAGGGAGGTTCCTCCATAGTGGTGTGAGTTGGAAAATGTTGGTGTGATTACAAAGTTGACCCAGCCTCAGGCTTTGGAACGTACCAGAGCCACAGGCCATCAGAATGCAAAGGTAAGGAGGCAGGCATGTCCTCAGAGAACTAAGTCAATGGATAAGAACAAACCATGTGCCAAAGTAGAATAGGGCAATAAAGCCTCCAAGTGCAAATCACCCAACTCCAATGACTCAAGTCTAGGCTTGTTTGCATCTATCCTCCCCTCACACTGCCCTGGCAGAGGGGACTATTTTGACACAAATCCCATCATCTGCCTTATGTTAGTACTTCAGTATGTACCTCAAAGGGGTTTTTAAACAAAAAGTACTATTCTGTACATTCAAAACAATAATTCCTTAATGTTATCACTTACCTAATCATTGTTCATATTTTCCAGGTTGTCTCATAATTTTTATATGGTTGATTTGAATTGAAATCCAAATCAGATCTGTACTGGCATTGGTTGTCTCATTATTATTACTGTTATTAATAAGTTGAAGGTTTACAGAAAAATCGTGCAGAAAGTAGAGTTCATTGGTTGTCTCTTAAGTATCTTTTGCATTTATAGGTTCCTCTTCAATCTCGTTTCTTTCCCTTGAAGTTTATCTGTTAGGGAAACCAGGTCATTTGTCCTGTTGAGTTTCCCACAGTCTCAATTTTGTTATTTGCATCACTGTAGTGTCTACACTACAGTAACTAATTTAATAAGCTCCTCTTACCCTTGTATTTCCTTAAGTTGATTATTAAATCTAGAGACTTGGCCAGATTCAAGTTTGATTTTTCTTTTTTTAAATAAGACTGTGCCATAAGTGGTGGTATGTGCTTTCTATTGCATCATATCTGGAGGTATATAATGTCTGGTGGTCCCGCTCTTTGTGATGTTAGCAGCCATTACCAATGATTGTTTAGAACAGCACTCTCTTAATACAACTACATCTGCACTTTCCAACACACTGGCTACTATCTACATGTGGCTATTGAGTACATGGAAGGGTCTAGTGCACTGAGGAGCTGAATTTTTCATTGTATTTAATTCTAATTTAGATAGCCACATGTGGCTAATGCCTTTCATATTGGACAGTGCAGATTTAGATTCATGGGGTTTGCAAAATGATTTAATTGAAAATATTTTAAGAGTTCAGTTTTTAAGCAAGTCTTTAAACAAGATTGCACTTCTGGGCAACAAAATTACAGAACACATGGGAGGCAGTGGTGATTGTAGAAATGGCAGAGTGATGCAAGGGCAGACTAGGCTTAGAAAAAGCTGAGTCCTGAAGTGAGGGAAGTAAGGAGAAAAAACTGCAGGATTTAACAGAAGTAGCTCATGAGGGCTTGGTTCGCCCTTTGTTTTGTAGGCAGTGAGGAGCAATTAAAAGTTTTGAGCTTTATAAGAGACAAACTTCTGCATGATTAATCAGGCCATCTTAGATGGAATGATTTGGGGAGAGGAGGGACTAAAGGCCAAAGACTGGCTCAGTTTGAAGTGAGTGACACTGGGAAACTGGTTTGGCACCAACAGACCAGTACCCTCAGGATGGCAAAAACTGGAGGTGGTCCTCTTCTGTCTGCTTAGAGAGTTGATTGTAAGTCAGCCAGTAGGGACTGAACAAGCCACAGCAGGATAACCAGGACAGGTGACTTGGCTGCTAGAAACCCAGTAGGTCCTCTCCCTGCCCAGCCCTATTCTGCCCTCCAGAAATCCCTCTCAACTTCCAAGTAGTTTTGAAGTGTTCTTTGGGTCCATGTTGGAAAGATACATCTTGGTTATATCATTTCCAGAGACAGCTATTCTATTCCTTTACATTTTAACTTGCATTTCTCAGGGTTATCTGAACTTCCTTGGAAGGAAGTTGGGGTGTTGGCTATCCTTCGGTTCCTCCTGGTGAAGACCATTAGGCCAAAGCTAGGAGAGAATGGGACATGAGAGAGGGAGGAGGCAGAAGAGATAGACCTGAGTGCCTTGCTGTGGAGCAAGATGAGTAATACCCCTGCCCCCTTCTCACTTTTTGCTAGCCATTAGATGGCTTCTCAGGGAAGTACCTTGGTATCTCTTTATTAAATTGAATTCAACACACAACCTTGTGATTATCAGAGATTTCCGGTGGAGCTGTCTGCTGAAGAGTGTTCCCAGAAACTGGCAGAAATCAGGACCGCCCCTCAGCATTTAGTATTTTCTGCACACTTAGGACATGAGAGCCACCATACCCAAAGGAGAAAACCTGATCAGCTCCCAGTTTGGATTAGATGGTCAGGGCAAGAAAGAAAGAGAACTCTTCACCTTTGCTTACCCCAGTACTAAGAACCAGAGACTGCTGGTTCTTACCCCAGTGCTAAGAACCAGAGAACTTTATCCTTGGTGGAGGCAGCAGGATCCATTTGCCTGCCCCTTCCTGGGCATCTGGATTCTTTTTCCTTGACCTGAATCTGATCCAGAAAAATGGCAACTGCCAAAAACCCAGATGGGGATGACTTCAGGGATGAGCTAACAGAGGCCAAATCTTCATCCAGCTCCCCAAAATCCTGTGAGGGGAGATGGTCCTCAAAGCCACTCAGCCTGCCAAAACCCAGTCTCCTGTCCTGACTCCCAGTCTTTTTTCTCCACATAAGAGGAGCCTAAACCAGCAGACCCGCAGGGTAAATCCAGCCCACAGGAGTGTTTTATTTGGCTTACCTGGCATTTAACTTTTTTTTTTGAAAGCTATCAACAAGTTTAAAAGTAGGAGGTTTTACCTAAATACCTGAATTCTTGGCTTTCCTTGAAACTTTGGAAGATTGGGAATAGCAGGCCAGCGTTCCAGCAGGCCTGCTCCTCTTCCTATAGGCCTGAGTGCTCTAGTGCTCCGGGCTTAGTTATATCCGTACTTGTCCTCCGCTAAGCATCTGCAGCTGGAATACTGGTTGCCACCTCTTTACCATCTTTGACCTAGATATTACCTACTATGTGTCAACTTTCTTATTGTGGCACAGAGAAGTGGCTTCTCTGAGCTGGAAGCGCTTAAGGAAAGCCCACCTTCAATCCCCTAAAACTATTTGTTGGGTAGTCCTGGCTTCTGATATTCATATTCCTGATTCCAACCATACTACTGCTTAGAGCTTTCGACTAGGAGTCAGGAGACCAAAGGTCCCATCCTAGTTCTGCCCCAAAATAGCCGAGCCATTTCGAGACAGTTGAACTTATCCTCTCTGGTCCTCAGTTTTCCCATCTGTAAGATAAGGGCGCTGAGGGTCCTCTGTGTCGAGTCCTCTGCGCGCACATGATCAGCCTTCCAAACTCCGGCACCCGCGGAGGGCGCCGTTCGCGGATAGGCGGCGCTAGGGCCGCTGCAGCCAGCGGGGCGGATCCGGATCCAGGGGGCGGGCCCGAGTTACCAGGTGCGGTTTGGTCCTCCCCGGGCGCCGTAGGCGGTGCATCCCGTTCCCGCCCGGGGCTGAGGACCTACCTCGCCTAAGGCGGCCCGGGAGCTCAGGGGAGCGGCAGCCGCCCTCTCCTCCTCCTATTTCTTTGCACCCTTGGGACCATGGCGGCGCAGGCGGGTAAGGAAGGGCCGCGCCTCCGCGTCCTGCCGTTATCTCCTAAACCCGGGCCCAGGGCGCTTGAGGGGAGATCAAAGCCCCTCCGGGGTTTCGGGCTCGGGAGACTAGCGAGGTTCCAGCTTCCCGGAGGGAGGACTTGACGGGTGGGCATGGTGCTTTCCGGGAACTGGGAGGTTGCGGGGCTCCGTAAATTGGGGGCCCGGGCCGTGGTAGGGAACTGGGGGCTCCGAGAGACAAGCGGGTTGGGGGACTTCCCGGGAGTTAGAATGCCCGGCAGTGAGGAATGCTGGCTCGGCTTGGTTCCAGTTTTTTGTTTTTGTGTGTGTGTGTGAACCTGGGTCGCAGATCCCCAAATTGAAATCCTCTCCAAAGAAGTTGGGGGTCCTGGGTTCCCTTGGGGTGGGGACTTCGTAGAATATGGGGAGTATGGAACATTAGGGTTCGGACTGTTGACGAGGGAATGGAATGTGTACCCTTTCTGTGGAGAATGGGGGGAGAGTATGATTTCCCCGACGGGATTCAGAACTTTTCGCAGGCATCTGGCTGCCTGGAGTCCCCTGGGTCCTGGGGCTCTTTGCAAGAAACAGGGGAGCGTGGGCTCTCATGGGGTTTAGGACGTGGATTAGGGGTAGGGAAAGATTGCACAATTTTTAAAATCTCTACCACAGGTGGGAAAGGTACCTCCTGGGGTTCCCGGCACTCTGGGCCCTCTCAGCCCTCTCCTAGGCGCTGGGTAAGGCCTCTGAAGCAAGGGAGGGATGTGGACATACGTCTCCCGGAAGGGGGAGTTGTCTGAGGGTGAAGGGCAGCTTCAGGGTTGGGTTAGATTAGCAGGCCTGCAGTCCCCTCCCAGTCACCCTACACACCACGCTGCAGCTTCCTGCCTTTCCCCATAGTCCCCCAGCACCAGGAACCTTCTGTTTGCTGCCTATGATTTTCAGCCTCTGGGTTGGTGAAGGTCATCCTGCAGAAGCTGTAGAGATGGCGGGAGGGAACAGGAGCTGGGTAAGGAGAACTGTCCTGGAGATGTCTGCCCCCGCTTCCTGGCTTTTGGTGGCCCTGGGGACAGTCACTTCCTCCATCCTGAATACAAGGACCAGACCACTGGTGGGTCACTTCCTCACGGTGAGAGCATGGGATTTCTCTCCATTCTTCATAATAAGCGTCTGCTTTTTTTTTTTTTTTTTTTTTTTTGAGCTTTCAGAGTTTTTCAGCTCAAATGATTTCCAGCGATTTTTTCTAACTCCTTTGTTACATAGGTTCCCTATCTTGAACCTTGTTTCCCAGAAACTTGTGGAAGATCTTAGAATGCAATATCACATTTTCTCTGCATGTACCAAAAAGCTTTCTAGAGGCTTTCTCATTGTATAATGAGCAACCTAAAGACTGACCCCTTTGCTTAGGGGCCAGTGCAGTAAGGGGTAAAGGACTGGCCACTTTTCACATATTTATTTGTTTATGCATTCATCCATTCATTCAAAAAATATTTGTTGATTCTTCTGTGTCTTACACTCAGCGAACCGTTGAGTAATACAGTGGTGGGCAAAACAGACACAGTCCTTGGGCTGTGATGCTTAGAGCCCTAGAGATGGACAATAAAAAAATTGAGGTAATAATTGAGATGAGAGAGCTATAATAATTGAAATAAACAATTGAGATACATACTATAAGAGTGCACCAGGGATGGGAGTAGGATATAGGGAATACTTTCCTAAGAAAGGCAAGTTTATGCTGACCCCAGTATAAAAAGGTCCTAAATTAGAAAGGCACATGGTACCTTTGAGGAGGTGAGAGAAAGCCAGTATGGCTTTTTTATGAATGAGGGGACTAAGGCCCAAAAGTGACTTGTTCAAGGTCCCACAGCTAAATCAATGGTGGTGGTCAGAGTTCACATTTTCCAGCTTCAAGCCAGTGCTTCATCCTCTCTATGCCATAACGACCAGAATGAGGTTGTTTATGGAGTCAGAGAAGGAAGTAGGACTTAAACTTTTACTTGTTCTTTCCAAACTGTGTTCTAAGACAATTCAGATTCCTCTTGTGTAACAGGAGAATCAACAACAAAGAAATCAAATATTTACTAAGTGCCTGTGGTATCTAAGACACTGAGCTTGGCCAAGTTTTACCTCATAAATTTTAACAGATGCTAGAACCAGGAGAGACTGTGAAATAATGTACCGTCTCCTCATTTTACATATGAGGAAATAAGCCCAGGAAGGGAAAGGGACACTCCACTAGTAGTAGAGCCAGGACTAACTTATGTCTTCTTTCAGTATTCATTCCAATATTCTAGGCTGCTTGAGACATATAGGGTCTGGCACATAGTAAGCCTTTGATAAATATATGTGGAAATGAATAATATGTGGTTTGTGCCTTTGAGAAATTCATTATTTAGTTAGGCTAATTAAGGGGGAAAAACTTACAAATCAGAAAAGCTCTTATAAGACCTCTGTGTTGGAAAGTGGACTTGGCCCAATGGATAGTGTGTCTGCCTTCCACTTGGGAGGTCCGCCGTTCAAACCCCGGGCCTCGACCCATGTGGAGCTGGCCCGTGCACAGCGCTGATGCGTGCAAAGAGTGCTCTGCCACACAGGGGTGTCCCCCGCGTAGGGGAGCCCCACACGCAAGGAGTGCACCCCATTAGGAGAGCCACCCAGTGCGAAAGAAAGTGTAGGCCGCCCAAGAATGGCACCGCACACAGGGAGAGCTGACACAACAAGATGACGCAACAAAAAAAGAAACACAGATTTCCGTGCCGCTGATGAGGATAGAAGCGGTCACAGAAGAACATACAGCGAATGGACACAGAGAGCAGACAACTAGGGGATGGGGGGAAGGGCAGAGAAGTAAATAAAAAAATAAATCTTAAAAAAAAAAAAGATCTCTATGTGATAACATGGAATTTCAAAGGTGGGGAAGAACTCTGTTCATAGCTTCATTCCACAAATATATATTGAGTTCCTTCTATGTGCCAAGCACTTTTATGCCCTGGGGGAATACAGCAGAGAACAAAACAGTCAAACCCCTTCCTTCATGAATTGTATGTTCTGGTGAGGAGAGATAGACAGTAAGTATATAAATATCATATGTCAGGGATAAGTGCTTTGAGAAAAAATAGGATAAGGGGATAGTGGTGTGGCAGGAGCAGTGGGTGGTTAGGGAGTAAAATGAAAATGTGGACAAATTTCAGGATCTTCTTAAGGGATGATGAACTGATCTGTGTGGTAGAGCTATGGATTGGGAGGTTGGGGAGTGAGGAAGAGGACAATAAGGCTGAGAGTGGCTGAAGCCAATCTGTCGAAGACTTGTGGGGATTGTGAAATTTTCTGGTTTGCAGTAGAGACCGTAAGTGTAGAGGCAGAAGGAGTCCTGATGTGGGCATATAGTTTTTAAAATGTTAGCTTGGCATTGGTGGGCAAGGTGGATTAGAAAAGAATAAGTCGGGTACCTACCTCCACTGTACCTACCTCCAGGTACAGTGGAGGTAGGTACAGTGAGTCCTGAGCTGGGATGTTGGTGGTAGGAATAGAGAAGAAGGCACTTATCAGTGGGAGATGCCTTATGTCATGGGCTAGCCAGAGTAAGCTGGGAAGTCACTGGGTATGGGGTGGAGGAAGCAGGTTAGAGTCTGAGAGGACTACAGGATTTCAAAGGTGAATAGGAACCCATCAGGTTCAGGGAGCTTTTCTACGTTCATGGTTGCATTTCTGCATCTTCTTGAGGATGGGTGAATTCCCAGCCCAGGGCTATCTTCTGGTCAGTGCCTGAAGGGGGTGCTGCTAAAGTGCGATGGGGCCCATTCCTAGGTATTGCTGGCATTTCAGTGAGAAGGTTTGCAGCTTTGGCAGTGTCTTACAGGTCTATCTTCTTTCTCACTCTTGACCTTTCTTTTTACATTAGCAAGAATTAGACACGTTTACCTATAATAGCTAGAACATGAAACCGTTGCCCAGGTCCATTAAAATATTCCTTGAGCGTCCACCCTGGGATTCTATTTTGTGAGGTCTTTCTGCCTGTAATTTATTTTTCCAGGAAAGAAAGTCTAAAAAGTGGTTAAGAACATAGGCTTTGGAGTCTGGTAGACTTGTGGTCTAATCCCAGTTTATTGGCTGAATGTTTCAGTTTCCTCTTTAGTAAAAGGGGAATAATAATATTCCTTCAATAATAGTTCTTATCTCTTGGGATCTTTATATTAGATTAGTTCATGCTTGCCTAGTGCTAAGGCACATAGTAAGGAGTTTTTGTTTGTTTTTGTTCCCCTTTCACTGACTACTGGTATAGAACTGCTGTAGGGAAATATATAAATTGGTTAACCAGTTCTCTGATAGAGATTCCTTGCAGAATGTCCCCCCAGATAAGAAAATGCCTACTCATTCACAGCTGCGTAAACGGATGGTTGGAAGTAAGAACCTGGGTGGCTCGAAAGTCACTGGAACTATCTGTCTCATTGGTTTCTGTATTGTGTATCCCATTACTGTACTGAACTGCCTTGCCCCTAGCACCTGATTTCTGCCTCTCTGACATATGTGCATATCTTTGTTCCTTACACCCCATGAGTAACACACCAAGGGCCCCAGCATTTCCTGGCTTAGTCTGTGCTTTGCACATGAGTGCATAGAAAAAGTTTGCTGAATTCGTTTTGAAAACCTTCCCTTCAGATTTTAGAGGGTCGTGTATTCAGCTCAACCTTTTCCCTGGCCAGTCAACCCCATAGACATATATGAAGGAAGGAAAACCTACACACAGATGGGTTGCCAACTAAGTGCCAGGCACTGCAGGAGGTTTTTTAACATCTATTATGTTATTTCTTTTAATTCTTTGGTAACCCTGTAAGGTAGCTGGTATTATTATCCTCTTTTTAAAGATTAGGAGACGAGCTCAGAGAAGTTAAATATTAATAATTTGCCCAAGGACACAAAGGCAAACAGTGACAGATCCAGGGTTTAAACCTTGGTCTAACCCTAGTTCTTTCACTTGATACAAGTTTTTCCTAATGAATAAAATCTTCTAAGATGCCTGTCTGTACCTTAAGCTGAAAAATGAGAGGCCCCTGGTTTGGTGTCACAGTTTCTTAGAGCTAGAAGGAATCATTTGATCCCTCCTTTACAAGAGGGAAGAATTTCAAGTCCAGAGCAGTTCAAAACCTCCTTAGTTTATTGTTTCTTCTTTCCCAAGACACTCCCTTTGGTAATATTTGGTAAGCTAGTAAGGAGAGCCCTTTGGGCTACAGAGGAGAATATTTAGAGGAACATTATTCATTGCTGTTAGTCTTGTTGGCAGTCACGTCATTAAAATGTGATCTTTCCTCTTGTCTGTTCCCCACCAGCTCCTGCCCTGCCTCTCCACTTCCTGCTTCACCCTAGAACAAGCAGGATTTATACACCTGTCCCTCCAGTTCCCAGGGGCCACAGTGGTTACCGTACTTGTTTTATGCTACACTAAATTGACTGGGTTTTATTCCTGGCTCACATTGTCTGATGGAACATGAGACCCATCAAAGATTTTTCTCAAATGAAATGATAGGATCTGTGCGTGTTGGTTCAGGTTGGACATTACGGTCTCATGGGCTGTCAGTGCTTGGGGATTTCTGTCCACTTTTAAGCCTGAAAGGGACTAGTTTGCAGAAACTCAGCTCTTAGACCAAGTTTAAGGTGAATGTTGGTATGTTATAGGAACAGCACTGGCTCTGAGCTGGTATATTAGGCCAAGCCCTTCTTCTGAGTAGCTGTGTGGTCTTGAGCAAGTCTCAACATCTCTGAGGTTGCATGGGTTAATAAACATGCAACTGGCCTGGTAGTCTCAGAACATGCATTTGAGTCCCTCCTGGATCAGTTTTCACTAGCTTTATGATGTTTGGACAGTTCAGTTCTTCTTCAAGCCCGCTTCTCTCTCAGAAAAATGAAACAGTTGGATTAGATTAGATGATTTTTAAAGACCCTTTCAGCCTTACCATTCTGTCATCCTCCTGGCTGCCCATTGGATTCAGAGATATTTGAGGGTCATTTCTCCAAATTGGGAGAGAGAAGCTCCTCAAAGTGAGGACAGTTGTAACGAGCCATTTGTTACAATTCTTTCCTCATTTGCAATGCACATTTACCACCATTTTTTTTTTAAGATTTATTTATTTATTCCCCCCCTCCCACCTCATTGTCTGCTCTCTGTGTCATTTACTGTGCTTTCTGTGTCTGCTTGTCTTCTCTTTAGGTGGCACTGGGAACCAATCCTGGGACCTTCTGGAGTGGGGGAGAGGTACTCAATCTCTTGCACTGCTTCAGCTCCCTGATCTGCTCCATCTCTTATTGTCTCTCCTCTGTGTCTCTTTTTGTTGTGTCATCTTGCTGCACCAGCTTTCTGCTCGGGCCAGTTTGCCGTGTGGGCCAGCACTCCTGTGTGGGCCAGCATGCCTGCACGGGCCAGCACTCTGCTCAAGGTAGCTTGCCGCCCGGGCCAGCTTACATTCACCAGGAGGCCCCCAGAATAAAACCCCGGACCTCCCATATGGTAGACAAGAGCGCATTCACTTTAGCTGCATCTGCTTCCCTTTACCACCTTTTAAAAACAACAAATTCCAATAATAACTGTGTAGCACAGTTTTCTGATTATTAAACACCTGGTAAGGGCCCCTTGTTTCAGGTGTCTGTTGGCATTTACTTAATCAAGCTCCCTTTCTGGACTCTGACAATCAGTAGTTGTTGTGGATAAGTCTGCAAATATGAGAGGCAAATATAATAGAGGAAGAGGTGAACAGCCTGGTACAATTAGGTGTTTTCCTAAAGGACAGACTTCCCAGAAAGACAGACTGAACTTGTATTGGTCTTCCATTTGGCCTCACAGAAATCTCCAGAACTTGGCATTATTATATTTCTCTTACGTTTTCTATAACAAAGGTTGTAAGAGAATTAGAATCATTGACTTGCAGGACTGTAAGGAAGTTGAAGAGGCCAAGAGTGTTCTGTTGAAGAGAACCTGGCCTTCGGAGGCTGAAGGCTTTAGGCAAATATCCTGGCTGAATTACTTTCTGACAGAAAAACAGGTAGCCTAAGGCCTCTATATTTACATAAGTCTTTACTCTTAGGTAGTAGCCTGGGAGCCAGAACACTTACACCAGTGGAATCATCCCTGCTGACCATTGGAGCATCTCTTTGGAAATTACCTTTAGCGCTGGCAGCACCTTTCATTTGGATTTGCCACACAAACAGATGTCTGTTCTGTATCAGACCCTATACCAGACCCTGGAGATATGAAGATGATCAGGATGCAATCCTTACCCTTTGGAGCTGGGGGGTGGGGAGTGGCTGAGGGAAACATTCACAGAGAACCGTAATTACAGTACAAATGATATAAAATGAGTGCAGACAAAGTAGAAACAAACATTGCCTGCCTTTGGGGACCATCCAGGAAGGGTAGAAATTTGATTCAGGGAAAAGTATCCTAAACACAGAGTGCTTGAAGTGTGAATGTCAGGGTGCAAGAATATTTGTCGCAGGAAAAGAAACTAGATCGATATGTAACTAGAGCATCTCTTTGTAAGGGATGAGAAAAGATAAAGGTGCTTTGGGGCCACCTTATAGAGTGTCTTTCACTCCTTCAATAAATGTCTGCTGAGCCACTGTAATGATCCAGGAACTGTGAGTGCAAGTCCTGGAGACATGGGGCAGACTGGTTCACCTAGTCCTTTGGAGCTGACAGACTAATCTGAGAGATAGCCAAATTTAATGATATATAAGAAGCTTGTATTCCTGCCTCAGGGTCTTTGCATATGTTTTCCCACCTCTATCTCTAGTGTTATCCTTCCTTCCTCTCCTTTTTTGCCTAGCTAATTTATATTCATCCTTAGAGCTCAGCCTGGAAATTCCTCAAGGAGTTTTTGTTTGCCACCCCCACTCCCCATTTTCCTAATTATGAACTTGATATCTCCTTTTTTTAAGATTTCTTTCTTTCTCTCCCCTCCCCCTGTCCCCCCCCCTCCCCGAGTTGTCTGCTCTCTGTGTCCATTTGCTGTTAGTTTTTCTGTGTCTGCTTGCATTCTCAGCAGCACTGGGAATCTGTGCCTCTTTTTGTTGCGTCATCTTGCTGTGTCACCTCTCCATGTGTGCGGCACCACTCCTGGGCAGGCTGTACTTTTTTTCGCACGGCGTGGCTTTCCTTACAGGGCACACTCCATGTGCATGGGGCTCCCCTACGCAGGGGACACCCCTGCATGGCACGGCACTTCCTTGTGCACATCAGCACTGCAGGTGGGCCAGCTCACCACATGGGTCAGGAGGCCCTGGGTTTGAACCCTAGACCTCCCATGTGGTAGGTGGATGCTCTATCCGTTGAGCCAAATGCACTTCCTTTGATAGCTCCTTAATACCACTTTCCCCAATTATAGTTAAATAATTATATTTTTGTTTCATATCTGCTCTATGTTTTATCTTTCTCTTGTTTGCTGCTTGTTTCCCCAGCACAATGTTAGATTCATAGTTGTCACACAATAGTTGCTGAAAGAATAACTGAAGAGTGTCCATTAAATTTAGCAATAAGCGATCACTATTGACCTTGATGAGACAATTTCAGAGTAATGATGGGGGTGGAAGCCAGAGTCCAGTGGATTATACATTAAGTGAGAAGTGAGGAAATGGGGCAAGGATGTGTATACAACTTTTTCCTAAGTGTGGCTGTGAAGGCAAAAAGCAAGTGTGGTAGCTAGAGGGGGAAATGGGGCCAGAGGGTTTTTTGTTTGTTTTTTAATGGAAAAAGACTTGAACTTATTTAAATACTGTGGGGAAAGAGCCAGTGGAGGGAGGAGTGGTGACTAACTGAACTGTGCAGATCTTTTGAGGAGGTGAGATAGGATGGAATCCAGAAAAGGAGTGTCATGCTAAACAGGCAAGCTTTTGTTCTGTAGACTTTGGGGAGTCTGGCCTGGAGCTGAGATAGCTTGGAGTCTGGACAAGCCAGTGAAAATTATGCAGTAGACAGGGAACAGAAGCCCAAGACCTGAACTAGTGCTGGGGTAAAGGACTGGGAATAATCAGAAAGGCATTTGGAATAATTAGATGAGGTAGATGTGAGAGGAGGGAGTAAGGGGATCTCGATTTTGTAACCTAGTACCTAGCACAGAGCAGGTGCTAAATACAAGTTGATTGATTGGTTTGACTTTCCCAAGACTGGAGCAGGTTCTAGAGGGTGTGGCAGCAAGTTATTTTGAATATCCTCTTATGGGAAGATCCTGATCCTTTTTGAGTTCTGCAAAGAGCAGAAGTCATTCAGAGCCAAGACGTTTACTTGGTGAGTAAGTGGATGGTCAAGTTAGAGAATATTTATTCCTCTTGGGTTAAAAGGTAAAAACAAGAAAGGAGGAGTAGCTGTAAAATAAAGAGCTTTGCCAGGGGTGGGGTAGGGGGTGTGGCCATTCATAAAAAGTCCTTCCATGTAAGATTTCCAAATATGTTTCAAACATGTACCTCTTGAACTTGGAAGACTCATTTGGATTTCTTTGTGGTGGTTTGTTCATTAAAAACCCTCTTACTAATTCATTATTTTACCTAATATCAGTAATCTGACCTGAGTCTGGTTTAAGTTTCTCAGACTTTCTGCCTTGGCATTTGTGAGGATGATGGCACACTCTCTGGTCACTACCAGCCTGCCACCCAAAAAACACAAGCAGAAAGACTCCTCTTGGGAGTTTGGGAATTTTCTGTGCAGGAGATATGATCACTGGGCATATATGTCCCTATCCCTCTAGAAATGGAAGAGAGGAACAGGTGGGTGAAGGGGGTGTTGTAAAGCCTCTGCCACCTTACATCTCTGGGATATGAGGAGGACAGTTCTCTGTGCACTGGCTGCCCTGGAATGCTGCTGAGTGATCTCGAAGTGCCCTGAGCTATGAATTGTCTATTCATGGCTATTGTGCTTGTGAAACCCGGTTCTGTGGCAGTCACTGTGCTTGTGCCTGTGGCCAGAAAGACAAAGCTGCATACATAGAGTGCACAAGGGAGTCTTGTAACAACCTTGTCCCGCTTTCTAGGGCCGAGTCAGGTACCACAGCTTTATCTTAGCGGCCCTCTTTATTTCAAGAAGTTAGCATCCGAGCCATGCTGGAATTCTTGTGTTTTGTTTGGACACCTCCCTTTGGGAGGCACATGGACAGACTTTATACTTCTGCCCACACTAATGCAGCCTGCACACCCCTTCCCCAGCTTTTGATAAATCTTCCCCATCTTTCAAGTGTCAGCTTCCTCTACAACAGGGGTGCTTAACTTTTTTTGTTCCATGGATCCCTTTGCCAGTCAGGTGAAAACGATGGACCCCTTACTAAGTCCACACTATACTCTTTATTATTTAATAAATATATCACACCCTCACTAATATATCCCAACAAGAATAATGTGTTTTTTTTAACATTTCTATTCAAGCTTATAGACCCCTGCTCTACAAAGACTTCCTGGGTTTTGGAAACCTAATTGGTTTCCTAATTGGAATTAACTGGAATAACATGGTGGCAGGTAAAGCGCATGGACTTTAGAATGAAACACGCCTGAGTTTGAATGGTACCTCTACCACTTGACCTTCCACTGCCCTGTGCCCTCAAGTTTCAATTTCCCCGTCCATTAAAAGAGTATACTAATACCTATTTCACTGGATTGCTTTGAGAAGTAAATGACATGGAGTCTGGGAAAGCACCTAGCACCATTCTCGGCATATGGAGGTATTCATTAAATGTTTTTTCTTTCTCTTCTATATGCTTAACTTTCCTTTCTCTGAACTAAAATAGCATGTTGCTTTTACCTCTGAAATAACATCTAAGTGAAGAATTACAGTATGAACAAGTTTCTTTTCCACTGACTTTGCTCCTTGAGGAAGAGCACCTCAAGACCAGGGATGATGTCCACCATAAAGAGAACCCATGGTGTTGATGGAATGAATGAGTTCCTGGACTAAGTGATAGAAAATCTGACACTAGAGCTTTTGAAGAACAGTAGAAGGCAATAATGTGCTTAACCAAGAAAGAAGTTTCTGGGACTAGCTGAGAACAGCTGTAGGAAGGGCTAACATTGAAAAAGGGGAGACCTTTGGGGAGCGGATGTAGCTCAGTGCTTTGAGCATCTGCTTCCCATGTATAGGATCCTGGGTTCAATCCCCAGTACTGCCTTAAAAAAAAAAAAAAAGCTGAAAAGAAAAGGGGAATCCCTGTTCATGACTGTACGTAAGGGTTATTAATCAGAGCCATAAGTAAGGGTTGACTGTTTTAGGAAAGGGCACATTTGGTTTTAGTTGTAAAAGGGACAAGTCACAGCTGTTTAAAATAATGGAATGAGACTATCTTTGAAGCCATGAATTCCCTGTCCCTGGAGAGGTGAGCAGAGGCTGGGTAAGTGCTTATCAGAGATCCTGTGGAGTGGAAAATTGTTCATCTAGCCGAGCATTGGCCTAGACCTTGCATGAGGAGATTCTCTTAGCTAAGTCTTATTCCACACAGTGGGAATCCTGTGCCTGTGCCCCCTGCCTTTTTGGGTTCTCTTTCTGGCTTCATGAACCTCTTGGCTTTGTGTGCAGATGAAGATGCCTGGAGATGTCGGGGCTGTGGGGACCATGTTGCTCCAAGCCAGAGGTTGTACAGGACTGCCAACGAAGCCTGGCACAGCACTTGCTTCCGGTAAGTGGGTCTGTCCTCCTGTCTTTGCCAGCGCATTACAGGCCGGGCACTATTTCATGTTCTGGAGAATACAAAAGCAAGCTACTGATATTGAGAACTTCAGTCTTGGGCAGGAAAGGAATGTACCGAGGAAGAGCCCCCTGAAGCCAGGTTAAAGAGGCCCTGGTAGAGTGAAAGAGCCACAAATGGCTAGCTACAGGTAGAGGTAGGGTGAGGGGATGGAGGGAGCCCTTTCCAGGGTTTCCTAGCACCCTCATTTTATAGATAAGGAAACAGACCCAGAATGGGTGACTTTCTCACAGCTGTACCACTGATTATGTAGGTCCTTCAAGGATTATTTTTAATGTGAATGGTAGAGCCATCTCTTCTTCACCATTGGCTCCCTGCCTAGGTTCCTGTTTTTGTTATTAACTTGATTATAGGTCTTACATTATTCTTTGGAGCCAGCTTGATGTCTTGGAAAGAACATAGGCTTTATAATCAGACTTGTTCTTGTTGTCTCAGGCTTAGTTTCCTCATCTGGAAAACAGGGATGCTAATGATCTGCCCCAAAGACTTGTTAAGACTGCATGAACTAATATATGTACATGGTAGGCACCCAGTGAATGGTTATTCCTTTCTCCAACATGTTTGGAATTCTCAAGAGTAGGAGCTTGTCTCTGTATTGCAGAACATAAAACAGTGCCTGGCCCAGTTATTTAATGTCAGTGGAATGAAAGGAGCCATCCAGTTGGAGGCTGGTTGGGCATATCTGGCCCCTGTGGTCTGCAGTGGTGGAGCTGTGCTCCTGTCTTGAGAATGAGACAGCACTGTAGACAGGCACCATGTGCTATAGATTCCAGCTCCCACACACAGCTATTGTCTCAAAGCATCCCCCACGCTGATATCGAGTAATTTAGTTGACCTTTAAGCACTTGCCTCCACTAGGGAACTATGTGGGGGGTTGGCCAGGAGAGAGCTTGCCTCTGGAAGGAGGAGAATTGGAGAGGAACCAGCATTTTTCTATCCTTTTATCTCTAACTAAGGGCCCTTAGATCTTCTCTGTGAATCTGATTGCTTGGTTCCACCTCCCTTTAGCTCCAGGGAACTTGATTCTTCCTTTTCCGTGCAAGTTAGTATGAGAGGAGCAGAATGTTAGAGGTGTAAAGAATCTTATAAGGAGGCGGATTTGGCTCAACTGATAGAGTGTCTGCCTACCATGTGGGAGGTCCAGGGTTCACACCCACGGCCTCCTGACCCATGTGGTAAGCTGGCCCACGCGCAGCACTGATGCGCACAAAGAGTGCTGTGCCACGCAGGGGTGTCCCCTGTGTAGGGGAACCACATGCACAAGGAATGTGCCCCACAAGGAGAGCCGCCCTGTGCAGAAGAAATGCAGCCTGCTCAGGAGTGGCACTGCACACACGGAGAGCTGACCCAGCAAGATGATGCAACAAAAAGAGACACAGATTCCCGGGTGCCACTGACAAGAATGCAAGCGGAAACAGAAGAATACACAGAGAATGGACACAGAACAGACAATAGGAGGCAGGGGGAGAGATATTAAAAAAAAAAATCTTATAGATAAAGCCTTTGACTAGACCTTTATTTTTATAGCTGAGGCTAGTGAACCAAATTGGACCTAGACTGAGTCTTTCCTTGGCATCCAACCCATATGGTCCCATTTTTCCTGCTGTTTTCCTATTTTTGTGTGTTTGTTTGTTTGTTTCTATCTAAAATAAGCCAAAAAAAAAAAAAAAAAAGACTAAACTATGCCAAGATAAGGTAGAACAAGCTAATATTTGAAACTTCTGGATTTTCCTAGAGTTAAAGAACTTCAGGACTAGAAGGGACCACTAGAAGGGTCTAATCTCTTCACATCACAGATTAGATGCCTGAAACCAAAAGGACTTCAGGGTTACACAGGCCATGAATGGCAATAGTTGGTCTTAGAACTGAGATCTTGGATCACTTATAGTTATGACCAGATGCTAGCTTCTTAGAGAACACTCTGGTATGTTGTGTGTATCTGTGTGAGAGAGAGAAGGAGAGAGATACACAAATACATGCACATAAAGAAGTAAGACACATTAACATGGTGGATAAGAGTACAGGCTATGAGATGAGACTGATTTCAAATCCTAGCTTAGCAATTTATTAACTGACATTTGGTGATTTTCAGGCATTTCATCTGGAAAATATAGATAATAAGAGTGCTCATCCCATAAGGTTGTTTGGGAGAATTAAGTGAGATAATCTATACAAAGTGCTCAGCATAGTGCTGAAATGTAGAAAACCCTTTAATAATTACTAGCTGTCATTCTTAGATTATTTTGTGAGCCTTTGTCTCTGGACACCTACATGTATCCATTTATCTCTCTTATTTATACATTTAGTAGTCTTCTGATGCAGACCCTCAAGGATTAAGCTCAATTATACCAAAAATCATGCCTGTGGGAGAAGTAGGGTGTCTAGGTTTGTCCTTCTATTTGTCCTTCACCTTGAGGAGACTCTTAAATCCAGCTTTGTTGAAAAAGCTCATCTCCTGACTCCTGAGCTTTCTCACAAAGTTCAAAATGGATGACATGATACCTTCAGGTGGAGCTTGATAATTTGCTCTGAAGAGACTGGCTGTTTTGGGGGGCCAATTTGACTTTTGCTCAAATTGTAAGATCTTGAGGGTTAGGAAAGACCATATTTATCTGATTTTAGAGGTAACCTTTTGTTAAGAGGAGCATGAAGTATCAGTCTGAATGGGCTGTTAAGGTTTCTTCCATCCCAGCTCTTCTGTGTTTCTCTGACAAGTTCAGAACATTTGGGTGCAGGCCTGCTGAAAGCAGGACCCTCCCTCCTGGCTACCCAGAGAAATTCATCCTTCATGACTTCCTTCTAGTCTTGTTCTCACCCAGCTGGGCTCAGTTAAAATAAAGGAAATAGCTTTTCTTTTCCCCTTCCCCCTACACTTTTGTTTTCTTAGTCACAGGGTAGGGCTGGATATTGAATTGAGAAATTGTTGGGGTTCAGCCCAAACTCCTCCTCTTGCCTCCTCTTTATGCTGCCCCTTTCCTCTCTCTGCAGTCACATCCGTAATCCTTCCTCTGCCTTCCACTAGATTCTCAGTTGCCCAGAACAATAGAAAGCCACTTAAGACTGGAGCCTCAATAACTTAGACTATAATGGTACTGGTGCATTTGGGTGCCTAGCCAGGATCCTTCTGATCTTCTGGACCCATGGCTGAGCTGCCCTTCTGCTTCCTCTTCCCAGCCTTCCTGTAAGGCCTGTTTGGACTCCGAGTACCTCTGGCCTTCCCTTTCCTAGAGCAGTGCCATTGGTTCTGGAGCTGAGGCCATTCTCTCTGAAGCTTTCAGGAGCTCCCCCCATCATTGGGGTGGCCAAGAAAGCAGCTGGAATGCATGTTGTTTGTGGCTGAGGTTAAATTGCAGAGATGTGAATGGTGACCTGGCCTCTGGGCATGTCCGCAAACCTAAAGAAACTTGACAAGTTTTCTGATGATGGTTTCTTTACCCTCTGTTAGAGGTGTTTGGCCAAGGAGGAGGGGAAAGCTGCCCCTGCTAATCTTTATGGCCCTGATCTAGGTCTCTGTTGCTTGACCTGACAGCCTTAATCACTACTCTTCAGTCTCCTGGGAACTGTTCAGGACCTCCTTTCTCAAGATTACCAGCCCAAACTACTTGCATTTTCTCTTTTGAGAAGTGATTGCTAATGCCTATGCTCTGGAAATGGGCTAATGCAGATAAAAGGCCATGATCACTTCATCAGGCAACAGAGACTATTTCTGCTAAATCTATGACTCCAGGAAGACTGGTGAAGAAATAACATATGTAGTAACCAGAAATTGTGGGGTAACGGCCTGACTGATAAGAGTATTTTCTGTCCTGCTGAAAGCCACATGTATTATCTCACTTCCCAGCCCCCATCTTAACAAGCGAGGTAGAATCATAACCATGGTAATAGGTGCCATTTATTGAGTGCTGGCTGTGTGCCAGACACAGTCCTGAGTGTTCCACATTTAATCCTTATAGCAACCCAGTAGATGTACTACTAGTTTTACCTACTTTATAAATGGGAAAATAGAGTTTACTTGCTCAGAGTCCCAGAGCTGGTGAGTAGCATAGCTGGGATTTGAACCCAGGCATTCTGACTTCTTGCTTACAAGGGTTTCTTTGTATTCCTGAATATGAACATGTCATTTAACCTCATTGAGGCTCAGTTTACTCTTTTACGATATGAGAGTGAAAGCAGTCTTTGCCTGCCACCCACTGGTGGTATCAGAAAAAATGGAAGCATATTGATTCAAAGGCTTCATGAACTCTAAAGTATTGATAAGTTTTAAGCTGTTAAGTTTCTCCTGTTAGCCGATTTCTGGTGTGGGAGTCCCTGGAAAAACTACCATCTGCCATTACACTGTTGATGTGGCTGCTGCATATATTGACCCAAGCCTTTGATTCCATCTGTGGCCTTTTCCGGAAAATGTTTGTTCATTTTTCCAGTTTATCGCTGGACAGCCAGCCAGAAGGTCTCCCTGCCAGAAGAGGGGAAGGACAGCCTAAGCTTTCCTCTCCTTTATGAACAACTCCGCTGTGAACACTGAATGGACTCCTATGATGTAGCAGCAGCATATGACCTTCAGTGCCTCAGTCCTGCTCTGTTCTTTGGAAAGAGAGAACTAAGACACCCATGAGAGCCCTACATCTTCTTTCCAATGCAGAAATCGAGAGATGTAGAAGGGTGGGACAGGATGGGACCAGGGATGGCCAACTGATATTCATTAAATATTGTAATGGGAGCATCACTTAGATTATCTGGTTTGATCATCACAGTAACCCTGTGATCCCCATTTTGTACTAAAATGGTCGGAAGCCCAGAAGGTGAAGTAACTGGCCCAGTGTCACACAGAGCTGGCATTTGAACCCAGGTCTCCCTGGCTCCCAAGGGGGATCCTCTTTCCACTGGCATTCCCAGGAAAGAACTGTGAACTTGGAGTCAGAATATTTGGGTTTAAGTCTTAGCTGAGCCAGTTACTGGCCAGCTGTGTTAACTGTGGGCAGGTTCCTTAGCCACTGTGAACCTCAGTTTCTTATCTGTAAAATGGGGCAAAAGTAATCCACTTCATGGAGTGGTTATTAGGCTCAGGAAAGAAATTGATAAGAAAACACTCTGGAACATTGGGATGGTACAGTGTGAAGGGTTAGCAGCAGCACATCTCATCATTGTGCTGCCCGTATTAAACTGTGCATCCATGATGTTAAAGGAATTGAATTAGGTACTCTTAGGAATACAGAATTGACACGCTGGCCTGGTCACCTAACTGGCTCCCTCAGACAGCTGCAATCAGGTAATAGCATGGAGAGTTCCTAGCAATGGGCTCCAGTCTGGTTTGTTTCTCCCTTGAAACAACTCTCTGAGTAGCGTTCTAGGGGATGTCCTCACTCGGTCATTATACTGGCTGCTCTTCATTCTTCGCATACATAACCTTTCACACTGCATTAGAGATAGTAGAAGACAGTGAATCAGAGGTTGGAGTCAGTCTGCTTGAGTTTCTGTCCCTGCTTCACCACTTACCAACCACCTGACCTTGAGTCAGCTGCTTAACCCCTCTCTGCCTCAGTTTCCTTATTATAAAAGTGGAAAATAATAATTCCCATCTCAAAAGGTCATTACATAAATTAAATTTATTTCATCATGTATTCAAAGCCCTTAGCACAGTACCTTGCCCTAATTAGGACTTAATAGATAGAACTCTTGAAAAAGTCTCTCCCCTTGGTTTCCATGACATTCCACACACTCCTGATTTTCCTCCCAGTTTCCAGCAATTCCTGTTTGCTCATCCTCCTCTATCTTCTTCTGAAATACTGCCTTTCCTCAAGGTGCTTTCTTTCTCTTCACACACTCCTGGTTTTCCTCTCAGTTTCCAGCAATTCCTGTTTGCGTCCTCCTCTATCTAGCTCTGAAATGCTGCCCTTCCTCAAGGTGTTTTCTTTCTCTTCTCCCTAAGAGTCTCATCCATGTCCGTGGTTTCAGTCATCCTTCACACAGATGATCCAAAAATCGGCTCTTCAAGCCAAACCCCCCCCATATCTCCTGTCATCAACTTGACGTTTGTATGTCTTAACAGGCACCTCAGCTGGATATTTTGTCCACCCTCTCCCCAAACTGGCTTCTCTTCCATTGTAACCTATCCCACTGAATGACAGCACCATTCACCCACTGCCCAAACCAGAAACCTAGCAGTCTGTCTGGATACTGATACTTTTTTTTCCTTTTAAAAAGTTTTAATGACAGTCTTTATAGAGCAACATCCAGGCTCTAGACCCAGCTGTCACAAGGAAACCCTTTATGCATTGCCTCTTTGTCTCCTGGCTTGGCTTGCCAAATATGTTAGCAAAATGTTCTAGGTTCTGGCCTTCTAGGTTCTTGGCTATGTCTCATCAAGGAATTTAACAACATGCCATCGGGTAAGCAAGGAAGTAAAGAGTTTATTAAGAAACAAAAAAAGGAAAAACAGTACACAACTCTAGACATGGTTGCAGGTGTGCCACAGGGTAAAACGCACCCAACTGGATACCTTTTTTCTCTCATCCTCTATGTCCAGGCTTGTCAGTTTTATCTCCAGAATGTATTTTGAATGCATCTACTTCTTTCCAGTTCTGCCAATACCACTCTGTTCCAATCTACTGTCATCTCACCTAGACCACTTGAAATAGTGTTCTCTTCCCATATTTACCTCCAGTCACTTTGGCTCTCCACCAATTCATTCTCCACAGCGCAGCCAAGCATACTGCACTCCGTCATCTCTCCTTATTTTTGCATTTCCATGACTTTCCAGGGTTCTTGGATAAAGACCAAAGTCCTTAATGTCTCCCTTCCTTTCTCCCTGCCAGGTCTGACCTCTCCTTTTGTCTCCGCAGTCCCCTGTGTTCTGTACTTCAGCTTCACTGCTCTTCTTTATGGGACCCAAAGTGCACCGTCTTCCCTCCTGATAACAGGTCTGTTCATGCTGTGCCATCTGCCTGGAATGTCTCCACGCTCTCTTTTTGTGGAATTAACTCCTGTTCATACTTCATATTTTTACCTGGGTGTCTCAGGGAAATAGCTTTTCCTCACCCTCGAAGTCTAGGTCAGGTCCCCTGTTTTATGCTTTCATTGAACTTGCCTTTGAAGCGTTAGCACATTAATCATGGGATCATCTCCTTCATGACATCGTGAGACCTCTAATAGTCATTAAGCATAACTAGACCAGGAACCTTGGGCTTTTTGCCTCTCATTGTGTCCCTACCGAGTACATAGTTGGCTTGGGAGGTATATTTGTTGAATTAATTACCAGATGGGCCAGGAGATGTGATGTAAGTGAGGGCTTTCCCTGCCCTTCCCCTTTCCCACATCCTTCCCTTTGTAGCTACCATGGCCGCAGTTACTGTAAATGGCAGGGAGGAATCAGTTCCGGTCATTGGCAATTTTGGCTGATTGCCTGCATGTGTAGAGGTGAGAATTTAAGGCTTTGTCTTCTGCCCCCAGAGGAACCATCCCACAGTGAGGAGGAGAAGACAGAGGGGCTGACCCAGGTGTCCTCATCTTCCTTAGCAGGTCTTTAAGTTGTGTTTCTCTGTAGCTACAAACCAGAGAGGTAAAAGCCTTGGGGTTCCTTCCGGAGAGAGAGAAGCAATAGGAAGAGCAAGTTCAGCTATGCTGACCCAAACTAATTGTGAATTTCTCTTAAATCCTGGAAATCTCAGTTCCAACTCTAAGTTGTTTTCACTTTTAATTTTAGAAAGCTTTGACAAATAACATTAGGTATATAGTGGGGAAAATATGAAATACTTAACATAATATCGTTTACTTGATAAATGAAATACAGGGGAGAACAAAGGGCAGGGGAGAGGTGGTGGACAGGATGGTGACTTCCAAGAATCTGGAAAAGAGGTTTGTCCTTTGTGAGTTAAACCAATTAGATCTACATGTAATGAGCAAAATTGTGTAGTAGTTAAGAGCATAGACGCAATAACCAAATGGTATTCATATCTATGCTCTCCCATTTGTTAGCTGTGCACCTTGGGCAAGTTACTTAACCTTTCTGTGCTTCATTTTCTCATCTATAAAATAGAGATACTAACACTGCTTACCTCATAGTGTTATTATGAGGATTAAATGAGCAAAATCCTGTCAGGCACCAGGAACAGAGTCTTGCATAGTGAGCACTCATGAGTGTTAGCTGTTCACTGTTAGCCATGAGGAAGGCAAAAGTCTCTCAGGACTGAATTATATGAATTAGCCATTGTGAGGTATCTAAAGAAATAGTGATTGTTTTCAATTAAAATTTAGTTTAAAAACCAATACAGGGAAATGGACTTGGCCCAATGGATAGGGCGTCTGCCTACCACATGGGAGGTCCATGGTCCAAACCCCAGGCCTCCTTGACCCGTGTGCAGCTGGCCCATGTGCAGTGCTGATGCGCGCAAGGAGTGCCCTGCCACGCAGGGGTGTCCCCCGCGTAGGGGAGCCCCACGCGCAAGGAGTGTACCCCATAAGAAGAACCACCCAGTGCAAAACAAAGTGCAGCCTGCCCAAGAATGGCACCGCACACACAAAGAGCTGACACAACAAATTGATGCAACAAAAAGAAACGCAGATTCCTGGTGCCACTGATAAGGATAGAAAGTGGTCACAGAAGAACACGCAGCAAATGGACACAGAGAACAGATAACTGGGGGTGGGTGGGTAAGGGGAGAAAAAGAAATAAAAAATAAATCTTAAAAAAAAAAACACCAATATAATAGGGAAGCAGACTTGGCTCAATGGATGGAGTCCGCCTACCACATGGGAGGTCCATGGTTCAAACCCAGGGCCTCCTTGACTGCGTGGAGCTGGCCCTCACACAAGAAGTGCCATGCCACACAGGGGTGTCCCCAGCAAAGGGGAGCCCCACACGCAAGGAGTGCGCCCTGTAAGGAGAGCCGCCCAGCCCAAAAGAAAGTTCAGCCTGCCCAGTAGTGGCACTGCACACACGGAGAGCTGATGCAGCAAGATGATGCAACAAAAAGAGACACAGATTCCCCGTACTGCTGACAAGAATATAAGCGGACACAGAAGAACACACAGCAAATGGACACAGAGGGCAGACAACTGGGGCGGGGTGGGGGGAAGGGTAGAGAAATAAAAATAAAAACCTAAAAAAAAAAGAGAGAAAGCCATTATAATAGGGAAATGGATGTGGCTCAAGCAGTTGGGCTTTCACTTAACACATGGGAGGTCCTGGGTTCAGTTTCTGGTGCCTCCTGGAGAAGGTCACCTGGTGCAACAAGGTGACGCAACAAAAGAGGCACAAAGAGTAAAGGCAATGAGAGAAGCAACAAACCAGGGAGCTGAGGTGGCTCAGGTGATTGTGTGCCTCTCTCTCACATGGGAGGTTCTGGGTTTGGTTCCGGGTGCCTTTTAAGAGAAGACGAGCAGACACAGAGACAGCAACCGCAAACAACAGGCGTGTGTATGGGGAAAATAAATAAAAACAAATCTTTTAAAAAACTAACAAACCAATATAATAAATAATGAATGGCCAACAGTGAACAGAAAGTGAAAAGCCAGTGAGCTAAAATTAGTGATATGTCTTGATAAAGATGCTGAATGTGGATTTGGTTACCAGAGTGGAGTTCTTGTGGACAGGGCTGGTTTGGCTGGAATTTCTCTCATTGCTTTTCATTTCTCTTTATATAAGTCTGTCACAGTGCTGCCTAATTCAGCTTCCTGGGACCCTTAGTAACAGGAAGGGTCTGGAGATAGGACCTTCTAGGAGATGTGGACATTTTGATTTCATTTGTAAATTCATAAGTAGACAGTCAGGTTGATAAATGGTTAGGATGGAACCATCACAGAATGTACCTTTCTGGGAATTATGAACCTGCATGGCAAAAAACCAGACCCAAAGTAGGGTCATTCACCAAGGTGATGCCAGCCTGGGAGAGGTCTCTGAGTTGTCGGCCAGTTAACTTTTCTCTAACTATATCCCCTTCCTCATTTCTCCTTCAGCACTGAGCTCCTGGTGTGAAATTTTTGTCCACCTAATTCCTTCCTTTTACAGAGGAAGAAATTAGAGCTCAGTGAGGCTTACTGGCTTGCCTAAGATCACACAGCAAGTTTGTCATTAGCCAGGGCAAGTTTTTTGGTCTTCTCTGCCAGGCCAGGGCTCTTCTGGTACCACCCGAGGATTTGTTCAGGTGTTCAAAGCAATTTTTTCCACTGTAGCTGGAGAATAATGTCTGAACACAACATTTGATGCTGAATGTTAGATGTTCAATTTTTCAGTTATTAGTATATGGAGCAATAGTGGAATGATTATACACAGGGAGTTGTGATCTCATTCTTATGTGTCTACAGTCCTTATGGGCAAATCTTAGCCATTAAAATAAACAGCTGTATAGATGTTTGGCATCAGGGTGAAGGCATAGACTGCTGCTTATGAACACTAAATGGTGAACAGCCTTCATGTAGATGTGTATACAGCCACCATAGACTTGTGGAATAATTGCCCATTTGGGGAGACAAGCTGCCAACTAAAGACCATTGTTTCAGATTTTATATTCAACTATTCATTGGAAACCTCTGCTTGCTGAAATGCCTCTGATAAGTCTTCACTGCCGTTGGGCAACTCTTTGACCCTTGCAGATCATCCCCTGCCCTGTCCCACCATCTAGCCTCCTTTCTGGCCACTGCCCATGTGTTCCTGCACTGCAGCTGACTGGCCTGCTCACTATTTTACCAAGCCTACCATACTGTGTTATGCCTCAGGACATTTAAACATATTGTTCCTTCAGGCTGGAAGGCCTCTTGTCTGCCTGGCAATCAGCCTATTAGATTCAGCTGATACTTTCATCCTTTCTGGAGGAGCCTCCCCAAATCTCCCTTCCCTTTTTCCCATTCCTCCCCCCAGTCCCCACGCAGAGGAGACTTCTGTGTTATTATCCTCATACCTCAGTTCTAGCTCTGTCACTCTAGGAGTAGGAAATTCTTTAAGGCTAGAGCCATATCTAGGTCGTCTTTTTACCCCAGAGCTTAGCAGACTACCTAGAGCGCAGTGGGCACTCAGAGTGTTTGCTTGGCCAATGATTTATTTGTTGAATTACCGCCTTCTTTGGACACTTGGATAAAGCCCTTCCAGCATACATCATCACCATCTCTTTGCTGTGCAATATTTATTTTAGAGTAGGGAGATAGGACAATAACTCAGCCTATAAATGTCCTTCCAAAGTCTGTGAGTATCAAAGCAAGGGCCTTGAGGAATAGCATGCCTCCTTCACTCTGGCAGCCCACTGTGCTGATTTGCCTTGTTTTTTTCTTCCCCAAGGACTATTACTGGAAGGATACTAAGAGATACTCCTCTAGACCTCACTTACCACCACTATCATTACAAAAAACAGAGCAAAATCCCCCAAGTATCTCATATCAAACTTGGATTAAGATTGTTTTCTCCTCTGTGTCAGTCGTATTCTGGTTCTGCCTTCCTGAGGATACCCTGGAGTGATCTTGTTTAGATCAGGGCTCCTCTATTCCTGTCAGTATCATGGACTCTTGGCAGCAGCACCAACTGCTTCTGAAGTTGTGTGTGTATGTGTTTTAAACTTATTTCAGTTCCAGAGATGGCCATTTCATGGTGTGACCTCCTATTGAGGGGTCACCTTTATCTGTAGTATCCTAAGCACCACTACACTGTCACTGTGGAAGAGAGACAGCTCCTGTGGGAAGTTACCAGTGAGAAAGAATGGCACCAGGAAGATTGAAGTCCCCAGTAAGCCACTGCTTTCAAAAATGTCACCAACCAAACATTTATTTACTAAATTGCAGTAATAATAATTAGATGAACGACCTGTCTTGATTGCCCCAAGAATAATGATTATTCATTCCACATCTACTATATACTACACTACTATATTCCAGGTGCTGGGAATCTATTAATGAAATAAAAATAGAAATGGCTAAATGGCCCAGTTTTCAAAAGGGAGGAAAAAGAGATCCCAGAAAGAGTGAACTTATGATCGTTTTGAGTTGACTCCCTGGGTATACAGTGAGCACTTAGAAAAGGAGCTGATCACTAGAATTCAGTAGTAGCAAATTAGTCATGACTAAGTAGATTTGACTTTATGCTTTCACTGGGTTACTAGTCACAAGACCTTCTCTTGATTTCCACAAGGTATTTGATAAACCCTTTCATGACACCCTGACATTAAGAATGTGGGCCGTGGGAAGCAGATTTGGCCCAGTGGATAGGGCATCTGCCTACCACATGGGAGGCCCAAGGTTCAAACCCAGGGCCTCCTGACCCATGTGATGACCTGGCCCACAGTCAGTGCTGATGTGCGCAAGGAGTACCGTGCCAAGCAGGGGTGACCCCCACATAGGGGAGGCCCATGTGCAAGGAGTGCACCCCATAAGGAGAGCTGCCCAGCCCGAAAAAAGTGCAGCCTGCCCAGGAATGGTACCACACATACGGAGAGCTGACGTAGCCAGGTAATGCAACAAAAATAGATACAGATTCCGGGTGCCGCTGACAAAAATACAAGTGGGCACAGAAAAACACACAGTGAATGGACACAGAGCAGACAACTAGGGGAGTGCGGGAGTGGGGAAGGGGAGAGAAATAAATAAATAAATCTTTAAAGAAAAAGACTATGGTTGGCAGGGAGTCCTACAGGACATATATCTAGGGTACATAAAAATGTTTGGATATTTTCATAGTGGTTACAATTAAAAACAACAACTGAGGGAGTGCTGAGTTCCTAGCCAGGGGAGCTCTGTCACAGTCCCTGAAGGAACAGCAACAATCCCCCAAGTGCAACGGCAAAGACCAAAAAAGAAGGAAGGTCCAACAATGAGCTCTTTATACTAATGACTATGCTTGTAAGCCTGTGCACCTGAAATAAGAACAAGGCCTATAGCTGTAGGGTGCCTAAGATTTACCTCCTGGGAGCCTCCGTGTTGCTCAGATGTGGCCAGTCTCGAAGCCAAACTCAGCATGTAGATGCATTGCCTTCCCCCCAGCATGGGACATGACTCCCAGGGATAAGCCTCCCTGGCGCTGAGGGATTACTACTAAGTACCAGCTACTGATATAACTGGAAAATGACCTTGAATAAAAGGGTCAATTCGGACCAGCAGAATATCTTAGTCTACGTATAATACCAGGAGTTAAAAATGCTTTTTGACCTGAATAAAAGGGGGAAATGGAAAGGACAAATGAGTTTATATGGCTATGAGTCTCCAAAAACAGCCGCGAGGTTATCAGAAGGGTTTCCCTTATGCATATCTGTGCAGAGTCCCAGAGACAGATGGAGTGGATACAACCCCAGGTACTGGTTCTGCTGAGGGCTTCAGAGACCCACAGGTTCTGTGGTCATGGCAGATGGAGTTCAGTGCCATCTCAGTTGGCCCTACTTTGGAGTTTGTGTTTGTGTGTGATGGAGCTGGACTTAGATGTGATCTTTGTCCACAAGTCTCTCCTTTTACTTTTACTGGAACTGTAGTTGGTGATGGGGTTCAATGTATACCCAGGGGACTTGAATCTCTGGACTGACCATGTGATAGCCAGGCCCTGAGCCTCAATGGACTTGCAGCTCCTTCACTCTGGTTTGTTGGACTTACCCCACTTATCTAACATGGAGGTGAAGAAGGTCAACCACCACACCAGGGAGCCAAGACTGCCTGCAACTGAAAGCAGGAGAATTGCATCCAGCATCCGTCTGGAATCGAAGCCCCCTCTTGATATAGATGTGGAGTGGACACAACCATTCTAAGGTCCACCGGATGGAGGAATAGAGTATGGATTAGAGTGGACGTTCTGATATTCTATTCATGAACTATTGTGATTAGTAATCGAAGAAAATGTGGCATTGGTGTGGAGAAAGTGGCCATGGTGGCTGCTGGGGTAGGAAGTGGGAGGAAGAGATGAGATGTGGGGGCATTTTCAGGACTTGGAGTTGTCCTGGGTGGTGCTGCAGGGACAGTTACTGGACATTGTATGTCCTCCCATGGCCCACTGGGTGGAATGTGGGAGAGTGTGGGCTATGATGTGGACCATTGACCATGGGGTGCAGCGGTGCTCAGAGATGTGTTCCCCAAATGCAATGAATGTCTCATGATGATGGAGGAGGTTGTTGTTGTGGGGGGAGGAGTGGGGGGAGGGGGGTAGGGGGTATATGGTGACCTCATATTTTTTTAATGTAATATTAAAAAAATAAAAATAAAAATAAATAAAGAAAACGGCTGTGGGCAGGAAATCCAGAAAAACCAGATGCAAGAGTTCAACCTGCTCGGCAGTTTGGGGCCTGGTACTATCGAAGCAGGATTCCTTGTCTTGCTAAGGCCCATGTTGTGGAAAGAGCATGGGATTTGAGGTCAGCAAACCAGGCTTTTTATCTCAGTCCTGCACTTGCCAACAGTGTGACCCTGCATATATTCCTTACATCTCTGGGCTTCCATTGCTTTGCCTGTGCTATCGGTACTCCTCAAAAGGTTGTTGCAAGGACTAAACCAAATGATGAGGGTACAAAAGTCCTCTAAACTGAAAATGTTTTATTAACATTAATTATCATCACTCTTCTAGTATTGTGATTGCTCATAATGGGGGTCCTGAATCATGTTTATTTACTAAGCATCTGGATGACCGTTGCAAGCCAGGCCTATTCTGGGTGCTGGGAGTACCCAGCATCTGTCCTCACATAATTTGATCTGGCAATGGACAGATATGGGCACAGAATCCTTCCTGCGTGATTACAGAAGTAGGTGTGACGTATATGGAGATGCGTCCAGGGAACCCAGAGAGTGAGTGCTGTGCCAGCATTGGGCCTGGAAAAGGAAGAAGACAGCTACTAGTTGAGGCAAAGAAGGCTGCAGAAGGGACTAAGCAAGCAAAGGCATGGTAGACTGCCAGGGAAAGCATTCTGTGGCCTGGGCAGGAAAAGCAGTGAGGAATGGCGTGGCCAGAGCAGTGACCCTGGTAGGGAAGCTGGAGAGGCAGCTCAGGGGTCTGGAGTGGAGTGCATCCAGGTGGGCTTTGACCTTTCGACAAGAGCACTAGGGAAGAAGTGTGAGGAAGTGTTTGCACTAACTCTTGGGATTTCTTTTTGTTATTCATTTATCATTTAAAAACGGCAGTTCTTTAAGTGTAAAAAAAATGTAAACAATATCAAAATGGTAGAAAATGAATGTTGTTTCATCCTTCCCTCCTTGTCTCACTAGTCTAAAGGAAAGACTGGGAAACCATTTGGTGGATAGTCTTCCAAGTAGTCCTTAAGGATTATAGGTTGTAGGCTTTTTCTTTCTTAAACTTTTTATTCTGAAATAATCTCAATCTTATAGAACAGTTGCAAAAATAATACAAAACCCATACAGAGAACTCCAGTATCCTCCCAGACAACTAGATCCACCAAATTTAACATTAAGTATAGTTATCAAGTTCAAGGAATTTAATATCACTGTAAAGCTTACAATCTATATTCTAATTTTTTTCATATGTCCCAATAATGACCCTTTGAGCCTTTTCTTCTCCATTGTTAGACCCAGCTCAGGATCATGTACTGCATGTCATTGTCTTTTTTTTTTTTAATTGTGAAAGTACATATACAACATAAATTTTCCCAGCATAGCCACTCCCAAGCTTACAGTTCGGTGGTATTAATTACATTCACAGTGTTGTGCTACCTTCATTTCATCCATTACCAGAACTTTCCCATCACCCCAGACAGAAGCCCTACATCCGTTATATGCACATAGACTTTTTAAACAATGGGGTTATGTTAAACCTTCTTTCCGAAGTTTGAGTTTTTCACTTAACACTTTATCCTGGACAATTTCTGTCTTAATACCTACAGTTTCTCTTATTATTTAAACAGCTGCGTTTATTCCATTGCATGGATGTGCCCTTGTATTTATTTAGCCTACCCCTATTGATGGACACATGAGTTTTTCCTGCTCTTTTAGTATTAAGCATTGCTGCTCTGAAAATCATTGAACATGGCTTTGCATATGTAAGAATACTTCTCTAGGCCAAATTTCTAGCCTTGGAATTGCTGGAGTCCCCATTTTGGAAAGATGACTGCTGCTGTAGTGTGGAAGTTGAGCTGGAAGAGGAAGGGACCAGAAGCAGGAAAAATGGTCAACAGCTAGAAGTGGCCATGCTCACCTTTCAGGGCTCCAGAGTCCAGGTTGGAGTCCTCCCAGCCAATAGAGGGCCCCACACTAATAGGACACTACTAGTGTTCCATGGGCTTCGGATTGTTTGCTCAGAGCTGTTAAGGGAGAGGTTGGTATGATTCATTCATTCACCACTGCTTCACACAGCTCACTTAGAACTGCTGGCCTTGGAGGCTGTGGTAATGCAGCCCCGTGCAGATGCCTTGAAGCTGGTTGTCTCAACTGCTTCCAAGGAATCAGTTTACTCTGTCCTGGGCCAGGTTTCCAACTTGTGAAATATGCAGGAGATTAGCACCTGTCTGCCATTTTATCTTGAGTCTGCTGCCAGTCTTAGGATTCCTACAGTTGCCTTCTGGCAGCTGTAACTGCTGAATCCTCTGCCACCTGCTCTTGGGACCTTAAAGAGCAGCTTTCTACCCAGGACCAGTGTCCCAGGGCAGGAGGGGGAAATAGATCCTTAAGTGTGTCCTTTTCATCTCCTGCTTCGGGTGGTTTGGGCCCTTTGAAGTTGGCCTGAGGAACTACAGCTTGGGTCTAAGCAGCCGGCACCTTATCACATCTGGTGATCAAATCTTCAAAGGCTTTTCCTGAAGTCTGGATTTATGGGGGTCAAATGGATTCCACCTAGGGAGGGGCTTCCACTTCAGCACTGGACATAGGGAGAAGGCTGCCTCTCTTCCAGTGGAGGCAGTTTTTTTGGCATTGAGGAGTCCTCTAACTAGGTACCCCCACCCACCCACCGAGTCTCCAGAGTTCTTTGTAAGGGGAGGGGGAAGAAGAGAGCCTGCAGCCTGCTGCTTGCATTCCCAGACACCGACTCACTGTGCGGCCGCCACTGGAACAGCAGAGCTGTGTGAAATGTCAATAGAAGTTATGCTCACAGCTCCCCGGTCCTGGTCTCTTTGTGGCTTGCTCTTTCCTCCATTACACTCAGTTCATCAGATGAAAATCAGAGGGTGCAATTAGAAGATAATTTGCTAGTTCCAAACTTAATTTGGGGCCCCATCTTGCCTGATTGAATTACAGCAGAACATAATAGATTTTGGGTAAGAAATGGGCTCTGTTGTTGGGAGAGAGAGCTCCCAGCTCTCCAGCTGGACAGCCCTTAAGGTATCCTGTGTGTTGAGCTCACTCCAGCTCTGCCTTCTCTGTGGTTCCTGTGTGGCCCATAGGCCAGGGTCCTGATTTTGCCAGGGCCAGCTCAAGAGGTTTCAACTCAATTTGAGACCCAAAGAAAACAGGGAGCCCTTCACCATTTTATACGACTTAAAAACTCTTGAAGCTGGGAGGTATTTTCAGACCTAGCCAAGGTCCAGACAGAGGCAGTGGATTGCTGAAGGCCACAGAACTAGCTCTTGGTGGTAATAACAATAGGCTTAATGACATTAACAGCAAACATTTATCAACCCGTAATGTGCTCCAGGCTCTGTGCCAAGGGCTCTATGTGCAGGGGATTGTCACACTCAAACCCAGACACTCTGGCTCTAAGCCCAGGCCAGGCTCCACCTTTCACTTATACAGCTGGGTGGCCTAAGGCAAGTGATTTAACCTCTCTGTTCATCATTCCTTCATCTGTAAAGAGGGGGAAATCACAGCTCTGCCAGATAAGGTAAGGTCGAATGGGCTAAAATTCATTCCCACATATAAGCGTTCAGAGCGTTGCCTGGATCCAGGTGAGTGCTCAGGGCATTATGGGTGTCTGTGTGAGGGTGTTGTGTGTGGCGGTAGATAGGTAAGGCCCAGTTCTGCACAATTGCTCAAAGCTGTTCTTCACCATTAGAGGTACTATAACAGAGTGGTTGAGAGCTTTGGGGGGTCTGAAACTATGGCCCATTGTCTGTTTTTGTCTGGCCTATGGTTTCTACATTTTTAAATAGTTGGGAAAAAACACACAAAAAACAACAATTTATGACATGTGAAAGTTACTACGAAACTCAAATTTCAGTGTCCATAAATAAAGTTTTATTGGAACACAGCAACGCCTGTTTGTTTACATTTTGTCTATAGCTGCTTTCACACTACCACAACAGAGTAGAGTACCTGTGACAGTTTGTATGGCTTGCAAAGCCTAAAATGTTTGCTATTTGGCCCTTCATAGAGAAAATATGCTGATCCCTCTCTGGTCTAGAGTCAGAGCCACATGGTTTGAAACCCAGCTGCAGCACCTATTAGATGTTTGTCCTTGGGCTAGCCACTTACCTCTCAGACCTTTGGTTTTCTCATTTATTAAGTGGGGATGATAGCACCTACATCATAATGGGTTGGCAATTTAAAGATGATAAATAGGGGAGGAAGAGCACTCAGGGCCTGGAACATAATAAGTGCTCAGTAAATGCTGCCTTATTAACGGGTGGAAACCAAATCTTTCTTATCACATTTAAGGGAAAGCGCCCTTGCAAACCCAGCCAACACTGTTTACCACAGACTTTTCGCTGTGGTCTAGAATTAGGGATGGCAGCTGGAGGGTATCTTCTGGTTCTTTTCAGTGGAAAGGAGTGTATACCTGGTGGGTAAGAGCCAACATTACTTTCCAGAATTTAACAGTGAGCTCTGGATGTGTCCCAGTCTTCTCTATCGGCCTTGCTTTTCCCATCAAGGTCATGGAAGCAGTGTTACTGGATTTTATCTAGGTTCTTGGCTGTGCTGCAGAAATGAATTTCAAGAGCACACCCCGTAAGTTAGGCCAGTAATTTATTCAGGTGGGGAGGGAAGAGAAATGGGAGAAAATAACGGCAGGGGTCCCAGGTATAGAGGAAGGCGTGAAAAGGGATAAAGACGGCTGATTTACAAGCTACAATTCCCCATTATAGATTATAAATCTCCGGGATTACTTGTGTGGCCATATGGCAGAGGAAAAATGGTGAGAGCAGCACACAGAGGGTGGGGAACAGGTTCAGAGGCAGGAGAGCAGGGCAAGGGCACGCTCAAGCCTTGCTGTTTGCTTTTAAACTTTTAATTATTCCACCCCTTTGCTAATGGCAGGGGAGGGGGTTCCAACTGTTTGCTGTTTTGATTGATTACTCCACCCATCAGTCCCTTAGTGAGGACCCAATGATAAGTTCCTAGGGAACAACCGGGGCTTTTCTTTGCTCCCAGGAAGAAGTATTTGTTTTGGATAGCAGAATCTTGGGGGTCTTCCAGCAGCCGTCTTGGGGGTTACTGATGTCCACATGGACTCTCTGCCAGGTTCCAGATCCATCTATTAATTCCCTATCTTACTAGCCTGCTTTAGCAGGGAGATAGGTCTAGAAGGACTTCCTGCTGGTGAGTTCTAGTTTGGTCATCCCTGAACCTGGGGTTCTCCAGATGCTGAGGCCCGTCATCCTCATAGGCACCCAAGGCCTTGTCCTCCTTTATGCCCCATTTTTCAGTTTGAGAAGCTTGGCACCACTGCCCACTGAGGCTGATGGGTGGCATTGTGGGAAAGAAAGAGGGAGAGGATGAATACAGGGGGACAGGTGACCCAGGCTCCAGTCCTTGTGCTCTCTCTGATTTGCAGAAAGCTTTGAGCCAGTTGTTTTCCCTTGAAGAGGCAGCACGAAGTCAGTGGCTCTGGCGTCAATGGGTCTAGGTTTAAATCACAGCCTTGCCACCGACTGGTTTTTTGACCTTGTGTAAGTTACCTAGTCTCCCTGTATCTCGCTGTCCTCATTTATAAAGTGGGGGTAATTCCTACCTTGGAGAAATAAGAGTGCATATACAGTGTTGGGCACACAGAGAAGGAGAAATGTCCGGTGTCAGGGAACACTATGGGCTTTAGTTTCCTCATCCGCAGCTCCCACTGGCCAGTGGGGCTGTCCCTGAATCCAGCAAAGGGGAGGGATGAATGGGGGCCCTGGTGCCAGGACACAGCCGGTGCCAGCTCTGAGCCAGAGCAACTGTCCTGACCTGCCTCTCCTGTGCAGCTGGAGCTTTTCTTCACCTCCAAGCTGAGTTAGCGTCCTTAGGGCTGCAGCTTGGGGATGGACGCTCGGCAACCCCAGCAACCCGGGTATTGTCTGCAGCAGCGCCTGCCGACAACGTCCCTCCAGCCCGGCTCCACCCCTTGCCTGCAAGGTCTGTTTCCTAATAGCTGCTCCAACCACACACCTCGGTTCCATGAGGAGCCCCTCCTCTTCCTCCCTCCTTCCCTCCCTCCCTCTTTCAGGGGTGGGACTGAAGAAGAAAGCTAACTTGACAGTAGCGTTTCTTTCTTAGCTAGTCACCGGCCCCAGCCCAGAATCCCTGTGTGTGTGTGTGTAGCCTCCGCGGAGAGGTGGTTCTCCCCGAGTCCCACGGGGCTGCAAAGCTTCTGAGAACTGGGGAGGAGCCATCCTAGCCTTGAGCCCCAGTGGAAATCTGCCGGGGGGTGAGTGGTCTGGAGTCCTCACACTGCTTCTTGGGCTCCAGAGGGAGAGGTGAGGGCTTGGCAGCCGCCTTCAGCCAGAAGTGCCGGGAGCCGGGCCTGTCATGGTGGCTGTCTGCAGCCGGCCTGAGGCACTCCCAGACGGGTTTGCAGCTGAGCCTGTTTATCTGGTGTGGGAAGAAGATGGGAAGTTATTTGTCAGTCCCGGCTTACTTCACCTCCAGAGACCCCTTTCGGTAAGTTGGGCTGCAAGCCCCCTGCCCCCTGCCCCCGGCCCCTGGTACAAAGGGGAGGTAGTGGTCCCCCAGGTGTGCGTCTCAGACCTCACTGCTCGACCACTGGGTCTGGTAGGCAGAAGTCAGTAGCTGAACCGGCCTGGTAAAGACTCCTCCACAGGGTCCTGGGAATGCTGAGGTTAAGGATATGCTCTGGAGGAAGCTCCTGGGGAGCCCTGGCTCCCCTTCATTCCCACACACACCTGGAAGAGCCTCCAAAAGATGCTGCTACCGTGCCCTGCTCTGCCTTATCTGTGGGCCATATTGCCTGCCCAACAAGCAGGCTGGACAGGTTTTGCCCAATAGTGTGGATGCAGGCAAGGCCTGGGTGTGGGCAGCCTGGCACACAGTAGGCAGGCACATTGGCCTCTGGCCTTGAAGGGCTTCCAGGACAGGTACTATTTATTGGCTTTGGAGTGTTCCTGAGCTGCTGGACTGGCCCCCACACTCCTCATCCCCAGGCCCAAGTATCCTTGTGCCCTCTTTGGGAAAGGCCTGGGGCTCACTATAGAGCTTCTCAGAGGGAGGTGTGGAAACTCTCATCTACCTCTGACCTACTTTTCTTTGCTCACCACCCCACACAGCCACCCCACACAGCCACCCCACACCACTCCCCACAGAAACTCCCCAGGGAGTTTCTGGCCCTCAGGGTCGCTCCTGAATGGAGCCATTCCTGTCTGGGGTGGGGCTTATTTTCATTCTTTGGGAGCCACCTTGTTGTTCCCAGGGCTGCCTCCCCCTCACCATTGTCCCTGGTCAACTTTCCCCTTTAGGTTTCCCAACCCAGCCCCATGCCCAGATCTTGCTGCTGGGGTATTAATCAGGGGAAGCGCCCTGCGGTCTCACTGAATTACTTGGACCTTAGTAGAATGGTGGGATTGGGGGAGGGAGAAGGGAACTGGCCCGCATGCTGTCTACCGGGCATCCTGCTAGGCACCTTAGTCTCTCAACAGCCTGACCAGATTATTTTATAGATGAGGCAGCAGCTTTCAACAGCGTTAACATGCGAGGTCTCCCCTTCCAGCTTTTTCTGTCTATGTTTCTCTTATCCATCGGGATTGTACCTGCCTCTGTCTGTACAGAGTGTTCTCAGGCTTGCTTTCCTCTCCCAGCAGAGGCAGAAAAAGGGCTACCATAGCTTGCCTGGCATATTGAAAGGATGGCAGAGATTCTTTTCTCAAGAGCTTATGGGAATCTTAAGTTTAGGAGGCAGCTTACATAAAAAAGAACAGATACTTTGCACGAGAATAAATACAGAGTGAAAATAAGTACACACACACACACACACAAAAGCAGCTTATGCAGTGTGGATTCAAGAATCAAGAGGGACCTAGTGGTTGAGTAGGGAATCACTTGTTTAGGCCAGGGACTCTCATCAATCCATCTCATCCTTAATCCTGGAAAGGTAGCTTGGGAGAGAAGTTATTCCCTTAGGAACCAGAAATGCTGTGTCCCTTTTCATCTTTGGGGCCAAAACAAGGCTTTCTCAGCAGCTGGAATAAGAGCAGCTAATGCAACTCTCAACCTGAATCTTTGAGGGCTAGGCCACTGCTGCCAGGTCTGACCCTCCTTTGTCTTTGTTAGCCCCTCTGGGGAACCTGATTAACTCTCCCTTCCCCACCCACCCCAGCTATTTGCCCAGCTGGAGTCGGGGCCTGACTGGTTGAGTGATTATAGGCCCTCTCCCCACAAATGGAGGCCACATTTCTGAATCTGCTTCTGAAGAGAGAGTGGGCACTTGGTGTCTAAGCCCCCAGGAGGGACCCCACAGACCCACTGCTCTCCTGGGTATTGGTCTAATCTGTCACCACCCTCACTGCTAGTCAGAACGCCACATCTGCCATCAGCCCTTTCCCTATTACTGAGCAACCCTCAAGGACTCCTCTTTGACCAGGTGCTTCTCTGTACCCTCCGTGGGCGTCAGTTTCTTCCTCTGCAAAATGTAGGGGCTAGACTTTTGTGCTCCTGAACAGGACCTTTGCCAGTTTCTGTGGAACAAGTTAAGTCCTTGACCCCATACCTCTGGGAAGTATAGAGTCCATAGGAGTTCCAGAGCTGTGGTTGCAAGAAAAGTGATGCAACCAGATTCCATGGGGACGTGATCAGGCGTGACAGTGTGTGAGGGCAGGAAGAGGGGGCAGGGAATGAAGAATGTAATTTCTGTGTCTTGTACACTCCTGCCTGAAGGTCACACAGCAGAGTACGCTGTCTTCCTCTGCCCTGCACTTCCTTCATTCATGTGAGGAATGAAATGCAGTTACAGGTGTGCACTGAAAAAAAAAAAAAAAAAAAAGCACAAAAGAACTTTAAATTGGAATTTACAAAAGAGGTAAATTTGGGAGCTACTTTTTGACACTTGTAAAGGATTTTTCTTTTTACAGAATTTCCCTTAATATCCAACATTGGTTTAATGAACTTGGTTTATACATTATCTCTTGAAGAAAACAAGTATGTCTTTGTATTCTAAAGCAACCCATGTTTAAAGGGAAGAATTGGGAAGCAGATTTGGCCCAACGGATAGGGCATCTGCCTCCCACATGGGAGGTCCAAGGTTCAAACCCAGGGCCTCCTGACCCCTGTGATGAGCTGGCTCATACGCAGTGCCGATGCACATAAGGAGTGCCCTGCTACGCAGGGGTGTCCCCCATGTAGGGGAGTCCCCCACGCAACGAGTGCACTCCACAAGGAGAGCCGCCCAACACGTAAAAAGTACAGCCTGCCCAGGCCAGGATGGCGCTGCACACATGGAGAGCTGACACAGCAAGATGACGCAACAAAAACTAGACACAGATTCCAGGTGCCGCTGACAAGAATACAAGCGAACCCAGAACACACAGCGAATGGACACAGAGAGCAGACAGCTGGGGGTGGGGGGGCAGGGGGGGGGAAGGGGAGAGATTTAAAAAAAAAAAAGGGGGAAGAATTATTCTTAACCCTGTCCAGTTTAGCAGGCAATTTTGGCTGCTGACTTACACCCTCTGGGACTCTTCTTATCTGAAAAAATGAAGGGCTTAGATCAGGTGAATGGCTCCTAACTTCACAACTCATAGGGCTCCTTGGAGGCACAGCAGCTCTCTTTCATTTTTCCAAATAGCATGAGACATCCTACCTTTAACTGCAGGTAAAGGTAGCCTACCTTTAACTGCACTAGTTACTTGAAACACCAGGCTTCTGGACTTTAGGTTGGAACTAAATCAACATAATTTTGGTAATACTTCTTGCTCATTAGAGGCTAACTATGTGTTTGGTTAGTTTTTTTAAAACAGTAACAATGTTTTTAATCATTACAGCCTACTTGGCAAACTTTCAGTCCACAGGGTCTGTAGGAAGGAGGAGTAATAAAAGGATCTTTGGTGGCAAAAGGCTGGGTTCTGACGGGCCAGGGTTTCTAGGCCGCTGTATGAGCTGCCCTTGTGGGCCCTGGGGAGAGTTGGCATTAGTGGTCATGGCGCTGTCAAACCATAGCAGAGGAAGTTGCCCATTCACCCATTCTCCCATTCAGCCCTGGCAAGAGCCAGAGGCAAGAGACTGGTCAGAGGGAAGAAGCTCTTCTCTGTTTGCTCAGGAGGCTAAGGATGAGAGCATCCAGCCAGATCTTCACCAGGACAGGGAGGACTTGTTCTTTAATGTGTAAACCTACTATAATAGTGACACTTTGGTTCCCTGAACCCCAGGAGGTTGAACATTTACCTGAAAACCTTTGGTGTGAAGAATTTGGGTGTGATTGAGGGTGGGGCTTATGTCTTGTCTTATCTTCTCCCAGCATGGGGCCTGCCTGCTTGTTCTTACACATCCTAGATGCACAGTAACTGTTTCCTAATGGATAAGAATCTACTGGTTTCAAAATGGGCCAAGAAGCAAGTCCATGTTGCCTGGGAGGGAAAGGTTGCTATCTACCTTTGCCCTTGGGTTCTCAAATTGAAACAGGGAGAGGGGAAACAAGCATTTACTGGGCACCGACTGAGCCAGGCATCTTGCTAGGCATTTGTGCCTAGTTGAATTCTCATAACTCTAAGAGAGTTTATCATCACCGATGTACAAATAAGGAAATTGAGGCTCAGAGTTGTGAAGTAATTGGCCTATAGTGACAGGCAGGGTGATGGCAGAGAAGGAATATGGACCCTGACCTTAAAAGAGAAATTAGAATCTCAACAACTGATTATCTCTGTTTTCTTTCTTTCTTTTCTGAGTGTTCTCTGCTGACTCAAAAAGCCTGACTCACTGATCCAAACTGACCCCTGGGTTCAGTTCACTTCCAATCAACCCAGGCTGTGTAATATTTAGGAGAGGAGTTTTTGGAGGTCATCCTTAGGTGCCGCCTCAGCTCATGTGGACATCCTGATGATCTCCCTAGCTTAAGGGTTTCAACTCCATTCACTCTGGCTCCTCAGGAAAGTGTGTGACAGATGCCAAAGCCTTGGGTTCAGACCCAGCTCCACCACTTCCATTTTGTATGTCTTGGGCCTGTAGCCAGGGCAGATTTTGACTTTGACTTGAAACCATTAAAAATTGAAAACCGGAATTTAAAAAAAAAACACAAAACTTGGCTTTGGAAGAACATATTATGACCATGGCCTCTGAGAATCTGAGGTGGGATATTTTTGAGTAGCACCTTACATTTCCAGAGTGTGTTTTGGACTCCTTTCTTTTAAAGGTCAGAAACTTCTAGGGAACAGTGCTGCAGAGTAAATGAAGGAGGAGAATTAGCCATGCCAATAATATTTGGTACTTGGCCTTAAGGAGAAGCAGCACCACAAAATGTTAACACTTACAATGACAAGAGTTAGCAGAACTCCAGCCTCCTTATTTTCACAGTTGAGAATACTGAGGCCCAGGTGTGTGAGATGTCCTTATCACCCAGGTAATATATACAGTGGAAATGGATTCATAGCCAAAATACACATAGGTTCCAATTCCATATCCATCAACTTAGGTATTGGGCAACTTTGCAGAAGTGACTTGACTCTGCTTTTCAATCTTCTAGACTGTAAAACAGGAATAACTCTACCATCTTGCAGGGTTTTGGTTAGAATTAGAGATACTGTAAGGACCTCATACATTGCCCGGAATATGTTTGGCATTCAAGTAACAATAGTTTTGTTAATAGCTCAGATAGGACCCTTAAGTTTTCATGACACCTTCTCCAGTGGCCTAAGAATGCAGTCGTGTTCTGGGTCAAAACAGAGCCTGGGGACCCACAGCCAGCCCTCCTGTTAGTTGTCTGCCTTCCTGTTCTTTGAAGTTACCTACGGTGGCAGACTTTGTCACATAACAGGTATGCCCTTCAAAGGCATTCCTTAACACAGAGCTATGTATTGGTGATGTCGCTCTCCAGCCAGGTGTTCCTCCCACCCGGCTGACGTGGCTCTCTCCTGCATGCCTGCACTGGCTTTCTCCCTGCCTCCCTCTCCTGGGCCTGGCCAGGACTACTTGCAGCAAACAAAAGCAGGATATTGGCAATGGAAAGGAGGACGTGTTCTGGGGCTCCCATGCCCTGCGGCACACATACCATTGTAAGGGCGTAGCGGGGCCCAGGCCTGCAGTTGGGTGCTAATATGTCTGTACAGTTTTCTCCACAGCAGATAGGAAGAGGGCAGAACCTGGTGACCATGAACCGCAGAACCTGGTGACCATGAACCACAGAACCCTTGCTCCCACCTTGACTGCTGGTTCTTGCCACTCGCACCATTTTCAGTTTAGAAACGCTTGCTAAGGGTCTCCTTTGCCAGGCCTTTTGCTAGGTACTGAGTCCACCAAAAGTAAATGGACCATTGAGTGGCTGTAGCTCATTGGTCGCATGTGTGCTTCACATGTATGAGGTTCCAGGTTCAATTCCCAGTATCTTTTTTTTAAAAAAAAGAAAGGACTCAATGGGATACTGCTCCTGTCCTAAGCTCACATTTTAGTGAAGGAGAAAGACAGGCACCCAGGAGTTTTAAGTCAGAAGGTAGGAGGCAATAAGGAAACCCCTCTTAGTTCTGGCCCTCTACTAGGCACCTCACAGTCATTCGGAATCTCATTTAATATTCACTGCTACCCTGACTAGTTGGTGGTGGTGATGCCATTTCACAGGTGAGAGATGAAGATCACTTAGTTGGTAAGTGCAGGTACTGACATTTGAACATTGGATCATCTAGTTCCAAAGCCTGTGCTCTTGCTTCTGTTCCAGGGATTACAAACTCAGATTGTCTCAAACGCTAGACACATAACCTAAGCATGAAGCCGGAAGAATATAAGACAAATGGCCCTCTTTAATTTTTCTACTTTTGATAGAGATACAGTTATAGAAGAGTATTTATTATGAGGAAAGGAAGCACAGTGATTGATGACAATAAACATTTGGCTTTGGTGTCAGAGAGACGATTGGGAGAGGTGAAGACTGGCAAACTAGAAATCAAATGGCTCATCTAAAAGGACCACTGCTCCTCACTCAGCTCCTGCCAGTTGTTGCCACATGAGAATGCTGGCCCAGTGTTCCTAATAGTCAAAAATCCAGATTTTTATGTGCAGCATCCTAATTTTTAAGTATAGATGGAAGATTTTTTGAACACCCATTCTTAGAATCTTTCTAGACCTGGCTATGTGCCTCTTCTTCCATATGGCCTTGAGCAAATCCCATAACTAATTTGAGCCCATTTTCACGGCTATAGAATGTTTTCTTTTGAGGGATTGACTGTCACAATGTGACCTGGAGATGGTTGAGAGAGTAAAAGTAGCAGAACAAGCAGTAAAGACCTTCCAGAGAGCCTGACATTTGAACTGGGCAAAGAAGGGGGATTTACTTGGCCTCAGAGCAGTGCCAGGAGCCAGGAAAGTATTGATCCCTTCTGCCGTGATCTTCATGGGCCCTGGGGTCCTGGAGGTGGGGGAAAGCCATTTTATTTTCTGAGATCTCAGATAAGTGGACATGTGCAATATGGTTTCTGCTACCAGTTAAGTTTATCATCTGGAGAGTTCTAGGTGCAAGGGTCCATCACAGGAAAGATGGTGCAGATGGAAAGATGGATCTCTACTGGATCAAGTAAAGAGTGCAGGTTGGAAAGGGCTGTTAAACCAAGCTGGGGTGGTAGGATAGGCCAGAGAGTGAGGGACCTTCAGTGCTAGGCTTAAGAGTCAAAAACAGTTGGCAGAACTTGGTAAAGAAAGCTTGGTGGATAGGAGCTGGGACCTGGGGAAAGGAAGGCAGCTTGGGGTAGGTGGGAGAAAAGTAGATATCCACAGAGCTGATGGAATTTGGGATATAGTCTAATTCCCTCATTTCCCAGAGAGAGAAAGGTTGGTCTGAAAGCATGTAGTTCCTAAGAACTTGAACCCAAGTTTCTCTTCCCAGTTCATCCAAGGCACCTCTTAGAGAAGAGTTTGGCCCACATGCCCAGAGCCAGTCTTCCCCTCAGCCTCCTATTAATGTGTGGCTCTCACTGCATAGTTTTATTTATTTATTTTTTATTTCTGTTGTGTCATCTTGTTGTTTATTTCTCTCCCCTTTCCCCCAATTGCCTGCTCTCTCTCTCCATTCGCTGATGTGTTCTTCTGTGACTGCTTCTATCCTTATCAGCGGCACGGGGAATCTGTCTCTATCTCTGTTGTGTCGTCTTGCTGTGTCAGCTCTCCATGTGTGCAGCCCCATTCTTGGGCAGGCTGCACTTTCTTTCGCGCTGGGCGGCTCTCCTTACGGGGCGCACTCCTTGCGCATGGGGCTCCCCTATGCAGGGGACAGCCCTGCATGGCAGGGCACTCCTTGCACACATCAACACTGTGCATGGGCCAGCTCCACATGGGTCAAGGAGGCCCGGGGTTTGAACTGCAGGCCTCCCATGTGGTAGGCGGATGCCCTATCCATTGGGCCAAGTCTGCTTCCCTCACCTTGCATTATTAAGTTTAGTTTAGACTTTCTCTTCCCCAGCTAGTTATAAGCTCTTGGAGGGTAAGGTAGTGGACCTCTTTTATAGGTATAATGCTATATATACAGCTGTAGTGCTGTAATAATGCACTTGCCTTGCTCTTCACAGTTTACGGAGCATTTTCTCATACATTAATGTAAATAGTCCTCACAGTGGCTCTTTATAGTAGGATGCTATTAGTTACATTTTTTTCAATGAGGAAAAAGTATGGAGAGAAGTTGTACAAAGCTACCTAGCTGGTGGCAATACTGGGCCAATAATGTGAAGTACTATTTTTATTGTCTTAAATAGCAGTTAACATTTATTGTGTGCCTATTACTGTAGTAGGACTTTCACATAAACTGTTTATACTTTGTGTATTATTTCATTTAAGTTTCATAGCAATCCATTTTACAGAGGAGGAAACTGAGTCAGAGAGGCGAAGTAATTCTAGCTTGCCCAAGGTGACATAACTAGTAAGTGGCAGGGTCTCAGGATGCAAACCCAGCTCCATCCAGCTCCCCCCTACCCCTGCGTCTCAGAAGTGAGGATGTACCCAGTGTGAGTGGGATAGGCCTTGATACCAAGAGCGAGGAGTCTGCTAACTGGTAGGAGACAGGCAGGAGGCTCAAGATGTGGAGCAGGTTGTCCTGTGCAGGCCTGACCTGATTGAGAGGCAACCCTTTACAGCCAGGTGAATGTAGGGGAGGAGAGCTGTGGATCCAACATTTACATTGCGAGCAGTGCTAATAGTTTGTTTTTTCCAGTATTTTTTTTTTTTTGAGAATTTTCAAATTTACAGAAAAATTGAAAGAATATTTCAAAGAATACTCATATATCCTTCACCATTTGTTAATACCCTTCATCATTTGTTAACTCCACCACTTTCTCTTTTTCTGTGTGTGTATATGTATTGGTTTTTTGTTGAACTGTTTAAAAGCAAGTTGCAGGCATCTTGAAATTTCATCCTTAAATAGTTTTCTTCTAAGAATTCTACATAACCAAACTATCATTAGCACGTTTAAGAAAAGTGATAATAAATTCATAATATAATTTGATATATGGTCCAAATTCAGATTTCCTCAGTTCCAGAAATGTTATTCATAGCTGTTTCCTGGCTTTGGATCAAAAACTTTGGCTTTTAGACTGTCCATTTTGTTAGGCCTGGGAGCCAGGGATAGCCTGTGTGACCTGGTTCCAGAGATCCAGGAGTTTCTGTACTTGTCTTGCCTTTCAGGTGTTCAGAATGTCAGGATTCCCTTACCAACTGGTACTATGAGAAGGATGGGAAGCTCTATTGCCACAAGGACTACTGGGGGAAGTTTGGGGAGTTCTGCCATGGCTGCTCCTTGCTGATGACAGGGCCTGTCATGGTGAGTAAATCCCTTCATCCCTGTCCCTCTTGGACATCAGAATCCATGGACAATGCCTCATTTCCATTGCCTTTCATCTTTCTGGACTTCTCATCAGCCAGGGTGTCTTCCATTAATGTATCCATTCATTTCCTTTTATGTATCCATTTATTCAACAGATGTTTTTTTGAGCACCTGTTAAGTGCCAGATAATATCCTTCCCTCAGGCCAATGTTGGGATTTAGTGAGTTGGCAGGCAGGAAAAGGAGATGTTTAAATGGGATAGGGGCCATAAAAGAGAGGAAGATGTACCCACATAGTGTTCTGGAAATCAGAAAGGGAGACAGGCTAGTAAAGAGAGGTTTTGCCTTCTGTACCTGCTCCAGAGAAGAGGCTTTGAGACATAGTCACAGACCTGCCAACCCTGTGTCGGAACGGTGAGATTTTCTAGTGGAGATGATTACTTCTGGGGACTCATTCTCATGGCTGAGACCCTTTTTTGTAATCTCAGAAATGATAGGGCAGGCACCAGTCTGACTTCTTTGAAAGCTCCAGGGCAAGGGTAAAAGGGTGGATTATGACTAAGGTGTGTAGATCCTGAATCAGAGATCACGCACCCCACCCCTACTCCCACACCAGCCATAGCAGCTGAGCCTACTACCCCCTGGAAACTCACTTTATCCCTCTGTGCACCCCTCCTCCACCTTACACACAGGTGGCCGGGGAGTTCAAGTACCACCCAGAGTGCTTTGCCTGTATGAGTTGCAAAGTGATCATCGAGGATGGGGACACATATGCACTGGTGCAGCACGCCACTCTCTATTGGTAAGATGGTGGCCCTGTGACCTGGGGAGAGGGACAGATGGCAGCATGGGGTGGACAGAAAGATTCCTGGGATAGTCAGTGCACTGGATTCCTATCACAGTAATTCTCTTAACCAGCTGTGGGACCTATAAGCAAGTTGATTAACATTTCTCTGCCCTCTGTCCTTACCTACCATGAGAATAATGATGCTTTGCCCTGTGAGTCCTCCCAGAGAGAAAGGCTGGGATAGTGCTCTCTCAGGAGGGTCCCAGAACATTAAAGGCAGAGACCCCTTAGAATCCATTCAGTCCAACTGCCTCCATTGACAAAAGAAGACAAACTGATGCCCAGAGAGGGGAAAGGGTTGGGGTGAGGTTGTGACTAAGTTGATGTCAGAGGAAAGAGAAAACCCACACCACCTTACTCCCAGGCCAGTGCTCTTCCTGTATGCCTCCTGCTGCAGATTCAGCTTGCCACCATATATGGACCCCTGGAGAACTCAGGCTCCTCTTTCTGAGTGGCCAGCTAGAACCATGGCAAAGAGGGTGGTACTGGGGCTATGGGTTGTGCTACTTGAAGCCACGTTGGAACAATAGTCATTGAGGGGGTTCTGAGTGGGGCTCTAGGATCTTAGGCCCCTTTTTGGCCTCTCTTCCTAGTGGGAAGTGCCACAATGAGGTGGTGCTGGCACCCATGTTTGAGAGGCTCTCCACGGAGTCTGTACAGAACCAGCTGCCCTACTCCGTCATACTCATCTCCATGCCTGCTACCACCGAGGGCAGACGGGGCTTCTCCGTGTCTGTGGAAAGTGCCTGCTCCAACTACGCCACCACTGTGCAAGTAAAAGAGTGAGTATATGCAGGACTGGTGGGCCACAGGTCTTCCCAGGGAGCTTGGAACTCCTGGAACAGGGCTTCTTGAGCAGAGTCCATGGATGGACATCAAGGGGCTCAGAACTCCACGTCTTATGCAGAGCCCCTTTTGTCCTCATCTTGTACCTTCTTCCCTGAGCTCACTACATTGTGACCACACCTTGCCCATTCTCTGCCTAGGCTACTTCCCACCCAGACACTTAAGGTTAGAATCTACTCACCTCTCAGGTTTCAGTTTGCAGAAAATGTTTGCTTTTTGATATTATCTGCTTTGATTATGTTTACTTATCATCTGTCCTCCCACCTAGAATGTAAGTTCCAGAAGGAACTTCGTCTTGTTCAGTACTACATGCCCAGTGGCTGGAAGAGTGCCTGGCAAATACTGTGTGTTCATTGGTTATTGTTTGGTTGGCTAAGTGAATGAACAGGGGGTGGAACCCCTGGCCCAAAGGATGTAAAGACCTCATTATATGTCCAGGCCAGAGACCAGGTGGGGAAAGAGTCTGGGTCCATCTAATATCAGTAATGAGAAACCTGTAGCCACTTACCCTGTGAATAATTAATGTACACCTACTGTGTACTGGGCACTGGGCCAGTGCTTGCAGTATAGGTGAGAAATACTTGGATTGGTGAAGTTAGGAGGAGATAAGGTCTGCTCTAAAGCCCGATTAGATGAACAGGAGAAGAAGTTGTGTTCAGGGTAGAAGTAGCAGCATGTCCTCAAAAGGTGGCTGTTAAGCCATGGAGGACATGGATTACAAGTGGGGTCTAGTGAGGGGTTTAAGCAGGGAGGTGGCATGTCAGATTAGTGTTTTAGAAGACTCACTGGTGTGGACGTTGGATGGGAGGTGGGTAAGCCTAGAGGTATAGAGACCAGTTGGGAGGCTGTTGTAGTGAAACAGGTGGGAGATATTAGTAACTATGGTGATGGAGAGATGTGGATAGACCGGCAAATTTTAGAAGGCAGGATTCTCAGGGATGGTGAGAAGAGACAGTAAGGGAACGCAAGATGGAGAGGATGGCATCTGTTTCTGGTTTAGGCCACTGGGTGAGTGGCAGTGCCTTTCCCTGTGGGTGTTCTGGGCCTTATGGGTCAGCAGGGGCCTGGAGCCTGATGAGACTTTCTTGTACAAGTGAAATAGGTCAGGTAGGTATTTAGAATATTTCATCCAACCTCAACTCTTGTCCAGGGTCAACCGGATGCATATCAGTCCCAACAACCGCAATGCTATACACCCCGGAGACCGCATCCTGGAGATCAATGGGACACCAGTCCGCACACTCCGGGTGGAGGAGGTAGAGCGTGTGTCTACTCTGTCCTGTGGGGGTGGGACATGAAATAGACTCTCTGGGAGATCAGGCTATAGACTTTACTTTTGCCCACCCCCACCCTATCTCCTTGTTTTGGCACTGAACCTTGACTACCAGTGACCTGTATCAGCCTGGCAGGTTCCCAGGGCAGTAGGGATAACCTGAAAGATGGGGGAGCTGCCAGGATGCCCAGCAGAGGACACTGAGGATGCTGGTAGCTGGAGACCACCATTAGTCAAGTTGAGCCTTGACAATACTGTATTTGGATCATCTGGGCTGGGCCACTGTGGGTGGTCCTGGGATGGGGCAGCTCATGGGAGCCAGCCTTAAACTGTTCTTGGCCACAGGTAGAGGACGCAATTAGCCAGACGAGCCACACACTTCAGCTCTTGATTGAACATGACCCGGTCTCCCAGCGCCTGGACCAGCTGCGGCTGGATGCACAGCTCTCTCCCCGCATGCAGAATGCTGGACGCTCACATACCCTCAGCACCCTGGACACCAAGGAGAATCTAGAAGGGACGCTGAGGAGACGCTCTCTGAGGTGCTGGCTCCCCTCCCTTTTCTGCTGTTCCCGTGCTCATCCCTCATCTGCAGCAGAGCTGGCTTTTGGAACTCAGCAGTGTTAGGAAGAGAACGACTGGGGCCAGGCTATGAGGATTGTGCTGACCCAGCTGCCCCCATGGGATCACAGTTCATAGCCGGGGTACCTGGTCTGACCCAGCTGTCTGCCAGATTTCCTTAGAAATTAGAGGCTTAGACTCTATCCACTGAACTCCTGAGCTGGATAGGAGGCAGCAGTACTGGATTCTTAGAGACAGCATAGCTTGTGGGGGAAACATGGACTCAACCTGGGGTAGAGGCACCAATGGGATTGAATAAGTGTATATAAGGACTTTGAAGTCTACAGAGAACAGCCATACCAGGGCTTTGCGCTGAGCTCGCTACCCAAGACTTTTCATCTCTCTAAGTCTCAACTGTTACATTTGTGAAGTGGTATTGCAAGATAAAAGTGGCTACCTCCCCTAGTTATGTAAGGATTAAATGTGAAAAAGGATGTAAATTATACAGGCCCTGGGCATAGGTAAATGGGAGGTGTTATTAGTATTACTGGGAATCAGGTTCTTTACCCACACCACCAACCAAACGAACTGAATCACTCAGGTCCTCTCCGCTGGTCTGTGTTGGAAACCCTCTCCACAGATTCTCCCATCACTCCTGGCTGCCTCTTGGCCTTGGTCAGCACAAATGAGCTGGTGAAGCCAGGGCACTAGAGGGCACAGAGGCCTGGGATTACTTGGCGTACAGCAGGACTGTGTGGATATTCCAGAGAGCTACTCAAATATCTCAGGGGCCGTCCTGCAGGAGAGGGGGTGGCTCACCTTGTGTGTTCTCCTGGGCACAGTCAATGGGAGGCAGAGGAAAGGAGCAAGGGCAAGCAAGCCTGCTGGGCAGGACGAGCCAATAGCTATCCAGCGTCAGTTCTTCCTGGGTAGCCCAAATAAAACAGAAGCACTCCCTGGAGAGAAGTGTCTGGGGCTGCATTTCACCTACAGTGCTATGGATTTCAACCTTCTTGTCCCTTTTTCAGTTTAAGTCAAAGTTACAGTTATCTAACATTACTATCACTGGCTCCTTGTAAAAACGTAAGCATTCTGGCTTCATTGTTATAAAAACCATACATACTTATTATTTGAAAATTCAGGAAATAACAGAGGTGCAAATATGTGCAAAATATCACCCAGAATCCCATTTGCTGGTTTTTTGGATGGTCGTGTGTTATCATTCCAACCCATTAATACCTTGAATCAAGTAACTATGGAAGGTGGTGTATTACCATCTACTGTGCAGTCATATATTGAGCATTATGGGTGAGTAGAATCTAGTTCATTGTTCCAGCTGGGTAGAACTCAGAGTTCCCATTTTGAATGTGTTTTTACTGTGCTCAGATGACCTCACATCTGTAGCCCCAAAACAGCACATCTGTCTTGATGTCAGACTCCCCTACCCCCATCCCAATCTCAGCATCTCAGAACTACCAGACCTTGGAATCAACAGGTTACTCCTGAGGTTTCTCCCTCCAGAGTTTCTTAGCAGGTCTCTTAGACTACCCTACCCCTAACCTCCATCTTTCCTCATTCTCAGGCGCAGTAACAGCATCTGCAAGTCCCCTGGCCCCAGCTCCCCAAAGGAGCCAATGCTGCTCAGCCGGGACATCAGCCGATCGGAATCCCTCCGCTGCTCCAGCAGCTACTCACAGCAGATCTTCCGGCCATGTGACCTGATCCACGGGGAGGTCCTGGGGAAGGGCTTCTTTGGGCAGGCCATCAAGGTGATCACAGGCAGCAGCTACTTTGCTCTTCTACTCCCCACCCCTTCTTTCACCTTTTGGGGAGTTCTCATCACATGGTCTCACCTCTGCACCCTATAAGACACCAGGCCTCCTTCCTGGCTGCAGGTGGGAGTCCTCAGAAGTTGGTGATGGTGTAGATAGTGCACCTGCCCCCCCAGGCCATCTAAGGGCAACATTGCTGTTGTAGTGAACTTGCTGGACCTGAAGCCCCAGGTTTGGATGAGCTGTGGCCCTCCTACATCCGGTCAGTGGGTATTTATTAGGTATCCACAGGCCTCTCAGTGCTGGGCATGTTTTGAGGAGTACACGGGGTTAGTGGCTCCTGTCTCCCTGATGAACACTCTCAGGGACTAACCTGTCTCTTTTTCTCTTCTCCTCTTCTGCTGAGAGCTGGGAGGGGGGGTCAGGTAAGCAGTATGTCTCCACTTTGGGGCAGTTGGCTGGAGTGCTGGCCCCCAACCAAACAGCCCCTTAGTGCATGTCTGTGGCACTGACCCTTCTGCTCCCAGACCTTCTGTTCACCCAGGGGGCTCACCCCTGGGCTGGATGACCAAAGCCCTGCTTGGCTTGGCAGCATCTCCTCCTGCCTCCTTCCCTAGTTCTGTTTTCTGGATTCTCACCTCTTCTCTGTGCATGCCCATCTCTCCAAGGAAGAGGGCATGTTTGTGCTGAGTCCCCTTTTGCTCCCTGCTGTGTTTTCTACACATGACCTCTGTCAGTCTGATTGGGCTCAGTGTGTCGTCCAAAGGATGAGATGGCCAGTTATATAGATTTTTTTATAAACAATTGCCCTGAGCTGCCACTGTTCCCTGCACTGATAGTCACCCTCCCTGCAGGTGACACATAAAGCCACAGGCAAAGTGATGGTTATGAAGGAGTTAATTCGATGTGATGAGGAGACACAGAAGACTTTTCTGACTGAGGTGAGAAGGTGGGGTGCGTGGGAGTTTGGTGTCACCTTTGGAAAGGGGAATACCTTGCAAATAATGGTTTTAGTAGGAAACTTTGTTTGGAATCACTGTCTTGAAGGCTGAACAGAAAAGAGCTCCAGAGGAAAGCTCCCTCCTGCCTCCCCACCCCCAAAATACAGCATATTTATTTGTTGAATAAACATTTACTAAAGGCAGCACGAGCTAGGTATAGGGCATGCGATAACAAATGAGCTGTGATTCAAAGGACCTCACAGATTATGGGGGTGATGGGCATGGAAACAGATTTAGAACAACTTGATGCTATAATTGCTACTTAAACATAAAGGGAGCCTAGAACGGGGTCTCCCAGAGAAACTAATACCTTTGAGCATTTACACAATTTTACTGCCTCTCCCCAATTGCTCCATTAACATAGTCTTCACTTGGGTACATTTGTGGTCCAGCTGCTGCCCCTCCAGGCCTTTGCTTTGTTCCCAGACCCTCCTATTCTAGCTCCCTCAATGCACTTCCTAGAGAGAGACAGGATCCCAAAGGCAAGGCCCATGAGACTATCTCCATCCGTGTGGAGGTTCTTCCCTCACTGTGATCAGAGTGCCCGCCACCTCATGAGATAGGAAGTAGGAGATGCAGGTAACACTTCCCAAGCCGACCAGCATGTGGGAAGGGATGAGGAAGGCAGGGTGGGAAGTAACCACCCCACCCTCCTTGGCCTTCTCCCCCAGGTGAAAGTGATGCGCAGCCTGGACCACCCCAATGTGCTCAAGTTCATTGGTGTGCTATACAAGGACAAGAAGCTGAACCTGCTAACAGAGTACATTGAGGGAGGCACACTGAAGGACTTCCTGCGCAGTGTGGTGAGCCCACTACCCCCACAATCATCAAGAGCCTTTGTGGGGTCGTCAGTGGGGCATCTGTGCCACACTACCTTGGAACCACAAGGACCAGAGGGGCCCCCTGTTTTGCCCCCAAAGGACCATGCTGGGTGGGACTGGGCACAGAGGGGAGGATGCCCCAGCAGACCATAAGGAATGGACCACAGGCGGGACAGGGCCCAACAGCCTCTGATGGTCATCCTCCCATCCTGTAGGACCCGTTTCCCTGGCAGCAGAAGGTCAGGTTTGCCAAAGGCATCGCCTCTGGAATGGTGAGTCCCAACAAAAACCCTGCCAACGAGGGAGAGCCTAGAGGGGCATAAGGATTGCAGGCAGGTGCTGGAAAGCACCCATCCTGGGTGGCCTATGTGGACTGGTTTTGTTCATTCAGCAGTTATTTCTTGAGTTTCTGTGCCAGTGAAATTTCCACTGGTTGGCTGTACTCAGCTCACAACCATAAGTCTCCAAGGACAAATAAGGCACAGAAAGGCAAATCAGGACAAAATGGCCCAGACTTCCTGTCACAGAGGTTTCTGGTTGCTGAGGACCCTGGAGCAAGCAGAGCACCTCAATGCCTAAGAAATCAAAGGCAGCTTCCTTGGGGGGGAAATGAGTTCTAGTTGAGTCCTGAAGGATCCATCAGAATTGGATAAAAATTCCTATTGGCAGAGAGACCCCACGGTTGAGGGGCTGACAGCAGCAAAGAGCTGGGAGGAAAGAAGAGCAAGTAGTCTATTTACCTGGGGGAGAAAGGATGCAAATCAGAGCAATAACAGTAATGGCTGACAGTTAACTGAGTGCTTCTATATGCTGGATGAGTCTCAGCGCAGTTTTAGTGCAGGGAGACCGGAGGAGGGGACAATGCAACATTTCGGTTTTCTGAATTAAGGTAGTAGCCGTGGGAGCAGAGGACTGGGAGACATGGTGCAGTCAGGATGGAAAATCTCTTAATGGATATAGAGTCTATGTGAGGTGATGAAAAAGTTTGGTAATGGATGGTGGTGATAGTAGCACAGTGTTGTGAATGTAATTAATGCTAGAAGAATGATGGTATCATTTACCGGAAGTTTGGGGGATTGATCAGGGAATGGAATTGGGAAGAGTTCTGGGAGTGGTGATTGCTTGAGGCTGATTTTTTTTTTTTTTGGTCCATTTTTTGTTTTTATTTTTTATCTTTTTTCTTTTTATATTTATCTTTTTATTTCTTGCTGAGGTTGATGTGCTAGCATAACTAAGTGCCCAGGATCCTTGAGGCTGGAGCTTGGGGAGACACTGACAGTCCCCTAGTTATCTGCGGTGGGGAGGCGGCAGCTAAAGTTGTGGGACCAAAAGGCATCCGTGTTGGGGGTAGGACGTGAGCATGTGAATAGAAGATGGCTTTGAGAAGGGCTAACATTAAGGAGGCTAGAAAGGAAGACAAGGCACGAGGGAGTCTCAGGAGCAGGTAGCGTGGGAGGGGGTGGGGCAGTCTTTGAGGAAGGTATCGGCGGGTCACAAACCATAGTGATTCCTGAAGAGCTCCCTGGGAGTGTTGCCTCAAGTGAGCAGCTCCAGGTGCCAAGGGGCTGGAAGCAGTATTGCGGGGGGCTGGGTGCATGTCTGTGTCTATGTGGGATTCCTTCCATGTTTGCTGGGGAAGGAAAGGGAAAAGAAAGGAAGTGGCAAGAGCCAAAGGAGGAAGCCTGAAGCGGGGGAAATAGCAGTCAATTGCTTGGAACCATTTGGTTAGGGACAGGTTGAAGTATAGACGGAGAGGGAGAGGGTGTGCAGAGTCTCGGGTCGGGGAGAGTCTGGAGTACAGAGCTTGCCTGGACCAGGAGATCACAGGAAGGCTCCAAGGTGGGTAAAGCCAGGGAGTGAGAGGAGGGAGCAGTGCATATGAAGATATTCACTTCAGAAGACCTGGATCTTAGTAAAACGAATAGAGAGGAGGAGGGTGCAAGGTCCCAGTGGAGCGGGGTACTTTAGGAGAGAGCAGTGAGGGCTTAGAGTAGTTGCTGAGCTGGGGGGTGGGTTAGCAAACAAAAGAATGGGCAGGTGATAGCAACAGGAAGGGAAAGGGAGCCTAAAGCAGCCTTTGGCTTTCTGTTAGTGTCAAGACAGGGAGGCTGGAGCTGTGGAGCCCAGCTTGGCCTTTGAAGCTGAATGGGGATGGCCTGGGAGAAGAGCAGGTTCTGTCACCCCCAGTTCCAGGGCCAAGGTCTAGTTGATTTGCTGGCCTCGGTGTGTGCTTCTGTTGCAGGCTTATTTGCACTCCATGTGCATCATCCACAGGGACCTGAACTCACACAACTGCCTCATCAAGCTGGTACGTGCTTCTGTTCTTGGCCTGGCTTGGGCCTCCCAGAGATTGGTCTCCCTCTGCCTTCCTTGTCACAAAGGAGGCTGACTGTCCCCTCTTGCTACACACCAGAGGTGTCTTGCCCTTCCTGCTCCCTCCAATCACTTCTTCTGTCTTCTGGAAGCTCCCAGATACATGCAGGCACAGTTCCACATCCTCTCAGTAGCAGCCTTTGGAATCATTTCCTTAATAGGCTTATGAGAAGTCCCTTAACTGAATATATAGAGTTCTGTTGTTTTACCTATTTTCAACCCGTGGGAGTCCTGTGATAATCCCATGGTAGCTCACTGCTGACCCTACTTTATAGTTGTAGCACCTGTAAGCCTCAGCGTGAGGCCACAGAGCTAGTAAATTTAGTTTGAGGCTGCATTTTTCCAGTTCAGCATTCGAACCCCTACCCCTCAGCTTGGTTGTTACAATGTGGCTCTTCCTATTGATTTGCAGTCTGGCTTCCTGTGTGTCCACCAACTGGCACTGGCTCTGCCCTCTGGACCCACAGCAAACAATCTTAATCCCTTTTCCACATGACTGCCCTGTAGCTATTTGAAGAGTTTATCTCCCCCAAGTCCCCCACTGACTGCCTCCACAGTTCTCTTTCTCTGTCTTATTCTAGTTCTAGTCACTGCCTTAAATCCTTCTGAGAACAAGATAGGGCAGGGGAAAAAAAGAGACCCCCTGACCCACCTCTGAATTCCACTCTCCAGGTCCCAGATCCTTACTGACTCAGGGCTCCAGGAGCTCTGCTGTGAACAAAGTCCAGGGAATTTGCCGTGCACACATACCAAACCTTCAGAAACACAAATGCTGAGCCACGTGTACCAGATAGATGTTTGCCTTTTTGCTAGGACCCTTCTTTGCCGCACCCTTTTTCTCCCTTCTAGGTGGTTTCTCTTGCCTTTGTAGGGCCTGGTTTGGTAACATCCCCACCAGGTCCTGACCTGGCCCCTTCTCCTATCAGGATAAGACTGTGGTGGTGGCAGACTTTGGGCTGTCGCGGCTAATAGTAGAGGAGAGAAAAAAGCCCTCAGTGGAGAAGGCCACCACCAAGAAACGCACCTTGCGCAAGAGTGACCGCAAAAAGCGCTATACAGTGGTGGGAAACCCCTACTGGATGGCTCCTGAGATGCTTAATGGTGAGTCTTGAGGTGAAGCAGAGCCCTGGGAAGTCCTATGAAGTTCAGGGCCAGGTCACCTAGAGCTGAGGATGGGCTAATTGTTATCCCTGACCAGTCAAGGCCTTATAAACGCCTTTCTCCCTGAGTTTAGGCTGGGAGCTGGTCATGGGGGTAGAATGAAGTCTGACTGTGGTTTTGTTGCCCCAGGGGTAGCTGAGCACTCAGGCTTTTATCTTTTCTCTCCTTGCTGAGAACTGAAGTGCGGTGCCCTCTGGTGGATGATGCTCAAACCAGCCAGCAGTGCTAGATGGGATTCTTGAAATGCACGGGATTGTGACTCTTCAGAATTGGTCAGATATAATCCTTTTTGGACTCTGAAGCCCATAGAAGTTCAGTGGTTTGCCCAGAAACATACAACTGGCTAATTACAGAGCTGGGATGAAGCCTGGGGTCCTTAAACTATACCACGGTTTCACCCTGGGCTGTGGTGTTTGGTAAGGTCTCTCCAGGGCTGGGGAAAGATGATTTTCATGTGGGGTCTGCCCTTGGCAGCCTTTAAGGCATCCCCGTTGAACCTGTTCTAGCCCTGGTTCTTGGCTGTGACTTGGCTTGGCCCTAGACCCAGTGCAAAGCAGCACCTAAGGGACATGAACTTAATAGCCTGCTTTCCTGTGTTCCCCAAGGAAAGAGCTACGATGAGACCGTGGACGTCTTCTCTTTTGGGATCGTTCTCTGTGAGGTGAGCTCCAACCTGGAGGCCATGTCTGAGGCAGCAGGCCTAGCAGCCCTATCCTGCCTCAAAACTGGGGCTGCTCCTCCTTGAGATGAGTAGCTCTCCATAAAATCACATGGATAATGGGTTTCACAGTTTATAATGCGTCTTGGCATCTGTTATGCGTTCACCTGTCATTGCTCCCTTAGGAAGGACTGGGCAGGGTTTTTACAGGTAAGGAAATAGGCGCAGAAGGGGGCAGTTGTTTTTTCTTAGTCACATGGACAGTAAGAAGCATCTGAGAGTTGGAACTCAGTAGGAAAGGCAGGAGATTTTCAGGTGCCTGTCCATCTAGCTCCGGTCAAAGGTAACCCTTTCCAGTTCCCCTCCATCCCCCTTCCTCAGGACACCGGTGATACCTTCAGCCCAACAAGTCCAAGTAGCCTCTCCAGAAAGTGCCAGCCCTGCACTAGGTTCTATGGGGCACAGGGTAAATCTTCAACATGTTTCCTGTAGTTGGAAAGAAACAGTATAGCTCAGTATATCTCAAAGCATTCAGTTAAATACACAACATGCAAAGACTTCTGTAATTCCCATAAACAAAGTTGTGAGTGAAAGGGAAAATGAGAGACAAGGGATAGTTGGAATAACCAAGGAAGTTTTTTTAAAATTGTTTTAATATTAATAGTTATCAATTGAGCATCTACTGTGTGTTGAGCTCTAGGATGGTGCCAAAGGGCCAGCCTTGAATTAGACCCAGTACCTGATACATGAATCGGACCCAGGACCTCACCTCACAGAGCCTCTCCTCTGGTGGGGGACACAAAACACAAGCTGGAGCCTAGTGGGATGTATGGAAGTTGCCAGCCTCCAGATGCCCTTTTGGAACATGGCATCATGTTTCTGCCACAGATGAGGTCTCTTCTAAATCCTCCTTGGTAGTCAAACTCTCAGTCAAGAGACAGGTCTGGGTTAGCAAGATTTGGAGAGGTAGGGGCAGGGGCAGCTCTACAATCAAGGTTTCCCTCTTCTGCCCATCCTTCCTGTCCATGTACCAGCACCCCTTTCCCTGCCCTATGGCTGCAGCCTCCTTAGTCCATTCCTAACCTGTTGTCTTCTCACCTGCAGATCATTGGGCAGGTGTATGCAGATCCTGATTGCCTGCCCCGCACACTGGACTTTGGCCTCAATGTAAAGCTTTTCTGGGAGAAATTTGTCCCTACAGACTGCCCCCCAGCCTTCTTCCCCCTGGCCGCCATCTGCTGCAAACTGGAGCCTGAGAGCAGGTTGGTGGCCCCTTTCCCCATCTCACATAGTTGCAGGATGCTTGTCCCAGGCTGAGGCTGTGCCCGAGCCCTTCCCAGTCACAGGAGCAGTAGAAGCATTCTGCCTGGGCATGTAGCTATTGGCCACTGAAGCCACCCGGCAACTCTAACGTGCCAGATCAGGAGAGGGACACAAGGGCGTAGTAGCAAGTGACCTGTATATGACGTGCAGAGACACAGCCATTAAAAGAAATTTAGAAAAGAAAATACATTACTCTCTAACACTGTAAATGTCGTCATGTTTCCATATTCCCCTTGTCTTGTCCACACATACACACATTTAAATAGTTATCTCAGGATAGATAAAAGTTTTTGTATTTTGCCCTGCTTTCTCCATGTTACTACCGAGTTTTCCTGTTTTTCATTTTTGTTGGCTATATGAGATTCTACTAAGAGACTTTCTGAACACATTATAACCTACGTAATGTAGATGGTCAGGTTTTTCCAGTTTTGCTTTACAATGAATAATACTACAGTGAGCATAGCTAATTTCTCCTCTACAGAAATCTTTTAAAAATTACCTTTATTCTTCTCAGGTTTTAGTTTTCTTTATTACCAAAATTACCCAGGACCTTTTCAAGTTTGTTCATTAGAAAACTAGAATCTTTTCTATACCTTTTTTTCAGCGGTCAAAAAAAATTTTTTTTTTTTAATTTCAAATTTTACCAAAATGTATAGCACAGGAAGTATGTCTTTAATTTTATAATTTCCCCAGCCAGTCTAACCCTCAGCACTCCCCACAACCCCCAACTTCACTTTCCTAAGATAACCAGTCTATACATAGTCCTTGTTTTAAAGTGATTTCCAGAGGTCCACTTTAGCGTTGGGGTTTGCTGATAGCCCTTCTCAGTCATTCAAAATGTCTTTAATTCATTCAGAAAATATTTATTGTCCACTGTGTGCTAGATACTTTTCTAAGCACTTGAGATAGAGCAGTGAACAAAACAAAGGTCCCTGCCCTAGTGGAGCTAGCAAGGAGAGGTGATAGACAATAGGTATGACTAAATAAATTAGGATGATTATTAGAATGTGATAAATGCTATGAAGAAAGAGTCAAACCAAGTAAAGAGGATTGCTTGGGGGGTGCAAATTGCACTTCTAAATATGGTGGTCACGGTAGGCCTCAGCAAGATGACATGACATTTAAGCAAAACCATGGAGAGGAGGAAGCCTGCAGATGTCTTAAGATCCCAGGGCACTTCAGCCATTTCCATAGCACTAGGAGCCACATGTTTGTGTTCTTGGGACAAGATGCTGAGTCTATAAACTGCCCCTTCCTGGGCAGATTCATTGGTATGGAAACAGGAAGTCTGCGGAATAGAAAGCATCTTTAGAGTCACTTAATCCAGTCCTACCTATGATGATGGAAATTTCTCTGAGACATGGGAGGGGTGTCCATTCTCCTGGACTTTTAAATTTTTTTTTTTAAACTACACCCCAAGCCAGTCACTAGGCCACTGCTTCTCTACTCTATCTCTGATCTTAGGTAGCAGGAATATTATATTATTCTCATTTTCCACAGAGGTATAATGAGATTGTGGGACTTGCACCTAAGCCACAATTCAAACCTTGGATCCAAACCTTGATCTGTCTGACCCTGAGGCCTGGGTGCCTTCTGTACCATATGCCCCCTGACCCAGCCCATATCCCACCTGCCTCTTACCTCACTCTTTTTCTTTTTAGACCGGCATTCTCAAAACTGGAGGACTCCTTTGAGGCCCTCTCCCTATACCTGGGGGAGCTGGGCATCCCACTGCCTGCAGAGCTGGAGGAGTTAGACCACACTGTGAGCATGCAGTACGGCTTGATCCGGGACTCACCCCCGTAGCACTGGCCCAGCCCCCTGCAGGGGCATGTACCACAGCAAGCATTGCCCCCTCTGCGCCCCACCCCTGCTGAGGGCAGGGCCATCCAGGCTTCCTGTGGATTGGCAGCTTGTTCAGAAGTGGAACAAGCCATCCTTACTACCTCCCCAGGAGGCGAGTGGGCACAGCACCAGGGAAACGCATCGCCACAGGTTTTAGGGCCTGGTTACTGTCTCCAAATCCAAAACTCGCCTGAAAGCTGTGAAGAAAAAGAAGCCTGGCCCTTGGGCCAGGAGGAATCTGTTACTCGGGACCACTCAGGAACTCTGTGGCAATGGGTTCCTACCTCCAGAGATTCTGGGAGGCTCTTGCTTAACACTAATCAGCGCGACCTGGACCTGCTGGGCAGGATCCCTGGGTGAACCTGCTTGGGGACTCTCAAGTCACTAGTCAAGCTGGGTGCAGAAGGACTGTGGATGAGCCGAAGGCTGGTAGTGAGAAGGTGCTCTCCGGGTGTGAAACGGCAGTGGTGCTTCTCCTCTTTCCACTCCAGACCCCGCCTCCCCTGGGGCAAGGACTGGGGGAATTGATTTTAGAAGAGTCCCTTAGTGCGTTTGCAGTGAAACTGGTCAAGGGTCTGAAGGGCTGGTTTCTTTACACCAGTCAGGAGATGACTGACCAGCCCAGGGACCGCATCTGTGGGAGGGGGGTCTTTCACCTCATGTTCTCAAACTGTAGTACTGGAGACTAGCTGAGAACATAAGGTAAGTAACCTTTCTGCCTGCAATAAGCAATCACCCACAAGCAGAGGAAGAGCTGGGAGCTGGAAAGAAAGAAGCCCTGACCTCTGGAAATCCCCTATCCTGGCTGCTGTCCCTTATACTCTGGTGGGCTCCTCAGTTGGAGTCCCTGAAGCTTCCTTTTCACTAGGTTTCCAGACTTTTTGCCTAGAGCTACTTGGGTTCTGGAGGACAGGGTGGCTAATACCGGAGAGTAAGGGGAAATGGCTTTGTCTCTTGGCTTTGTCCATCAACAGCCACTGCTCACCCTTCAACACTCACGATCCTGGCAGCAATTTGGGCTGGGAAAAGGAGCAGAGATGCTGAGGGAGACAGCTTCTTGAGCTGGGTCATCTGGCTTCTACCTCCCCACTTGCCTGGCCCAGCTCTCTAGCTCTTGGCTGCAGCCTCCTGAGCCACAGCCAGAGGCATGGGACAGCCCAGCACCCTCCAGCTCGGCTCCTGGAGCCCCAGGAAGGCAGGAAGGGGCTCTTCAGCACTACATTCACCTTCTCTAAGGGCGCGTGAGCTTACACCATGTTTAACAAATTGGGAATGGGTTTGGGGTATTGATGTAAGTGTGGTGGTTGTATTTTTTCGGGATGGGGTGGGTAGGGGTGGGAGTTTCCCAAGAGAGTGGTTGCTGTTAATATTTTGTTATATCTCCTGGGTGATGTGTGAAATATTGTACATAGACTGAGGAGTTGTGGGATCAAATGTCATCTCTGGCCAGAGTTTACTTTCTCTATATACTGTACATATGGAGTTTGCAAGCTTGCTATGGGTTTGATCCCTGGGCTCTGAGTAGCAGCAAGGTTCGCATTGTATGTCTGATTGTGCCTCAGTGTCCCCACCAAGTGTGGGAGTGGTGGACCTGAGCTGGGCCATTGAGCAGTCTAAATAAATTAAGAAGTTAACCTAACTGGCAATACAGAGAGTAAAATAGTGAATAGGGGCCTGGCTCAAGGAGCTCAATGTGGAGGCATCTCCTGGCCCAGGTCTATGCCAGGCAGGGCCTCCCTTGCTTATTTCTGGAGAAACAACACTGCCACCTGCAGGCCCAGGTCACACAGCTCCCTTTGGCAGGTAGTTTTTGTGCTCCCCAAGTATCACACCCTCCTCTTGGATACAAGATACCAACCTGTCCCTGAGAGAGCACCCATCCTACCTGAGGCAGGTCTGACCACATTGTGACCCTACACAGCAGGCTCAACCGTCCCTCTCTATATATACGTATACTTCTCCAGCCTGGGTATCCTGGCGTCCTCCCTGCAGGGCTAGGTGACAGGTTCATAATAGGGTGGAATAAACGCAAGTAACCCCCACCTTTGTCCCTCTCTATGCTGCTTGAAAGGAAAAGACATGATATTCTTCTCACTTCTGCACATGGGGATGTTGTAGAGAGGTGAGCATTGGACAGGATGACACTGGTTAGTCAGGTGCTGAGTACAACATAAATGCGTCATGTCCAAAGGTAATTTTCCCCAAACACTCCCAAAGCTTGAAGAATCCAACTGAAGGACAGAATATGACTCATGGAAAAACTGATGCTCTGGGTGTGCCCCCACTGACAAAACTATAGAGCAGTGTTTAGGAACGGGCAGATATCAACATGGTTTATTCCTAGAGACTGAGAACCTATTGCTGAAATCCCCTGTGAAAAGTTCAAGAAACAGTTCAGTTGGTAGCTTTTCCTTCTGTGCCCCTAGGAGTCACCCCCGCAGGGCCCTTTCTCAGCTAGACCTGCTCCGGGTAGCCCAACCTCCCAGCCTCTGCACACCATCTCTCCTGCTTCTGCTGCAGCACCACTGCCCGCCCAGTCTTTTTTTTTTTTTTTTAAGATTATTTCTCTCCCCTTCTCTCCCCTCTCCCCCTAGTTGTCTGTTCTGTGTCTGTTTGCTGCATTGTCTTCTTTGTCCGCTTCTGTTGTCAGCAGCACGGGAATCTCCGCCCCTGGCAAGGGCTGCCTGGGTGCTCATTTAACTACTTCTACCTTGGACAGAAGGCTGGGGTGAGGGGGCACTGAAGTGACCAGCCACCTTCTTGGGGTGCACATAGACCAGGCCTTCCTGCAGCGTCACCTGAAAGGATTCCCGCCATAAGGCCATTCAGAAGGCAGAGGCTACAGCAACCAACCATTCAACTGTGGCCACCTCCTAGCTTCTGGTTCTAGACCAGCGCTCACCGCACAGGTGCTGACCAGGCAATCTGAAGCTTCTCAGCTAATGGCACAGTTCCTAGCACCCCACAAAAACTTGGCAGCATGGAGTCCTTTTTTTTCTTTTTTAATTTATATAAGTCAAATGCAGAACAATTTCCTGCGCTTTATACGCAGGTGTCAGAATGAGGTATATAAAACGTATACAGAAAAATGCTCTTAGAAAAGTAGAAACCAGTAATGTTCTCTTCTCTAGCATCACTTAAACACCAAGAACCTGCCCTGAGGCCGAGGACCCCTCAGTAAACGGCTCCAGGGAACAGCCTGCTGAAAGGAGCCCGAGGACCAAGCTAAACCCCTCTCCACTGACTCGAGTCCAAGGGGGAAGTGGAGGGGCTTTGGGAAAGCAGCTTTGTGGGTGGGAGCATTACCAAACTTCTGAGTGTGACACCAGGCCCTGGAGGCCCTGTGAGCCCCAGCGCAGGGAGGAATACCACGCTCAGGAAGCTGGGCTGGCTGCTCTAAGACACTGGGCAAGTTGCTTTCCCCTCCCTGGGCTTCTGTGTCCACAGGCTCCTTCTAGTGGTTCCATGATTGTTTTACAAGTTAGGGGCTCTGACCCCCACCCCCACTGCTCCACACAAAGGCACAGGCCTGGAGGCCACAGGGCCAGGCAAACTCAGGCAGGCAGGGGCACTGCAGGGGCAGACTTGAAAGCAGTTTACTACCTTGCCTCTGGGCTTACTTCCCGGTTAATTTCTCAGAAGCAGCTCTTCAGCTGCACAGTGTTCATTCCCCATGGGCTAGTTGGCAGTCTCTCTCACCCTGCAAAATGGAGCCAGGTGGCTGTCTACCCCTGAGGAGAGACTGGGGCACCCCAGGTCCACCCGGGTCCTTGAGGCCTGAGGTAGGAGCATCTCCTCTCCCCTCTCTCTTAAGTGAAATGTTCAGTGCAGTTCTTCCCTCCCTTTCCTTTTGAAACAGGAAGTGTTTTTCCCTGGGCCCAGGCCCAGCCCACGGTGGACAAGGCACATCACCGCCAGCAAGCTGGAGCACATCCAGCAGCCTCCAGTCTAGATCTCTTTCTCAGCCCACTGTTGGGACTTTTGTACAAACTCATTTCCGGTTCTCAGAGGTCGTCAGAGAGTTCCCATCCCAAAGAGATTTTATAAATATGAATATATTTAGACCCTTTCTCGACCTGCTTGACCTGAACTATGAATAACAGTGTGAGCCACTCACACCCACGGGAACAACTGGAAAGGCAGAGACTGAGGCCATCTTAGATAATAAAGGACAGAGGGAGCTTGGGGAACTCCCTGTCCATCCCTGGTTCAGTTCTGGGAACACAGGCAACGTCTGGAAGCCCTTGCAAGGGGGCTGCCGCTATCTCCACCCACAGGCAAACTCCTGCTCCAAGGGATAGAGAAGGAACATTGGTAGGACCCTACCCAGTCTAGCCCTCTGCCCACAGCACCACCTGCTTCTGTCTTACTGGGATTCACCACCGAAAAAAAAAAGTGGGAAGAGGGTTTTAACCACAACGAAAAGTATAGATCCTCCCAACTGTGGGAGGGTGGGTTGTCCTGCACCATTGTCTACGTGGGCTCCTGCCCACTGCGGGGACCTCAGGCCCCAGGAGTGCCAGCCTGGCCCATGAGGGGGGCACTGCCCTCCTGAAGGTCGACTGGAGTCTGGTTGGTATGGACCACGATGGTGTTCTCATCCACAATCTCACAGGTGGGGTTGGTGAATGCAGACAAGGGCAGAGTGATTCGCTGCATCTCCCTCTCACATGCCTTCTGCTCATGCTGCTCTTTCAAGTCCTTCCCCCTGGCAGGAAAAGAAGGAAATGTTTGGATTGTGCCCCTGCACAGCTCTGCTCATTACAGAGCATCCCCGGGGCTCACACAGGGGCAGGGAGCTAGCCTTGGGCACAGTGAATCAGTGGCTGGGTCAGGACTTGAACCCAGGTCCACCATACTAGATTTCCATTCTGCCAAACTGCCTCAGACTCAACAAGGAAGCTCCTCACTCAGCTGCCATGAGGCTCAATTGAGATAATGCTGAGGAAAGAGAATTTTAAAGCAATATATAGTTCTGTTCCTTCAGCCCAGGACTCCAAGAGACTCAGAGACTTATCCTAGCTTCGGGTAATTACCCTTACCCAAAGTTGTCCAGAAAACTGATCCAACCATCCTGTTCTGAAACAGCCTCTCATCCTAAAGGTCAGAAGGTGTTGATCCCAGGCTGGAAAAAGGGGCCATCCCTAACACATGCAGAGGGCAAAAAGGACTCTGAGGCTGCCGAGGTTAATTGGAAACAGACATCCTATAAGACCCCTGGGAGTTGTCACACAGTGCTCAGCAGCCAAACCAGGCCATGGTGTTACCCCATTTTATTCACATGAAGTGCTTCATCTCACTTCATTCTCAGCTCAATCCTATGAAATAGGAAATATTACTCATTTTATAGATGAGGAAATGGTCAGGAGAAATTATGGAAATTTCGTAACATGGTGGGCTCAAACCCAAGCCTGCTGGACTCCGTCTGATGCGCAGAAGTCTTGACCTGATCAGGTTCATCCCACAATTTTCTAGCCCCACATGCAGGGCCCTTCCCACCGAGCCAAGCCATCCCTGATGCAGACCAGAAAATGTGCTGAGGGCTGGGGGTCAGGATCCCAAACCAGCAATAACCAGCCCCAAGAACAATGCGCTCAGCTGTTGGAGGAAATTTTTCCAAAAGTCTCCCAACTCCAAATAGGTCACAAAATGAGTGGCTGATGGATGACACCAGGGCCTGCTTCAGATCCCCTCAGGAAGATGGCTGAGGTCAAAGGGTTTGCACCTCCATCGTGACGTGATGTGCAATGACAGAAGTTTCCAGAGACTGGGAAAGAATATTGGAAAAACAGGACTGGTAGGGAAGAGTTTGCCTGGATGCCTCAGAATTGTCTTTAAATCATTCAAGAGGTTCTAGCTCTGCCATTTAGCTATGCATGACTCTTGGAAAAACACTTAGCTTCTGAATCTTGGTTCTTCATCCTTGAAATGGGGATAATATCTACCTCACAAATAAGGAATGTGAAAGCGTTTTGAAAACTGAGGAACTGCTGTAGAATTCATAGGCAGTTATGTTATTATGATTTGCCCGGAATATGACAGCAATGCTCTCAATTTGGTTTCCCAAGGAAACTCTCCTACTGACCAGCAGAGGCAAGTACTATTTACACGACCTCAGCAGCTCCCATCCTCTCTGGGCCTTAATTTCATCTGTAAAAATAAGGGGTTGGGCTTGATAACCTCTAGGGCCCCTGGCACCCTGTAAGGTCTCTTGCACGTCATTCTGTGATTGCTATTTCTCACTGTAAGGTCACAGGAGATGAAAAGGTGAACTTGTCCCCGGTCACCCTGGATGACTGAGGGTGACTGAGTTTCAGAACGTGCAATCCTGAGATTCTGTCTGCCTTTTGCTCCATCCTTCTTGGCAGTAGTCTCTACTAGACCTCACCAACTCCCAAAGCAGAAAAACTCCCAGGGTGCCCAGAGGGAAATAGAGGGACAGTGTCCCTAGTAGAAAAGGTCGGCTGGACCACGTGTGCCCCCAACTCATAGCCTGAGACTCACTTTACCCTTGGGGACTGTTCATCGATTACAACTGCCACTACACAGAAGGAAATACATGCCTCCACAATAAAACAAAAGCCAGATTCTTTAAGGTTGCCCACATCGGGGAGAAACTTGGAAGGTCTGGGTTTAATTTTATTACGGAAGCCCCAAGCCAGTGGGAGACCAAAGGGCAATTTACAAAAGAAACAGAAAGTATGTGAAGGTCTTTTGCCAAAGTTCAAAATCTAAGGGGCTGGAGGAGGGGGGCAGCCAGGAGATTCCTGAGTGCCTACTAAAGTGCCAGAAATGGCCTTCCTGTTTTTCAAGATGAGAAGGGCTACCCACGCAACTACTGGATGCCAAACATTTTCTATATATAGCATCTCTTTTTAAAATTTTCACATCATCTTTGCAAGATAATAATCTCCATTTTACAGATGAGGAAATTGAGGCCCTACAAGTCTTCCTCCTTTACCAAGCATCTGGCAGTGGCCAGTCAAGATGCTGATGATGGTCAGGTTACATGAGGCTCAAGTCTTTATGGGAAAGAAATCAATTCATTTTAATGGGGCAAAGCAGGGCTGAAAGAGCAGCCAAGGGTAAAGGAAGCAGGTGCTGGGACCAGTCTAGAGTGTAGTCTCATCCATTTAGAGGACTCAAACACACCCAATCCCATGAGACTCCTGGGTGCCTGTGAGTCCAGGAGACGCACCAGCCACCTCCCCTACCTCCTTTCCCTTTGGGAGACATGAGAAAGGCCACCAGGCCTTTGCACTGACCATCAGGCAACCCAGCTCCCTTTCGCTGCAGCCAGACTGTTGTCTGGCAGCCAAGAAAGAACAAAAGGCTTATTGAGTGACTCAACCCCTCTCCTCAGGAGGTGGAATGGTATTGACTTACAGTTTTTCTCTTGCCTTTTTTTATCAGAAAATAAAAGCTCCCTCTGGAGCTAGCTTGGGCCGTCTGAACCTTGTGGCCTAGACAACCAGGACAAAGACCACGCCAGGCTGAGCCCCCACCTGCCGCCCTTCCTCCCCTGAGAGGAAGCCTGGAGCCTGCCCGCCCTTCCCAGCCTGACGAAAACTCCATCCCATTAGCCATAGCCTTGTGGCTTTTGGCAGAGATCAAGGCTCGCAGTAAATTCTATCCCTGACAGCCCTGGTGCCAGGGTCCAGAGTCTGGCTGTCCAGAAAGACCAGGCTCCAGAAAGACCAGGCTCCAACGGAGCTGCTGCCTGCCTCGGGTTTCCTCTTCCGGGGTGATGAAGGCACCACAGGGTTCCTTCAGGCAACGCAGGTTTTCATCAAGTTATTACACAACTCTGATCCCCTGCCATTTTCCTTGGTTGGAAGCAGTGCTGTGCCACACAGCTGGACAGGGAAGTTCCTCAAGGCAGCTCCAGGTTATGAACACCAACCATACACTCTAACTAAACAGTCTAACTTCATCTGTGCAATCTATGTGGCAGACCTATGTGGTATCCATTAAGATCTCGTTTCAGAGATGGGGAGGCAGATGCAGAGAGGTTTAGATCATCTGTTCAAGCAAATGGCAGGGCTGGAATTTGAACCCAGGACAGCAATACTGTCTTCTACGGAAACATCAGGGCTGGAAGGATCAACATATTGAACTGCTGCCCCTACGCTATTTTACAGATGAGGAAATTGAGGCCCAGAGAAGGTAAGTGACTTGTCCAGTGTCACACCCAGCATTGGTGGCAGTTCCAAAAATAGAGGCTGGTGCTTTTTGACTTCTAAAAACCCCAGCCATTTTTTCTCTTTTATGTTTCTATTTTTCCTACTTTCATTTGCAATTCGAAGCAAATTTACATGAGGCTACTGGGCTACACCAGGCTTTTTTGGAGATGTTAGTGATCCTCAGACACCACTTACTAGCTGGGTAGCCTGGACCTGGTACCCAACTCCTCTAGGTCTCAACTCCTCCCTGTAAAAAGGTATAACAATGCTCCCTCTAGGGTGGTTGTGAGGCTTGGGTGAGATCATCTGGTGAGAACATTTGGTAGGGCCTTACTCATTAAGATAGCAGGCAATAAATCTTGGCTGCAGTTGTGATTATTACCTGACTGATGTTCTACATTAGTATTTAATCTTTCTGATCATCTTTGGTGGGTGGGTATGGCTGCGTATGGAGGGGTGTATCCCCAGACAAGAAACAGATTCCGAGGAGTGGGGAAGTCTACATTCAACCTATAAGTCTTTCTAAAACATTCTGTTCTCTGACTTTGGGGAGAATTTTAAAAAAACAACAAAAAGCTGCCTCACACACACGGGAGCTGGGAGTTCGTCTCTAGCCCACATGTGGTTTCCTGTTGTACAGTGTGTTCTCAGAGCACTTTTCTCCTGAAGACAGGGGTAGTCCGCTGGTTAGTGACGGGGAGTCTGGTGACTTGGTGTCTTGCCCCAAGTTCAAAGGAAAATAAAAGTTAAAGCCTCAGCACAGACCCGTGACAACCTGGAGATGCAAACCTTAAAGAAAAAGGCCTGCTTTCCCCTCTGGGTGCTAGAACGTAGCTGAGAATTAAGACTGTTACCTCAGTTCCAAGCACCTGGAGGCCTGGAAACTGTCACCTAAGTTTGGAGGAGAGCCAAGTGCTGTCCAGGAGCCAAGGACAGAGGAAATATTTGCAGGGCTAAATTTGGCCAACATGTTTTGGGTCTGACTGTGAACTGGAAGGCCAGGGCCACCATATTATTTCTTCTAAGTCTGTGACACGGTAAAGGCAATGAACAAGCAGAGGTTTCTGGACCTGCCACATCAATAACCTTGGGCTGGGAGTCAGAAGGTTGTTTCTTGGGTCAGTCACCTCCCCTCACAGAAAACCAGAGAATGAACGGGGCTCAGAAAGCACTAGTCCAAAAACACCCATGTTTTATAAAAAAGAAAAAAACTGCAATTGCTTACTGACCACTTACCATGTAACACGCTGCACTAAGCAATTGCATGTGTCAGCCCTGAAGAAATATTATGGAGGAGAGAATAGAAACAACTTGCCCAAAGTCACACAATTAGCTACTTAGGGGCAAGTCTAGGACCTGACTCCACCAAATGCTACGTATGTGACCTCGGAGAAGGTGCATATCCTCTCTTGCCTCAGTTTCTTTATCTGTAAACTGGGGACAATAATAGCATTTACCTCATAAGATGATTGTAAGAATTAAGTATATAAGTGCTGAATCTGTGACTGGTAAATATTCATTATTGTTATTATTACTATTTTTACCCTACTCTGTCCCTTTTTCATCTGTAAAATTAGGAGGTGACTAAATCACTTCTAGGGACCCATCCAGCCCTGACATCCTAGGTTAACATGCTGTTGGGTGACTCACCAGGACTGTGGACTCAGTTATGGCCCTCACCAGTGGAAAATGCAGGCCACTGAGTCACTCCCTTCAGGGAAAACCTCAGACCACAGAGGAGAAATATCACAGATACTCAGGGCTGGATGTCAAATCCCCTGATTTTGCCCAGGAACAGCAAACGAATTTTCCAGAGTCATCCAGTGCTGTAAAAATGAATGCAACTCTGGTTTCTTGTCTTGTACCCATCACTGACTTTGAGAGCCTTTCCCACAGGGTATTTCTGGGGACCTTTAAAAATGAGCATCCCTAGTTTCCCAAGTAGCCTTTTTGGCTTTCTCAGACATGATGAGGACTGGCAAAATAACTCAGGGTCTGTTCTCCAACTCATTTTTTCCTCCTGTCTTAGAGGAGATTCCAGAATGGCTCAGGAAATTCAAAACCCAACTGCAGAAAGGGAGGTTGGGAAACCCTTTCTAGTAGCAGAATTTTATAACTCACAGAAAGAATTCAATGAGAGCCCAGGTTGATTTCTGCAGTGCTACTCACTTCCATATCAAGGCACAGCCAGGAACTGGGTAGCAAAAGAGCTAGTCTGATGCACGGTGTGCCACTCCCAGGCAGTGTGACATTAGGTAAGTCAAGCCAAGCCTCTGACACAGCTTCTTCTTCTGTAAATTGGGAAATAAGAATGCCTACCTGCCAAGGCTTTGGGTGAGGAGTAAAGGCACCAAAGAAGAGGGTCTGTACAACTACCTGGTGAAGACCAGAACCAATTCTCTCCATCTTGAGCTGGTTTCTCCTCCCTTAAGACCTTGCTTCCTTTTTTAAGTAAGAGTGCCGAGGAATCTGATCTGACTTTGTACACCTTCCCTTCCTCCTCCTCTCATAAGAACCCAGAAAGGAAGCTACTGACCTCTTATAGGTGTAGCCCAAGATGATGCCGGCTCCAATGGCAATGATGACGACCATCATGGTGATGCCCAGCACGTAGCCTGCCGAGGAGAGGAAAAAAGGTCCCATTAGCCACAACCTGAACAATCAGCGAATGGCATCTCTTGATGGATTCGAACAAGAACAGGGTTGGGGCAGTCATACCCAGGGTCCCCAGGTCCTTCTTCTCCTTGGAGTTCATCCGCACTCGCTGGCTGATCCCAACCACTGGCTGCACAGCTGCTGCCTCACTCCGGGCAGGGAGGGCATTGGCAGGAGGGAACACCTGCTCCTCATCTTTGCCTGGCACTTCAGCTGCCTTCTCCTCCTCCGTTTCTGTTTTTGAGGATGGCAGGGCCTGGGAAGGAATCTCTGGAGATGAGGTGGGAAATATCTTTCATCAGAGACTGTCCTGAGGAAACGGACTTTGGCCCAGTGGTTAGGGGGTCCGTCTACCACATGGGAGGCCGGTGGTTCAAACCCTGGCCTCCTTGACCCGTGTGGAGCTGGCCCATGCGCAGAGCTGATAAGCGCAAGGAGTGCCCTGCCACGCAGGGGTGTCCCCCGCGAAGGGGAGCCCCACGCGCAAGGAGTGCACCCATAAGGAGAGTCGCCCAGCGCGAAAGAAAGTACAGCCTGCCGAGGAATGGCGCCGCCCACACTTCCCGTGCTGCTGACGACAACAGAAGCGGACAAAGAAACAAGACGCAGCAAAAAGACACAGAAAACAGACAACCAGGGGAGGGGAGGGGAATTAAATAAATAAAAATAAATCTTTAAAAAAAAAAAGAGAGAGACTGTCCTAAGTGAATTCCACAGCTGAACTTGCCCTGAGTGCGGGAGCACTTGAGAGGGGAGTCCAGCTTAGACTCACGGATATCAAACTGTGCCCCAGAGTCAGGCCTGGAAAGGCCAGGCCTGAGAGGGCTGCACAATCACAGCCCTTGGGACAAGGCAACTGTGAGGGGACAGCCTACTGCCTCCCATGTCTTCGTCGGTTCAATTCCTTGCTATCCTCCAAGGTCCAGCTTAGCTGCCATCTTCTCCAGGGAGTCGCCTTCCATGCCAGGAGGCATTCCAAGATTCCTCCGAGCAGCTCGCATTTATTCAGCCCACACCTCCCTGTGTTAAGATCTCTACACCGATTATCCCATTTAATTTTAGACAATTATCTTGTTTCTCCGGAGTCTAGGTAACTCGGATTCAAATCTGAGACCGTTCAGTGCCCTTGGGAAGCTGCTGAGTGTCCCTGATCCTTGGATCCCCCACTTTCTTCCGGGAGTGGGGACTGTGGGCCTGGCACACAGTGGATGGTCCCTAAACTGCCAACAAACGCTGAGCGGGGCGCCAAGGCCCACCCGCTGGGGAAGAGGGTCCGGGTGGCGCACCGTAGACGCGCGCGGGGCGGGGCGCGAGCGGACGAGGGGCGGGGCCTCGCCTCCCACGGTTGTTTACAAGGCGCTCGGGGAGGATGAGCTCACTCCCAGCGGCGCCGGCGGCCAATGGGCTTTGGGCCCCGGGGCCTGGAGACAGCCCTGACCAATCGGACGGCGCGGGGGCGGGGCGGGGCCGGCCGGCGTCGGGCGGCCGCACGTGCGCGGCGGGTGTAACGGCCGCTCCCAGTCGGTCCCGGAACGCGGGGTTCCGGGGGGCTCGTCGGGTACCTGGGCAGCGCAGGTCCTCGCAGGGCCGCTTCTCGGGGGCGCCTGCCTCGCCCCTGACGTAGCACCAGGGCCCGCGAGGGTCCCGGTCCGGGTTCCGGCAGTAGGTGTGGTTGCCCGCACCTAGGGAGGGGCGAAACGGCGCCATGGGCCGGGGGCCGCGGCCGGAGCCGCGCGCCCACCTCGCCCGCCGCCTCCGGGGTGGACACTCACCCGCCCCGGGGGCCGACACCAGGCCGCTCTGCGCGTCCAGCCAGTTGAGGCAGAGAAGCCCCGGCGCGGGCGAGGGCTGGTCCGACCGGTACAGGTGGCCGTTGTCCCAGAAGCAGCCTGTGAGGAAAAGGAACACCGCCCCACCCCGGGCCTGAGAGGCGGGCGGTGAACGGAGGCGCCCACCCTGGCCGAGCCCCTGCCCTGCTGGGCCTGTCTCTCCTCAAGTGGAAAACCGCACCTGCCTCACAGGGTGGTTATGAGCCCCGAAAGCGAACAGGAAGAGAAAACGCCTGTAAAGAAAGCTGATGTCAGGCCCTCAGTCAGCGCTCAGAGAACATTAGCTTTTTTTTTTTCCTCTTTTAACCCGGAAAGCGCTGCAGAGGTGCAAGGAGGTGGTTCCTCTTGAACTTGTAGGCACTTTGGAGGAGACGTGGGCCTGGGTCCCTTCGTGGGTCAGTGGGCGACCAGACCTGAGGTTCCTCCCTGGGCTTGTAATGTCCGTGTTACGTAAATTCCGGCGGATACGGCCACCTTCTGCCACTGTCCCACAAACAGCACTCCTTCCTGACAGAATTCACCAAAAGCCTTGATGCAGTCAGGCAAAAGATTCAAGAGCGCATCAAACATTGGGAGCCTTCCTCATCGCTGCCTTTGGATGTGACTCCAAACTCCCACTCCCTTCAGCCGGAGAGCCATGAGAGGAGGCGGGGAAAGGAGGGCCTGGGTTCTGGCCACACCATGCAGAGACCCTAAAAGGGTCAGGACTTAGGGAGTAGGAGAGATGAACCCCTGAGTTCCATCAACTCTTGAGCCACAGGCAAGGAAAGGGAAAGAGAAAGTGGCTACTTGTCTTTGTTCTTAATGGCAAAGATGGAGCTGCAATCCCTGTCAAGGAAAGGAGGAGGGAAAAGAAAAGAAAAAAAACTTACATGGGACAACAGATACCAGCTAAGAGCTTCATCTCCTGGCATCTTTCTGTCTAGCCTGACCGTGTTTGGGAAGTGGGGAGCTTCGTGTGAGTTTGCTGCAGAAAGGAAGGAAGGTACTCTCACCTGCGGATCCATAGGCTTCTGCTAGGAGCATGTTGCTGATGAGGACCGTTTGTGCCCAGGCCCAAAGCATCCTAGCCTCGGTCATGCTGCAGGTGTCCAAAGTGCCTGGGAACCCAGGGCCCCTTGGCTGCAGCGCTGCCTCCGGTCCCAGCCTTGCAGTCAGACCTGCCCTTGTTATGGTCTTCGGGTAAACAGCCTCTCTTCAGAACTGGGAGCTTCCCAGCAAGCTCGCTGCAGCAGTGCGAGGTTGTTTTCGGCTGAAAGGCGCCCCCTGGGTCCTAAGCCTCCTATGCCAGGCAAGATCGCTAACTCTGAGCCGAGGGAGGAACTGAGCCAGGCGAAGAGAGGCAGTGAGGTTTCCCGTTGTGCTTAGCAGCGCATCAATTTGAGACCTGCACAGCCTGCATCCCTAGGGCTTTTCATATCTTCTGTTTCCATTTGTGTGAGTACAGAAAGAATAATTACGACAAGAGGCATTGGTGGTGGTGGTGGGGGGGGGGGGTGGATCATAAATACTGACGCACAGAACAACTTAGGGAGGAGATATGCTAGCTGCACAACCAGGAGGAGTTTAGAGCCACGCCAGGGGGCAAAATAAGAGTATCCGCGTGGATGAAACTTTGATATACGTCCTTAAGAAAAAGGGACTCTGCAGTTTATACATGTTAATGCATTCGGATGCTTTTTATCTCTTTCTTTTACACATTGCCAGGGTCACCTTACTTACATTTGGAATTTAGGGTGTGGGGTATCATATATGGTAGGGATAGAGAAAGGGTCTCTAGTTGAAAACATGTTAAACCAACAATGGGAAGTTTGCTCAGCTATATTGTAATACTCTGTCCTTTCTACCAGCCCGGAAATCATAGAGAGGAAGTTAAGTAAAATGTTTTTCCCCCTCTGCCTTGTGGAAAATCCATTTGCAGTGATTTATATCCATCATTAAAGCTCACCGTGTCCATATGACTTAGGCTTTTTTGAGTTAGGCAGAAGGCCCCTCTTCCTGTTTGGCTGATAGTTCAAGTTCCAAGGCAGTTTCAGTAAACTGAGAAATTGAGCAGTGATTCGCCAAGACTACCTTGTGACTCAGGCAAATCCCAAAATAGAAATGGGAGACACTGTTTCAATCTGTGGGATTGCATTTTGCAGGCTGTAATTTAGAGAGGGAAAAGAAAAGATTTTTACTAAATTAATCTCAAAAGCTTTATCAAGGAAGAAAGCTAATGTCAATCCAATTAACCTGAAGTGAATTTGAACTTGTTACAGTCAGATTTCAGACATAAAAGGACAGAGAGAAATTTAGTCCGCTCTAAAAGAGTTTGCTGACTGTGTTTGATTCCTTCAGTCCATTTAGTAAGACATGTTGCTTTGTTTTTGCCATCACTCTCATGTCTTCCCTCACAAACTTCTGATTCTCTGACTGGGTCTACACTGGTAATTATGCATTGGAGTCTGTAAATTTACTCTTTCACAAACACATACACAGATATGTCAAAATTGAGAATTCAGCAATCCCAACATAATATTCAGGGATCTTGTTTTCTTTTTTAACACTTGCATTACTTTTACAAATATTTTTGAGAACCTGCTACTTGCCAGATATTCAAGATTCTGAAACTACTGTGAACAAAGTATTTGATGTTTCTGCCCCTGTGGAGCTTATATTCCATTGGAGAGAGACAGGTGATAAATATGTTAAATGTCAGGTGTTCTTAAATGGTATGTAAAAAAGTGAAACAGGGTAAGAGAGAGCACAGGGTGGTGTTTCACTTGTTTTTAAAAAGCTTATACTATTCTCAGAGAACCTGTAGGTTATTTCTATGGGCAAAAGACTGAAGGGGAAGGGCTTTTGCACAATTTTCCTTGAGGATACCATACTTACTCTTATACCTCTGCAGGAAGTGTATGAGTACTTTGTTTCTTTATATAAAATATAGAGGCTTGCTAAAATGGTGGTGTAGTTTTTAAATTAAAAACTGCGGGTTCTTTTGGATTGCGCTCTCAGCACCTAATCTGTTGTCTCAATTTTTCTTGTCTGGGTGTCCCTTCTCCGAAAGGCTGTTGCTGCTTGTTAATTATACTTTTCCCTCTAAGATAGACAGGCTATTCACAATTCTAGCACTCGTACTACTCTTAGATTATCTGCTGTATTTCTACCTAAGGAGTCAAAGATTTCCTCACCTATTAACTATTATCATCTGATTTTCCATTAAACTGCTATCTTCCCTAACATACATACCTTGATAAATACAGCAAAACCGTATTTGTGTCATGTCTTATCAGGAATAGCACTGCCTAGGAAAGACAGACCAGACTGAGATTTTGCTCAGATTAGTCATCTCTATTTTTTCTCCCCTGTAACTAAGACATTTATCAGTGTAATTTGATTGTTTTGGAAATGAAGAATTTGTTTCTCTCCTTCAAAGGCAGATTCTATTATAATAGGCTCAGTATCTTCCTTCCTCAAGGAAATCAGATTTAGTTCAGAGTTGTGCTTGTTGTCACCATTGACATTGTTTTAGTCTTTTTTTTTTTTTTTGGTGATCCATTTTTAAACTTTGCCCCATATATTCGTGCAATATTTTCTACTGTAGTTACTCCAAAATTCAGATTTCTTCTAGAAATATTACTGCAGTAATAATATGCCTCTACTCACCTACTCACTTGGAATTATATCCCTGAAGACAACATTGTCAAACATAATATTCATATTTTACTAAGTATTTTAGGGATGTTTGGCTCTTTCTGTATTAAATGAGCACTAATCCAAAGAGACAAAGCTCTTACCCTTAAATGAGGGAATAGCCTCCAGAGCATTTCCCAAATAGGGAGGGCAGTTCATTTCGATAATAAGATATATTGGTAGGGGAGCTCTAATAAGGAAGACATAAAGCTGTTAAAAGGCTTAAGAATCCTTTTATCAGCAAAAGAGGTTTAAAGTGTTGATAAATACCTTTTGAGTAAGATCTTATGAGTTGGCTCCAGCTATTCTCTCCATATGAAGTATTGCAGAAGTAGTCATTGAGATTGTGCTGGAAGATATTTTGGTGTATAATTTCAAATTGAGTAGGGGATGATTTTATGATGCTTAATAAAGAAATAATATTCTAGTCAAAATGTTTAAATCTCAAGACTGTTTCCTGGGAAGCAGACTTGGCCCAATGGATAGGGCATTCGCCTACCACATGGAAGGTCCGCCGTTCAAACCCCAGGCCTCCTTGACCCGTGTGGAGCTGGTCCATGCGCAGTGCTGATGCGCGCAAGGAGTGCTGTGCCACGGAAGGGTGTCCCCCGCGTAGGGGAGCCCCACACGCAAGGAGTGCGCCCCGTACAGAGAGTCGCCCAGCATGAAAGAAAGTGCAGCCTGCCCAAGAATGGCACCGCTCACACGGAGAGCTGACACAACAAGATAACGCAACAAAAGAAACACAGATTCCTAGTGCTGCTAATAAGGATAGAAGCGGTCACAGAAGAACGCACAGTGAATGGACACAGAGAGCAGACAACCGGGGGAGGGGAGAGAAATAAATAAAAAATAAATCTTAAAGAAAAAAACTATATTAAAAAAAAGACTGTTTCCTTGAAAGTGTGGCCTTCAGTGAGCTAGCAAATTTTGTATGTGGTTAATGGGTAATTAGGTGTTTAATAAATGTTTGAAATAAAGGGAAAGGCAAAGTGCCATGTAAGGAAAAAGAGTCTAATAAACCTGCAGAGAATAGAGAAAAAAAAATTGAAAGATAAACAAAACAGCCATGAAGTCTTGTTAATCTTAGGTTACTTTGACAAATAAGACATTCCACTCTGGAAAATACAGGAGCCACAAAACCAGAGAACTTGGGGACATCACTGATCTTGAGAAATAAAAAGAATAATAAATTCCTTAATGAGAATGGATTTTGACTTAGACGCCAGCCCTAGAAAACATTGCTTTAATGAAAACGGTCTTCGGTGTTGTGGGGAGAATGTTAGAGACTATATATTGTATTGCCAACAATAGGATGTCACTATTTAAGCTGAATTAGCCCAGCAGACTACAAGTGTGCTTCTTTTGGAAGGTTATCTGGTATTCTCCAATCTCAGTAAACTGGTCCTGCAGATTTAAAAATTTATCAACATCCAGTGTGAGTTTAGTACTGACTTTTCAAGGAGAAAAAGCAGCGTATCAAATAGTAACAAGTGTAGACTTTGGAAAGATCCTGGCTTCTAGTCTCAGCACTGTAGTTTGACCTTGTGTAAGTAACTTACCATCTATGATTCTCAGTTTCCTAATTCTGTAATAGTGGTTAAGAGTAAAGGCACCATTGTCAGGATTCAAATCCCAGCTCTGTCAGCTACTAGCTGTGTCATCTTGGGCAAACTACTCCATTCTCCTTTATTCAGTTTCCTCATAGAGGGGGAGGGAGAAATAAAAAGAGTATCTACAATATGGGATTGTTGACTTTCAGTGAGCTTTGAATAGCTGTTATTATTAGGAATTTGTGTTAGTGGCCTCTAACTTAGAAGAAATACTGAGTATATTTACTATCTTCAAGAAGCTTTCTCTAATGAACATAGATGCAAAAATTCTCAAGTACTTACAAGTCAAATCCAAAGGCATATTAAAAGACTTCTACATCACAACCAAGTAGGATTTATTCCTGGTATGCAAGGCTGGTTCAACATAAGAAAATCAATCAACGTAATACACCACATGAACAAATTGAAGGGAAAAAAACACATGATCATCTCAATCAATGCAGAAAAGGCATTTGACAAAATCCAGCATCCTTTTTTTGCTAAAAACACTTCAAAAAATAAGACTAGAAGGAAAATTCCTCAATGTTACAAAAGGCATATATGAAAAACTCACAGCCAACATCATACTCAATGGGAAAAGATTGAAGTTTTCCCTCTAAGATCCAGAACAAAATAAGGATGCCCACTGACAACATTATTATTCAGCATTGTACTAGAAGTTCTACCTAAGGCAATTAGACAAGAAAAAAAAAAAATTAAAGGCATCCAAATAAGAAGTAGTAAAACTCTCACTGTTTGCAGATGATGACATGGTCCTGTATTTAGAAAATTCTGAAGTATCCCTGGCAAAGCTAGTTAAGCTAAGAAATGAATTCAGGAAAGTGGCAGGAAACAAGATCAATATGCAAACATCAGTAATGTTTTTGTACACTAGAACTGAACAGTCTGAGAAGGAAATAGGGGAAATTCCATTTACAAAAGCAACAGAAGACTCAAATACCTAGGAATGGAATTAACCAAAGAAGTACAGGACCTATATGCAGAAAACTATAAAATAATACTAAAAGAAAAAAGACCTAAACAAATGGAAAGACATTCTGTATTCATGGATTGGCAGATTAAATATTGTGAGGATGTCAGCCTTACCCAAACTTAATTTATAAATTCAATGCAATACCAATCAAAATTCCAACAGCCTAATTTACAGAATTAGAAAAGGCAATTACCAATTTCATTTAAAAGGGAAGGTGCACCCAAATAGCCAAAAGCATGCTGAAAAAGAGCTACATGGGAGGAATTTCACTGCCTGACCTTGAAACATACTACAGAGATACAGTGGTCAAAAGAGCATGGTAGTGGCATAAAAATAGACACATCGATCAGTGGAATAGAATTGAGAATCCAGAAGTAAACCCTCACTTACATGGTCAACTGGTTTTTGACAAACCTCCCAACTCCATGTTAATAATGGGACAAAACAGTGTCCTCAAGAAATGGTCCTGGGAGACTGGATATTTATAACCAAAAGAATGAAAAAGGACCCCCTTTCTCATTCCCTATACAAAAACCAACTAAAAAATGGATCCAAGGCCTAAATATAAAAGTCAGGACCATAAAACTACTAGAAGAAAATGTAGGGAAACATTTTCAAGAACTTGTAGTAGGGGAAGCAGTGGTGGCTCTGGCAATTGGGCTCCTGCCTACCACATGAGAGGTAGCTGGTTCAGATCCCGGTGCCTCCTAAAGAAGACAGTGAGCAGGCATGATGGGCAGGTGAAGCGAGTTGACACAACAACAGACACAAGAAGAAAAATCGTAAATGAGAGACCCAACAAAGTAGGGAGTGGAGATGGCTCAAGTGATTAGGCACCTCCCTTCCACATCATAGGACCCAGGTTTGGCTCCCAGTACATCCTAAAGAAACAAGACGAACAGACACTACAAGTGAAAAACAAGGCAGTGGGAGAAATAAATAAATAAATCTGAAGGAGAAAAAAGGGCCTTGTAGTAGATGGTGATTTCTTGGACCTTATACCCAAAGCATGCTCAACAAAAGAAAATAAGTGGGACCTCCTCAAAAACTAAACACTTCTGCAACTCACAGGACTTTGTCAAAAGGATGAAAAAGCAGCTGACTCAATGGGAAAAAATAGGGAAGCGGATTTGGCCCAACGGATAGGGCATCTGCCTACCACATAGGAGGTCCGCCGTTCAAACGCTGGGCCTCCTTGACCCATGTGGAGCTGGCCCATGCACAGTACTGATGCATGCAAGGAGTGCCCTGCCACGCAAGTGTGTCCCCTGTGTAGGAGAGCTGCACGCACAAGGAGTGCACCCTGTAAGGAGAGTCACCAAGCGCAAAAAAAAAAGCACAGCCTGCCCAGGAATGGCGCCGCACACATGGAGAGCTGACACAGCAAGATGACGCAACAAAACAAGACACAGATTCCAGGTGCTGGTGACAAGAATACAAGCGGACACAAAAGAATACACAGAGAATGGACACAGAGCAGACAACTGGGGTGGGGGAAGGTGAGAGAAATAAATTTTTTAAAAATCTTTAATAAAAAAGGGAAAAAATATTTGGAAATGTCCAATAAGGGTTTAATATCCAGGATATATAAAGAGATGTTACAACTCAATAATAAAAAGACAAATGACTCAATTAAAAAATGGGCAACAGTCTTGAAAAGACATTTGCCCGAAGAAGAAATACAAATGGTAAAAAAAAAAAGAAAAAGAAAAAATGCTCAACACCATAATGATTAGGGAAGTGCAAGTCAAAACTACGATGAGATATCATTACACACCTATCATAATGGCCACTATTAAAAAGAGAACTACAAGCATTGGAGAGGATGTGGAGAGATAGAAACACTTACTCACTGTTGGTGGGAATGCAGCATAGTACAGCCACTGTGGAGGACTGTCTGGCAGTTACTAAAGAAGTTGAATATAGATTTATCACATCACCCTGCAATACCACTACTGGGTATAGACCCAGAAGAACTGAGAGCAGAGGCACAAATCTGTGTACTGATATTCATAGCGGCATTATTCACGATTGCCAAAAGTTGGAAACAACCCAGGTGTCCATCAACCAATGAACAGATAAACAAACTGGTATATTCACACGATGGAATATTATGCAGCTGTAAGTAGAAATGAAGTCATAAAGCAAATGATAACATAGATGAACATGGAGGACATTGTTGAGCGAAGCAAGGCAGATGCAAAAGGACAAATACTGTATGATTGCATTACGATGAACCAAATATATTGTGTAATATATTGTATGATTAAAAAAAAATTTGTATGTGTCCAGTACATTTAATTGAGAAATGTTTTTATTCAACTGTGTTTTCTTTTTATTATTGTTTATATTTTCAATGATTAAATATACAAAATTTAAAAAAAACATTTAATCCAAAAAATAAAATAAATAGGGTAATAGATGAATTGCAAATGCAAATATTAAGGTAACACAGAAAACTTAGAGTTAGGTTATAAATATTAAACAACAAAAAAGATTAAACAACACAAAAAAATAAAAACAGGGCAGAATATAAGTAGATATTAAAGAGTATAGTACAGATGCTAAAAGTTTATTCATTTAATGACTATTAAGTATCTACCGTGCACCAGGTGTGCACAAAGCTGGATACTGAGGGTACAAGAGTGAACCCTTCATAATCATTGTTCTCAAGGAGTGCACAATCTTGTGATGGAGCAGATAAATAGATGGATAACAACACATTAAAATAAATGCTGTAGTAGGGATTAATACCAGGAGTTGTGGGAGCTTACAGGAGGGGCATCTGGTCTAATCTTAAGTGATCAGAGAGTTTATTAGAGGAAGTAAAATCTGAAAGTGGGAAGGAGTTACTATTTTTGGAAGGTGAAATGCTGAGCAGAAGGCTGGAAGTACAGGCTGTCATGGCTTGGGGAGCATTTGGGTCATAGTTAAAGATGAGGCCAAAAAACAAAATCATGAGGCCAAAGAGGTAAACAACTGCTGGCCAGGTTATGGAGGTTCCTCAAAGCCATGTGAAGGCAATGAGGAACCAGTAAAGAGTTTTAAGCAAGAGTGTCACAGAATCAGACATGTTTTAGGAAGATCAGTCTGGCCACAGGGTGGAGGACTGGGGAAGGTCAAGAGAGAAGGCTAGAAGACCAGTGAGGAGGCTGTTGCAATGACCTGGACACACAACTGAGTTGTAAGAAAGAATTCACACTCTAGAGCCAGATCACCAGGGTTTGAGTCCTGTTTTGCTGCTTAGTAGGTATGCGACCTTACACAAGTTACTTAACCACTCTATGCCTGTTTCCTTATCTGAAAATTGGAAATGATGACATAATTTATCTTATCTTATAGGGGACTAGACGTGGCTCAAGTGATTGAGCGCCTGGGTTTGGTTCCCGGTGCCACCTAAAAAAATAAAAACAACAAGCAAAACAAATGAAAAAAACAACTCAGGAGCTGATATGGCTCAGTGGTTGAGTACTGGCTTCCCAAATACGAGGTCCAGGGTTCAATCCCTAGCCCCTTGCACCTAAAAAAGAAAAAAATTTTTTAAATTATAGGCAAACTCTATGTGCTAGATGTGTATATGGGGACGCTGCCTAATTTTTCTGTAAACATACAATTACTCTAAACAATAAAAATCAGAAAAAGAAATTATAGTCTTGTGAGGATTAAAGCATTCAGAACAAACTTGCCTGACACATAGTAAGGGCTTCATAAATATTGGCAGTTAGAAAAGCAGACTATTTCGAAAGAAGAATTAGCAGGACTTCATGATTTAGATGTCAGGAGTTAGCAAGTAGGAGGAACTAAGGAATGTGGCTTCTGGTATGGGAGTTTAGGAGATGGGTGGCGCCATTTGTTGAGATAAGGAACAGGAGGAAAAGCAGGTTTGGTGGGGGAAGGGGGTTGCTGAGAAAGTATAGCCAGAGGTGGTTAGATTATAACCAAGAGAATATAGTGTTGGAGAAGCTAAGAGAAGAGAGTATTTCAGGGAGGAGAGAGTGGCTAGCATTGTCAAATGCTACCAGGAGAGTCAAGGAAGGTAACTAAACACAGTCCATTGGTTTTAGTCACAAGAAGGCCATTGGCAACCTTGTCAGGAACAATTGCGGTAGTGGTGGAATTGCTTAAATGTATGGATTATGGAATGAAAAGGTGGTGATTAAGGGAGACTGTGAGAACAGACAACTCTTTCAGGAAGTTTAGCTAAGAAGGACAGGGCAATAGCTGGAAGAATTATCAGCAGGGCTGGCATTGGACCCAATATGGTTATTTGGCATACTGACTTGTAGATTCTGAGTGGTTGCGCACCCATTCTGATTTTTCAGTGGCCATGGTGTGCCAGGGAAGTTAAAAAGGGGGGGGGGGCGCTAGTCTGGGGAAAGATAATGGATCTGGCCTTAACTGGTTTGAATTTGACATAAGGGCAAAGTATATAAATCGGAATACCCATAAGCAACTTGATATGGGACCAACCGTGGGTTGACTGGACAGAAAAATCATACTATCAGGTGAATGGGATGATAGGATGGGTTAGGAGGCACTGGTGCAAAGGCCTGCTGGCAGAAAGACACAAAGTAGCTCTGAGTCTAGCTTTAGCATTTACAAGCATATTGAGAATGTATGAACTCCATGATGCTACATCCTGGTGAGGTGGAAATGGGTTGCAAAGTAGTAGTAAATAACCAAGCCTCAAATCCAGGCTTCATAGGTTATAAGGAGCATTTATTAAAAACAAGGAAGGGAAGTGGATTTGGGCCAATGGTAGGTAGGGCGTCTGCCTACCACACGGGAGGTCCAAGGTTCAAACCCAGGGCCTCCTGACCTGTGTGATGAGCTGGCCCACACGCGGTGCTGATGCGCGCAAGAAATGCCTTGCCACGTAGGGGTGTCCCCTGTGTAAGGGAGCCCCATGCGCAAGGAGTGCGCCCCGTAAGGAGAGCCGCCCAGCTCGAAAAAAAAAGCGCAGCCTGCCCAGGAATGGTGCTGTACACGCAGAGAGCAGACACAGCAAGATGACACAACAAAACGAGACAGATTCTGGGTGCTGCTGACAAGAATACAAGCAGACAGAGAAAAACAGATAATGGACACTGAGAGCAGACAAATGGGTGGGGGGGGAGGCGGGGCAGGGAAGGGGAGAGAAATACATTTAAAAATCATAAATAAATAAATCTTAAAAAAAAAAAACAAAAAAAAAACAAAACAAGGAAGTTCAGGGATGGAGGAGAAGTTCTAAACTGTCAGGGTTAGAAAATAGGCAAAGGAAAGACCCAGATTTTGAGTGTGATTGACCTTGATCAGAATAGGCCTAGTCTAGGCAGTCCTGGTTAACTGTAGGAATGCAGTACTTTTGCCCTGATCATTTTTGTATCTTCAGAATGTAAAAATGTTCATTTGTATAATTCATGTGTGTCAAACCCTGAATGTGGTGTTTGGCATGAATATTTTTAATTCATCACACATTGTAGTTAACATTTGTTTTTGTTTTTGTTTTTTAAAGATTTATTTATTTATTTAATTCCCCCCCTTCCCCTGGTTGTCTGTTCTGTGTCTATTTGCTGCGTCTTGTTTCTTTGTCCACTTCTGTTGTCGTCAGCAGCACGGGAAGTGTGGGCGGCGCCATTCCTGGGCAGGCTGCACTTTCTTTCACGCTGGGCGGCTCTCCCTACGGGTGCACTCCTTGCGCGTGGGGCTCCCCTACGCGGGGGACACCCCTGCGTGACACGACACTCCTTGCGCGCATCAGCACTGTGCATGGGCCAGCTCCACAGGGGTCAGGGAGGCCCGGGGTTTGAACCACGGACCTCCCATGTGGTAGGTGGATGCCCTAACCACTGGACCAAGTCCGTTTCCCAACATTTGTTTTTATATTAAAAATATGTAAATCAGATGTTAAACTAATAAATATAGCCTAATGTATTAGTAAATCCCAGAGTAGCTGGGACAATATCTCTGCTCCCCCTCATAATCCTGATATTTCATTTTATTATTGCTGTTTATTCTTCCAGATAGCAAACAGCTGTTGAGTGCTTCTGTGCAGGACTGGTTTTCCCTTTATCACTTCAGTTCCCTCCTAGCTGCCTCTCCCATTCTGCTCTATCATGTAGGCTGTTACCGAAACTTTCTTTACTCATCTCTTCCCATGATTGGCTCCATTCCATGTCTTTTTTTTTTCAATCTGTTTACGTCATCGTCTTTTTTGGTATGTTGCTTCTCCATGTGGGGGCCTGTGCCTTTCAGCACCGCACAGGTCTGGGATGCTGTATTAGTCAGTCAAAGGGGTGCTGATGCAAAATACCAGAAACGGGTTGGTTTCTTTAAAGGGTATTTATTTAAAGGGTATTTATAAAGGGTATTTACCAGGCCATAAAGCATAAGTTACTTCCCTCAACAAAGTCTATTTCTACGTGTTGGAGCAAGATGGCTGGCACTGTCTGCCAGGGTTCTTCTCTTCCCAAGTCTTGCTTCTCTCTGGGCTCAGGTCCTCTGTTTTCTCCACAAGGTCAGCTGTAGACTATGAGGCTGTCTAGGCTTTGCCTCTCTCCACAAGGTCAGTTGTAGACTCTCAGGCAAATGGCTCTGTCTCTCTCCCCAGGGTTTCTGCTGTGTCTAAGGAGCTCTCTCTAATCCTCTGTGTTCTTTTCCTGGCTCAGGTCCTCTCTTCCTGGGGCTTGCTTCTTGCGAAGTGCTTACTTCCGAGGGCTCTAGCTCAAGACTCCAGCATCAAACTCCAACATCAAAAACCTTCAACTCTGTCCTTTGCCATGTCTTTTATCTGTGAGTCCCCACCCATCAAGGGGTGGGGACTCGATGCTCTAGTGACGTGACTTAAAGCCCTAATCATAACTTAATCACACCCAGGAACAGATCAGATTACAAATATAATCCAATATCTATATTTGGAATTCATAAGCTTATCAAAGTGCTACACAGATGCCTTTTTTCTTTTTTTTTACCAGGAGGTCCTGGGGATCAAACGCAAATCCTCCATATGGTAAATGGGAGCTTAATTGTTTGAGCCACAGCCGCTTCCACCATATCCTCTTAAGAGATGTTCTTTAAAGACTATTTATCGGGAAATACTGAAAAATATTCTAATATATATTCTTCAGCCTCCATTAGAGTCAATAACATGGAGAGAGAGGGAAAAAAAAAATCCCAAACCAGAAATGTCAGAACAAGAATAATCCACATCTTATTACTGTAAGATCCAGCCAGAAGATCTGATTGCTGCCCTTCTCACCCTCTTGAAGCTTAGTAGAAGTTAGCAGTGTCATGGGGGTATCATAAGTGGACTCAGATTGGCTTCCATATAGCAAGACCCTGACTTCATTAAGAAGAGGTTAAATACCAGCTTCAGACACTCACAGTGTATTCTCTGAGTATCCATTGATGTTTCTACCAGTAGCTTTCTTCTACATTTACCTTAATGATTCATTGAGAAGTGAGCCATCACTGCTAAATGTCCTTGAGCTTTACATAGCATTGTCAGCAGCTTCCCTATTATACTGACATTAGAAATAGAAATTCTGCCTGTTGCAGCCAGTCTGTTGCCGACCAGACAATTATTAAGCATTTCTACTTTCTAGGATCTTATGCTTTCCAATATTGAATGACCTAACCTTCTGTCACCTTCAAGAGTCACCAAATTTCTGAGAAAGCCTCCCTATTCTTAGAGTGGTTCTGACCTCAGCTAGCAACCTGCTTTTGACTTAGAGTTTCTGGTCCCTTGAATACAGTGGGAGAATCTGCTCCAGTGAACATTAAATTGGTAAATATATGTAAATTAATTAGAAGAGTTCCTCATACATATTAAGAGCTATAGAAGTATTTACTTCTGCTGTCATTATAATCATTGCCACCATATAGCATCAAAAGCCAGAGCCCAGCTGACCTCTCATTTTGTTCTTGTTATGCCAGGTGGCTTAAGCAAATACAGTTTATGTGGAAATATGGTGAATAATATTTGGTTTCCACTCAATTTTGTGGCTATCGTTAGCTCAAAGAGTCTTTTTATTTTTTAAAGATTTATTTATTTATTTCTCTCCCCTTCCCCCCTCACCCCAGTTGTCTGTTCTCTGTGTCTATTTGTTGCATCTTCTTTGTCCGCTTCTGTTGTTGTCAGCGGCACAGGAATCTGTGTTTCTTTTTGTTGCGTCATCTTGTTGTGTCAGCTCTCCGTGTGTGCAGTGCCATTCCTGGGCAGGCTGCACTTTCTTTCGCACTGGGTGGCTCTCCTTACAGGGCGCACTCCTCGCGCATGGGGCTCCCTATGCGGGTGACACCCCTGCATGGCAGGGCACTCCTTGTGTGCATCAGCAGTGCGCATGGGCCAGTTCCACACGGGTCAAGGAGGCCCGGAGTTTGAACTGCGGACCTCCCATGTGGTGGACAGACGCCCTAACCACTGGGCCCAGTCTGCCACCTCAAAGAGTCTTAAAAAGGTCAAACTGTTAATCACTTTAGTGTTTTTTCTTTTTCAGGCTCTCTGGATTCCTAAGAGACTCGAATTCTGACTTGATAGTGGGATGGATAATCTGGCAATCCCTGAATAGAATTATGTACATTTCATCCAGTCATCCAGCATTTACCAAACACTAGCTCAATGTGGAACCATAATAAACACCATAGCTAACATTTTTGAACACTCAGTATGTGGCCAGATACTTTTGTGAATGCTTTACATCTACTGTCTCATTTTTTCTTCACAATAACCTTTTATGTATTCCCATGTCATAGATTAAGTAACTTGTCTAACGTCACAAAGCTAACAGGTAGAATAGCCAAAATGTGTATCCAAGCATTCTGATCCAGAGCCCATGCTACTAACCACCTCACTGCACCCATAGGGGGAACACTGGATTTGAGAGGCAGAGTCCTATCCTGATCTTACCATCTCAGTTCCATTACTTACCAAGTTGCATGACCTTGGGAGAATTACTCAACCTTCCTGAATTTTAGTCTCCAATGTTCTGTAAAATGGTATGGCAATAAATGGTATGGCAATATATACTTCACAGAATGGTTGTGAAGATTAAATATTATGTGCCCAGCACCTATGAGGCATTTGGTAAATGTTAGTTTCTTTTCTTCCTACTCTATTCCTAGCACTACACTAGTGCACAGGATATAATAGGAAAGTTGTGGGCTCTACCTCCCTGGGGTCCCAATCTGGGCAGAGAGAAGAGGAGAGAAGATGACACCATGGGACAAGATCAATCCAATATAGGGTGAAAAATGTACATTCAGAGAGACAGATAAAGGAACACTTTCAGAGATGGGGAAGAAGGAAGTTAGAGAAGCTTCAAGACACCAGTGACATTTGTGTTGGGTGTTAAAAGATAAGATTGGATGGTGTGGTGTTTGCTTCATCAGCACATACACTAAAATTGGTACAATACACAGATTAGCATGGTCCCTGTGCAAGGATGACATGCAAATTTGTGAAGAGTTCTGTATTTTTTAATGGATGGTGGTGATGGTAGCACAATATTGTGAACATAATTAATACACTGAAATATATATTTGAATGTGGTTAAAGGGGGGAATTTTAGGTTGTATATATGTTACTGGAATAAATTTTTTAAAAATCCATAGGAGTGCATGACACAACAGTGAACCCTAAATAAACCATGGACTATACTTAATAGTACAATTATAAAAATGTTCTTGCATCAATTGCAATAAGTGTACTGCACTAATACAAAGTATTAAAAATTGGGTGGCTTATGGCAACTCTGTATTTTATGCATGACTTTTCTGTAAACCTACAACTTCTCTAATTAAAAACAAAAAGATTGGGTTTGATAGATGGAGGGTGCAAAACGTTCCAGGCAGAGGCACAGCACTTGCAAAGGCACTGAAGTACAGAAGAACTTAGCAATATGTATTTGGGTAGTAGCACGAGGCTTGGTATGTGATTGGGGATTGAGGGTGGGATGGGAAGGGGCACACAGAGCAGCCTTCAGAAGAAAGTGTATACCTGCACCATTAAAGACACAGACACACGGCAAAAAAAAAGTAATGAATTTAAGCAAATATAATAACAAAAAATTATGAATGCTCTACCTCTTTTTTTTTTTTAAGATTTATTTTTTTTATTTGTTTCTCTCCCCTTCCCCCCACTCCCAGTTGTCTGTTCTCTGTGTTGATTTGCTGCATGTTCTTCTTTGCCCGCTTTTTGTCGGTGGCACAGGAATCTGTGTCTCTTTTTGTTGTGTCATCTTGTTGTGTCAGCTCTCCGTGCACGCGGCACCATTCCTGGGCAGGCTGCACTTTCTTTCGCGCTGGGGGGCTCTCCTTACGGGGCCCACTCCTTGCGCGTGGGGCTCCCCCAGACGGGGGACACCCCTGCGTGGCAGGGCACTCCTTGCATGTATCAGCACTGCACGTGGGCCAGCTCCACATGGGTCAAGGAGGCCCGGGGTTTGAACCACGGATCTCCCATGTGGTAGACGGACGCCCTAACCACTGGGCCAAGTCTGCTTCCCTGCTGTACCTCTTTTAATTGAGATATAACTCAAATACATGAAGTTCACTATTTAAAGTATATAATTCAGGGTTTTAGTATATTCAGAAGTTTGTACAACCAACATCACTATCTTATACAGAATATTTTCATCACTCCAGAAAGAAACCCTGTGTTAGCAGTCATCCACTAACAGCCCCAGCCCCTGGCAACCGCTAATCTATTTTCTTTTTTTTTAAAGAAATTTTTTTAAAAAGATTTATTTTATTTCTCTCCCCCAACCTCCACCCCAGTTGTCTGTTCTCTGTGTCTATTTGCTGCATGTTGTTCTTTTTGTCAGCTTCTGTTGTCAGCAGCATGGGAATCTGTGTTTCTTTTTGTTGCATCATCTTGTTGTGTCAGCTCTCCGTGTGTGCAGTGCCACTCCTGGGCAGGCTGAACTTCCTTTCGTGCTAGGCAGCTCTCCTTACGGGGTGCACTTCTTGCGCATGGGGCTCCCCTACGCAGGGGACACCCCTGCATGGCACAACACTCCTTGCACGCATCAGCACTGCACATGGGCCAGCTCCACACGGGTCAAGGAGGCCCAGGGTTTGAACCGCAGACCTCCCATGTAGTAGACGCACGCCCTAACCACTGGGCCAAGTCCGCTTCCCCTAATCTATTTTCTGTCTCTATAAATTGGTTCTGGACATTTCTTATCAATGGAGTCATATGATACGTGGCCTTTTGTGTCTGACTTCTTTCACTAGGCATGTTTTCAAAATTCATCAATATTGTAGCTTGAGCTTGTTTCAGTATGTTGTTCCTTTTTATGCTAATTAATATTCCATTGTAGAGATATATATTTTATTTATCAGTGATGATCATTTGTGTTGTCTTCACATTGGGGCATTACAAATAATGCTGCTATAACCATTCATAGGCAAGTTATTGTATTAACGTGTTCTCAGTTCTATTGGGTATATATATGTATATCTGTTTATAAATATATAGATATATAGATATAGCTATATATACTATGGTGGCTTGAAGTATGTATCCCAGAAAACATGTTCTTAATCTTAATCCATTCCTGTAGGTGCGAATCCATTTTAATTAGGACCATTTGATGAGGCTACTGCAGTTAAGGTGTAGCCCAAATGAATCAGGATGGCTCTTAATCCTATTACTAGAGACAATATAGAGAAAGCCACAGAGAGGAAGCCACAGGGAGTAGTCAGAAGGTGGAGGTCAACGGAATTCAGAAAAGAAAGAAGACGCTACCATGACCATTGACATGTGACAGAAAAGCCAAGGAACCCTAAAGATTACCAGCGTAGCCACAAGTTACACCGCCAGGAAGAAGCAAGCCTTCTAGCCTCTGAAACTGTGGGCTAGCCCATTGTGGAGTATTTGTTCTTAGAGCCAGGAAAGGAATACGTATACATAAGAGTGGAATTGCTGAGTCATATGGAAACTGTGTTTCCATCATGCCAAAAGGAAACCCCGTACCCATTAAGCAGTTGCCCCACATTCCCCTCTTCTGCCCCTTAGAAACCACTGATTTGCCCTCTGTCTCTAATAATTTGCCTGTTCTGGATATTTCATATAAATGGAATCATACAGTATGTGGTCTTTTGCGCCTGACTTCTTTCACTTAGCTTAATGTTGTCAAGGTTCATCCATGTTGTTGTATGAATCAGAACATCATTACTTTTTTTTAAATGTAATCATTTTTTATTCTTTTTTTAAAAAAAAGATGAATAGATCACACAAAAAGCTACGTCAAAAAACATAAGAGAGGAAAGCAGACTTGGCCCAACGGATCGGGCGACCGTCTACCACATGGGAGGTCCGCGGTTCAAACCCCGGGCCTCCTTGACCCATGTGGAGCTGGCCCATGCACTGTGCTGATGCGCGCAAAGTGTGCCATGCCACACAGTGTGTCCCCGTGCAGGGGAGCCCCATGTGCAAGGAGTGCGCCCCGTAAGGAGAGCCGCCCAGTACAAAAGAAAGTGCAGCCTGCCCAAGAATGGTGTCGCACACATGGAGAGCTGACACAGCAAGATGATGCAACAAAAAGAAACAGATTTCCGTGCCTCTGACAACAACAGAAGCGGACAAAGAAGACGCAGCAAATAGACACAGAGAACAGAGAACTGGGTCAGGGGGGAGAAGGGGAGAGAAATAAATAAATAAATCTTTAAAAATAAACATGAGGTTTCCATATACCCCACTTCCTATACCCCCCTCCTCCCACATCAATATCCCCTTTCATCAGTGAGGCACATTTACTACATTTGGTGAATACACCCTGCAGCACTGCCACACTGCATGGACCACAGTTTACATTGTAGTTCACACTCTCCCCCAGTCCATCCAGTGGGTCATGGCAGAATAAACAGTGTCCTGCATCTATCCCTGCACTATCATTCAGGACAACTACTTTTTATGGCTGGTAATATTTCACTGTATGGATATACCATATTTATTCATCAGTTGATTGACATTTAGGTTGATTCCACTTTTGGGCTCTTATGACTAATGCTGCTATGGAATATTCATGTATGAGTTTTTTATTTAACACCTACTTTCATTTCTTTTGGTATATACTTAGTAGTGGAATTTCTGGATTATGTGGTAATTCTGTGTTTAACTTTTTGGGAAACAACTAAACCTTTCCACAGCAATTGCACCACTTTACATTCCCACCAGCAGTACATGAGGGTTCCAATTTATCCACATCCTTGCCAACACTAGTTTTCCATTTTTAAAAAAAAGTAGTGGGTGTGAGGTGATATTTCATTGTGGTTTGTTTTGATTTTCATCTCTCTAATGGCTAATGATATTGTGCATCTTTTCATGTGTTTATTGGCCATTGGTATATCTTCTTTGAAGAAAAGTCTAAGTCTTTTGTCCATTTTTTTTTTGGTAGTTGATTATTGTATTTATTCAACACATAGAGTTGTTCAGATATTTAACGTAATTATATGTATCTCAGCAACCTTTATTCACTCATCCCACTAAGCACTCATGGCTCTCCTTTGAACATGTTCTTACTGGTAATATCCTATTTTCCTGTTTTTTTAACTTTTTATATTGAAATAATTTCAAACTTAGAGGACAGTTGCAATAACAATACACACTTCATACAGAAAACTCCATCCCCCCCAAAAATACCCAGAGCCACTATTTTAACATTTTGCCACCTTTTCCTTATCATTCTGTCTATCAATCTGTCATCTATCTATCTTCTGAACATTTGAGAGCAAGTTGCATGCATCATAATCTTTGGACACATAATACTTCCATGTACATTTTCTACAAACAAGGATATTCACTTATGTAATCACCTTAAGTGCTGTTATTACCAAATTAAAAAATTTAACATTGAGGGAGTGGATGTGGCTCAAGCATTTGGGTGCTTACCTCCCACATGGGAGATCCCGGGTTGTTTCCTGGTCCTCCTAAAGGAGATGACCAAGACAGTGAGCTGATGCAAAGGGCTGGCATGGTGAGCTAACACAATGAACTGTCGCAACGAGCTGTAGCAACGAGATGGTGCAATGAGGAGACACAACAAGGAAACACAGCAAACAGGGAATGGGTGTGACTCAAGCAATTGGGTGCCTCCCTCCCACTTGGGAGGTCCCAGGTTCATTTTCTGGTCCCTCCTAAAAGAAGACAAGCAGACATAGCACACAGTGAATAGACACAGAGAGCAGTCAGTGAGCACAAACAACAAGGGGGGACCTGGGAGAAATAAATCTTTTTAAAAAATTTAACATTGATATAAAGGTTACAATCTATATTCCTATTATTTTTTTATATACATTTTATTTTTAGAGAAGTTTTGTGTTTTTTTGTTTGTTTTAGGAGGTAATGAGGATTGAACCCAGGACCTCATAGATGGGAAGCAGGCACTCAACCACTGAGCTACATCCACTCCCCAGTAAGAGATGGCTTTTTTCATTTATTTATTTAAGCATTTTTTAAAAATTCATTCATCCTTCACCCCCTAGTGGCTTGCTTGCTGTCTGTTCTGTGTCCATCCACTGCACATTCTTCTGTGTCTGCTTATCTCCCTTTGTTGTGTCATCTTGCTGCACCAGCTCTCTGAGGGTGTGGGCTGTCAGCTCTCTGCGGGCGCAGGCTGTCAGCTCTCTGTGAGTGCAGGCCAGCATACCTTCACAAGAAGGCCCTGGGACACAAACCCAGGGCCTCCCGTATGGTAGACAGGAGCCCAGTGGATTGAGCCACAGCTGCTTCCCATTATTTTTGTTTTTAGGAGGTTCCAGGGATTGAACCCAGAACTTTGTAAGAGGGAGGCAGGTACTCAACCACTTGAGCTAATCCATTCCCTTAGAGAAGTTTTAGATTACAGAAAAGTTACATTGAAAGTGTAGTGGGGGAAGTGGACTTGGCCCAGTGGTTAGGGCATCCATCTACCACATGGGAGGTCCGCAGTTCAAACCCCGGGCCTCCTTGACCCGTGTGCAGCTGGCCCATGTGCATCAGCATGCAAGGAGTGCCCTACCACCCAGGGGTGTCCCCACATAGGGGAGCCTCACGCGCAAGGAGTGCACCCCATAAGGAGAGCCACCCAGCGCGAAAGAAAGTTCAGCCTGGCCAAGAATGGCGGTGTACACACGGCTGACACAACAAGATGACGCAACAAAAAAACAACAACACAGATTTCCGTGCCGCTGACAACAACAGAAGCGGACAAAGAAGAACATGCAGCGAATAGATACAGAGAACAGACAACTGGGGCAGGGGGGATGGGGAGAGAAATAAATAAATAAATAAATCTTTTTAAAAAAAAATGTATAGTGGATTCTCATAAAATTTATCCTCTCCCCCTCTCACATTTTTCCCTATTAATAACATCTTACATTAGTATGGTATATTTGTTACAATTGATGAACCAATCCTGATGCATTGCTACTAGCCAGGGTCTATAGTTTGCATTATGGTTTATACTTTGTGCTACATGGTTTTATAGGTTTTGACAAAATGTATAATTGTCTGTATCTGCCATTGTAGTATCATGCAGAGCTACTCCAATGCTTTATGTTCCACCTATTCTTCCCTCCCCTCCCCTCATAACCTCTGATAACCACTATCTTTATTATCAATATTCCAAATTCTTCCATTACTACAATACTAATAAGCCTACTTTCTTCCCTTACATTTGTTCATTCCTCAATTTTGAGGCTTTTGGGATGTTGCCTTTTCTGCTTCAGATTGGGAGGGACTTAGCTCTTATGGGCAGATGGAAAGAACTATTATGCTTGCAGTTGTAGATAATCTTTGTTTTGGGGGATGGGAATTGTCCATTATCATCATTTTGTTAGTTGTCCTGGGCGAATCCGATGAACTGGAAAGAGATTCAGGACTCAACCAGCACATGAACAGACCGAAGATTTAAGTCCCTGGGACATATATTTAATGGGTATAGCACTAATTATAGGTTCAAATAAAAGGAATAGAAGAAGCATGAGTAGGGAAATTATAAATGAGTCTAACTCTGTTATATTGGGGAAACAGATTATTGTATATTTCAGGATAAGGCCCACCGACTGGGTCCTATTATTTCTTTTTTTTTAACCAAGTCAATTTTATTGATTCGTATTAATAAAGCATATAATTCATCCAAAGTGTACAATCAGTGATATCTGGTATAATCACATAGTTGTACATTCATCATTTCAGTCATTGTTAGAGCATTTTCATTCTTTAATAGTAATAATAAATAGAGAAACAAGAAAATTCATCACTGCTCAATCTTTTATGTTTCCGCTGTTGTACATAGCTGCTATTTCTGGCTATTCTTGCAAATTTATTTATTTATTTATTAAGCAGTTTTATTGAGATACATTAACATACCATATGATCTATTCACAGTGTATAATCAGTAGCTTTTAGTATAATTACAATGTTGTACATTCATCACCACAAAAAATTTTAGAACCATTTCATTACTCCAAAAAGAAAAACTCCATACCACTTAGTATGCCTTCCCCAGCCCTATATAACTAGTAATCTAATTTCATCTTTATAAATTGACTTATATAATAGTGGCCATTCTGATAGGTGTGAAATGATATGTCATTGTAGTTTTGATTTGCATGTGATTGGTTTGTTAATTTCTTGTATTTCTTGTAACATCAGTGTAGGTTGTTTGTGCATTTCTAGAAATTTGTCCATTTCATCTAGTTGTCTATTTGTTGGCCTACAGTTTCTTATAATATCCTCTTAAGATCCTTTTTATTTCTGTTCAGTCAGTTGTAACTTCCCCCCATTCATTTCTGATTGTATTTATTTGCATCTTCTTTCTTTTCCTCTTTGTTAGTCTAGTTAGGGGTTTGTCAATTTTACTGATGTTCTCAAAGAACCAGCTTTTGGTTTTGTTGATTTCCTCTATTGTTTTTATTGTTGGTCTCAATTTCATTTTTTTCTGTTCTAATCTTTATTATTTCTTTCCTCCTGCTTGCTTTGGGATTGGTTTGCTGTTCTTTTTCTAGTTTCTCCAGTTAGATCTTTGATTTTAACTCTTTCTTTTCTTTTTTTTTTAGATTTATTTTTTTATTTTTATTTATCTCCCTCCCCCCTCCCCACCCCCCAGTTGTCTGCTGTGTCCATTCACTGTGTGTTCTTCTGTTGGAATCTGTGTCTCTTTTTGTTGTGTCTTGCTGTGTCAGCTCTCCGTGTGTGCGCAGCGCCGTTCTTGGGCAGGCTGCACTTTTTTTGCCCTGGGCAGCTTTCCTTACGGGGTGTACTGCATGCGCATGGGGCTCCTCTACACGGGAGATACCCCTGCGTGACAGGGCACTCCCTTGATGCATCAGCACTTCACATGGGCCAACCCACCACATGGGTCAGGAGGCCCTGGGTTTGAACCTTGGACCTCCCATGTGGTAGGCGGATGCCCCATTCAGTGGGCCAAATCCACTCCCCTTAGCTCTTTCTTAATATAGTTGTTTAAGGTTATAAATTTCCCTCTTAAGACTGCCTTCACTGTATCCTATGTGTTGTTTTTTTTTAAAGATTTATTTTATTTAGTTACCCCCACCCCCATTGCTTTGTGGTCGCTGTCTGCTATCTGTGTCCATTTGCTGTGTACTTTCTGTATCTGCTTATCTTCTCTTTAGGAAGCACTGGGAATCAAACCTGGGACCTCCCATGTGGGTGAGAGGTGCTCAATCACTTGAGCCACCTCAGCTCCCTGGTTTGTTGTTTCTGTCATTGTGTTTACTCTTTGTGTCTCTTTGTTGCATCATCTCGTTGCATCAGCTTGCCTTCTCCAGGAGGTACCAGGAACTGAACCTGGACCTCCCATGTGGTAGGCAGAAGCCCACTTGCTTGAGCCACATACACTTCCTCCATAAGTTTTGATAAATTGTGTTCTCGTTTTCATTTATCTCAATATATTTACTGATTTCCCTTGCAAAATTTACCTCTTTCCTGTCTATTATTGATTTTCAGTTTCATTCCATATGATCTGAGAAGGTGCTTTGTATAATTTCAGTCTTTTTATATTTATTGAGAGCTGCATGGTGCCCTAACATGTTGTCTCTCCTGGAAAAAGATCCATGCACTCTTGAGAAGAATGTATAACTTGGTGAGTTTGGGTGTATCATTCTGTATCCATCTGTTAGGTCTAATTTATCATGTTCACCTTCTCTGTTTCCTTCTGTCTAGTTCTATCTAATGATGTGAGTGGTATGTTAAGTCACCACCATTATTGTAGAGATGTCTCTTTCTCCTCAGTTTTGGCAGAGCTTGTCTCACATATTTTGGGGCTACCCTGATTAGATGCAAAGATACTTATGACTCTTTTATCTTCCTGGTAGATTGTCCCTTTTATTAATATATAATGGCCTTCTGTATCTCATAACTTTTTTGCATTTGAAGTCTGTTTTGTCTGGTATTAGTATAGCTACTGTTGCTCTTTTTTGGTTAGTATTTGCATGGATTATCTTTTTCCAACCTTTCACTTTCAGCCAATTTGTATCCCTGGGTCTAAGGTGAGTTTCTTGTAAGCAGCATATGGATGGCTCATGTATTTTTTTTATCCAGTTTGTCAGCCTATATCATTTGATTGGGAAACTTAATCTATTCACTTTCAATGATATTACTGTAAATGTATTATTTACTTCCACCATTTTATTCTTTGGTTTTCATATGTCATATCTCATTTTTGTCTGTCTTTTTACTCTTTTGGTTATCCTTTCTGCTATTCTTTCTTTTCTACTCTCCTCCAAGCCTCTCTTTCCTGTCTTTTTCTTTCAGACTCTAAGGCTTCCTTTAATATTTCCTGCAAAGGTGGATTCTTTTTTACAAACTCTCTTAGTTTCTGTTTGTTTGTGAATAGTTTATACTCACCTTCATATGTGAAGGACAATTTTGCTGGATAAAGAATTCTCAGCTGGCAGCTTTTCTCTTTCAGTATCCTAATTGTATCATACCACTGTCTTCTCGCCTCCATGGTTTCTGTTGAGAAATCATCACTACTGGGCATCTGCTGGGCATCCCTTGTATGTGATGATTTGCTTTTCCCTTGTTCCTCTCAGAATTTTTTGTCTTTGACATTTGACATTCTGAGTAGTATGTATCTTGAATTAGGTCTATTCAGATCTATTCTGATTGGGGTACACTGCACTTCTTGGACATGTAAGTTCATTTCTTTCATGAGAGTTGGGAAACATTCAGCTGTTATTTCCTCAAGTACTCTTTCTGCCCCTTTCTATTTCTCTTCTTCTGCAATACCCATGACACTTATGTTGTTGCATTTTGTATTACCATTCAACTCCCTGAGCCCCTGCTCAATTTTTTTCCATTATTTTCTCTCTTCAATTTCAGCTGTTCTGTCTTTGGTCTCACTTATTCTTTCTTCTGTCTTTTCAAGTCTGCTGTTATATGTCTCTAATGTGTGTGTTTGGTTTTTTTTAAGATTTATTTATTTATTTAATTCCCCCCCTCCCCTGGTTGTCTGTTCTTGGTGTCTATTTGCTGCGTCTTGTTTCTTTGTCCGCTTCTGTTGTCGTCAGCGGCACGGGAAGTGTGGGTGGCGCCATTCCTCGGCAGGCTGCACTTTCTTTTCACGCTGGGCGGCTCTCCTCACGGGCGCACTCCTTGCGCGTGGGGCTCCCCTACGCGGGGGACACCCCTGCGTGGCACAGCACTCCTTGCGCGCATCAGCACTGCGCATGGCCAGCTCCACATGGGTCAAGGAGGCCCGGGGTTTGAACCGCGGACCTCCCATGTGGTAGACGGACGCCCTAACCACTGGGCCAAGTCCGTTTCCCTCTAATGTGTTTTTTATCTCACCTATCATGTCTTTCATTCCCATGAGCTCTGTACTTTTCTATTCAGGTTTTCAAAGTCTTCTTTGTGCTTGCTCAGTGTCTTCTTGATATCATTTATCTCTTTGGCCATATTGTCTTTCAACTCATTAATTTGATTTTGGAAATGTGTGTGCATCTCATTAATTATCTCAAATCCTACGTCTCTTCTAGGGCTTTTATGTATTCCTTTTCTTGGGCCATGTCTTCCATTTTCTTAGCATGGCTTGTGATTTTTTGCTGATGTCCAGGCATCTAATTAGGATGGTGAATTTACTCAGATGCTCAATTTTTCTCTCTTTCATAGGGATTTAGTAGTGGGAGACTGTATGTTGCTGTCATTCTTTGATTCTTGGTTCAACCTGGGTCTTTAGAGTTGTCCCTATTATTTGCTCAAAACTGGGCTCTGGACCCAGTAGTGGGTTGCAGACCTGCTTCCTAGGGCCTTGGGGAAGGAGGCTATAAAAGCCAGAAGCTTCTCTTATTTACTTCCCTCCACCCCCCCTTTTTGCTTGCTGTCTACTCTCTTTGTCCATTCGCTGTGTGTTCTGTGTCTGTATTTATTTTTATTTATTCTCCTCCCTTGCAGCTTGCTTGTTTTCTGCTCTCTGTGTCCATTCACTGTGCGCTCTTCTGTGTTTTTGCTTGTCTCCCTTTTTGTTATGTCACCTTGCTGAGTCAGCTCTCTGCTGCACTTGTGAGCTGGTCGCACTCCTCGGCACTTGCGAGCCGGATGGCACTCCTTAGCACTTGCTGGTACCAGGCCTCTCATATGGTAGACAGGAGCCCAACTGACTGAGCTACAGCTACTTCCTTCTCTTATTTACTTTTAATTTCCTCACATGCATTTCCTTTATCTGCCAATAGATGACAGCCCTCTCAGTTCAATGCCTGCTTCAAGTGCATGTGCTGCAACACATACTGGATCAATGGGACAGAAGTTCCTTCCTGGAGGCTAAGAGCCTCTCAATTCATACTTTCTCAGAGACAGTTCTCTAACCTTCTTTGGCAACCCCCTCCCTTTTCCCAGGTAGGAAATAATTCCACTCCCCTCAGTGTCCTCAATAATCAGTCCTGGTTAGTTGAGAGGGAGATTGAGAGGGTCAGATCTCTTTAGTCCTGCATTTCTTGAGTCCCAAACTAGCTCTCAAGGCACACAATGGTGTGGCCCCACCTGGCCTGGAAGGGCTCCTAGGACACAGCTGAAAAAATTTGTGGGTTAAAAGCTGAGTCAGCCTTAGGCTGTGTCTGTCTCTTTTCCCTTTCCTGTGGAGGTGGATCCCTGGGGCCCCCTTTGTCAGTAGCCTCCCAGCCCAAAGGCCTGAAAATTCAAAACTGTCTTTAGTGTGGGGGAAGGTGCTGGCAGTAGCAGCTGCTGCTTCAAATTCAGTTTTGGGGCTTCCTTTGTCATTCTCTTTTCTGGGCAGTGTCCAGCCTTCCCCTGGTGTCCTAAACCCTAGAAGATTTTTTCCAGGCCATTTCTGCCTGTCCTCTAGGCTGTTTTTCTGGGAGACAAGAGAGTGCCATGTCTTTCTAGTCTGCCATCTTTCTAGAAGTCTGGGTCCTGTTATTTCTTAGGTACCATTAATTTCCTTTTGAGCCTCTTCTCCATTCTTAGACCACTTCTAGTATCATGTATTGCATTTAATTGTCCTTATCTCTGTAGTTTATTTTTTAAATTGTAGAAACATAAACAACATAAATCTTCCCATCCCAACTTCTCACAAGCATACCATTCAGTAGGATTAATGAAATTCACAATGTTGCAGTACCCTCACCAGCATCCATAACCAGAACTTTCCTTTCACGCCAACAGAAACCCTACATTTGTTTTTCATGAACTCCCCATTGCCTTTTCACAGACACACATACACATACCCATAACTTGTACTCTACTTTCTCTATGAGTTTTCATATTCTGTGATATTTTCTTTGTGGTTACCATGGGGCTTACATTTAACGTGCTAAATTTATAACAATCTTTTTTGCCTTGACACCAACTTAACTAGAATAGCATATGTGAACTATGTCCCCATACTCCTCGGCTTCCTACCTTTTCATAGTTCTTATTTTTTTTTCCTTTATTTTTTATTTTTTATTTTATACCCCCCACTTCTCTCACCCCACTCCTCCTCCCATAACAGCAATCTCCTCCATCATCATGAGACATTCATTGCATTTGGTGAATACATCTCTGAGCACCACTGCACCTCATGGTCAATAGTCCACATCATAGCCCACAGTCTCCCACATTCCACCCAGTGGGCCATGGGAGGATATACAATGTCCGGAAGCTGTCCCTGCAGCACCACCCAGGACAACTTCAAGTCCTGAAAACGCCCCCACATCTCCTCTCTTCCTCCCACTCCCTACCCCCAGCAGCCACTATGGCCACTTTCTCCACACCAATGCCACATTTTCTTCGATTACTAATCACAGTAGTTCATGAGTAGAATATCAGAAAGTCCATTCTAATCCTTTTTATAGTTCTTGTCACAAATTACATATTTATTTATTTATTTTAGATTTATTTATTTTATTTAATTCCCCCCCCCCCACCCCGGTTGTCCGTTCTCTGTGTCTATTTGCTGCGTCTTGTTTCTTTGTCCGCTTCTGTTGTCGTCAGCAGGGAAGTGTGGGCGGCGCCATTCCTGGGCAGGCTGCACTTTCTTTCGCGCTGGGCAGCTCTCCTTACAGGGCACACTCCTTGCGTGTGGGGCTCCCCTACGCGGGGTCACCCCTGCGTGTCAGGGCACTCCTTGCGCGCATCAGCACTGCGCATGGGCCAGCTCCACACGGGTCAAGGAGGCCCGGGGTCTGAACTGTGGACCTCCCATGTAGTAGACGGACGCCCTAACCACTGGGCCAAGTCCGTTTCCCACAAATTACATATTTAGACATCATGAATCCAGAACCATTGATTTACCATTACATTTTTATGCATTTGCCTTTTAGACCCTGTAGGAAGTAAAAAGTGGAGTTACAAATTAGAAAATACAATACTACTGGTATTTATATTACCCATATCATTATCTTTTTCTTTCTTAGAAATGCACTTTATTTCTTTTTCTTCCCCTCCTCCTCCCCACTGCCCCTGCCCTGCTGTTTTTGCTGCCTGTGTCCATTCACTTCGTGATCTTCTGTATCTGTTTTTCTTTTTGTCTTCTCATCTTTCCCCTCTAGGATTCACCAGGATTTGATCCTGGGGACCTCTGATGTGGAGAGAGGTTCCCTGTCAATTGCATCACATTAGTTCCTGGTTTCTGCTGTGCTTCACCTTGCCTCTTCCCTTCGTGTCTCTTTTTGTTGTGTCATCATCTTGCTGTGTGACTCACTTGCACAGGTACTGGCTCACTGTGTGGATACTCGGCTTGCTGTGTGGACACTCAGCTCACCATGCAGGCACTGGCTCAGCACACAGGCACTGGCTTACCATGTGGGCACTCAGCTCACCATGCGGGTACTCAGCTTACTGTGTGGGCACTTGGCTCACCGTGTGGGCACTTGGCTCAGCACGCAGGCACTTTCTTTTCTTCTTTTTTACCAGGAAGCCCCAGGGATCGAACCCAGGATCTCGCATATGGTAGGTGGAGGCCTTATCACTTGAGCCACATCTGCTTCCCACATATCATTATCTTTACCAGAGTTCTTTAGCTCTTCATGTGGCTTCAGTCAGTTGTGTAGTGTCCTTTCTTTTCAACCTACAGAACTCCCTTTAGCATTTCTTGTAGGTTTGATCTAGTGGTGACCTAGTTCCTCAGTTTTTGTTTATCTGGAAACTCTTTTTTTTTTTTTTCTTCAGGAGGCACCAGGGACTAAACCCAGGACAACCTATGTGGGAAACAGAAGCCCAACTGCTTGAGCCACATCTACTCCCTATCTGGTAACTCTTTCTTTTTTTTTAGGATTTATTTTATTTATTTCTATTTTATTTTATTTTATTTATTTATTTATTAATTATTTTATTTTATTTATTTATTTATTAAACTCCAGTTGTCTGTTCTCTGTGTCCATTTATTGCATGTTCTTCTTTTTGTTCACTTCTGTTGTTGTCAGCAGCACAGAAATCTGTGTTTCTTTTTGTTGCTTCCTCTTGCTGTGTCAGCTCTCTGTGTGTGCAGTGCCATTCCTGGGCAGGCTGCACCTTCTTTCATACTGGGCGTCTCTCCTTACGGGGTGCACTTCTTGCGCGTGGAGCTCCCCTACGCAAGGACACCCCTGCGTGGCACGGCACTCTTTGCGCGCATCAGCACTGCACGTGGGCCAGCTCCACACGGGTCAAGGAGGCCCGGGGTTTGAACCACAGACCTCCCATGTGGTAGATGGACACCCTGTCCACTGGGCCAAGTCCGCTTCCCTATCTGGTAACTCTTTTTTTTTTTTTAAGATTTATTTATTTATTTATTTCTCTCCATTCCCCCTGCTCCCCGGTTCTCTGTTCTCTGTGTCTGTTTGCTGCGTCATCTTCTTTGTCTGCTTCTGTTGTTGTCAGCGGCACTGGAATCTGTGTTTCTTTCTGTTGCATCATCTTGTTGTGTCAGCTCTCCGTGTGGGCAGCACCATTCTTGGGCAGGCTGCACTTTGTTTTGTGCTGGGTGGCTCTCCTTACGGGGCGCACTTCTTGCGCATGGGGCTCCCCTACGTGGGGGACACCCCTGCATGGCACAGCACTCCTTGTGCGCATCAGCACTGCGCATAGGCCAGCTCCACATGGGTCAAGGAGGCCCAGGGTTTGAACCACAGACCTCCATATGGTAGACGGACGCCCTAACCACTGGGCCAAGTCCGCTTCCCTCTGGTAATTCTTAATCTCTCTTTCCTTTTTGAAAGTTTTGCTGGATATAGAATTTTTGGTTGGCAATTTGTATCTTTCAGCACTTTAAATATGTCATCCCACTCCTTCTTGAGAAATTGGCACTTAATCTTAGTGAGGCTCCCTCATACGTGATGTGTTTCTCTTTTGCAGCTTTCAGAATTCTCTCGTCATTCTGCACATGTATCTTATCTTGGGCATGCACATTTGGCCCTAGGAATTTCACTGTATACATGGTTCCAAATATTACCTCTTCCCTAGGAAACACTTTCTTCCTGGTCCCAGGCACTGTACATCCTACAGCCAGCAATCCTTTGTCCTATCTGCCTTCTACACACAGGTAAATTCTGAGACAGTGAGTCCTTCAGGTCACCACCAGACAGATTGGATCAGACATACATGCTCATAATATGTGCTCAAGGGTTACTCTGCTCCCTCTGGAACTGAGACTAGGGATCAACACTTGGAGCATAGGACGGCTGTGTGCCAAGCCAGTAAGAGGCACGGGAGGAGCCAGCCAGAGCACCACAAGAAACTATTCCTTTCATGTAGGCTTTTTCTTGATACAGCACTCAACCTAGTTATTACAGTCCTTTAACTGTATTCTACAGCTTTGAGAAAACTGTTTCTGTCAGTTTTTGCTGGTCATTCCAAGCTTCTGTTGGGGGATGGGACCCTGAAGCCCCTACTCTGCTATCTTGATCTGGTATAGATCCTTTGCCTATTTGTCTTTTTGTTATTGAGTTGTATGAGTTATATATTGTGGATATTAAACTCTTATCAGATATATGGTTTCCAAATATTTTCTCCCATTCTGTTGTTTATGTTTTCTTGTTAATGTCATTTGATACACAGAAGTTTTTAATTTTGATAAAGTCCAACTTACCTACTTTTGTTTTTGCTCATGCTTTTGGTGCATTTCCTAACATTTTTAGGTTGTTGTTTTTTTCCTTTTTTGTTTTGGTGCTTGCCCTGTTACAGAAACCATTTAACTGTTTTCTGGGCCCCTGAAAAAGATGTTTCTGCAAGTTCTTATTGTTTAAAACTTCCATGGGGGACATTAGAACATTAAAGCAACTCTCTCTCTTCCATCTTGGTACTGCAGCAAATAATAATGGTGAGGGAAGCGGATTTGGTGGACGGATAGGGCGTCCACCTACCACATGGAAGGTCCAAGGTTCAAACCCAGGGCCTCCTGACCCATGTGATGAGCTTGCCCATACGCAGCACTGATGTGTGCAAGGAGTGCCGTGCCAGGCAGGGGTGTCCCCTGCATAGGGGAGCCCCATGCGCAAGGACACCCCGTAAGGACAGCCACCCAGTGTGAAAAAAGTGCAGCTTGCCCAGGAGTGGTGCTACACACACGGAGAGCTGACACAGCAAGATGATGCAACAAAATGAGACATAGATTCCAGGTGCCGCTGACAAGAATAAAAGCGGACACAGAAGAACACACAGCGAATGGACACAGCAGACAACCGGGGGGGGGGGGGGGCAGGTTGAGGGGAAGAAAGGGGAGAGAAATAAATTTTAAAAATAAATCTTTAAATTATAATAATAATGTTGAATAATAACCTAAATAGCAAATCTTATGCATGGCTCTTTTTAAAAATTGTAACTATGTGATGTTTGTTTAGAAAATTTTTATTGAGTCCTGGCTGCATTCCAGGAAGAGTGTCTAGGCATTCAGAGATGAAACAGGCACAGTTCCTTCCCTCATGGATAACACATGAAAAGAATCCCAGCCAAATATCTTACATGCATTGTGCTACCCTCTCAAGGATCAGGTTCAAGGAGGTGGTTAATAAATAGTTGTTGATAAATTACTGGATGAACTCTATTTGACTTTCCACTCACCTTAACCTCACAAGCAGTAGTTTTAACAATGCACTTGGTTCTGCATCTCTTAAATGAGGAGAAAACTATCTGGGACTCTTATCCCTGACTCTTTTGTCTAACTAAGGAACCTGAAGTTTTCTGGCTCCCCCTCCTGGCAGCCCTTAGGCAGTTGCATGCAGATATCCCTAATGGCAGAGGACTGGCACTAGAGCCAAGTTCTATCAATGGAAAAAAAGGACATTGTTGTGGGATACCCGAACCAGTGTAGCAGGTTCTAGGAGGAAGAGGCAGCTTGCTGAAAGCAGTTCTGGGAAATGCAGACTTCTGTGTAAGGGGCAGGGCAGATGACCCACTGCCAGCTAAATTCAGGAGGGCAGGGATGGTAGCTGCAGCCTCCAGGCCTGCAATACTGGAGGACCATGAGTATAGTGACCACCTGAACCCATATGTGAGCTGGTTGTTATGTGGGGGCCAGACCCTCTGTTGGGAATGGAGACGGTGATTTCTCCTTTTAAGACAAAGCATGTAGGGTTAGACATAGTCACCAGGGAGGTAGAGAGGCTACAGAATTTTATTCTGAGTTTCTGTGAAAACTGAGGCAAGGATGGTGGTGAACGTATTAATAGATAGGAATGTGCCCAGAGCTCATAGTCTTATGTTGAATATAGTACCCCTTCCACCAAATCTTAAGATCAGTAACAACTCTGTGGAATTCTGTGTGCAGGTTCTGACTGGGCCTCCTTCTCTACTCTCTATACATACAACAAATTCCCTCAATACCTAACCCACCTCCTAGATCACAGTTATCAGTTGTTTACACTTGTCTCTTCCACTACATTTCTTCCCATTAAGTGGACTGTGGCAGTGTTTTACTCTCCAGACTCCAGATGGCTTCAGGCATCAGGAAGACGGTAAAAGATGGCCAGACACTAAAGGCTTATCCCCGTCTCCTCTCCAACTCCAAACCCTGGGGTAATTCCATTTAAAGTTGAGCATGGAAAATAAGGTTTTGTTCCCTTCAGGACATCGGGGTAAGCATGAGACACATGAGGAAGACAACACATGAGGAAGACAACTGAATCCAAAAGAACCCCAGGACATGAAAATTACTACTGTATTGGGTAGGTGTAACTGTGAGACAGTCATTATAAAGAAATGTTTGGGAGGAGTTTGTTTCTGTATTGGGTACTGGGGATGCAACAGTGGACAAGGTCCTACTTGTGTGCAGTTGGTTTTCTAATGGAGAAAGGCAGATCATAAATAAATAGGTGTCAGAGGTGCTAAATGCTAAGAAGAAAAACAGAGCAGGGAAAAGGGAAAGGACAGGAATGTGTTGTTTTAAATTTGGTGTTTAGGGAAAACTTCTCTATTGAGGTGATACTTGACTAGAGGCCAGAAGATGGCAAGGAAGCAAGCCCTGTGGCTAGTGGAAAAAGAGAATTCCAGTCTGAGGGATTAGAGAGTGCAAAGGCCTTGAGGCACCAGCATGCTTGACTTGAGCGAGGAACAGCAGGAGACCATGTGGCTGGAGCTGGATGAATGAGATAGTAGCAAAATTAATGAGGTAACCAGGAACTAGATCATATGGGGCCTTGTGCACCTTGGATTCCCATCTGACTGAGATGGAAAAGCTGAAAATAATATGAAGAAGTCAAAAGTAACATGAACCAAATTACACTAGAAGACTGTGGTGTGGAAACTGCTCCCAGGGTAGATCTTGGAGGAGGACTGTTGAAGGACTGTTATAGGAGAAAGATGACAGTAGCTTGGATGGGATAAAATTGTAAAGAAGTGGTAGATTTCCAGATACAGTGTTTTTTTTTTTGTTTGCTTTTTTAAAAAGATTTATTTATTTATTTTCCCCCTTCCCCTCTTCCCACCCTGCTGTTTTTGCTGTCTGTGTTGTCTTCTCATTTTCTCTCCTCTAGGATTCAATCCTGGAGAGCTCTGATGGGGAAGGAGGTTCCCTGTCAATTGCACATCAAGTTCCTGGTTTCTGCTGTGCTTCACCTTGATTCTCCCTTTGTCTCTCTTTTGATGTGTCATATCGTGCTGCATGGCTCATTTGCGTAGGGCAGTGGCTCACCATGCGGACACTTGTGCAGGCACATTTTCTCTTTTTTTCACCAGGAGGCCTCACCAGGAGGCCCCAGGGATCAAACCCAGGTCTTCACATATGGTAGGCAGAAGCTCTATCATTTGAGCCACATCCACTTCCCTAGATATAGTTTTAAGGTACAGCCAGTACGGTTTGCTGATAGATTGGACATTGGATGTGAGAGAAGGAGAGCACTAAGGCTACCTACAAAGTTTTACCTATGTCACTGGAAGAAAAGTGTTGGCCTTTACTGAGATGGGGAAGATTGGTATAAGAACAGGTTGATTTCTAAGTGGAGGTGAGGCCGGCTAGTAAGATAGGGAATCAGTAGATGAATCTGGAACCTCGCAAAGAATCCACGTGGACATCAATAACCCCAAGATGGCTGCTGGAAGACCCCCATCACAAGATTCTGCCATTCAGAACAAGATTTCCTCCGGAAGTCAGGAGAAGCTCCGGGTATTCCCCAAGGACTTTACCATTTGACCCTCCCAGGAGATTGATGGGTGGGGTAATCAATCAAAACAAACAGCTGGGACTCCTCCTATGCCATTAGCAAAAGGGTGGAATAATTAACAGTTCAAAAAGCAGGTGCAAGGCCTGAACATGCTCTCTTGCCTTTGAACCCTAATTCTGGCTGCCTTCTCCCCTGCCTGGATCACTATACAAGTAAACCTGGGGATTTATATCTATAATGGGAAATCATAGTCTGTAAATCAACCTGTTTTATCACTTTTCAGCCCCTTCCTCCCTACTTGGGACCTGTGATCTGTTATTTTCTCCCATTTCTCTTCCCTCTCTACCTTAATAAATTACTGGCCTAACTCACCTAGCATGCTCTTGAAATTCATTTCTGCAGCATAGTCAAGAACCTAGACAAAATCCGGTTATAGAGGTATCCAGTAATCACTTAAAATAATAGACTCCTTAAAGGAATAATAGTAACAGCTAATATTTATATAATGCTTTATAGTTGACAATGTTCCCACCTGTTTTCACTATCACCAGTGTGAGGTAGTTTGTATTATTTCCATTTCAGATACGGAATCTGAGACTCAGAAAGGTTCTGCACAAGAGAACCAGTTTTCAGATGTTGCTACAGAGGAAGACAATACCCAATTAGTTTTAAAGAATGGCAGCTATCACCAGAGAGACTGTCACTCCCCAAAGCTGTCAGGTAGGAAAATCTTTGCCTCCCCATCCCTGCTTCCAGTCCTGCCAGCAAAGAGGAATGAGTAGGGAAGTGGCAGAGGGAGAACATATTGCCCCCACCCTCCATGCAAGTATTCAGGGCCTCGGCCAGGTCTAGTGTCGCTGGGAAGGGACAAAGCAAGAGTTGTGAAGGGGAGCTTGAAATGAACATTTTTAAATTTTTTGTGTGTATAAACATTTACAATAATCTGAAATACTGGAGACTGTTCTAATTCCTGAAAGTAGGTAGGAATCTATGGCATCCATCATTAAGCTATCCAGTAGAAAAGACGGGCTCATACCACGGACATTGAGTGACATTTTTATTAAAATAAGGATCTGATGAATGTAAAAGCTTCAGGGACTGTGGAAAGGCCTATGCCTCTTATTTTCTTACATAATGGAATGCACTTAAAAATATTCTCAGGAGAATTGCAGGAAGATGATGCGGTAAGAAGCTCTAGGAATCTTTCATTCCACCAAAACAACTATTGAACGGGCAGGAACTCTCTGAATCATCTATTTTGAAACTATGGAGTCTAGTGGAACATTGTGCAGCATACAGGGAAGAGCTAGAGGAAAATACTGGTAAATTATGGTAAATACTGGTGAATGTCACCTTTCATGCATCAGCTACTCCCTGCCCACCAACCTCCAGCTGTGTGGCAGATGGGAGAAAGCAATGGAGACTGCAGCCTGGTGCCAGGGTGGGATACTAAGACCTGGTGCTCCAAAATCCAGGTGTGTGTGGTCCAATCTCTGATCACTGCATTGAGCAGCTACTTAAGATCACTGGGGGAGGCAGTTTTGAAGGCAGCCATTGTTCCAACTCCACTCAGGCAAAAGTAGCAGAGGAGACTCAAACAGGCAGTGCTTTTTTTTTTCTTCCCCTTTCCTCTTTCCATTCCCTGATTAGAAGAAAAAAAATTGGTTGAAAAAGTCATAAATGGATGGCTCCAGACCTCAACCACAACAAAAATCTAGCAATCCCAAAGGAGAGGGAGAAATAGTGATTTCCAGAGTTATAGTAACGTAATACTCAGAAAGCCCTGTTCTCAATAAAAAATTACAAAACACACAAAAAAGAAAGTATGGCTCATTCAGAGAAAAAAAGAATTTGTAAGAAAGCCCATACATTGGAATTATTAGTCAAAAACTTTAAATCAATGGGCTTAAATATGTTCAATGAGCCTATATACAAAGAACTAAAGGAACCTGGGAAAACATTGTCTGAGCAAAATAAAGAGATGGAAATTCTAAAAAGGAACCAAACAAATTTTAGAGTTGCAAAGTACAGTAAATGAAAATTCATTAAACAGATTCAAAACCATATTTGAACAGACAGAAGAGGAAATCAATTAACTTGAAGACAAAACAGTTGAAATTATCAAATGTGAGGAATAGAAGGAAAAAATAAAGTGAAGAAAAATGAATAGAGCCTAGGGATCTGTGGGACACCATCAGGTATACCAACATACTCATTATTGGAGTCCCATAAAGATAAAAGAGAGAAAGGGACAGAAAGGGAATCTGAAGAAATAATGGCCAAAAACTTCTCACATCTGATGAGAGACATGAATATACATGACCAGGAATCTCAATGAATTCCAAGCAGGATAGACTTTAAGAGTTCTACACTAAGGCAATGTATCAGTCAGCCAAAGGGCTGCTGATGCAAAATAACAGAAATCTGCTGGCTTTTATAAAGGGTATTTATTTCAGGTAAGAGCTTACAGATACCAGGCCGTAAAGCATAAGTTACTTCCCTCAACAAAGTCTATTTCCATGTGTTAGAGCAAGATGGCTGCCAGCATCTGCCAGGGTTCAGGCTTCCTGCATTCCTCCCTTCCCAAGTCTTGCTTCTCTCTGGGCTCAGGTCCTCTGGTTTCTCCACAAGGTCTGCTGTAGACAATCAGGTGAATGGCTCTGTCTCTCTCTCCCCGGGGTTTCTGCCTTGTCTAAGGAGCGGTCCCTATTCCTCTGTGTTCTTCTCCTGGCTCAAGTCCTCTCTTCCCAGGACTTGCTTCTCTTTCCTCTATGTGCTTTTTTTTTTTTAAGATTTAATTTTTATTTATTTCTCTCCCCTCCCCCCCTCCCCCAGTTGTCTGCTCTCTGTGTCCATTTGCTGTGTGTTCTTCTTTGACCACTTCTATCCTTATCAGCGGCACTGGTAATCTGTGTTTCTTTTTGTTGCATCAACTTGTTGTGTCTGCTCTCCATGAGTGTGGCACCATTCTTGGGCAGGCTGCACTTTCTTTCGTGCTCGGTGGCTCTCCTTATGGGGTACAGTCCTTGTGCGTGGGGCTCCCCTATGTGGGGGACACCCCTGCGTGGCACGGCACTCCTTGCGCACATCAGCACTGCACATGGGCCAGCTCCACATGGGTCAAGGAGGCTCAGGGTTTGAACCGCAGACCTTCCATGTGGTAGGTGGACGCCCTATCCATTGGGCCAAGTCCGCTTCCCCCTCTATGTGCTTACTTCCTGGGACTCCAGCTCAGGGCTCCAGCTCAAGACTCCAGCATCAAACTCCAAATCAAAACTCCAACATCAAAATGCCTCCAACTCTGTATCTTGCCATGTCTTTTATCTGTGTATCCCCACCCACTAAGAGGTGGGGTCTCAACACCCTAATGACATGGCCCAATCAAAGCCCTAATCATAACTTAATCATGCCCAGATACAGACCAGATTATAAACATAATCCAATGTCTATTTTTGGAATTCATAACTATATCAAACTGCTATAGCACATTATATTGAAACTGTCAAAATCCAAAGTCAAAGAGAGGATTTTGAAAGCAGCAAGAGAGAAGTGACCTCTCATATACAAAGGATCCTCAATAAGACTTTTTTTTTTTTTGAGGTACCAGGGGACAGGGATTGAACCCAGTGTTGCCAGATTTTCCCTAGGTTCTTGGCTCTGTTACAAAAAAGAATTTAAGTACGTGCCCGTTTATTTAGACCAGGACTTTATTAAGAAAATAAGAGAAGAGAAATGGGAGAAAATAAAAAATATAGGTCCCAGGTATACTTGAGGGCTGATTCAGGCAGAGAGAGGAAAAGGGCTGATTTACAGATTACAGATTCCTGTTACAGATTACAAATTCTCAGTTGTACTTGCCTGCTGGTCCAGGCAGAGTAAGAAAGGGCAAAAACAGGGTAAAAAAGGGTAAAAGGGGTCAATTTAACTCCTGGCTTGCTTTTTAAGCCATTAATTACCCCTCCCCTTGTTAATTCTTGGGGGAGGAGTCCCAGCTGATTGCAGTTTTGATTGGTTACCCCACCTGTCAGTGCTGGGGGTGGGGAGTGGGGTGACAATGACAAGGCCCCTTGATAATATCCTGGCCTTTTCCTTGATCCTGGATGAAATCCCATTCCAAATGTGGAATTCTTACAGGGTTCTTCCAGCAGCCATTTTGTGGTGTCTTTCCCTCAGGGAAGGTTCCCACTGCCACATGTCCATGGCCGTGATTTTCTTCCAGGTTCCAGATTTGTCATTTCTTTCCCTAAACTAGCCTGCTTCAACTCCCCTATCAGAGGGTTTATACCTTTATTCTTAAAGGGGTGCTAAAGTATGATGGTCATTCTGTAATTACTTCCTGCTGGTTAGGGGCAGTAGACCCTACCTGACAAGGTGTAAAACCCTCTTGCTACTCTATTGCAAATGAGGGAAGACAAATCTGGCACCATTGAGTGGAGGAGGATGAAATCCCTGTATGGCTAACAAGGTGTTGATTCTGGAAAAAACAAGCTGAATTAGAATCTTGAAGATAGGGTTCCACAAAAAGAATACTGGACCACAAGAATAGGAAAGACCAGGTGCCTGCAAAGTCTGCATCTTTCCAAAGTTTGTGGGCTTTATCTGCAGGTTTTGAATGCTGTTTAGGACTATTTCAGAGTGATTTACATAGAGACAGCAAACCCCTATAAGGAACAGGCACAGGGAAGCAGACGTGGCTCAACCGATCTACCATATGGAGGGTCCAGGGTTTGATCCCCAGGGCCTCCTGACCCATGTGGTGAGCTGGCCCACGCACAGTGCTGTTGCTTGCTCAAGGAGTGCCAGGCCATGTAGGGGCACCCCTGTGCAGGGATGCCCCACACGCAAGGAATGCCCTGCCCCGCGTGGAAAAAAAGAAAGCACAGCCCGCCCAGGAGTGGTGCCACACACACAGAGAGCTGACGCAGCAAGATGACGCAACACAAAGGAGATGCAGTTTCCTGGTGCCACCTGATAATGCAGGTGGACACAGAAGAACACATAGCGAATAGACACAGAGCAGACAATGGTGGGGGGAAAGGAAGAAATAAAAATAAATGCTTTTTTTTTTAAAAAGAAACAGGCATGTTTCTCCCTGTACTTCCATTAGCATATTAAGTGCCCTGCGATTTTGCAGCACCATAGCAGTAAGGAAGTCCATTTGCTCTCTTAGAGCTTTAAAGGCATGGCTAGTTTCTTCTCTTTGTTAGCTCTAAAGAAAGATTGTAATAGATCATGTGGCTTGGTATAAATTGCCAGTCCCACTTTTCCATGGTGATTATGCCTAAGACAGCTAAGAGGGGAATGAGAAGAGGCATTTCCCTTTTAGTTATTGTATAGGGAGAAAATACAGGAAATGAAAACAGACTAGATTTCTTAAGGAGTGTCTGGCTTGCCCTCTCACCAGCAATAGGCATTTGGGATAGAGTTAGAGGGAGCAGCTGGCTTTGACACAGACAGTACTTAGCTTTGTCTTTGAAGAGGTATTTAAGGCTGTCCAGTGACTGGCACTCGTATGTCCTGTCAGGTGCTTCTGGTGAGCTGGCACTTCCTTGGGCAGCTGGCTTCACTCAAGATAAGTGCACCCAGCTGGCAATTCCTTTAAATTTAATAGCTATGGGAGTGATTAGAACTACAGAGTAAAGTTCCTTCCATTTTGGCTGTAATTGAGAGTGAAGTCTGTTCTCCTGCCAGGTTTTGATCAGAACTTGGTTCCCAGGTCCTGGGTGAGGAAAGGTTACACATAGACCATCTTGAAGGGGCTAAGCTGAACTGGGTCCTAAACACCTTGTTTGCTGTTTCCCTTTTGGTGGAAAAATGCTTAGCCCTGGTAGAATGGCATATGGGTTTTCCAGTCTTCCCCAGGCTATGAATGGGACAGGCTCTGAAATAAGGGTTAGGAGGGAGATATGGGTTAAGCACATCTTTCATTACTACTTAGAAAATGAAGTTTACCAGGATTTTTAACATGTTCAATATCCCTCACTCTGGTAATCATTGCTTCACTTGATATGCCCTTCACACAGCCAGCAAGCTGCAGCACCAATGATCAGAGAGAGGAACTAGGAAGGTAGGCTCCAGTATTTCACTGGCCTGGTGCGTAGTGCCCTTTGGCACTATGAAACAGTGCCAGTCTGGGGGCATTATCTGGTCATATCGAGCCATTGCCGGTTGCTACATGAGTCTAAAACTGCAACGTAGTCTCCATCCACTTCAGGAGAACAATCAGAGATGTGGTAGATACCTTTATTGTTTTAGGAATCAGTGACCAACCTAGTCAATAATTCAGATAGAGAGGCAAAATGCCATATACTGAAGTCCTGGTTTAAATACAGAAGAGAGTTTGGTAATACTAAAGTTTATCTCCTTTAATATTTATACACTTTTTAAATTCTTCCAATGCAATGTATCAACTGAATTTAGCTTTTCACTTTTACACCCTTGCCATGATGACGTTAATTAACAGGTATTTTACTTTACCAGTACAGGGAAAACTACTTTCTTAATTATTTTATGAAAACTGAAGATTCCCAATGGAATTCATTACCACCACTTGAATATGCAGATTGAGGTGGCTTCTGACAGGTTTCCCTGCTATGAAGTTACTTTTTGCCATTATTATCAATTAAGGTTTCTAATTTGCACTGTGACCATGCAGTTTTGCACAAAAATGTTGTTCTTTAATTATTGTCTTATAACCAAAAAGTCCTCATTGCTTTAAAATACAATTTGCAACATTTTCCTTTTCTTTAGAGCTTTGCTTATTTTCCATTTTGCCTTTGGCAGACATTAGATGAAAAAATACTAATTCCAGTATACATTCAGAGTCATTGAGACCTCAGGGAAACTGGGTTCTCTCATGAATTGCTACTTTTAGGAACCCCAACAGTTCCCAATCCTCAGCCACTAAACTGGAAGAGTGGACGTCCAACCCTGAGGGTCAAGAATTGATCAGGCAGCAAACACCTGGAGTCACGAGAGAAACCAAGACCACTAATACCAGTGGAAGGACAGGAGACAGGGGTGTCTCAAGTTTGCTTTTCCCTGAGCCATAGAGGGCAGAAGTTGTCATGAAAAAACCATAAGCAAAGGCAAAGGGTGAGGCTAGACCTGAAGCAACCATAATCAAAGGTAAATTAGTTGAAGATTACCATTACCATAGCTGAAGTCTAAGCGAAATCCACTCAGTTATAGAAATTTCAGATATTATCCTTCTGTTTTATCATATAAAGGCATCTATATAATGATCTTAACTCTTAGGTACAATTTCTAGTACGTTTCTGCTTTAAAACAAATTGGGCCCTTTATTAACTAACCCACAAGAATTTTGCTAGTAACAACTTTGCTAAGTTTTTCTGCTTTTCTAGAAGGTGAACCAATTCCACTTGTGATTTGTACATCAAATCCAATTGCAAGGCAGTAGTGACATTTAAAGACTCATTTTTAGGTTACCTTTCACCTTTATTCAGTTTGTAACAGGCAAACCTCAAATTTGATTTCCTAGTCACAAGCAGACTGACAAAGTTAAACACAAAGTTAAGCACAGATTATTTTTTTTTTAATATTTATTTATTATTATTATTTTTTAATTACATTAAAAAATATATATGAGGTCCCATTCAACCCCACCGCCCCCGCCCCCCACTCCCCCCACAGCAACACTCTCTCCCATCATCGTGATACATCCATTGCACCTGGTAAGTTCATCTCTGAGCATCACTGCACCCCATAGTCAATGGTCCACATCATAGCCCAGACTCTCTCACGTTCCATCCAGTGGGCCCTGGGGGGATCTACAGTGTCCCGTAATTGTCTGTGAAGCACTATCCAGGACAACTCCACGTCCCGAAAACGCCTCCACATCTCATCTCTTCCTCCCGTTCCCCACACCCAGCAGCCCCCATGGCTACCGTTCCCACACCCATTCCACATTTTCTCTGTGGACATTGGATTGGTTGTGTCCATTGCACACCTATGTCAAGTGAGGGCTTAGATTGCACATGGGTACTGGATGCACTCTTCCCGCTTCTAGTTGTAGACACTCTAGGCTCCATGTTGTGGTGGTTGACCTTCTTCAACTCCATGTTAGCTGAGTGGAGTAAGTCCAATAAGTCAAAGTGTAGGAGCTGAAGTCTGTTGAGGCTCTGGGCCTGGGTATCATATTATCAGTCCAGAGATTCAAATCCCCTACATATATCTTAAACCCAGCACCAACTACAATTCCAATAAAGTAGCATGCAAGTCTTGTGAAAAGAGATCCCCTCTGAGTCCATTTCCATCACGCAGGAACACCAGCTCCAAAGAAGGGCCATCTGTCATGGCAGTGAACCCCTTCTGCCATGACCATAGAACCCGTGGGTCTCTTTATCCCTCAAAAGAACCAATACCTGGGGTTGTATCTACCTTATCTGTCTCTTAGACTCTGTTCAGTTGTACATAGGGGTATTCCTTCTGACAACCTCCAGACTCTTTTTTAGAGACTCACAGCCTTATAATCTCATTTCTCCTTTCCATTTCCCCCTTACATTAGGTCAAACCGCTTCCCGAAGTCATGTTATTATATGTAGACAGGTATATTCTGCTGTTCCGCATTGAATCTTTAATTCAAGGTCATTTTCTAGTTGCTTCTTCAGCTGGTATGTGGTAGTGATCCCTCGGTGCCAGGGAGGCTCATCCCCGGGTGTCGTGTCCCACGCTGGGGGGAATGCATCACATCTACACGCTGAGTTTGGCTGTGAGAGTGGCCACATTTGAGTAACATGAAGGCTGTCAGGAGGAAACCCCCAGGCACAATGCTACTCTAGGCCTTGTTCTTATTGCAGGTGCATAGGCTCAAAAGTGTAGCCATTAGTATCAAGAGCCCACTGTTGGGCCCTCCTTCCTTCCTGGTTCTTGCCGTTGCACCTGGAGGATTGCCGCTGCTCTCCCAGGGCCCACAACAGTGACCCCCCCGGCCAGGAGCCCAGTACCCCCCCAGCTGTTGTTTTTAATTGTTTCCACTATGAGTATATATAGACATTACCATATACCCTGGGCATATGCCCTGTATAACTCCCTGTCAACCATATATATCCTGTCAATAACATCCCATATCAGTATTCCTCCGCTGCCATTGTTGAACCACTCTGTGATCCAAAACTTCCCGTAAAGTGAATCCCAACATAATGCCAGCTTCAGAAGAGTCTTAGATCACCAAAATTCATATATACAATATACAGTATTTCCCCAGATCCACCATAAAACCTTTTCCCTTCCACAGCAATAATCTTTTAACTTATTCATATCATATTTCCTGAAACTGATGTACAGATTCCGAAACTATAGTTTTCAAACAAGGTAACATTTGTGCTTACTATGTGGTCCATACTTTAGGTTGTACAGTTTTCTAAATTTTTTAGTTATCCTATGTTTTGTCTTATGGTTTTCGTTATTAGTCTGTCGTCCCCTGTATGTTTTTGGTGTAATATTAGCTGTTTTATATTCATCCTCGTGTACTCTCACATAACTCCTCTTTTGCCCCCTTATTTACCTTTGTTCCATCCATTGCACGTCCATTTTCCCCTCCCCTTAGGGCCCACAACGCCTGCCAATCTAATGCCCTGGGAGCCATCCTTTCTCACGAGAGATACAGTTCTCTCTATTCGACGGCATTAGTCTTCCCCAGGATATGGGTCCACCCCACCCAATGGTAGAACCCACCTTGGCAAAATGAGCCTTCAGCTATTCCCTCCAGAGTCCGTCCCGCATCAGACCATACCCCCTGAGCGTCCTAACCAGGTAACCCTCCTACTTATACTTTGATACGTTTTACTCAACATTTAGTTCTCAATGAACTTCTGGCACTCTCCCATGTTTGTATGTTGCCCCTCCCTCCCACCTATAAGCACAGATTAAAACAGAAGAATTTTATGCCCTTAGCATTTTCTAGGAACTTTTTTATCTTAATTGATGGCATATGAGGTGTTTACTAAATAGCCTAGATCTTGATCCCCACTCACTCTCCTTATTAGGCACAACTGAGTTTAAAACTGAGAAGGCTTTTTCTAAAAGAGAGTTAATGAAAGTTTGAGTGCATTTTCTCATCTCTTTAAGGAGACATGACCACAAAGTTTCTGACCCTCAAATCTATTTGTCCTCTCCTTTTTCTTATACAGATTTAACTGGAATTCAGGGTCCCATACAGAGGCTGCTTTATGCCACACTGTGGCCACATAGACCAACAGTAGGCAAGTTTTCCCCATCCCTGAGAAGACATCCTATGGAGTATCTGCTGGTAGCCTAGAGATCATGCGCATTGTTTTAAGAGAAAGAGGCACTTTTATTAACCAAGCAACTAGAACAATTTTATTAGTCTGGTGTCCCAGAGTCCAAGTCTGACTAAACCTTTTTAACCCTCCAAACTGAAGCTCCCAATCCATTTAAGTTTTGGCAGACATTTAGCTGCTCTCTGAACTGAAGTGCTCAAGCTGCTTAAGTCCTGGGGGATGTTCAGAGTTATTGCTCTGGTTCCCGCCATCCTGGGAATCATAGAGCCCTTGCTGCTAGGTGTTCCTGGGGTAACCTAGGCTTGGGAAATGCCCAGGCTAGATTCTGGACCAAAGCTTCCAAGCTGCGCACATGATTTTTCCTGGAAAAGGGGGCTTGAAAACCCCTCTTTTTCCACCTATTCTTATAAATTCTTGAAAGCAGTCTCATTTTATGGCTTTATGTCCTGGGAATTTTACAGCTAAACCAGACATCAAAGGCTCATTAAGAAATTAGAGATCAATTGTTCCACCTAACAGGCCTCCAGGGCCCTGCGACAATAACTTCTTCCCTCCCTGGATAGGACCAAAAGTTCACTAGCATATGCATCTTCAGTTTCTAAAATATTCCAAAGCATTTTACAAATCCGAAATGAGAAATTCAGTAGGGGAAATGGATGTGGCTCAATCAATTGGGCTCCTGCTCCTGTCTACCAAATAGGAGGTCCAGGGTTCGATGCCCAGGGCCTCCTGGTGAAGGCAAGCTGGCCCACGTGGAGTGCTGGCCCACGTGGGAATGCCGCCCTGCACAGGAAAGCCACCCCACATGGGAAAGCTGCCCCACGAAGGAGTGCCGGCCAATGTGGAGAGCTGGTGCTACAAGATGATGCAACAGGAGACACAGTGGGGAGAAAATAAGAAGACTTAGCAAAACGGAGCCAAGGTGGTGCAAGGCAGTAATCACCTCTCTCCCACTCTGAAAGGTCTCAGGATTTGTTCCTGGAGCTGCCTAATGAGGATACAAGCAGATACAGAAGAACACACAGCAAATGGACACGGAAAGCAGGGAACAGGGAGAGGGGAGAGAAATAAATAAAAATCTTTTTTAAAAAAATTCAATAATAGGAAGTAGGAAGATTAAATGTGGAGTCAAGGTGAATTAGGACACAGCTCTTGGTCCATGCATGAAACCACTGGAAAAGGGAACACGGGCTGCCCCACAGCACCCACTCTTGGCCCTGCTCTCAGCCACTTTCCCACCCTGTCCCAGACCAGGGAGCTGGGTGTGGTCAGTAGGAAGATAGGCCAGTGAGGCTCAGATGCATGGGAAGGCACAAGCCCCCAGCCTTCTGCCATAGCTGCTGCTGCCAAGGGGCAAGGGCAGGAAAAACAGTGGCAGCCTGCACCAGGAGCAAGGCCTGCAGCTGCTAACAAAACCAGGGCTTTAGAGTGGAGAAGCCCCATTCGGGCTGGAAAAGGTGGCTCTACTGTGCCCAGAGGTTGGCCTGGGAACACCTGTCTAGGCAGCGTCCTACTTTGAGGTCTTGCCCAGAGCCCCTACCCTCCCAGCCAGGGTCAGGTCGAGCAGTCCCATGCCCCAGCCCCTCCCTTGGCCCAGGATTATGTCCTGTGGGGGCCTGTAGGGGAACCCATCTAAAATGGATAACCAAAACAGGGCATTAAATAGGCTGTAGTTAATAGTTTAGACTGTCCAATACCTTTCTCCTGGGTGGCTTTGCCAAAAAATGTAGCCGGATTTTCTCTAGGTTCTTGGCTATGTTATAAAAAAGAACTTAAGTACTTGCAGCTTAATTAGGCCAGTAGTTTATTAAGAAAATGAGAGAAAAGAAATGGGAGAAAATAACAGATTATGGGTCCCAGGTATACCTGTGGGCTTGTCCACAAGTACACTCTGGTCCAGGCAGAGTGAGAAAGGGCAAAAACAGGGTAAAAAAAAGGTGTGGGGTCTTTCCCTCAGGGAGGATTCCTTGGCTGTGATTTTCTGCCAGGTTCCAGATTTGTCTTTTCATTTCCTAAACTAGCCTGCTTCTCTGGGACTTCATCTATGGGGAGCCAGCGCTCAACCACCGAGCCACATCATCTTCCCTGAGTTGGTCCCCTTGTTTGTTTTGCTTATTGTTTGTCTTTGTTTTTTTCAGGAGGCACCAGGAAATGAACCCAGAACCTCCCTTGTGGGAGGTGGGTGCCCAACCACTTGAGCTACATCCACTCCAATAAGATTAAAAGAGGATTTCTCATCAGAAACCATGGAGACCAGAAGACAGTGGGATCACATAGTTAAAGTCCTTAAAGAAAAAACTGTCAACCAAGAATTCTATATCCAGCAAAATTGTTTTTCAAAAATGAAGGAGGAAAGTGGATTTGGCTCAGTCAACACAGGCTGGGAGAGAGAAACATCAAATACAGACATGCAAGGGTGCTGGGTCAGGGATCAGTCTGAGCTGTCTGAGCTAGAGGAGCTGAACCAGCCTGGGAAATCTGCCCCAGGTTTCTGAGGCCTGTCACTACCTAAGCAGTGACAGAGGAGCATGAAGAGGAGAGGAGTCCAGGCCATGGTGAACACAGTCCCTGAGCCCCACAGTGGAGCTGGGCTTCCCCAGGCCTCCTTTTCTCTCCCACCCTCTGCCAGAGGAGGGGCTCATCATGAGCATCATGAGCTCCTGCCTATCACATGGGAGGTCCTGGGTTCAGTTCCTGGTGCCTCCTAAAGAGAAGATGAGCAGACACAGAGAGCACACAGGGGATGGATAGAGAGAGCAGATAGTGAGCGCAAATGAGGAGGGGGTATAAATAAATCTTTTTTAAAAATTATTTTTAAAAAAATGAGGGAAGCAGATGTGGCTCAAGTGATTGAGCTCCTGTCTACCATATAGGAGGTCCAGTGTTTGATTCCTGGGGCCTCCTGGTGAAGGCAGGCTGGCCCATGCAGCGAGCTGGCCTTCATGAAGTGCTAACCCGCTCAGGAGTGCTGGTCCACATAGAAGAGCTGACTCGAATGGAGCACTGGCATGGGCGGAAGAGCTGGTGCAGCAAGATGACGTAATAAAAAGAGACACAGAAGAGAGACAATAAGAGATGCAGCAGACCAGGGAGCTGAAGTGGCACAGAGATTGAGTGCCTATCTCCCACTCCAAAAGGCCCCAAGATCAGTTCCAGGTGCTGCCTAAAGAGAAGACAAAGGAGGCAGATGGGGCTTCCACCTACCATATGGTAGGGCCCAGGTTCAGTCCCTCCTGGGAGAGAAAACATGCCTGCCTGGTGAGCCAGTGCCTGTGTGGTAAGCAATGTCCCCACATGGCGAGCTGAGTGCCCATGTGGTGAGCCAAGTACCTGTGTGGTGAGCCAAGTGCCCACACAAGTGCCTGTGCAGTGAGCCAGTGCTCTCACAGCAAGCTGAGTGCCCATGCAATGAGCGAGTGCCCATGCAAGTGAGTCATGCAGCTAGATGATGCAACAAAAGAGAGACAAAGGAGAGAATCAAGGTGAAGTGCAGCAGAAACCAGGAACTGAGGTGGCACAGCTGACAGGGTACTTCTCTCCACATCAGAGGTCCCCAGGATCAAATCCTGGTGAATCTTAGAGGAGAAAAAATGAGAAGAAAAGACAAAAAGATAAATAGATACAGAAGATCACATAGCAAATGGACATAGACAACAAAAACAGCAGGGCTGGGGGTGGGGAGGGGGAAGGGGGAATAAATAAATAAATCTTTAAAAAATGAAGAGAAGACAAGCAGACACAGAAGAACACACAGCAAATGGACACAGAAGACAGTGAACACAAAAACAATGGGGGGAGAATAAATAAATCTTATTTAAAAAATGGAGAGGGCAGTGAATGTGGCTCAAGCAGTTGAGTACATATCTACCACATGGGAGGCCCTGGGTTTGGTTCCTGGTGCATCCTAAAGAAGGCAAACAAGACAGCAAGTTGATGCAACAAGCCTGCATGATGAGCTGATGCAACAAGATGATGCAACAAAGACACACAACAAGGAAACGCAATGAGAGATACAAGCAGGGAACAGAGGTAGCTGAAGTGATTGGGCACTTCCCTCCCACATGGAAGGTCCTGGATTTAGTTCCCAGTGCCTCCTAAAAAGCAGACGAGCACACAACAAACAGACACAGAGGGCAGACAGCAAGCACAAATGGGGTGGGGAGAAATAAAATAAATCTTTAAAAAAATGGAGATACTACTGAAACTAACTAGGCTGGTACTAGTTGAACTAGGTTGTTATTAGTTCAATATGTTCATTATTACAGAGGTAACCACTATAAAAGAAACTGAAAAATAAAGAGAAAAGGAAGAAAGGGAATCAAATTGATATACT